>NC_049176.1:7419286-8023572 GCF_009769625.2 Cygnus olor | reverse complement strand
ATTTTCATTAGAAGAGAAGTTGTATCTGTGTATTGGAAATAATGTTCCTGAGAGAAAAAAATTGCCCTGGCTGTCAGAAAAAGTCATGAGAACTGTAGCTGACCTCATTCTTGTACCTCTACACTCATGGGATTTCTCTGCCTTCAGTCTGATCTCAGTTACGTTTTAATGTGTCTCTAATTCTGGGACAGAACTTCCACATTTGTGAGCTAAGTTATTGATTGGTATTGAGGGAGAAAAAGAGGAGAGAAGCAGCAGCTTTTTTCAGTGGCTAAATGCGGTTGGATTTTCCTGGAGATCCTTCAGACAGTCAATGACCAGGTACCAGAGGAACCTGATGAGGTTAATTCAGATGCTTAGATTGCTTTCCTAGGAAATGGTGCAATCAGTACTCTGCAATGATTACAATTTGAGAGGCTTAAGAAATTTTTATTACTAAAGGTGTTTTTTTTTCTTTGAGAATTCTTCAGAATTCATCAGAACATAATTTCTGAATTTTCAATTTGTAGCAGTTACATTAGAAATTATCAGTTACATATATGTTTACAGCTACATTTCTAGGTACAACAGATTGTTTTTTTTTTTTTTTCTTTCTGTATTTCTTGATCACAATACTGACTAGTTACTCTGTAACACAAGGTCTCCCAGGTTTTAGTGTGCAATGTGACCTGATTACTATTTGCAGTACAGAATACCTCTAAAATTCAAGTTATCTTGGCACTACCTAAATCCACTAATAAACTGAGAATTTGGTATGAGACAAATCTGCTGTTTTGTACTATCTTATCATCAGTACAAGGTTTAAAAAAAATCTGCTGAGGTGGATCTTAATTTTTCTATGTTAGCCTTTGGTTAGGACAAAAACAATTCCTCAGGTTTTTAGAGCTGTATAACTAAATCTGCAACCAAAAGTACTACAGCTGTGAAGGAATCAAACTTGAAGACTTTATGTGAGCGCTAGAAATAAGTTTTCTATAACCAACATAATTTTAAACTGAGGAGTCAAGACCTCTCTGGAGGAAATACATTTCTAATTGTGATTTATGTGTTTTTTCATTTTATATAAATGATCATATGTAGTACACTGTTCTTCTCTAAATATGTTCTAAATAGAGAAGTCTTTTTTTTATTATATTTTTTTTATTTGATATTGATTAGGTGGTGATTTGCTGTTGGAAAACTGTTGGAAATAGGTGAAGAAAGACTAAGGCCATGAGATACTTGTTAGAGTATTATTGACCAATATTATGACTTGTGGGTGTCTTCTATCTTTGAGGAAAAACCACGAGTAAGGAACATTGTGAAACAGTAAAGAGATGAACTGCAGCAGAACACTTGCTGAATTTCCATAGATTTGCAGGATTTAAGTATGTCCAAATTAAATGCTTTGGTGAATCAGAGCCTAAAGGTTGTGTTCAGTTGTTTTGGGAAGAAATCAATAGAATTGGAAGGCTATTGATTCTTTTGTTTTATGGGTGTAGTCAACTTCAGGTACAGCAGTTAAATGACTAAATTTTTAGGTGAATTAGGCCCTTAAGTCCTGTTCTCAAAAGCAGTATAAGCAACTTTGAGAAAAATTGCTGCTTCCAAAGAATCTTTAATTTTGGTATCATATGAGAAAATTAAATACATCAGACTGTTACCTTTGAAAATATTTTTTTTTCTCTCACCTAAAACCTGAAGAAACAAAGAAGGAAACCAGTTTTTTTTTTTGTTAAAGAAGCTTGTAATTACCAGTTGCCTATTTTCTACTTCAAAATAGTTCTGCGATATACCGAAAATGTAAGAAAGCAACAATACAACAATATACTTTCAAATTTTCTTATTTTATACCATGTTTTTCCTCCACTTGGTTGTACTGTAATCATCATGCTACTTTTGGGACTGGGATACTTGAATTGCCGATGTCATTAAAAAAAAAGTCTCCAACTGAAACACTTGTTTATGTTGACATAATAAACTACATGAACACCTGTAAATGGCAGCAGAACAATTAAACTGCATTATACTCTAAAATACTTAATTCAAGGAAGTGAAAAGAGAAGCTTATGTTTCAAACAAGGCTTCAATTTATGGAAGGAAGGGAGTCAAACTGCTCTTCATGGGGAAACTATTTTGCTGTAGATGGTCACTGTTAAATGTGAACAGACAAATAGAGATTTAAATGTTTTTTTTTGTCATGTTCCTAAGGAAAGAAGATACTTCAAACTCAAGGTTTATACTTTTGCTGCTTCACTAAAACATGATGCAGTATCAGTATGCTATACAATACTAAGGTTTGCAGATAAATATTTTAGGTTATAGAATGACTGCTGTTAAAACGAATAAACTTTACTATCCTGACTCAGGGTCAACTCTAGGTAGTATGGAAGCTGTTAATATTGAGGGATATCATTGTATGATTAATTTCTAAGATGAGGGATGTTGCTGAATGTCATCAAATCATCCTGTATGTATTAATTTTATGAAATATCTGTACTACATGTACTTGAGAAGAACATTAAAAAAAAAGCAAGCCAGACATGTGGAATCAATTATAAATAATTATATTGCTCTTTAATTTAATCTTGACTTTTCCCAGGTAACTACAATTAATAAGCAACCATATATTGTTTTGACCAGCAAATTACAGAATTTTCCTTAATGCTCTATTTTCAATGTAGTGTTCAGGAAGGATTTATACCAAAGCCACAATAATTTTTGTCATTTAGTATTTCTACTGTATTTGTCAAACAGTAAAGGATGAGAATCCAGAAGATATTATGACAAGCCAGTTTTTATAACCTAATTAAAATAAAAATAAAATCCAAGTTATCAGAGTAAGTCTTATCCAAAAAAAAAAAAATCATTTAGATTTTTTTTAAAGGAATCCTAATGTCACTAGAAATATTTAGTGAATTTTCACATGTATTTTAATTCAGGTTCATTAAGTAATGTGTCTTATGTCTTATTTTTTTCCCTTTTTACTAGCTCATACAAAGCATAATGAATAATTGGATGATAATTCATATCATGTCACACTGGACTTTCTGGGAGATTTCTTTGTGTGGTGTATTACAAACTCATGCCAGTAACAAGAAAAGACATATGATTAATATAATTCCATTTTTCATTCTTGATGGCTGTCCAACAATGACAAATGTTTCCATGTATAGCAATAGAAAGGCACCATAATTGTTTGAACACCAGTACCTGAAACTTAACACAGAACTAGCTCATTTTCTCAACTTGTTTGCCTAAAAATCCTATTTGCCTCCAAAACTAGACGTCTGCAGTCTAAAATTGATGGGAAAGTGGGTGTTGCTTTGTTTTATTAACAACTAGAAATAGCTGATTTGGGCCTTAAGATACATTATTTTCGTTAAGTAGTTTTTCTTCTATATGAACTAATGCAAGTTATTTTCAGTGCAATTTTTTTTTTCTAAAGTTTATATGTTAAAAATAATTTATTCACAGTAAAGGATCCTGGGTATTTATATACTAAAGACATAATTACAGAACAGTTTTATTCTGTGGTGGGTATAATTTGGGAAATATCATAGGTGGTTCTCTGGAAGTAATTATTTAACATATAAGCATTTTGTATGTTCCAATATGACAAGTTACAAAAGGATGGTATACTGGAAACTATGGCTTATACAGAATCTTTTATCTCTGTTTAGTCTGTGGTGAAGTTTTACAATGATGAATGACTTTCAATTCCCACATTCCCCTTTATTGGCACTAATAAATTTTCATTCAGTGCCAAACTTTCAAGTCAGACAGATTGTACTTTTCAACTGAAAATTCCCATTATGAGACTATTTTAAAACTACGCTGACAGTAGTAAACCTGATAGATCAATTTGCAGCTTTTCCTCATCTTTTCCTTTGCACTTAAGCTCATGTAATTAACTTTTCTGCTATAAGCAAGTCTGCAAAAGTGTTCTTTTAGGATGGTGTACTCATATTTGCAATACACTCTTGACATGCTTTTGTACCCAACAATGTATTTTCTGTAAGAGTAATAAACTTCAAAAATATGTAGAGATACTTCAACCTAAAAGCCGTGAAGGGCTATGATTATTGTGGAAGCCCAGAGTCCTAACATACAGCCTTCACAACTTAAATATAAATTTATTAATTTAAATGATTCATTAAATTAATAATTAATTGATTAAATTAAAAAAAATAAATATTGGTTTCAAAAAACCCTTTAGGATAGAAGAACGATTTGTGGAGATAGTGAAGTCTTGCTAAACTTGTGTGAAGGGTTGTAAAACTTTTTTTTTTTTGTACAGGAACAGATTCCTACCATGTTTACTGAGCTATCGGAAGCACAAATAGACCTTAGTGTTATGATATAAACCTGCTAGAAATACTGAGAAACAACACAGACCTGGCCACAATGTGAGTGTCCTTCTCTGTAATATGCTGTTTCTAAAACGAAAAATCAATAATGTTGATGACCTGGCCAAACATCAGCTAACGTTATTTTTCCATCTTTTTAATTAAAATAAATAAATAAAAAAATCAGTGAGTTTATAGTTTCATATCAAAATTCAAAGTAATATTAGAAATGATAAAATAACGCCATCTTTTTTTGAAAAAAGAGAGATAAGTGTGTTTTTTTAGGCAAGTGGTGTTTTGGTTTTTTTTCGTAACCTTTTGTCACTCACTGGACTTTGGCTGTTAGAAAATTTAATGGCCTAGTAATATGTTGGTAAGGAGATGGAGCAGAACACTGTTCCTTAAATGTGTTAAAAGAATATATTCATAAAAAGAAGAAAGTAATTAGGCATAGAATTTTGAAGATTTGATTAAGACTGATAAGATATATGTATAAAGTGTCAAGGTTGAAGGAATTATAAATGAGAGCAAGTGTCTAATAGCAAAAGTCATGATCCCTGGAATAGGACAGAGGAATAGTAGCAAAATAAAAACAATGATTTCGGTATGACGGGCTCCATTAAACTCTGAATTGGTCAGTAAAGTCTCCTGAGAGGCTTCTCAGAGGCACTAAAGAAAAAGGTGGTCTCTCGAATTAATAGTATTAAAGGCACAAATGCATAGTGTCCTACTACAGAGGTAAAGAAGAAATAACATGGAGTCACTTGGCAAAGATGAAGATTTAGGTTGGTGCTAGATCATTCATTGGTAAGATCCGTGAATTGGAGAAATAAATTATCTAGACTACGTGTAAAATAGAGGAGTGTGTTCAGGTCGTCAGGTAGCTAACTGCTGCTGTAACGAAGGAGGAGAAAACCTACTCACCATTGTAGATAGCCTACTGTTTTCTTCTCTGGGTTTCACCAAGAGATTACATTCTACATTAAAAAAAAAAAAAAAAGTGTTAGGAAAAAATTGTCAGAGGATCAAATAGTTAACTTCTCTATTGTCTTAAATGCCCTAAAGTAGCTTAAAAAGTGCAAGTATTTAAATGCATATGTATGTATTTTTAAACAGTGTGCTATTATCATGGGACTGTCTCCAATTTAGTCCTGTTTCAATCAAAGTGAGCACAGCTGCATGTGTTTCAGTTCTGATAGGGAATGTTGTGAATGTTAACAGTGGAAATACAGAAAGTGAATTTTCATCCATCACTTCAGCACACTTTACTATGGGCTGAACTGAGATAAGGGATTCTTGTCACACTGCAATTTCGAGCTTTCTGAAATTCTTCTTTCTGTTCTCTGCCTTTTAGAGGGGTTGTAGGGGGTGGGGAAAGCACAACATGAACATTTGTGGAAAGTCGAGTGAAATTGCAGTGAAGTTGCCTCTGATGTAGCTCCTTGATGTATTGGATATTTCATAAATGACAGGATGAGCTTGTTTTAAAACAAGGCTTTTAAAAGTTTGCCTTTCCATTTGACATATATATATATATATATATATATATATATATTTATATTTTCATTTGTTATCTGATGGTGGAAGTTTTACATTTCTGGTGGCTTTGTGTCATTTGACATGTAGAAGAGTTGTTGCAGGCTATTGATTTATGCTCCGTTATGCAAAGTGCTTCTTGCTTTTTTCAGAAACTGTTAATAATAAGCCAACTAGCTGTACTGTCCATTATGGGTATTTCAGTATTTTATGCTGCATTGTAGCAAGTGAAATTAGAGCACCGTATGTCAAAGACTTTATATCTCTGTATACTTGGAGTTATTTTTACTAGTATTTCCCTTAAAAATTAACTAGAGAGTGGTTATCTGCATTCAGTTACTGAGGGGATTGAATCTGTGCTTAATAAATACATTATGGTCATCCTGCTATTGTTCTGCATTAAAGTGAAAAAAACCTACTCAACTTGCTGTTAACAAGACTTTATATAAAACTGTAATCATTTAAAATGTGGCAAGGATTAGTCAGGTATTTTATTTAAACTCAGTGTGTGTGTATATATATATATATATATATATAAAATAAATTATCTTGTTTTATATTGTAAAAAGTAGCCATTGACCATTACCATCAAAGAAGCTCTATGGTAGTGGGATTCCAAAGTAATAACTTCTGAACCTTCTTATCAAAATCCTTTACTGTAGATAGAGCAACTGACAGAAGAGGTTAACTAGTGGGCTTCGTAGAAATAACAATATGATACAAAGGGTCGAAGAAGCCTACAATTAAGAGTACTAGGCAGACATTAAAATTTCTGATTTTATAAGCACAAACAACTACAAAGATGAAAAACTTTTTTTTTTTTTTTTGATAAGTTAAAGAAGCACGTTGATTTTCAAATTACTTTCAGACTATGCCATTCTGGCACAGTGTTTATTCATTAGTTATAGAAGAATGCTTTCTACTTATGTGGTTTTCCCCATGGAGTACTTTTTCAGTGAAAGATAGTTGCAATGACAGCAAGATTATAGCTTGGCAATTTGCTATTTAGAACCTTTCCCACTAAATAATTGAGGACGAATTATGTTGCCTCCCTCTTATCTGGCCAAAAGGTCAGCTACTGATTTCTTTCAATGGAAAAAGGAGAGATGTAAGAAGGAAGTAAAAGCGCAGTATTCTATATTTCCACAATAAGGCTGTGGCATTCCATAACTATGCTAAAATCACACAGAACGGTGAAAACTCTTTCAGGTTTCTGAGGGAATCATGTAAGGTTGTATTTTGTCTGTTTAGAAAGCCCTCTTTTCTTTTTGAATTTGTGTTCTTTCATTTTTAAGATGGATGGCAAATGTACAATTTTATTCAGTCCAAAACTAGATTATTTCTGATTAATGTATTTATTCACTTCAAAAACTGAAGCACACTTGATTTTTTTGTAATAGAAAATTAATGCACCTTGGAATTAAATCACTGTGATTTGATAGGTACAGTAGAGTGTTTATTCTTCAAAAATGTAGGACTTGGCCAAAGAACTACAAGAACATATTATATGTTATCTATACATATATAAATGTATATACAATTTATATACAAAATAATTTATATACAGTAGGTACATATACAGATATATATGCAATATGTATATACAATATAAATAATTATCTTGTGGAATATAGCGCTGTGTTTAATGTTCATGGGAAGATGGGAGATGTACATGAATATGAATCTGCTTTTGTTGTACTTGTTAAGAACCCTGACAGGGAAGTGACATGAATTTACATTTCTATTGGATAGGAACAGTCAAAAAGCAAGAGGTTTTTAGCATTAGTTCATAGCTGATGAATAGGGATAGTGTTGTTAGGGTTTAGGGAGAGAGAAAACACGGGGTCCTGTTGTGTGTGGGGTTGTGTAAATGCTGCCCAGGGCAGTTCAACTTTACCAAAAGACTTCTGTTGTGAGCACTTTTTGAAGGGAGAAGTTGGTGACGTGTTGATCACACAGCATTGCATAAATGCAATGTGCTCTCTGCCCCCCCCAAAAATATTTTTTTTCTTCCATAAGAAAAGACTATATATGCCATAAGTATCTCTGTATTGCTTTTCTCTTTCATGCCTATAGATTCTTTAACAGTACAGATAATAGGAAGCATGCTACTGTTACCTTGTTGGAAGTAGTTCAGTAAATATGCTTTTATAAACAAAACCTCTGTCCGGAGAAAGGTGGAAAAGTCACTTAAAAACACCTGTGCTTCATCCTTTTTATAGAATGTAATGAGACTATTTTGTAATATTTATTAAACCATCAATGAACTCTAAGAGAATTGACTGCAAATTTGCTTCATATGTCTGTGGTTCACCACTAACTTTAAAAAAAAAAAAAAGCTAATTTTGCTCTGTATTTCATTATTGTTACAAAGAGTAATATTTTTCACTATTGATACTATATGTAAACCTTTCATTTTTAAACAGTTTTTATAATATGAAACCTTGAGTCTTCTTAAGTCCTATTTCCTTTATGCTTTCACGGAAATTCAAAATTTTTACTTCCATCTATTCAATTTTCTGTTTGTTGTAAAGAAAAATCTCAAGGTTCCCCATTTGATCAGATGAGGTATGTGTTGCATGCTGAATTTTAAAGAGAAATACTTAAAGGAGTTTGTGAAGATGAGCAAGTTTATTATTATTATTTTTTTAGATGGGAAGGTTGTTTGTTTCAAATGTTTTTTTTTTTTTCCTCTGATACTTGAAGTGTTTCTTCTGTAAATCACTCTTGTGAGCAGTGTTACATGAACTACTTTGTATAAAATAGCTACTTTTTAAGAATTCCTGCATTAATGGCAGCAGTTTCCCAGAAGTACACAGGATTGGAAAAGCCTTTTTTCATGTGTTTTAACCATGCATTCCCCTGACCAATACATTTCACTGTTAAAGGCTTTTGTCCCCTACTCGGTGAGAAGATTGGCTGAAATAAGGTCTGTCCTCAATTAGATCCATGTAAGTTTATTAAATTAAACTGAAATACTAAATTGCATACAACTGTATTCAGTTACTCCTGCCCTGATGGGTTATTTGCACATGATGTAGTTCGAAAAGTAACAGTACACACCTTTTTGTGAAAGGCATGTCTTTATTACCCCAGAACACGCATTTAAATATGTTGAATGCATAGAAGCATCCAAATATGATGCACTTAATAAAATCTTTGCCATTAGATTTGATTGTGTGCTAGCTCTTTCAAGACTTTTGCCATCTCCCAGGTTCAGCATATTCAACTTTTGAAATTTCTCTACCTCAGTTATAACAGGTAATAAGTGATATCATTTCCCATTTTCTGTCTCTTCCTTTTCATTTCCCACAGTATTGGGACCCATATTAAACTGCATCACCATTAATTTTTGCATTCTGTTTATGCTATTTTCAGTCTTTAGCCCATCCTCCCTGTATCACGAATCCCCATTTTGCTATTCCTGACCACCTCCACTGTAGTGTTTATTGAGAAAAATCATGCTTATTTGATCTGACTGGAAAGCATTAATACCCATAGAAAAGCTTATAGCTAATATCTTTGAAACATGGGTGTGCTGGGTCTGCTGTTTGCAGAGAACAAGTCTCTACTTGTACAAAAAAGAAAAAAAAGTTACCCAACAGTGAATTTTTTCATTCCAATGCATTTCTTAAGAGGATAAGATAGTTAAGCTACCAATTAGGTCAAATATATGGGTAGATTGTAGGTGGCTTTTTGTCCATGATAACAGGAATCAGTTGATTTTTTGCTGTTTTCTACACTGGGACTTGTGATTTATTACTTTAGATTACATTATATATATAATAGCAGTCAATTGGAATGATCTCTTCTATGAATATAGCCTGAAGCCAAAGCATATATTTAGACAACAGCCTAGGAGGATGAGAATGCAGGTATCTTGAACAAAAGGCAGTGTATGAACTCCCTGGTGAAATGTATGGGCTGGTTTTCTCTAGAGATCTTTTTTTGGAGGACTGGACTATGCAGCATTTCAGTGTGTGTGTGTCTGTCCATACTAATGCATGTTACCACCCCTCAGCACACATTTTAAAATGTTGTGTTCCTTATGACTGAACTCTGTACTTGGTGTATGAGTGGGTTAGAGTTAGCTCTCCTACAAGCATGTAGACTGTTCTGGAGAGGGGGTCTGCAAGTCCTTGAACAGAATGTACCGGAAAAGGTGGTTTAAAATCACTTTCCAAACCTTCAATCTGGCTATGAATTAATTGCTCAAAAATATAGCTCACAGTATATTTTCTTTGTTGCTTTAACACATCTGTTCTAGCATGGAATGGCAACTGACTTTTCAAAGTGTGGGCCAGGATGTATGTGCTCTTGCTTCATCAGTTCTTTGGCTTATATAGCTTCAATAGTCTCTTAACTTTCTGATAGTACACTAGAAGAAGGCAACTTTTTAAGTTATCCACCAGGAAAGGAATGTGAAATGCTTTCAGCGCTTCACCCAAGTGCACGTGTGTGTACGCGTGCGCACGTGTGTGGGTACATATATATAAAAAAAAAAAATCTGGTCTTATTTGAAACATTATGCAGTCTAACTTAGTCTTAAACCTTATCCAACACCCCTGATCATACTCTTTCATTAACTACATGGAGCATATTGCCACTAAGTGTTGTTGATAATTATGTTCCTAAAGCTCATTTCTGCAGAAGAACCATATGGTATACATAATGACTCATAATGCTGTGATGTGCTTTCCAATTACTGTTTAGTGAATAACAGTTTGAAATGAAAGCATCCTTATATTCATCTGTGACATAAACATTACTGGGTTTGTAAAGAAATGATGGAAAATAATAGATGATGTTTTAATTTTTGGTACTGTCTGCAAAGAGAATACAGTTTGCTCAGCAAACGTGCAACAATGGGGAAGTACTTAGTGTTACAGAAAGTTTTTGGGGAACATTATTAATGTTGGGCTAGGCTAGCAAGAGGTCACTGAGACTAAATGATAGACAAACTCCTTATGAGGAGAGAGGTGGAACACCAACTCATCTTCCTGGTTTGCTCTAACAGCTGAGACAGTATTTGTGATTGGTATAACTGAATTCATGTTATCACTACAATATTTTTTTCTGTGTTCAGAAGCTGAGAGTGAATAATACATTTCTGATAAGCTAGTGAGGTTACAGATGTGCTGACTGTTCACATGAACATACCTTCTGTGTGAACACTATCCGTGTAAACAGTGATCGATATGTCTTCGCATGGTATGTGTTTTGCAAACATAAGAAAAAACACAGCTCTGACTAGACTTTCCTCAACCTTCTGATTTATTGCAATAGTAACTCTTGACTATTGTCTGGATATTATTACTAATGGCAACATACACAGGAAGGAAATGCCACTATGAATTTCTCAGTTCAGTTTCTTTTCCTGCATTTCGTTTTAATCTGTCTCCCCTAATATGATGTATTCCAGATGAACTGAGCAGGAAGGTCGTTCATTATAACCAAAAAGGAGGGAGTTGAGTTAAAAGCTTCATTTGTCAACTAAATGAAAATTGTCTTTATTCTGATCACTTGCTATTCATGAAATGTGGACAATTTTAGACTCCCTTTTTTAAAAGAAAAGAAAGTTTCACTATTTCAATTAGAGCTCTTTGGGAAGTACTAATTATTATCCTTTGCAGGAACAAAAAAACCCCTAATGAGTACTTTTATATTGTCACCACTAACCTTGATTAGTTCTTAAGATAAAATTTCAAGAAATACTTCATTGGTTTCATACAATATTCATGATACTTCTAATTGGCAGAGTTTAATAATTTAGATCTACTTGGTAGATTTAATATTTTCTTTATTCAGATATAACTGCCAATATGGTCGTAGGCTCAAAGAATGTGCAGTGTAGACATCTTTCCGTTACAATCCAAGTGTCACAGTGTATTCCTAGTGTTGTCTGTACTTGCTTGCAATAATTCAAGTATTCCAAAGAATCAGTTTTCCAAATTCAAGTTTTGAAGTGTGTGCCCTAATATGGGATTTATCTATCTCATTGGGTATGCTAATCGGTATAGAAATTAAATGAACAATCAAATACAAACAAAGAACAATCTTTCATAATATTCCTGTCACCTAGAATGTAAGGGTAATGTAAGGGAATATCTGCATATTGCTCTGCTGTAAGTGAACTTAAAGACCTGATTTAAACTTATTTGATTCATTTAAAAAGGAATGAAAGAATTCACAGAAAAACTTCATGGCAGCCTAATAACATTTTGAAAGTACACTGTATGTCACACCTCCCTAGCAAACAGGATGCAACAATCATATGTTACCAGAAATGATTTATTTGACAAGGTATATCTCTGTAATTCAGTGGAGTTTGCAACTGCTAAGAAAAAATGGCACTTTCAAGAGGAAAATGGCATCTTTCTGGGCTTCAAAATTTGTTAGATCTTGCTTATGGTATAAATACACTGTTGTTCATATACAATTCACAAATTTGGCTTAAAAATTCTGCTTCTGTTCATCAAAATACAGAATATATAATAGATAATAGAGAAACTTTATGCCCACTCTATGCAACAAAAGCTTGCTTAAAATAAAACCAGCAAAACTGAACAATGCAGAACTTTTTTAATCTAGGCAGCATAACAATAGCGTTAGGATTGCAGCTGTACCTAGCCTGAAACTTAACAGTGGTATCAAGATGCTTAAATTAAATACAAAATGAATGAACATTACCCCTACTTTACTGAAAATGCTACAGTTTTTACCTGATTTTGACTTGTTTCATGAGCATAAGTTTTTGAGTTTTTTTCTCCATTGAATACTTTTTCTATTCTAATGCATGTTACTGGTGGCTTTAGGTAATCCTGTATTTGTTTTAGCAAGCACACTCATTTGGAACTTTAAATGTAGTGTAAATCATCTCCTTTTTCTTTTTTCTTTTTTCTTTTTATCTTGCTTGCTTTTATTAGATCGTAGTGGAGAAAAATTACTACGAGGCATCATTATTGTGTAGATGATAAATTGAATACGGAGGGAGACTGATAGGTTGAACCTTGAGCAGGGAGTTCAATACTTTGTGTTAAGTTTTCATTTTTTTTTTGATGCCAGTAAACATTCTGATTTTCAGTACTGCATTGATAAAGGCAAAGACCGCTTTACCATCAACATCTCATCAGTTAGAATGGTTGCCTGAGTTCTAGTGAATGGGTGCACTTTCCTTGGTTATGTCTTTGTAGTTTCAAAGAAAAGTAAAAGAATGAATAGTGCTGCTAGACTCTAAACCATCTTCTCCCTGTAAAGTATGTTTATTTAAAATTTGTGTGTCAACACACTCGGGTAGATAAGTTTGTGCTAGTGCTATGTATTTAACTAATAAGTAATTTGCGATTTGAAGATATTAGCTTTTCATATTTTGGAAACATTAAAGACTTGCTATAAGCTCATTTTCATGTTTGCCACTGCATAAATTAAATCACTAATTGATTACATCAACTGGGAAGCTGTATTAACAAGTTAAATGAATGAAAAGTGAGCAATAGGTTAATGTCTGTAGCATTTTGTCCTAGGACGCTCTTTCTAAGCTTTACATCATGACTGGGAAATCTCTGAGCATAGTTTTTGTCTTAGTTCCTGATTAAAAATAAAACCACCCCGAAAAAGCCACTAAGAAAAGAAAAACACTTCATCTTTGGGGAGGTTCATTTGATACATTATGTAGAACCAGCCTTATACAGAAATGTAACAAAAAAAAAATATATATATATAAAAAACAGTTAATGTAGCATGGTATCCAGAAATTGTGTTATTAGAGAAAAGTATAGAAAATTTGTGTGGTCTCTGTGAGACTTATTTTTTTGTTTCGTTCAGTTTTGGGATGTATTTGGCATGAAATGTGGTGGCTATCATGCTGTTCTCAGTTCTACCCCAGCATGGAAGGACTTGAGGTGGAACAAGAGCGTTGGAAGAATTGGGAGATACTGCAGAACTTCTGCTAAAGATGAAAGAACAGAAAAATGTACGAGAATGTCAGATGAGGGGGATGGAAATATGCATTGGGAAGTGGTAGGGTTTTGGACAAGAAGATCCAATGGTCTCATAGGATGTCTTGCATCTGGATGCCTTTAAAATAAGACTTCTGTAGTTTCATTTTTGCAAGACCATTTAACACACTGGTCCTGCTTCTATTGGTATGGAATCCCTACACTTAGAGAATTAAGACATCTCCTCAATTCAGAAATGAACAGAAAAGCATTAGGAGCAGCAAATTAATGTTGCTATGTATCACAGAGCTAATAGGCATTGAGGATTAGAAAGTTTTTGGGCATAAATTATAGTATGGAAGTGGGTACAGATACTGATTTTATTCATTGCTACATAGCCTGTTAGCAGTATGTTATAATACTATATATATATACACACACATAAAATTACCAGCAACAGAAATAACAAACTTTACATTTAGATACATTTTCATAATGTATAGAAAATGTTTAGCTTTAAACATTGACAATGTGTTATATTAGGCTCCTATTTGGTCTTTTTTAAATACTGCCTATAATGTTGAAGCAGAAAGCATGTTAGGAGTCCACAATTCTCATAAAAAGCAAAATATAAGGGAACCCTAACAGCAAATTGGTGCTGGAGCTGTAGAGCAACCTCTATTAGTAATAAGTTCTTTGGAAGAGGAATAAGGGCTGTGGAGATCCTGAAAGACAAAAACTGGGGGACTTCATGGACTGTGAACATGCACTGAAGAAGGGAGGGCTCTTGTTTCAGCAGCACAATCATTTTTAATGGCTCAAGCAGCACCAGTGTAATTCTCTAAGAAGAGAGTTTTCATTGCCAGCTCTGTGATCCAGATTTTGGGGTTTTCCATTTCATCAGTACTAGTGCAATACAAGGGAAACTTTGACAAGAGAGGAGAGGAGAAGGGAGAGCCTGTTTTGGTGGTGATAAGCTCAGTTAGAGGGGGAGAAAGTGGTTGTGGCTTTCTTTTGAATGCTTTTCCTTGTCTCAAGTAACACTTAGCCTGTTTGTTGCCATGAACATTTAATGCTGTTTAAAAGAGGAAGCAAACGAGACAGAAAAATCTGCAACTGTGTGATAGAGATTGTCTGTGATTAGATCCCTGTGCATTCTTTTTTTTTTTTTAAGTAAATAGTTGGAAGAAAAAGTTATTCCTGTAGCTTTTTATTTCTGTTTATAGTCATGGCTAAATGCAGTCAGTAAGCACTCTCCATTTCATTTTCTCAGAGTTCATGTATGCAGAATAAAGACTTCATGAAAGAATGATGTCTTATGCTTTTCTAACTAAAAATATATTACTTTAATACTTGACTGTTTCTTCAGAGTCTCTCTATTGCTTAAAATATATAACATATGGGTTCTTTTTAGTAATTTCTTTATTACAAATATAAGGATGTGCAAACACCATCCAGCAAACACATTTTCAGGATTTAAAGTCACATGGTAGAGGTGACCTGTTTACATTTTGTACATCTTTGTATTCGTCCAATAGAGATTTCATGGAAACCATAATTTAATGCCAAATGGCAGGTCCTTTCATTCAGGTTTTTCAAGGCAAATTTCATTTGGAAACAATCACAATAATTACAGTGATTGGATTATTCGTAAAATATAACTTGGATCACACACACACACACACACACACCCCTTTAAAAAAAAAAAAGGAAAGAAAAAAGCAGTTAGCCTCACTTTAGAAAAGGAAGAAAGAAGGAGCAAGGTTTCTCAAGCTTTTTAAACAATTAAGTGTCTGATATTACCTCAATAGCTGCTTTATTGGTCTTCTCTGTATACATACCACTTTGCACTTCCCCACACTGAAATGAATTTGTTACAAAGGCCAATTTATGTCATTTAGTTTGAATTCTTCTTGAGTTTATCAGATAAAATAATGTCAAATACAGTTCTCTTAAAACTCATGAATAACACTTCTTAAAAATGAATACTTCTACCAGTGTGTTGCACTAAAAGCTGAACTGAAGCCTGTGAATAAAATCTTTCTTACTGGTTATTCAAGTCTTAACACATGAGTTTTCAGTTCAGATAAATACTAATAGCATTTATTCAGATAAACAAGTATGTTACAGAGGAACTGACAGTGTATGATTTATGCCAGTGACTCCTCACTCAGACATAAATGAATGTCTTCATAAAGGATGAAGTTTTCACAAGACATTTGTGCAGCCCTGTCTGCCTCTCTTCCTCTCTCGTTCCTTGCACCAGCTCTCCTGCTCATTAGACTTGCTGATATTCAATTTCCCCACTGAAAGGGTTAGTCACAAATGACAGCCAGTTTAAGAAAAGGTGTAGGATCGCTTTGTAGCTCAGCAGTTTCACCAACAGTTTGTAATATAACTGTGTTATAAACTATGGTGTGACTATGAGGTTGGCACTGACTTCTGTAGGACTCATCTGAAGCATCCATTTTACACTGAAGAAAAAATATCCTGTTCATGCTGTCTAAAAGCACAGATCTGTGAATTACATGTAAACAAGTTGTTAGATCCCAAATCAGGTTTAATTATTTACTTTAACACATCCACTATGCAGATCTCCTTACTAGTATTCAGTGACACTAAAATAAGATTTATCCCCATGAGTGAGCAATTATGGTTCTTGTTTATTTCCCAAACCCTTAGCAGTTGCACATGCAGTTAACTTTCATGATGTCTCTTGGTGGCTTCATTATTTATCAACAATTTGGTGTTTGCTAAATGAGCATTCTGATGTTTTTTGTTCCTTAGCTTTCCTGTCCTCTTAGTTTAATTCAGCTTACTTTTATAAACTTATCTGCAAAAAGTTTTACTGTCTTTCTGTTACAATGGAAACCATACAACGGGTTCCAGGCTCATACTCAGGTCATTTTTATACTTGCTTCTTTTACCATTATAGGCTATCAAAGTATGCTAGATGGCCTGCCTCCTGAATCTCTGACCATTTCAAAGGTGATAGTGATGACTTAAAAGCAGGGCTACAATGAATGCAATATTTAATAGCTTGTGTTCTGTTTGATAATATAATTAGGAACACCAGGAAATGTTACTGCAGCCAAGAAGTCCGTGCATGAAAAATATGTGCATCTGTCTTCTCACAAAATGAAATCCTGATCACTTTTCTAGTGAAGGAATTTAATGCAGCAGAAAATGAACCCAATGCTAGAAATTGGCAAAATAAACCGATATCAGTCAGGTCATTACATCTTTTGTGAATTTAGGTTGTTTTCTTTTTTTTTTTAGTTTTTTTTTTTTCACTTGCATGATCCAATTGTTTATTGTAGGGAAAAAATGTGGCAAACTACTAGCTGCTAAACTAGTAGCTTGGTGATGTTTAGGAGATATAGCCTATCTCTGATATAGGCTATAAGACTGCTATACGCTTTTGAATTCTTAATATTTTTGGCCATTTGAGAACTTGTCTTGGCTGAAGTACGTGTTCAGGACAGTCAGCCTGAAGGAAGGAAGTAACTCCATCAATAGTTTACTTTTAGTAGCCAAAATAAAAAAATAATTTATGTTATTTTTGAAGGATCAAAACAATATCAGAAGTGTTCTTTGCAAAAGGGTTAATTTATTCAGGCTTTTTGGAGTAAATTTAACAATAACCTTTTTAATAGTTTTTTTTTTTTTTTTATAACGTGTGAAGAAGAATCATAGTTAGATGCTATTAATGTGCATTCTAAAGAAAAATCTCTACTTTTCACCTAAGTGACCAGATAAGACCTGGTTATTATTCTTCATTAAGTCTACTGATGTCAAAGAAATATTTTGTCTGATTTTGGAGATGAACAGCAATAGGGGTTTTTGTGTTAGCTATAGTAAACTCCTTCCAGTGTTAAATCAGAAAACATAAATAATAGTATTACATAATCACATGTACGTACCATTTGTGTTGCATAAACAATTGCAGGTATTTCATTTGTTTTTTGGAAAAATAGTAAAAATTCAACTGAAAAATAATTCAATGGAGTTAATCCCACAACAATGTTTTATATTGAATAAGTGAAACCTGTAGGTCTGGGCATACATTTCCACATGCTAAGAGAGTTGTTATTCGGAGTTATGTATAAGTAGTTTATTTGCCGAAGATATGAATCCAGACTAACAAGCGTATTCAAGGATTGAGTTTGTTCCCTGCTGTTCACTCCTTAGACTCTCCTCTGGCTCATTTTGTTCTTTTGTGTTGTGTTTCTGTGATTGCTTCACATGGGTATGAAAACAGGACACAGCTGCTTTGTCAACCCAGAGCTCCCTGATCTTTCTAGCCAGTTAAAATCAGCATGAGTTTCTTCTGCAGGGATAAGAAGTAGAGAATAGATTTGCATGCATGTGCTTATGAGTCTCACCTCCATTTTCTACCTTGAGGAGGATCACTGAGGCCTCCCTCCAACATTGCTTTCATGAATACTGTAAGTTAGAAGCGAGTCCATCATAGCAGTAAGCCAGGGTTTCTTATTTCTATAGTAGAAAGTAGAAATGGTCTTTATTCACTCCCTGTTCACTGTAATTGCAGTACACGGAGGACCAGAAATAGTTGTCTGTTTCACCATTTATGAGTGGAAGATACTTGTTTCCCAGTGGGGGGGAAAGGGGAACAAAACATTTCCAGTAACCTGGAAAGACTATCCCAGAGGCTGCTTAATTTTAAGTTCTGCACTTCATTATAGAATTGAGTTTTAGCAAGCATAGAATTGAGTTTTATTCTGGTAATCAAAGTGAATTAAAGCATACTTTAATTATTCCATACCCACATATAGAGCTCAGTGTAGTATCTTAACATAAATCCATACAGCTTATAATAAGGAAGTTGTAGTTTATACAAAGTAAACTTTTATGAGAATGAACAGCAACGAAGTGATTTAGAAACACCAGGATGACTTCTGCATTTAAATAAAAGAAAGCTGCAAGAGTGCTCTTATTTTCCGAAACACTTTTGTTTTACACAAAGAAAAGATATACCACAGTGGATGTCATGACTGATTGTTGCAATGACTTCCTTGTGGTAGCTGAACTGAATGCCCCAGGTGACCTCAAGTTGGACAGCAAGTCAAGAGGGGACAGTGCTCTAAGGCAGATCTGTAGACGTTCAAGTGAATTTGGATCTGTTACAGATAAAACTGAAATGGGATTTCCTTGAAGTCCCTGATTCCCTGTTAGTATTTAATCCATTTTTATTGGCTAGGCTGCCAGTCCTGATGGAAACATTAGCATGTGCTACATTTTTTTTTTTCCCCCCCTGAGAAACCGTCCAGGTAGCTTGTTATTTGAGGGGAAGAGAAGGGGAAAGAAGGGGAATTAAATTGGATATTAGTTGCTGAAATAAAAGCCTTGGCTTAGGATAAGGTTTAAAATACGCACACGGATGTTATTGTTATTTTATTTCCTCCATGGAGTTCACCGTTGCTATTGGTGGTAGATTTCAAACTCAACTGAAAGGCACAGCATAGTTTTCTCGTACATTTTAAATAACTTTCTAGAGAAACTGATGCTTTCAACAATACATAAGGGAATAGGATACTTCTGAAAACTGAACCTATTAGATCCCACTAATAAATGTAATGTTATTGATGATACTTGGACTTTGGAACACAAAATTCAAGTAAAATGTTTTCAGTCGAAGGAGATAGTATCTGTGCTTTTGATGTTCCTTTCATTTCGTGTGTGAGTGAGTACAAAACACCTCCTAGGCATGGGCATATGCAGCTGAAATAAAATGATTAAATTGTTCTCTAGCTCTCAAGATGGCTAATGCCTTTTTTTTCCTTCTGTGTGAAAAATGTGTAAAATTATTGAAGTTCGGTATGGGAAAAAAAACAACTATCACATTCTGACTATGTTTGTAAACTCTTATCTGTGTATGTTATATATTTGTTCCGTACCTTGGTACTCAACTTGCTTTTCTGAAAAATAAACTTTACAGAAAGTTGATCAAAAGAAAGGGTAAAGGAAATGTTTATTGTGTGCCTTGTACACAGCACAGGCTATTCAGGAGAAAAATAAGATCAAATTGAGAGCAAATACCAGTCAAGAGAAGTAATATCCAATGCAGGCTGCATTTTTAATACAGTCCGATTCCTAGAATTTTAAAATGATTTTATGAAGGAAATGAAAAGATGATGTTTGTATAATTAATCAGAGAAAGAATTTTCTTTAAGGTATTGTTGGCAAATAAAGATTTCGGACATGGTACTTAGATGCTTGGTTGCATATCTTTGAAGCTGAGAAATTATGAAAAAGAAGTTATGAAAAGATACTTGCAGCTTTACAATATTCAGTCTGTGGTCTTGCCTGTCAAGTTGAAATAGAAATAGCAGCATGAAACTAGTAATATGTTTTTAATCTCATATTAGCATAAAATTAACTTAAAAACATGAATTTTGTGTATTGTGTATTTGTATTTGCAAAAACAAACAAACAAAATGAATTGAGCACAGAATAGTGCAAGAGGTTTGCTTTCTGTTTAAACTGTTTTTTTTTGGCCAATGCTGGAGACAAGTTACTAGACTGGATGTGTATTCGGTTTGTCTCAGATTTTATTTTCTATGATGCTATAACTATCTGAAAGAAATATATATATATTAAAACTAGTATTTTTTCACAGGGATCTTTAGGCATGAAACTCCCTAAAGGCACTCAGAACACCTCCAGATACATTTCTGCAGTCTTCAAATCAGACTTCTTTAAATAATAGAACGTTTTAATTGTGTAATGAAATGTGTGGAACCAAAAATTCTTAACAGCTAAGCTAGAGCTCCTCCTGAAATCTTAAATGGTTATACTTATTGTGCTCTTATTAAGAAGTTAATTGCTGAACATGCTTGTCTCTAATTTTGACCTTTAATTCATGGTTTTCTACTATGCCCAATATCTTTTAAATTATATTATTAAGATTATATGTGCACATGATTAGAAAGCAGGAAGGATTTGTACTGTTAGGTACTTCTCTGCCATAAGAAAGCTAGTTTCATCTGAATACAGGAGCTAAACATCTACAGAATATCTGAGAAATTCCATGGATCTTGAAATAAGCCTGTCGTGACTTTACTGCAAGGTATGACATATGTGACTTCAAAGAAAGGTTCCTCCAGCCACCCAGTCAAGTGGGGAAACATAGGGCTCCCATAGTCTGAACCAGTTATCTAATGGAGTGAAACTACTTACAGCAGTAACTGTCCATGCGTGAAAGGAAGCACAGTTTCTATGATCCAAAAATAGATAAGCTGTCAGTGTCCATTCTTAATATTTGGCACCGAAGAGGTGTGTCACATGACATTTTCTTTTCTCTACTTATGCATGTTGATTTGACAGCAATGAGGGTGTTGAAAAGCTTAAGTGCTTTTTCAGATTGATGAGAAAAAAATATATACCTGCTAATGCTAATACATAGCAGGTAGTGTATTTTCCATTTCAGTCTCTCTTTTTTTTTTTCTTTCTTTTTTTTTCTTATGTTGTCCATTTTGGTATTTATTTTATTTTATTTTTATTTCAATCTTTGCATCATAAAAACTGACTTTAGTAATTCTGTTTAGATGATGCATTTCTGGTAGGATTCTTGGAATCAAATTCATCAAATTGCTTTTTTAATGATAGTTTTTCTCTGGAGTGTTAGCTGGTGAGGTTGTGCAATATGTTTTAAGAAATGCATTCCTTTCTCTGGGAAATGGTTTATTCATACAGCAATAACACAAACACATCTCATTGTCAAGGATTGCATAAAATTCAGTTGTGCCTCTGCAAATTTTCTTCGGTACAAAGAATGAAAATGTCTTGCTGAAAGGTCATGACTCACTGGTGTTGGTAATTAAACAGCTTTTGTAAGTTAAGCGTTATAAAAATGCACCACTACCTAAAATATAGGTAGACTTAATTTTATCTCACAGGTATTAGGAAGATGATGCCAAAGGAATTCTGCTGAATTTGTAGATGTTGAGTTCATAGTTCTTCTTCCTGTTACTGACCAGAATGTTCATATTGGGTAACAGCTGTTCCATTGAGAATGTGAGCAGGATAGAAGAGCCAAGAACTTATTTCAGTTTTTATTGGTGCTTACCAGGTCGTGGCATTACTGTATATTGTATTTTAAGATGATGTGATGTACAGTATCAATTTTTGTCTCAGAATTTTTAAAGATCTATTTGGAAACGTCATTGGAAAAATTGGATTAGTTTGATTCATTGCCATTTCAATAACTACAGAGCTCATGTTATTACAGTATATATTTTCTTTCTCTTTCATGCTTCCTCTACAGTCACAGAATCTAGCTTAACCTGATACCTTACAACTCTTGTTTTTCAAATGCAGCTATTTCAATTAAAAACACCACTGGTGAATGAAATATTGTCTTATTATATTACGTGAATATTTTATGCTTGCAGTGAGGATCCAGTAATAATAATAACAATCTTAGACTAGTCTATATGACTCTTACCTTGATGCATTCACTGGAATGCAAAATCAGTGGGTGATTGCTTCCCTTGATGTGTGTGCAAAGATTCACTAGGGAAGGAAGTCATGCTGATTGTCTTCAATTTGCCTTTTTTTTTTTTTTTAAGCTTTAGATCTTTTTGATATACGATTTGATAGCATTTTCATATCAATCTGGGGTCATTTCTCTCACACATTTGCAGCTCAAAGGTTATTCTTAAGGGAGCAGAGGGAAAATGACTGAACCTTCTTAGAGAGTGTATTCTATAGGGTGGTAAAACTTATAAAGCTCATTAGTTACTTTAAAAATGAATTTGAACAAAGATAAAGCCAATGCAGTTGCTTTACCTTGGAAAGGTACAGAAGTGCATTCAGGGGGTGTCTGCATGGACCTTGCTCATGGGCAAATGGCCTGGTGGGGGTGTGAGGAAGTGCACGAGCGTGTCTGCAGCAGGCCTGCCAGAGAGGGCATCTGTCTGGACAGTGGTCTTGCTGAAGATGATAACCACCATTTAACCTTAAAAAATAAACTGGCGATGAAAGTTTTTTTGAAACAAAGGTGTCAGCTTTTAAAAGTATGAAAGAAACTTGAAAATATACAACAGTCTTGAGGGACCTTAGAGTGAAAAGATAGAGCAGCCGTCTGAATCTCATTTGGCGCTGGCAGAAGTCACCCCACCAGCACGTGCCCTCTGCCTAGGCTGGGCAGAGCATCCTCTTCTGGATGTGGCAAGCAGCCTGGCCCAGACAGAGCAGTGGCAGGCCTGGGTGCAGCAGCAGGAACCCCTGCCTGGGTGCACGTCGCATCACCCTGGTGGCTTTCTCACCACCACCTGGATTAGCAGTTTGCAGGGAGTAGCAGTTGTGCTCATAAAGCTGGGCAACTGCCACCTGCCGCTCCTACAGGAGATGTGTGTGTCAAGGGGAATCTGCACCCCTGAAAGAGGTGTGGGGTGGCTGCAATTATGTATAACATCGGGGGGGGGGGGGGGGGGGGGGGGGGGTATTACAGCTTGCAGTGATTGTGTATCAAAGGATGTTCAGACAACTGCTTCTCATTCTCCAAATAATTACTTGGCAATTACTTCTCAAAATAATTACTTGGCATTCTAAGTATCTCTCCCAAGATTTCAGTAAAATTGCAGAAGTCCTAAGTGGCCACAAGGGTCTGTTTTGGCTTAAAAACAAAACTTACTGATTTGTTCCAGTTGCTAAGCCCATTCAGTATCTACCGAATAAACTAGAATCAGATGTACCAATTCCTTTGTAAGGAAGCACTTTATAAAGAAGCCTTCAAAGATGTAATGCAAAAATGTGAGGTTGGATCTGTTGATTAGCACCTGTAAATGAGCTAGAATTGACTACGGTGGTAAGATGCTCATGTCCCCTCTGTATAAAAGTAGAGATAGTTACCCCAAAATTATTTCCTGGATGGGCTTAGGTGCTAAGAGTTTGTTCTTTTTGAATGCATCGTCTGGCTTCAGTGGAAACTTGCTGTCACGCTGAAACCATCATCTGATATTGTCTTAATCTTACCCCTACAGAGGACAGTAGGAAAAATTCAAATTGTTTACACCAAGTTTTGACTTGGTATTGAAACCTGATTAAGTAGTCTATAGTATTTTTTAACACTAATGGCAAGAAATGCATGATTTCCCCCCCCCCCTCCCCCCCCCCCCACCCATCCCCCCCCCCCCCCCCCCCCCACCCCCCCCCCCCCCCCCAGTCTGTAATCTGCTTCTTAGAAATGTCAGGTTCAAGGTATCTCAGAGCTCTTGTGATGTTTACAGTTCATGAACTGAATTACTTTTCTTTGACTTGTTCAGCCATATGTTACTCTTGTTGGTTGGTGGTCATTTTTCAGCTGATGTACTGGTGCCAGAGTCTGAATTAGGTATTTTTAAGTCATCCTGAGAACAGTCTGTTACTTAATACACAGGTATTTACAAAGAATTAAACATTTTAAGGAGTTTTATTTATTTATTTTTATATTTATTTATTTATTTAAACTTATGAAGTTTGAAACTTCAAAATTATAAAGTTTATAAAGATGAGACAGAGCAGGTCAGCTTCCTGGAAATGATTCTAAGGGAGTTTTCCTCGAGAGCCGCTTTCTTACAGAAGAACTTTAAATAGTCTCCAGATAAAAAGCAGGTGAATCATGCCCACTGGGTGATCTTTCACAAGCCTGAATCCTTTCTTAAATATAAATTGCAATAAAATTGCAGCAACACAGTTGCATGGATAAATGCATCCTTGTAGCAATGACAGCTGTGATGCTCAACACAGGTTCTCCAGGAAAGGTGCACCGTTGGTCCTGGCTTGTGATACAAAGGTTTCTGATGGCTGTGACTTGTAAGGGCCTTCATATCCAGCCCAGTCAGCTTCACGGAAGTCTTAATGATACTGTTTTGGCTAAAGCTGCTCTTACAAAACAGTTTATTAGATACTTGTTGCCTATTAAAATAAGTACCTATAAATGGAGACATCCTGTCTAGGTGGCTTTTTGTTTGTTTGTTTGTTTTTTAAGAGTGAAAAAGTGATATGTTGTGGTTTAAAACCATCATTTTTTTTCCTTTTAAGAACTTCTGATATTTTTATATAATCCTGAATATGAAGGATGAATTTCTTAGACGAAACATCTTTACCATTTAAATATTTGAACAAATGTTAGTTAGGAAGATTATAGTAGGTAGTCATACTTAAATCAGATGCTTGAACATTAATTATACATACACATATGATATATATATATATATATATATCCAGAAAAACCTATCATGAATATTATGCTTTCAAACAATTGCAAGTATGAAATAAATCGATGCTTCAGTGAGTCACTGAACACCCACTAGGTGAGGGTCCTTCCAATTCTGAGTTGCTGCTCTCTTGGGAGATGCTTTGACAATCAGACAAGGATTCACTGTCTGGCAGACACCTGTATTAAGAATACTTTAGTTCATAGCACTGTTCTCATATCGATTTACGAGTAATGCAGTGTACTTAGATTTAGAATTTTTCATTGAGTTTTTTTTCCTCCGGAAAATGAATTATTATTCAAAGCAATTCTTATTTCAGGTACACATATTTTTATCAAAATGATGTTCAGCGTGTATTTCACAGAGATAAGGGGAGAAAAAGACTTGACTCATGATCATCAGTATTCTGGGATGTCAGAGCTGTGTTCTCTTCCTTTTTTTTTTTCTTTTTTTTTTTCTTTTGGAAGGGAGAGTGCTTGAGAGGAAGGAGTTGAGGGAAACAAACTGTTTCTGGTATATCCATCTATCAAAAAGCTGTGTCTCCTAATAATTTCCAGTATATCTGCACAAATCAGTAAGAAAAAATTGCCTTATACTTACCTATCTTAAATTAAAGCTAGTAGTGATTTTGATGATGGATGTAAGCTGTTTGGACCCAAGCTATTTTCAGAAAATGTTTATGATCAAATAACCAGCTGTACTATTAGAAATGAATTGGACCAAAAAAGCTTTGGAATTGGTGAAATAATGTTGGAGAGTTGACCCTTTTTTATAATTGCATGTAATTAATCAGATTCTTTTTTGAAATATTATTTTAATGAATATACAAGAACTAGCCCCGCCCCCCCCCCCCCCCCTCCAGCCCCATAATGTTAAATTGGTCACTTCTTGTGACTATCATGAGCCATCCTCAAACTGAATGGAAACGAGGCTTTACTTGCATACAAGATGGAAAATAAAAATAAATAATGTTAAGTTGCAGGTGATCTCCCAAGGTGCAGATGTGAGTTGAATGGACACGGTCTCTCTTTATTTTTTATTTTTATTTTTTTAAGAAACCTGTATCAAGCCATATCCTTGAAGTTGAGTTTGAGTTCATTCTATGCCAAACGAGTTGCACTTCTGTCACTCTTGACAATAGTGGGCAGTATTTCAGTGGAGAAGCATTTGCTCTAGAGATACAACTCTCTGAAGGATATGCTGCTTTGCTCCATTTTAACTTATTATTTTGATTCTAACAGCTGCTGACAGAACCAACCTCATATTCAGCTTCTTGTTAGTACAGCATGTCAGCTAAAATTCCTCTGGGAACAGAGGGGAAAACTTTTCTTAATTTTTATTTTGTACTGTCACAGGTGAATTGTTAATTACTGGCCTGTTGTGGTCAGGTAAACAGGAGATAAAGTACTCTTGTTTAATCATCTGAGAACAAGATGGTTCTTTCAGGACCAATGGTACTGTTTCATAGCATTTTTTGTTACCTGTTCTGAAAGCAGAGTTTTTTGCAACTGTTTAGTTGTTTACTCTTTTTATTGAGTAGTGTCACAGGCAACAGTAAAAGTTCAAGGCCGTGTGGTGGCATTGTATGTGCTTCAAACAAAAGATGTTTTTTGCTATAAAAAACTTATATAATGAGATTTATACGGGAAAACTCTGTAAGAGAAGACATTTAGCCTCATGCTTGTCTTTCTATTTCTTCATTCAACCTAGATTCTTTCACTTATATTCTGCTTTGATATCTTTTTTTTTTTTGCCTGATTCTTTCTCTCCTTTAATCAAACCTATTTATTCTTTCCCACTTTTCCTTTTTTATTCTTCCATGTTATCACTATTTAGTACTTTTTTTTTTTTTTTTTTATATCTTGCTCTTCAGATATACAGTTTCCATGTAGCCCTGGTTTCTCAACTTCTGTTGCTAGCTGCTTTGATGTCCTAGTTTTCTAAGTTGAAACATTTTTTCTGGATCCTGTGAACTTATTTGTGAAATTGTGAATTGTGAAATTATATTGTGAAATATACTGTGAAAGTATTTCTTTATTTGAACATAGAGAAATGTATGGTGTTTTTTTTTTTGTTTGTTTAATTTCATTGATAAATAATTGTGTAAAATAAATTTATAATGCTCTGGTAGGTAAAGAAATAGTACAAATCTCTGCCTACCTATGCTTCCACTCTACTTTCACTGGGATTTTCCCAGCAAATTGGTGAAGAAGCCTGTAACAATGTACTGAGAAAGCGTCCTATGGTCTTCCTCCCAGCAGCTTCACCAGGTGAAATGAACTTAAAAGAATTGTGCCTGGGATATATTCATACCCTAAAGTGGAACATGTAAATCACAATTTACGTACATACAGGGGTTCCAAAACTAATTGGGTACTTGTTTCTAATAACTAACTAGTTTAGAGTTTTATTTTTACTCAATTTCCAACTTTCGCGTTATGATTATGTCTTTGTAAATTCTAATTTATATTCACTAAGTTTTTGATGATGATACTATGTATATTAATTTTCTATACAGTAAGGGAATAAAACGTAGGGTCTAATTGTGAGCAGGACTACTGGTATTAGAAGCTAATGGGCATTTTGTCATGACATAGAATAATTAATGGTCTCTAGAAGGTCTACACTTCGTTATAGTTTTTGAATGACTGACTTAATTAGGGTTTCAGGGAGATGCTAAATGAACTTATTCTTCTTGCCAGTATAGATTTCATCAGAAAATTAAAGTGGAAACTAAGACTTTCTAAAAGTTTTAGGTTTATATTGCACTTGCAATAATCTCTTAATGCCAGGAAGCTACAATCCTACAGTGGGAGAACAGCAAATGCTGCACTCAGGAGGGCGCTGATGTCCCCTGAAGGTAATGGAGCTAAGCACAGGCTAGATCAGCCTTGAAAATACAGACCAAAGAAACAGATCAGATTTTCACTGACCTGTTTTGCCCATTGTAAGGAATAAAGAAACCTGGATTAAATAGCTCATTTTCCTGCAGTAATGTGCTGGGAAAGATGAGAAAGCAAAGAGATTTAAGACAGCAATCTAAGACTAGTGAAGCATGCCCGAACAGGATGAAGAGTTCGCCCAAACAGGATGGAGAGTTCACCCAAAAGGTTAACTTAAAGCAACTGTGATGTTTAATTTTAGAGTCTGTCTTGTATTATTAGAGGGAGAAATTGGTTTAGGTGTATATTCTTGGGGTCTAAGTGCGAGATCAGGCCTTCTGCAGTTGACATTTGTTGCAATAATTTTTAGCAGTACACAGTTTTTTACACAGTTTTCTTAGGATCTAACAAGAAGATGTATTTACCTGTTTGTACAAATGCATGTGAAGTTCTGGAGGAAATGTGTCTTTGAAACATACTGTTAAACCTGTAAATGCCTGGGGAAGAGAAATGGGTTTGAAGTAGGAGTAATCAAGGAGTCTGCGTGCGGTGCATCTTGTGATTCTCTCTTCCATGGTGCCATGTGGCTTGCATGTAGTGCAAAGTGATGCTAAGCATTCATTTAGGATTGTGGAAGGATTGTGGTGGTGTTCTGAACTGTCTTCAATATTAGCGTTGGGGTAGCTGCACAGATACCAAAGAGAAGTGTCAACTGAAAGGAAGGCATCACTTATAACAGTAGGGGCACTAACAACAAATTAGGGTCAGGGTGTGTCAGAGATGCTATTTTCAGTGCACACATCTTTGGTCACTAGTTAGCATTACAGACCAGTTTCTCAGAGATCAACAAGAGAGCTGGGGAAGCACATGTGATCGTTGCTTTTCTTTTTCCAGTGTAAGCAAGAACAGTCTCCTTGTATCTTCTCCATTGCTTTTATATTGTGCAATTTATAGGCCATAAATGTCCTTCGTTATTCTTCTCTCCTTCCTCTTGCCTATTTAAAAGGGCACAGCTTCTAACATTCAGGTTCATAATTTCATATCAGCACAAACCTGTATGTATATTCTTTATACTGTCGTGCTTTCATCACAAAGGGAACCTTGACTCATGCTTATGTGAAATGAAATATTAGAAGTAGTTACTGTAATAGACTTTGGACATTGTAGTTAATGTAGAGGAATGTACTCTGTATGGATAGTATTTGTGCTGTAATTTGAATCCAAAATGCAAAGCACGGTTATAATCATACTGTTATTGCAGCAATAATCTTTTTATTCATAGGTGGTCATTAATGTTTACTAAAGAAAGTTGTGAGTCAAAATCCTGAATCCAAATAAATCTTAAATTTGTGAAACTTTGGAGTTTTTGATTGTTGGACTGTTTTAAATTTAATTGATAGAATGAAACAGTGCGCATGTTATACAGGAACTGTAGGCTCCATGGCAACTGAGCAATATTGCAAAAATTTAATAAAGAGCAGCTACAGCATTAAAGATAGTCTAGAAAAAATAGCCAAATTGGTTTTAAGCAGCAACAGAAATTCAAAAAGATAAAAGTTGGTCAACTAAGCAGTAAATCAGCACAAGACACATTACATTTCCTGAACCAGTGAAGGTGCCCTAATATTGTGGCAAAAGGGTAAACTTTAGTTTTCCAGCACAATTTTTGCAAATTGAGTTTTAGACAAAAGTTTATATGGGTCAAATATTTGGACACAACATAGAAATATTAAAAGATGTTTGATAGGAATACAGTCTAGTTACCAAAAAGCACAGTTGAACTGAATATTTTAGACTTTAAGACTGTTGGACAGTTTTAGGCTCTAAACTGTAACTTACTTCACCCAAAATATTCACGTTATTGTTTACAGCACTCCCAAGTATATTATTCCATATTATACCTGTTGGAGGTGCTCATGCTGACTACAGGTTATGGCTTACTGAGGACCAGTATTCTCTAGGTGCATCACCCCTGCCTACGATCCTGTCTGCTCCCATCGTGTGTCCCTGAAAGACGTTGACCTATTTGTGTGGTACTTCGAGGCTCATTTGTGCTTTTAAACTCTTCTGAAGTGGTCATAGTCTGGCCCCAGATCTTTCTACTTTGAGTCTTTCAAATTTTCTGCGATATGCTAAACCAAAAGTAACTAAGAAAATTGCCAGTGTTATCATGCTTTAGGATAAATAACGCTCTGTTCTCTATTTTATTGAAAAGCATAACTATTTATAGCGTATTCACTGTCCCAGAAAATTAGTCTGCAAATACCTGAATCTTTTAAGCAGTTGTACAAATTTGTGATGGAGACTGGACTTACTAATGCTAATCAAATAATGAAGTAAGACAAATACTATTTTCTTACTTTTTTTTTTCCCCTCAGGTTTAAAGACACTGTAGAAATACTAATCTGACCATTCTCTAACAGTGTTCTTCAGTCCTGCGTAGCATAATTGCTGTCAGGCCGAAATGTTTGGGAGGAGTGGGGGGTCAGGGATTTGTTTGACTGGAAGGACTGAGAGTGCAGCTGAGTCAGGTGGGAAGGACAGAGATGGAATCGGACTGGATACTGACGGGCTGCTTGCTGGTGGCTCATGCCAGGAGTTGCTTACTCTATTTTTTTCTGTGCAAAATATGTCAGCTTTAGCTTTGGAAAGGGAAATTGCCCCCAGGATTTTGAAGATGTATATGCCATGTATATGTGGGGGCTTTTCAACATTAAATTTTTGTGTTAGCTATACAACATTGCTATTCTGTTTGTTAAATATTTGTTTGGCATGTTGAAACTTGTACACTGAATCTTAATCAGCAATACACAAATGTAAGTATGACATTCCTGTAGTGCCCTGTGTCCTAAAGCACTTCAGAAATTAACCTCTACTACAAGGCAAACACCAACTCCACTGTATTGTTTTGAATTTCAGAAAGTACTGGGTTGGTATAATGAATCGCACGAATCAGAGTTAAGGTGTGAGCATGATTTATTTCAGTTGATTCCATGAACCTTTTCTCCATTTGTGCACATAATTGAAAATCAGCCCTTTTTGTAAATGACATTTTAAAGAGTTTGACATTTTAGTCGAGGTGACCACAAGCTGCTAACTTCTTGAAAAATCAATAATGCAAATAGTGGTCTGTTAGGAGAAATATCAGTGAGGTCATCTTTAAAAATAAAGCTCACTTTACTTGCATCATTGCATCTCCTTTTGCGAAAAGGGAAAAAGTCACTGGTTATTAATTAATATCTATGCTATGTGACACTGGAGTGACTGCTTATATAGGCAATCTGCCAGTAAGAGCTGTTATTTTGCTTTGTTAATATAGGGGAACAAGTAGTTTAATTTTAAGCTTGCATACTTGTCTTTTGTTAGCAGCAAAACTGTCAGTATAATATATGAAAGCAAGGGTGGTGGCTTTGAAATAAATGGTCTGAATCACGTATCAGCAGGCACACTGTTAATATGATTGTACTATTTAACAAGACCATCTCTAGTCTGAGAAAGGAGGATAAGTTGTTTCCAGAAGTTAAATCCTGTATAGAACAATATTTTGTCAAAGAGGGGGAAAAGTCTATACAGTTCATGAATAACTCTGCTTTTCTTTTTTTTTTAAAAAAAATAGATATATACTTGATCTTCAAATAGAACTTGTTTGAATTTCAGTTTGTACTTTTCTTTTTCTTTCTAGTAATTTAAGTATATGATAATGCGACTGCAGTATTACGCAAATAAACTTGATCTATGCTATTCTTTAAAGATCTGTAAGAAGCCCCTTCCTGAAAGGGAGGAAGTTTTTACAGGAAGTGCATGAGAGAATACACATATGTTATGTTTCTTAGCATCTATTACCTAGCATCTATTTTAGTTATGGTGAAGAAACCCAGAGCTGAGAAGGACAGAATACATGGGGGATGAGCATAATCCGTAAAGTGTGTGAAATATTGTCTTGTTGTATCAATAAGACTATGAGGAGTGGAGTCCTGGGGAAAATGATATATCACATTGATATGTACGAGCATTTACAGTGTATAAGTAAAACAAGGACAGGTTTATGCAGGAAGATACCTCATAGTATCCCCACATTTTCTGAGAGGTTAATAAAATGAAGCTTTAACAAAACCAGGAGGCATCACAGAGCTTTCAGCAGGCATTTGAAAGCTGTGACAGTTTTTGTGGATCTTTGACAAACTTCTGTTGGAGGGTTGTGTAGGCACACTTGCCAACAGCAGAAAGATCATTGTTAAAACAACCTGACTATGAACAGATGCATTAGCTCCAAAGTTGATGACTGATACTGTGTAAGGCTGATACTGTGTAAGTTACAAGGTCCGCAGTCTTTTTCTTAGTGTTCGTAGGTCTGGAGGTTAGGAAGAACAGACTAAATACTGGCTACAGAGGGTGTGGGAAAAGACAGAACTGGTTAACAGAAAATGCATGTGGCACTGTCCTGATTGCTGTGCTCCTTGACACAGACTTCCTGGAACTATGTGCTTCTGGCAAGATTTCTAAATCAGTGTAGGCCCTCTGTGGGCATTCAGCTGCTTTGTTACAAAGGCCTTATTCAAAGAAGTTCTTAAGCATCACTTAACTACCTGAGTAGCTTGTGGAACCCAAAGTTAGGCACATCCTGAAGTAGCCTGTTCAGTTGGTACAAATGGATATGGGGATTTATGGTAGGTGTATTACATTAGGAGAATCAATCTGTAGTCATTTTCGTCTGAAATACAGGGTAGCTCTGTGGTAACATTATTTTGGGTCAGGAGTATGATTTCTGAAAGAAATATAATCATCCTCATCAGCTGTGCTTTGGGTTGCATCACAGAGTCATGAGACAGAGCTGAACAGACATAGTCAAGGTCTCTCTCGTGAGTGATGCTTTTGGGTTGGTTTCACTCCCTGATAGTTTCAACTGTTTCAGTATTATATATGCTGTGTATATTACAGAAGTGCTCTACAGAAAAGAACTGTCTTGTCTAGCATGAGGGTAATCCAACAGAGTAGTCAAAGAAGTGTAAAAATGATTCCATAGTGATCATTCAGTAGCAAATTCAATAGTGATTGTAAGTCTCGTTCAGCAGCAGTAGATTCCTACAGTTCTGGCAACAGTCAGCTCTGTTTATTTTATTTTCATTTCTTAAATTATCTAGCTAATGACTCAAGCAAAGCTTATAGACCTGTCAAGTCAATACCTTGACAGCATGTGAAACTTGTGGTTCGTGCTCCCCTGGTGGTGTTCCCAGCATCTCTAAAACTGCTGAGCCAGCAGTGCAGCCTCTCATGGCAGAGCAGATAAGCGCGTTGGCTGGCTTTGTGCTCTGCTGGCCAGCAACACAGCCAGGGCCCTCCTGCAGGCTCTGCTGTCAGAGTTAAGATGCGTATAAAGATAATAAAAGGGAATCTGTTACCATGTAGAGACTATAGCAGGTAGACTGTCACATGCTTGTTTGCGAAAGCAATGTTTCAGGACCTGCTTCACAATATTGACTCATGAATACAACAAGAGAAAGTAAGATGGCTAGATTTTGTAATGGCATGACTGAACAGTCTGCTCAAGTGCACTGATATCTCCTGGGTAGTGTTGTCACATTTCATAATTGCATTGGATGAGATAGAATATGACTTCTTCACTAGATGGACACTCTGGAGGTGGTTCAGCTTGTCATGCTAGATAAGATGTGTCCTTGCCTCTGTATTAAAGTTCATTTATATTTGCTCAAATCTGACAAAATCAGACAAGGAAAGTTTTTTTTTTAAAAAAAAAAAAGTCAGCTCAAACTAAATGAAAAGCTGCATGATGTGCCAAAGTGAATGATATTTGTTAACCATATTGAAAATACTTATTTTGAAATCATTAAAAAAAGTATATAAATATTGTAAGTGATACAAGACAACTTTATTTTCATTTATTCTTTTGTGTATTAATACTGCTCTGGTTCTGTGATAGACATCAAATAATTGATGAAGATGGTAATTCCCTCCTCATGAAAAATCAAAAGTAAACTTTGAGCATAACTAGTTTTCCCTTCTCTTTTATATTGCTATGTACAACACTTAGGGTTGAGGAGTCTAGTGAGCATTTTGAGTTTTTTTCTTTTTTCTACCATAAAGTGACAACTACCTCTCTCTAAGCATCCTATAGTCTTAATGGCCGTTTTATTTTCTTAATATTTGTGCCATGTCTTACATTCATTTGTGTCAATTTTGGCATTCCTTTAGCCAGTCTTTGCCTTTCCAAGGCTTCACTTTTGTTGTGTGTTAGAGTTCAAGTGCTCATACTGATGGCTTCCATTTATATGAGCTGCAGTCCACTGTGTTAACTTGCTGTTCTCATCAACGTTAACCCAAAATTGGGAAGCACTGCTGCTGCTTTCTTCTATGTGTCTTTCTTCACATTGTTTTTATTTGTATATGTATGTGCCACAGTGAATATTCAATGCATAAGTATTAAAATTCCGTTTTAATCCTAGATCTTATAGAACCTGTGGAGCTGCATGCAATGGGCATTTAAAAGAATTTAGTGCAGTGTAGCCTTGATCAATAATGTAATTCTGATAGCAGTAGGTGATTTTCTGAACAAACAGAAAGCTTCTACCTGATTAGACTACTGTATATTAGCCCTTGTAGATTTTTTAAAATTAGTTTTAAATGCAAAATATCTAGTGTAATCAGTATTATACACATTAATAGTTTTCATACTCTTTGAGGAGGATTTGATTCAGAATAATGCCTATGTGGCTTTCTAGGTGAACAGAAACATCATTTCCATAAATAACACACTACTTGTGCTGTGCCTGGAATTTAGTGCCATCACTTTTGATAACTGGGTTTGCAGACTACTATAAATAATAATGTTTAGATAATGCTCATCAAATTCAAGTTTGTATGTAATCCTCAGTGTCCTTCTCTAATGTGGTTAGACCTGAGGGGTGTTGGGAGGGGCATCATTTTCTGAACTTTTTTTCCTGAACACATTGTAATTATTTTTACGTTGGCCCTTTCAGTCACAATCAGTGACATTCGGTGGTGCTGTCATCAGAAGAGTCACCCCACTTCCAGAAAGCATGATGTGAATGAAAGTGATGACTATTTCCTAGAACACATTGCGGGTAAGGAAAATGGAATTGCTTCAGACAGGAAAGTTAAGCATAACAACTGTTGTCATCTTTTATAAATGATAACAGGTGGAATAAAGATGAATAAGAAGTATTTTCTTGAGATTATGTGATGTATACTGTTCTTGTCTGTCACAGGCTGCACCTGAGGCTGGTACTGACCCCCCACCTGCCTTTTTTTTTTTTTTTTTTGTTAATCTATTTACTATTAGGAAACAAGAAAATAAAAGGTGTGACTTTCCATATTGGTACCGCATGCTTTGGGACAGTCTGGTTTTGTTTTCCTTGTCTCATTAATAAATTTTCTTCATGAAACAGAGGAAATGCTCATGAACTCTATCAGGTCCAGACATATATATTTATTTGCTAATTATCTAGTGAAATGCTACATGAAAATCGACTCATATTAGTCTGCTGATGAAAAATATTTGTCTGGTATAGTACTTACAGAATACTTGATAAAGTAATTATGGTCAAGGAGATACTGTATGGAAAAAAAACCAACACCCTACTTTGTGTGCTTTTTAAGGGTTAACTAACTGATGTAGAATTGATTATTTACAGGTTTCAAGCAAAAAGCATTGGCTTGAGGTTTTAAGATGTTATGTAATGCACACAATATGACAATATTTATTTTAGGGGGGAAGAAAAAGAAATTACTTTATATTTTCAGATAAATTAACATATTAATCTTGCATTATAAAATGCTTTCATTTACTCTGGCTGTATAATGGCAGAGAGACAAACTGTTCAAATATATAAATTGAAGAAACAGCTTCAGAAATTCCATAACAATATTATATTGCTGTCTCGCATTCTTCCTTCCTAGAAAGCCTTTGTGCAGGATTTTATTGACTTGTTAATGGGATAGCTGAAGTTTTATGCAGTCGTCTTGTTTAGTGTCTCTGTTAGACAAATACCAGATGTCCTAGATACCAACCACCTCTTATGCAGTAAATGAGCATTATCATTTCTGGAATCAATTCCTGTATTCTCAGTGGTTTTATTCCTTAGACAAACTTTTCTTGCCTTGTCAACAACTTTCTGAATTGGGGAATATTCTGGATGTTGTTTCACTAAAGTTTCATGGGAAAGATGTGGTCATGCTCAGTTAGAGGTCACAGAGACCATGGCTTTCATCAGGTAAACTGTTTCAAAGGAATTCTGCTCCTTCCCTAAGTCTGCATATTTCCGACTGCTAAAAGCAAAACCAAAATGATTTGATCCTGTTTTCCTTTTCCAGTTGGTTTCTTGCTATTTTAGTTGAAAGGAAACACTTTAAACTGGGCTGTCTAATTTTGAGGCGTGGTTTAGCAGTTTAATAGCAGGGTTAGGCAAGTCTCTTGCTGTTTCTTGCCCGTTTCAGCTACATGCAGGATTTGGTCCAAAGTCTCGTGTGTGTGTCTCATGTGTGTTCTTCATATCAAGTCAGTAGAAAGCTTTCTGTTGATCTTAGTTAGGATTGGCAATGGCACATTATTAATTCACAGAAAATACTGTTTGACATAATTATGATTTATGAAAAATAAAATGTTGGGGTGGGAGATATTAAAACAGCTGTGATTTTTTTGCTATGGCTGGAGAAATGCCCCGAACAGGTATTTGGGAACAGATGAGAGTAGCTAGTTTATACCTTCTACTATCACCTTAATCCTAATGGCCTTTAAGGACACTTTTTATTAAATTCATTAACCAGAAGGCTTATAACCTTTACATCAGAAAGTATTTTTAAGAGGTGATAGACATTTAAGGAAATTTAGTATCACTACATAGCCATTATTTGAAAGTTTTACTGATTTTTACATTGGTTTGAGTTTTCTTCTATAAAATTAATATCATGAATAAAATGTATAATAATAGTATGAATAATGATCATATTAATATATAAATATCTTACATGTACACACTTCTTTCACATCAAATCTCATGGCATCTCATCAGGCAGTATATTACACTCAATACATAAGATGGTAAAAAGCATTTAAATTATTTTGTATGAAATGACATAATCCACAAGGAGAATTAAACATAAGCAAGTACTTAACATTTATGTGACCTACTCAGGAATTTCCCATGTGTATTTGGGGGGGGAGGAATCTGTTTTCCATGTGAAAATTTTGGAAATGAAGATGAGCTCAAATTTCACAGGAAATCTGATGAGTTCAGTATTAAACCTAACTTTCAATGCACAGTCCAGTAGTTTCAAAAACTTCCTTCTAAGTTTCTAGTTCAATGTTATTGAAATGAGAGGGACTAGAATTCATAGCTTTCTCAGACTTAAGATCCAAATTCTGTAGTACTTTTCTTTTTATTTCTTTTTAGTAAAGGATGTCTATCATGATATCTAAGCCTTCCCTCATATTAATTCAGCTTTGCCTAACTATGGAAGTCACAGATGTTGTTGGTTCTTTTAGCACGGTAGTGACTTACCAACTATAACATTCTGCTAACTAAGTACAGAACACTCAGATATCCTGCCTAATACATGAAAAATATTTCCATTTTACTGGTCAACAGAAGCATTTCATAGCATATTGGGTTTTGTTCAAATTCAGGCGCTGCTACAACTTAGAAAAATTATTAGACTATTTCATCTGGTTCTAGGTTGCTACATATTTTACTGTTTGTTTTTGACAGAACAATATCATGCATAGTATATAATATGAAAAGTACTATAAATGATTTTTCAGGCAGAGATTTAGGCACTTGGAAAACGTGCAGAGAGCAACATAAATGAGGCAAACTTCCATTTTCAAGTTTATAACACTTTAATAAATTTTACAACATTCAAGTTATTTGTAGATTCTGCATTAAAATTCAAGCAAAGTTATATGTCGAGCTCCTTGAGAAGACAAATTCAGATATATCTAGAGGAACATTTAATACACAGTGTCTGTGGCTGCAGGGGTTTCTTAGTGGTCTGACTCCAATGCACTTATTGTCTCACTTGCACCTTCTCTGACTCTGTCAGGGAATGAGGTATTAATCAGTGTTAATACTGGATCATTACTCATTCTGTATATTATGTCATGCAAAGATGGTAACTGGAAATATGTAAGCACTAAGCATGGTAGTGTTCTGATCTTGCTGTTCTTTAGGTGTCTTGGTAGGATAGCCGTTTCTGTTCTACTAGTGGCGAAGTACAAGGAAAATCTCAGCATTTACCAAAGTTAGAAAGTGACAAGTATTTGATAAGAGAAGATTCAGGAATATGAGTTAATGGTAGATAAAGAAAACAAAATGGTCAAGCAATTTTTGCTTGGATGCTGAGGTAGCAGGATCTTCAAGGCTGTATGCTCTTACTGCTCTTACTCGGTGCAGTAGAAAAGACTGAACATTGTGATAGTCCGGTTTGCTGGCTACCTGAACGTTTCTTCCTTGTTAGTCAAAGCTAACACTGCCTGCAAACAGTTGCATCATATTTTACAAATATATGTGATGAAATTTAAAATTCATAAAGTCACAGTAAGGCACAATCTGTGCAATAACAGGCTCTAATTTAGATATTAAACTCAGAACATATGAAAATGTTCAATCAGTAAAGCAGCTAAATAAAATACTGAGGAAAAAATGAGCACTAGAAAAAACATTAGATGTTGCACAAGGAAAGCTGCACACTGTATGTAAGATTATCTAAATGTTACAAGACAGCATTTTCGAGTCTTTTAGGTGATGTCTGTACAGAAAGATGATGTATGAATACGCACCAGCATTCTTTGATTTGCTACCAATACAAATGTAGAAAATGCTTCTACTTTATCAGCTAACCTTACATTCTCCACTCTGAACTATGAAAAACATCAGAAGAAAGATAACTCAGAACAAATATCAGCATCCAAAGCTGAGTACCATCTTTTCTGTTAGAGTAACATCTAAAACGGAAAACCAAAGTAAAATGCCTGTAGTCAGCACATAAAGCATATTATTGCAACTGGGTTGCTACTGCAAGGAAAGAAGAAAAGTGATTTAGGTTTGTGGTCAGTGTGGTGTTTTTCCTTCTCTAAAATGTTAAAGAAAATATCGTTTAGTGATTCTAGGAGGCATTTCTGTCCCTTGCACAAAATCCTGTGATACTCCTCTGTGCATCAATGGATGCTGCTCCTTGTATGGTGGTGAAGTGGTTTCTAACATCACTTCCTTTGCCTTTACAATATGCTTTGTCCTTTCATACTTGTAAAATGAAAAGGAGAGAACTAAATAAATTAAAAAAAAAAATAAGAAAAGTGTAGCTCAAAGAGTTCAGGCTTGGCACATTGAACGAGACCAAGTGCTTCATGTATAATGAAAAGGATTGTTTGAAGTCTTATGTTGTGCCTGCCCTTTTCCTTCCTGCCAAGGATACTACACAACGTTTTGATTTTAGCTATAAACCCTCTTGCTAGGGCTTATAAAATGCCTGATATTGTAAACATTTCTTCAGAAATGAAGTTATATAATGAAAAATTACTCAAAACTGTATAAAAGTGGAAGGAATGTCATAAAGAAATAAGAATAAGGCAAGAGTTTTTTTTTTTTTGTTTTGTTTTGTTTTTTTTTTAATAGAGCCTCATCTTCAGCTGCTGGGATATATTAAGAAAATTATTAGTGAGCTAAATATCCTTACTGTTAAACCACTTGCAGCTACCTTTCATTAGGGCTTCAAAATCCTCAAGAAAAGCTCCAAACTAACAATAGTATATCAAATCTTGTCTCAGTGAAAAGCAGAACTTATCCAACCTGAATAGACTAGTCAAATGAAGGTTAGATGAGGCAGGGGATGTTTCCTTTTTCCATGTGTATGCATTGCACAGCTCACCTTCAGGGACCTGCTGTCTCTGCCATTCTTGATAATGCGCTGCTCTCTCCTGACAAAATGAAAGGAATTGTTGCTGATGATGTTGGATAATATTGATAGAGACAGACCCGTATCGGTATACAGTGCAATAGGACGGCAATTATTCTAATTCAATGCATGTGTTTTTAAAAGTTCATGCAGTAATGAGATTAGTTTTAGGCCATGGTTGTGACCTCACAGTTCTGGTTATTACTGCAGGAAGTTTGCTAATATTTCTGAGTGTTTTTCACTATCTGCTTTCTTTGTTTGCGGAAATAACCTTCCCCACACACCTCCCCTGTTCCCTATTCTAGCACAGAGGTCTCTAGCACAGATACAACAAACAGGTAAACCAGTGTATGCAACAGATGTAAAGTTTTGCTGCACACCGGTAGTGTGGCAGCGGTAATACAAGAGTTGCTTTGTTTCAGCTTATTAGTGAAGGATTACAATAAATCAGTGACTATAAAAAAAAAAAAAGTGTAGAATCAAGTATACAGAAAGAGTGAGTGTGCAGAAGAGCAAACTGCGAAGAATAAACCATCACTTTGAAAAAAAAAATAAAATTTGTGAGTATCTCGTAAAATAGTTAGGTTTAAGAAAATCTTTAGAGAACTGAGCTTACATATTCATGACTTCAGAAAACGATGTCTCCTGAGAAGTGAATGAGTGAGATCCTTAGAAGAACATAATAAGGGTTAGAAGTTCTGTGAAGATTTGGTTTTGCTAATCCTGTCTTATCTTTCAAGGCAAGGTCCTTTCTATACGTTAGTAATAATAGTTGGATGATATATATATATATATATATATATTTATAATTTCTTGCAGGTTTAAACAATTAAGAACAAGCAGAAAGAGACTGACAACTCTTAATAAACTGTAGAAGTACCAGTACCAAATGAGCACAGAGTGTTTAGAGTAAAGAAGTAAACAAATCACCCTGTTTTTCCTGTACTTGTCTCAAGCCTCATTTCAAGCTCTTCAGATGAGCCCTGTGAGCAGGGTGACCAGATGGCACTCACACAGGACCAAATTCCTCAAACTCAGCCAATATTAATGACTCCCACAAAATATATTTCAAAGGATCATAGAATGACCAGCTGGTTTGGGGTTGGAAGGGACCTTAGAGATCATCTTGTTCCAACCCCCAGCCATGGGCAGAGACACCTCTCATCAGACCAGGTTGCTCTGAGCCCCATCCCACTTCGTCTTGTGCACTTCCAGGGATGGGACACCAACAGCTCCTCTGGCAAACTTGTTTTGGTGCCTCACTGTGAAGAAATTTCCCTTTCCTCAACAAAGAGAGCACATTCCTTGCATCAGTAAAGATAGGTATAAGTGTTGCAGGTTTTTATCAATGTTTATAGTTGAACTTAAGACTTCCTAAGTAAGAAAGACCATCTGAAGTGCAGTAAGTCATGGTGTTGAAAAAATCTAAAAATTTTCATGTTTCTCAGACGTAGATATATTAGAGCTGATATTGAGGTTCTGGAAATGGAGAGTAAAATTGTCCTGACTTTTGCAGATGTGATCACTTGCAAAATTTGGCATTCAGAAGCTGTGGAGAAATTCATGTCCCAAAAAGTGTTTACCATCATTTACCTGACTTCTTTTTTTAAATGTAAATGAACTGTTTGGAAACTGGCTTAGTTTATAAGCCAGTTTACGAACCTTCTAGCTGAATAAGATTCAGTAAGTGTATTTAAAGGTTATTTTCAAATTGAAGAGGTTCTTGGACTAGTATTAATTACTTTATATCTCTTTTAAAAGTTCAAATAATCTTGAAGTCACAAGTTTTGAAAAAACGTATTCAGCATGTAGTTAGGCATAGGATGGATTATTTTATTCTCTTACATGTGGCTGCTAGTTAGTTCTAGTAATAATTGCTACCAACATATCAGAGTTTGACCATTGTTTACAGTGGTTGGTTTTTTGAAACATTAATTTGTGGTTTTTACCATATGTGCAAATTATGAAACCTCAGAAAAACTGTATGGTTTGATCTTGGTGCAAATGTAGCATGCAGATGTTTTTTATCCCTGTTAAATGAACCTGAACAAAGGATGTGGGTCACAAATTAGAGACTTTGTGTAAAGGCTACTAAGATGCTAGTATCTTAATAATGCTTTATGTGTTTTACATATGGTCATTATGCATTCAAGTGTATGCATACCCATATGCTTGCAAACACACATGGACTTTTCAGAGGAGAACTTTCTTATTGCTGATGAACAAAGGTGTGGGCATCTTTCCCTAGGTTGATATTGAAGGTGATCCTAGTCCTATAAATAAATGAAACCCTGGGGTTTCATAGCTGAAAGCTGATGATTCAGAGCCTGGCTGGCTGATGCCCTACAATCCACTTCATTTAGCAATGGTCATCAGGCCAGAAAGTCCCCTGACTGTGTGACTGGAGTGGCTAGCCTCAGGTCTGAGGATGGTGCAGAGCTTATGTGCTGCAGACTTGAAGAAAAAGCTACTGAGATTCCTGCATTGCATAGAATTTTTAATTTCATGTTCTTATTTTTTACTCTTCCCAGTTAGGTGACTCACTGACTCTTAGCTAGTGAAAGCAGATTTGCACTGTCAGTATTGTGCTGCATCTGATCTTATGTCTTTGTTACTCTTGTAAATTAAAAAAAAATATCTCATAATTACTTCTCATTATTCATTTTATATTTATGCATTAAACTTACATAACGTTTTAATGTGCATAGTATAAATTTGTTGGTCTTTTTTGATCATGAATGGCTCAGGTTGTATAAATAGTGGTTGTCCCAAATATTTGCAATACTTTTTATGAGTAACTGGCAGAGATGTGGAAGGAGCTGTAATCTCATGTGAACTTCTGGTAGGTGAGTTGTGGCTATTCCTGGGTAATATAAGAAAATTGTTACTTTGAGGTAACTGTTGATTTCAGTCAGCACCCTTTCATTATAATAGCTATAAAAAAAACTAGTGTTTAGTGTTTTCTAAACTATTTAGAAAAAGTCCAATTGACCTTTGAAGGGGGTTGGAGGAACAAACAAAAAAACGAAAAACCAAACCAAAACAAAAATGGAACCATAGTGCTGTATGTTGGCTCACTTCAATTTTCCTAAAGTCTCTCCTGGAGACGGTGTTCCTAGGTCTCAGGAAGATCTGTCAAGACTGAGAGAATAGATAGGGAATGGAGGAAGCAGGGAGGAACAGGTAAAGCAAGAATGTAGCTTAGGACAAAGAGGAGTGAAAGTAGTAAAAAATATTTTTCTTAAATGGTGTTGATTGGAAAGTTGGTCAGCATAACACTGTAATTCGAAATGGTGGCATGTGTGTTTTATGTTGCTGTTAATATTTACATTTGAGAAGAATAAAACTGCAAGGAGTTTTTCTTTCTTGACAAGATTTCACATAATTATTGTTGGGTTCAAGGTCCAAAGATCCAATATTTACCAGCATGTTTATAATTTTCAAATACATAGATCATTGCTAGACCTTTTTGGTCTATTTACCATCATCAATATAGTGAGCTTATTAGCATTTGCTCTCGGTCTCTTAAGCCTTTTGATGGTGGCATTCTTTGGAGTGTAGTCTCTCAGTGAAGCAATATTGTTGTCTACTTCAGATTATACTTCGGTCTTTCCTGGGTATCAAAGTACAATAAATCTCTTACTGAAGAATTTCTATAATAATGTGTAACAGCCTTGGCGCTGGGGAGACGGATGCAGGCAGGGCAGAAAGATGCAACTGAAAGCTTGCAGAAAATCCTAAAAGTTGTTTTATCTGTTCTCAAACTCAAATACAGACAGACTCAGCTGTCCCAGTGAGGTATTTACAATGACTTTGATATCTGCCAATTTTTGTTTCTGTTTGGGGGATATTTAATAGACTGTTATAGAGAACATAAACTGTCAATGGAAAGTATAAAGGGACCCATGTTTCCTCAACTAAATAAAGAAGGGCATGGCTCTGCAGAATGTTCCACATTAAAATAATCATTTCTAAATGAGCCTCGAACTTTGAGAAATCAGGGCAGAGACAAGAAGGGGCAGCATGGCAGCAGCTTTTCTCTATGCTGGTAATTAATCTTGCCGCAGGCATTCTGTGTCAGCCAGAGTTTTCCCAGCATGTTCTGAAAGAAATTGAGGTCTACGCTGGAATTCCTAAAGTGACAAACAGTCCCTAAAATGACAGGCATGGATGTGTATGATAGTCTTCACCAGATAAATAGAAAATAATAATTCCCTTTTTCTTCAAAAGCTTGAAGAAAAGAATCTGAATGGTGTTGCTGTGGTCAATGACATCTGTTTTCACTTTTTTGGGGAAGGGATATATAAAATATTTTAAAAGCATTTTAGTGTTATGAGATTAAAAAACATGGATAAAGTTAACGAGAAACATTTTTTCTAGAAATAACTGAACAATGGAGCTGTCTGCTCTTGAGGGCATTTGTGTGAGCAACAATAGGAACAGTTCTGGGTTAAAGCAGCTCTTGGCTTTAAGTCATTCTGGGTCAGCTGACACTCAAGTCCCCTGATTCGGAGTCGATTCCCTCATTCCCCCATCCAAAGCGTCAAACTGATCTGATGATAACTTTGGGTTCCATCCAGATGCGTACAAAATAAATGAGCAAAACTTGCTGGAAGTAGATAAGCTTGGATATTTGACAAGTGTGATCATTCAAAATGTTACATGTGGTTTCAGCTGTGGCTAATTGAGTGAAATAGCTGCCAGTTCTGTTCCAGAGACATCACAAGTAGAAGTTATTTTAAGAGCTCCTTACATCACAGCTGCAGGTTCCTCTTCACGTGACCCCATGTAGCCTGCCCGCTGCCCCCAGGCTGGGTGTTGGCACTTGCTGAGCACCCTGCAGGATGGGGCCATGGGTAGGAAGATGCTGTGTCCTGCCACTGAGCGCTGATGGAGGGGTGCTGCAGCCATTTCTGCTGCTTCTGTGCTGTCATTGGTGCCTCCCTGCTGTGGGGAGGTGGCAGTCACTGTGGGCAGAAGAGGTGGTTATGGCTGTCCCTGTCTGCCTGATTGAGACAGCTTCTTTTGGCAGTCAGCACCTAGTTTTTCTGGTTCCTTCCATCTTGCATTTCTTAAGTTCTCTCCCGTCACATATTCGGATGCTCTGATTCTATTCTCTTCACAAGCCTCTTGTGAGAGGAGGAGCAGGAGCAAGCCTGGCTCACTGTGGGTTCCTTTCACACCATGTTGGAGGCATGCTCTCTTCTGCATAAGTTTTTGGCTTTCACTTACACAGCTCTGAAGCCAAGTTGCCTCTCTGGGTTCTTTTCCTATCTCTTTCAGAAGAGAACCTGGGTAGTTTTTCACAAAATAGGAAGTAGCAAATGAGTAACATGTTCAGTGGCAATGTGGAAAAGAACAGGATGTATTTGTAGTGTGGTGTTACAGACAAAGCTGAGCTACCAAGTAGTCTAGTTTTGTAAAATACTGTGTGGACAGGGAAGTTTTTTGCTGAAAATAAAGATGGCTCTGGAGCTGCGTCCTTGTCATTCTTCCATCAATTGCGAGTATTTAGTGTAACTAGTGGATAGCATACGTCCCTTGTGGATCTGTGTGCTGCCAACAATCAGTACCATTTCCAGGGTGAATTTTTATTTCGTGTAAAGTAATAATAAAAAAGACAATCTGGATAGCTGATATTAAGCCCTGACCCTGAATAATACGTATTTCTTCATAGCACAATTAGCACTTTCTTCATGTACCGCTGCTTTGAATTGTGTCCTTCTGGTGTATTTACATAGGAAAACTGCACTTCGGGACTCTCCAGCCTTGACTAGAATGTAAATCTTCCTTTGGAGGAAAGAGTATTGAGTGATCCAGCGGAAATTATGCAGAGGTGGTTGCAGTACTGACAGCTATTGTTCTGTGTCTGAGTAACTCACGCAGCAAAACTTAAATGCATACGTTGAATAAATATGCAAATAGATTAAAGGGAGTTTAAAATACTGAACAGTAAATGCCCAATTATTTTTGCTGTGCAAAAGAATTGTTTCTCTTGGTGCTAATATATTCAGGTTGATAATGCGTGCAGCTAAAGCTTGTTTGCAAATTTATTCTAATCAATGTTATTAAACTGAAGAGTGTTGCTTTACTCTTTAATGTTTCTTATGAATCATAGTAGTTTCTATAGAGAGAAATCAAGTAATTATCTTGACTGTAACCCTGGTGACCGTTTCCTCTGAGGGGACTGCACTGCAGGTTCCAGTGATCCATGTAGTGGCGATGGTCTATATTCTGACTCTAAAGGATCCCATTTACATGAGTTTGAGCTGAGTCCAAGTTAATAATGGATGAAGAAGCGAGGCGATATTTTTAGTTCAAATTTAATGCTGGGCTAATATAGTCAGGTAGCTTCTGGTTAACTTGGGGTCTGCAAAGAGTGCATATGCCGGTTTTTCAGCGTTTGCTTTTTTTTTTGCTTGTGATCTTCAAACCTAAAAAAACCACCCTAAATTTCTAAAAAGGCTCAGGAGTATGTCTGATCACAAAGTCTTGACTCTGTAAGACTCCTCATCTTATTAAGGAGACTAAGTGTATAAGATTTGCCTTAAATCTTGACATTTAAAATCAGTAAAAGAAATCCAGAGATTAAGGCAGGGAAAATGGCTACAGATGACTTGTGGGTACCTACAGATACTAAAAAGAGCCCCGCCAAATGATTTGGTAAAGTACAAAACACAAAACCTTGTAATACTTCAAAATGTTACCTGTAGTAAAGAATTTTCTTGGACGTTCAGGAAACTGCTTGAATTTAATAGTAGAAATAATTATGAAAAGTCATAATTAAAATACTGAACAGTTGGATTTGCATTTTTCTCTTGTGATATATCTCATTTTTTAAAATATAAACCACTAAATTCTAGCTTTAAAATTGGATTTTCAAAATTAATCATTAGTACTTGAAAAAAGGCAGATATTCACTTGATCTTTTCTTCAGCTTCACACTCATTATTAATTTTATGAGCAATAAAAAAGCTCTTTGATTAATGCTTTTTATAATTTCCCCATATAGGACATCTGAATATAAATTTCAGTATTTAGGAATACAATGACAAACTTTTAATTCTTGTGCTTCAGTAGTTCTCCAAGGTGCGGAGAAAGCTCAGCTCCTGTAAACCAAACTTCAACCTTTGCAATTGGGCCCCTTCATATTTGCAAACATCCCTGAATAATCTGGAACCACTTCAGAGGAAATGGAAGTGAATGCTATAGGCATTTGTGTGGTGTAGCAGTGACTAAGCCAAATTCATGACAGGAACAAATCTGAAGATTTCAGTGCAGTTTATATCCTTGATTTTAATCAACTTTTAGAAAACTGGCCCAAACTCAAATAGATATAACTTGCTAATACAAGATTGGCATAAAGCAAAACCAAAAATCTTGTAGAACTTCTTATGAATCTTGTGTTGGTCAGATATATTGCTTTGCTGGGTGTTTTGTAAACTTGCCTAATGACCAGAAAATATAGTGTATATGTTTGTGTACATACATATATGCATACATACGTAGATGTATTTAAAATATTTATAAACACAGGGAAGAGGGACAAAGGCTTGGATTCCTTCTTTCCATACTCATCTATTTACTCACTGTCCCTCCTTTCAGGAAAAAATATAAACAGGTATGCTGAATAAAATTGTCAGAGGATGAGAATTAATTTTGCCACAAGCTGTGAATGTGATAGAATTCAGTGTAACAGTAGATCAACAGTAAGTTGGCCACAATGAGACATTTTCCATAGGCTTGCTTACAGACATGTTTGCTTGTGTTGTATATTGAATAGACGTTGCCTTTCAGAAAGTTTAATACAGATTCTGAAATGTCAGCCATTGCAGTCACCCAGAGTTTTGTAACTGGTGTTGAAAGCTGTGGTGGCCTCCTGAGTTCATATTGCCTCATCATTTGCATTTAATACAATTTTCTAGTCCATAAAATGAAGTAAAATGTTTTTCTGAATGTCTATACTTAATATAAAAAGAAAGCAAAAGTGTTTTTGACTAGTAGATAGCTGGGAGCACTCATGAAATCAGCACAATGCATTTCTTTGTATCCTCTCGGCTGTGGCGGTTGCAGTTAATTGCTAACACTTTTCCCAGAGGTGCATTGGCAAAAACACTCATTATGCTGGTGCATCAGCTTTGGAGTACACTGAAATTGTTATCTTACATGCTGGTATTAAAAAAGAGAAGGAAAAAAAAATAAAGTCAGTGCTAACTAAATATTTCAAATATGGAAACATAAAATCTTGTAGGAAAGTTAATATTCACCTTTATGATTTCTAACGGAATATCATTATAGAAAACGTAAAAAAAAAAATAAAATAAATAAATAAAAATTGATCATGACTTAATGGGAAGTATGAAAACTGATTCAGGAAGAATTCTGGACAGTGAAGGTGAAGAAATATTGAACAGGTTTACAGTAAATAAGAAATGTTACATTAGAGTTGAGATGAAGCAACTTCTTTAAATTTAAGCAATTAATGATCAATACCCTAGATAATGACTCAAAAATATTTTAAGACAACAAGTTAATTGGTTTCTGCTACCACAATCTAGTCAGGGCTCCACTCCTATCAAAGATGGAGTTTGTGTAAAATATTCCTCCTTTTTGCTTCCTGAAGCTTGTTTTGTTTCTGGCTATTCTGTTCCTGTCCAAATTCACAGCCCTGAAGTCTATTCCACAAGGAAGTGAATGATGGCCATGTCGCAAACATCTTGCAGTGAAACTCCTGATGGAGATTCCTATTGATGTCTGCTAGCTTCAGCTCTTTTCTTTCTCTCCCTCTGCAGCCACACACTACAGAGACTTGTAAAGTAGGAAACATCCTCTATGGCTTTTAAATAATAATTTTTGAAAACACCAAGGAACTTCTAGCCAGAAAAGAAAAGGGACACCAATTTCTTTTGACCAGTGTGAATAAGACTTCAGCATGTTTCATGAAATTGGTCTACAAAATTCCATTCCCAATAATGTATAAATGGAAACAAAATCATACAGAATTGAGGGATTTTTTTTTCCCTAGATAGAAAGCACCTGTGTTTTGCCCAAATGCGTTATTATCACCTTTAATGAATGCGTTTGAAGGACTCTTGGAAATTATACTGATAGGATCTAGCAAAGAGCTCATGTTAATCAATATCATACCATTTAAACAATTCACAAGTTTGGTCTTTCCTCTGTGTTTCCAGAAAAGTAGTTTGAAGTAATCTGCATTGATGCTAGCTAATAAAGACGTATTTAAATATATATATATATATATATATATATATATATATGCTTGTGCTGTTGATACTTAAAAGGTTTTTACAGAGAAGTTGTAAAGTTCAAACTTGTAACTGTATTCACTCGCTAGTATATTGATTTGGTTTTGAAATGCTGTGTTATGAAATACAGTATGTTAATTAAAATGAACCAAGATGGTTTCTTATTTTTGTGTAGTGCCTAAGAATTTTTCAAAAGAGTAAACCCATTTGAAAACTGAATACCAGCACTTTCTTTTTGTTGTTGTAATGACAGCATTTTAATGATGTTGAATATTTAATTATTTAATGTTATCATTTAATATTCATATGTGTATTCCAGGAGCATCTGATCTAAAAAGTTCAGTGCAATATTAATAGTAAAGAATTACCTCAACTGAAAAAGTGCAAAACGATGAAATTGTTTAATGCTTGAAACTTACATTGAATATGGAGGAAAAGTCTACTCAGTGTATGACAGAGGCAAAGAAGGCTTTTGGCAAACATAACTGCTTGGAATTAGGCAGTGTCCAGATCGGTTACTCAAACTGTCACTGCAGGCTGTAATGAAGCTCTCTGGTCATATGTTCAGGTAACCATGCACGTACTTTGTGTATTGTTAGAGGTTTCCTATTTAGTATAAAGTTTTATATATGGACACAATACTCTAATTACTATGTCATTATACCAAAGCTGTATTTTGTGATTTGTGATTACTATTAATTCATGTATTTGAGAATTTTATTTCTAGGTTGTGAGGGATAAACATAAATATGAAATTTCCATAGCTGGGGCAGGTCTTTATTGCTTAGTAGTAGCTGAATGATGCTAACCAAATAGAACTCTGGAATTGCATTTAAAATACTGAAAGTGTATCATCAGCTTTGATACATGTGCAAGCATACTGAGTGATTTTGTGTATCTCACATCAGGTTGATCTCCTGGTTATATGAAGAGGTGATTGTTATGCATTGAAAAACAAAAGTAATGTGCTTCCATCTCATTGCACTATGCCTGCAGCACCTGTGCTTTGCAGCAGCAAAGGTACTCGTGTCCTGTCCAAGACCAGAAACTCTTCCACTGCAGTATCACTAAAGGGGGTGCTCTTGCCTCTCCTGTGCCACTGCCCACTGCGTTATATGAAGGCAGGAAAGTGGCACTGTCATTTCAAGCCCTGATGGTGACCTCTGAATCCCAGCTCCCAGAGGCTCAGGGTTTGCAGGCGTAACTCTGCACTGCGTTGTTCTCTGCACCTTGTCAGCTTCCTGCTGAATCGGGGTTCCCTGCTGTCAGGCTTGCCCGCTCTGGCAGTGAGGCTACATCGACGTCTGCCAGGCCTGCCTCTTCTGCTGCACCCTCTATGTTAGCAAGAGGCTAAAAAGGTGCTAAAAGAAATCAGGAATGCTGATTGTGACAGAATGCAGTTACACACTGGTGTAGTAGTCATGGGTATGAAAGTGTGTTGCCTACATGTACTAAAAATACTGAGCACCTCCGTTTTTTTCCACTTCTGATTTGATCTTGAAAACGCTTTCTGTTATTCAGGGTACTCAGAAATAGACTTGCTGTGTAACAGACGCTGGGATGCCTACATGCTGACATGCAAATTCCTGTGGGTTGCATGTGTCTGGGACAGAGTTCATTGCCTCTGTTCAGTGATTCACTACAGAATCCCTCTGATTTGCCTGCTGGAAAAGTGGAAGAGCTAGTGAAGTATTCAGCATGCTCTGAATTATTCAGTGTGACAGATCAACTGAAAGAGGTGGTGGACTACAATCTTTTAAGATTATCTTCTACTACTCCAGGTTTATGAATATTGTGTAGATTAAAACGTTACACAAGTCAGGTGAATGTTAGTGTCGTAGGCATTTTAAATACAAACAAAAAGTTAATATTTCAACATATGCTTCTTTTTTTTTTCATATTTGCAGATGACGGTGTTTTGACACCATTTCTAATAATAAGTAGCAGCAAAAGGTTTGTTTCTCTCAGTTAGCTTAATCCCTTCGAAAATAACTGAAAGCGCCATTATTCACCATGAAAAAAATTTCTGTGCAAAATGGGATTTTGCTAGTTTCTAACAACTTGAACGTTGCTTATCCTATAATTAATACAATCCATCATCCAAACTATTCTTAATGTGTACGATTTTGGTGGGCTACTGCACAGATTTTAATCTTCATCCAGTTGTTCCTAGCAAGCCTCTTGGACCAGTGTCTTTGTCTTCATCAGTTAGATGATAAAACCACAAGAGACCTTAATCCGAGCTTTGTTTCTCATCTAGGTACTCTGAGATAAAATAATCTCTTAACCTTCTTTCTGAGAATGTAACATGGTATAAACTCCAAAGGTTCTCATGATTAAAATACATATATATATATATCTTTAGTAATAAAAGGCATTCCAGTCCTTTAACTACCTTTATTTTTTTTTTTTCTGAACTCTTCAAATTCTGAAATTGTGGACGTGAGAAATAGATGATCATATTCCAGCAATGGTCAGTCTAGCGCCTGTATTTCCATTGATAATGTCAAAAGTTCATATGTCTAAAAATTACATTAGTCTTTCTGGCAAAATTAATATTGATTTTTTTTTATAGATGAGAGAATGAATGTAATAGTTCTTAAAGGGCTGGGGAGGAGGCACACGTTTCTACAATGCATTAAATATTGTGCAGACCTTTTTAATTTTGATATCTGAAAGGAATTTCAAAATACACAGATTTTCATTTGAAGGCTTTTGCTTCTTGCTTCCTGCCTATGAGTTCTGTGAGATTACTTACAATGGCCTTAAAGTAATTCCAAAGGAGCCTTCAGTACAAGAGAAACAAATCATACAAGTACCATGTTAGAGACCAAATGCAAGAGAGATGTTTTCTCTAAGCGTCCCTTGGGATCTAACCTTGTATGGCTTTTCTAACAAAAATGGTTAGAGTAACTATCTATAAACAGGTGCTGCAACCTGGCAAACAGCAGAAAGAAAGTAAAAATACTTCTGCCAAAGAGTTTACAGTTCAGCTTGCAGGCTAAATATATAGGGAGAAAGAAGTAAATAAAGCTTTGGTTTAGGAACAAATATTTTAGGTATATGAATATTTCAAAGGATGAAGGGATAGCAAAAATTCTCTATTCACCCACAGGTCACTATGCAGTGGTTTTATTTTGTATTTCAGTACTGAAAATTAAATATATTTCAGGGTGGTTTTTTGGGGGTGGTTTGTTTTTCCTGTAGAAGTAGATAATGCTGCCATAACATCTTTTATGTCAGAAACATGAAATGCATGAAGGAAAAATGAAAATGTGAAATATACAGAGAAAACAGTGCATAGAAATTACAGCTAAGTAAATGGTTAGGGGAAAAAAATGTTGCATAAAAGTGATCCTGGATTCGCTGAATCATTTCACTGAATTGATTACAAACATGCTGCTCAGACTAAGCAACGTAACTACTCTAATATCATGATGCAGTCATTGAAGAGTCCAGTGCCTAGGACCTGGTCAGAACAAATTTGACAGCAGGAAAGTCGTTGCTATGTCAGGGTTCTTAGAGTGTGTGCTGCCCAGGCCTCTGCTCTGTTCCTTATCACTATCCAAATCCAGAGTTGAATGGTGAAAGTGGTGAGGAAATTAAACGTAAAGAAAAATAGAATAATCTGCATAGCATCTGGCTTTAGGCTACCAAAAATAACCATAATTTTGAGTTAAGTAAAAAATGCCATAAATGTTTTCTGCTTTGCTGGTTGCTTTTTCAATTCCCGTCTGTGTATTCTGAATTTTGGATTTGGCTACACAACCAAAAATTGTGATTTTTTTTTTCTTCCCTGCTGGGAGGTGGAAAGTTTGGATTTAATTTAGCTTCCACAATACTTTGGCTTATCCCAATTGCTGTTCAACATTCGTGATGTTTCTCTGTTCATATTACTAAACCTTTTTGGTTCAAGGTTTTCAGAAAGATGATTCATATCCCTAACATTCTTGTTCTAAACTTTCCACTTCTTTAAATATATGGTCTTTAGCAGTAGGTTACAGTTGTGTCTGAATAATTTTGCTATCAAAACAAGAATAAGAAAGTATTTTAAGAATATTGAGCTGCATGCAGATATTTGAGAAATAGAGGGATATGATCTGAAGCAACTTTTGCCTGGTATTGTTCTATTTTGGTCCTTGTGCGTATGCGGTTGTCATTTGCTTCCTTGAGTACTGGAACCTTGTGTCACAGATGTGTCAGTCCCCATCGCATCCAGCAGCTCTAGTGGAGCAATGCTGCAACAGTGGCTGTAGATGAAATAGTTTTAGTAGGCTGCTTTGAAACCTAATTTGATTTTGTGTGAAATTGGGATCCCTAGTATTTTTATTAGTGGAACCAGGTTTTTGAAGTGATGTTGGTCCTTTTCTTTTTTTTTTTTTCTTGTAATTGTTTTTTATGCTGTGTAAAGTGACACAAGATGTTTCCCTGTTATAAGCAGGATTCAGTTCTTTATTTTGCCCTGTTTCTGTGTTCTACATAATAAGATAGTAAGAATGTGTAATAAGATGACCATATAAAGCCTTGGGTCCTTCATGCACTTTTTTTTGGGCTAGCTTTCTTCCAGAATGTGAATCGAGTGGCACTGTCCCCCACCCGTGCCCAAAAAAAAAAAAAAAAAAGGCTTAGTAGTTTTTGTTTTTTAATTGGATGTCCTTGAGATGTATTACAGTCAAAATACTATTGTTTTATCCACAAATAAATGCTTATGCTATTGAACCTAGTAACTAGATTTCTACTGATGCTTGAAATGTTTTGACTAGGAAATGGGAGGAGAAGGAGAAAGTGTATTAGCAGAACGTAGAATGACTGAGACACAATTTATTGATCTATTCAGCAGGGTATTTCACAAAGAAAGAAGTACAATTGTACAAAGAGTTGGTAAGAATGTCATGGGATACTGTGCCTGTCTCTGGTTGCTGAAGATCAAGCGATATGAATTCAAAGAAGATTGAGTGTAAAGTGCTGTTCCTTTGCGGTTAAGAGGGGAAAATACAGCAGAGAGGTTGGGAGGAATGGGAAATGACAAAGGGAAGGAGGCTTAGGGTGATGTTACATCAACCAAATGTGAATTATGTGTTTTGTCTGTGCTTAATGAAAATTAAAACTAGGAATCTCTAGGAAAAAAACACATTGTTACATGAGAGCCATGAAGCATCCATATGACTTAAGTATTATAACTGTGGAAAAGAATTATGTAGATGTAAAAACTTTGGCCAGAATTCATTATTACTATTCACATGAAATTTTCTGCTAATGAATCTCTGAAGTGACTTTAGTTTTTCCAGACATTTTTATATTATTATATATTTTCATGTTTTGAATAAGTAGCCTGTAACCTATTCATTTAATCATACACCATCCAATTTGCTCACTTGTTATTCATTATTTTACAATATATGATTGGTTTACAGTATATGATTTACTATGCTGTAGCTTTTGCTTGCTTGAAAACTTAGAGATAGTGGCTTGAATAACATTTGAATATAGTCAATATTCAGAATTCATACATATCTAGTGTGAGATCAAAACCACCACACATAGGTACACTGAAAAAATGAGTGAAGTAATTAGAAAGTTGTTATTAATGCAGTAAGAGATTTAAATGCAAAGCATAACAGGATGTCAACAGAATAGAATTGTAAACAAGGTCAGGCTATGAAACAGTGCAAAAATCATTAATTCGCAGAGGAAAAAAAAAAATGGCTACTCATACCTATTATTTCAAGGTAATTATTTCTGTCCAAAATAGAATCAGATTAATAGAGTTGTGTTTCTTAACAGGACATTCTGAATCAGAGTATGCTAAATGTGCCTATACAGAATTACTTCGTTATATTGAAATATAAGGTCGTCCAGATACCTATGCAGGTACATAAAGATACCAGTCCTCCTTCTTACTGTTAAATGTCAAGACATCTTCTCTCATAGTTTCCCATTATACTTATTTTGTTCTTTGTTATTGTCCTTAATAGGTTCTCTTCCATTCTCAGTGGGTTCTTTTTTAGCATTTCAGAAACCATTCACATCTGCCAGAGAGAGCCTAAACAGCAGAGCTGATTTCCCCAAGGAATTTGGGAAGGACAAGAATAGTTTGTGTGGATAGGGTGTTCTCTGATTTTGTAATGATCTTCATATATAACACGTGTGTTAGTTTTAAAGTAGTGCCTAGACAGCCCCAGGTCTGTATGTGGCAATAGGTACATACAGACTCCTACAGACTAGAAGGAGTAGGAACGATAAAGAAAAGTAAAATAACTACTCTAGAGTCAGACACTAAGACAAGAAGAACAGAATTTGGATAATGCTCTCCCTTGCACAGAGCTGTTTTAAAAGCATCCAAATGTATCATTACCCTGTAAAGGGTAATGACAATGTATATATATTTATATAAATACATAATTTATATATATATATATTTATATATATATGTGTGTATTGCTTTTTAAAGATTTGTAATAGGATGTGATTTTTTTTTCTATTAATATATTTAAATTTATTTTCATTTGGCCTTATTCTTTTATTGGACTTCCTAATGAATAGTTCCAAACAAGTTGGCTTCTTCTGATAAAGGAGAGAATTTATATTTTTTTCAATTTCATGTAGTTTAACTTCAACAAAATCTGCAAATTATTTTTCTCCTTGATAAAGGAACCAGCTAAAACTATAGTTGTATTTTGACTTTTTAAATGCAGTTGTGATCAATTGTAGAGAATTTACCTATGTTATTTATTTAAGTTCTTTACTGTTTTATTATTATTATTATTATTATTATTATTATTTAATATGAAGTAAGGCAGTGTTTGCTTTTTACAAAGTACTCCCAGCTGATCTAACATTCTAACATGCTGGAGCCTGTGCTGCACTAGATATTAGTTTGAACCATTATGGCTCAAGATCTGCCTCTCAGAAGGTATTGTGAAAGAATATATAAATTACTGCATCTATATGCTTAATATCTTTATATACTTTATATGTAAATTCTTATAATGGAATTGAAATCAGTGGTGACTGCCTCTCATCAGAAGCCAGAAAATTATGAGACTCCATGTTAGGCAACCTGAATTCAAAACAAGAGTAAGAAACCGATTCAAGAACATCCCCCTTTTGGGGGAAAGCAAAGAATTGTTTGCCAGTTAGCAAGGGCAGAAGCTTGTTACAGTTGGTTACTTAGGCGCACGCACAGTAGCAGTCAAGGTATCTCCATGACAATATTGACCATGTCTGTTCATCTTGATTTCTGCTTGATTTACATGCTTTGCATTGAGAGTGCTCTGTCAAGCCAACACTGACTGAAGCGTTTAAATGGATGACTTGGTGCGTATATAAGAAGTTCATTCGTGTCAAAGATATTGATCTATTTATTTTTTTTTTTTTTTGGATCAGGGAACTGTTTATTCATATCGTCTGACACATCTACCAAAGTTAATAAATGCAGGAACTTCAGTGCTGCAGTAGCACTCAGAAGATGGTTGTCGTTTCTCAGCAGCAGGCTGTATCAAATAAAATCACGAGACATTCTTTCAAATTAACCTAATAATATCAGCATAGACTTGGCATACATATTCCCTTCCATTCAAAGGGAAAAGAATGATGTAAGGCTTTATTCATTCTGCGGAAACGAAGTAATGGGAAATGGATGCTTATGGTTACTATGGCAGTTGCAGCTTCTCTGCTCCCATAGTTTTAAAACCAAACTCCAAGCAAAGTAGGAGCTGGAGAACAAAATTCAGAAGCAAGAAATAGCGTCCTTTATTTTGAAAGAATGGGACCTTCTTTTATAGTATGGCTGTTCATGGGTTACAAGCTGAAAACCCAGCATAATTGGAATCACAGGCTGATGCTGTGATCCCGTACATTGTGGTCAATATTGGCAGCTCAGTCGGCTCAGTTGCTTCTCAGGTGAAAACAATATTGTCCTGGGTCCTGTTGAAGACCAGCAGACTTGCTGATGAATTAGTATTGTTATCAAATCCCTTTTTCAATGGAGTTTGTCATCAACAGATATTGTGGCTTTTGGAATATTTATAGGGAAGCAAGCAAGAAAAATTTTACTGCTTGAGCCTAGATCAATGTATTTTAATTCATACAAATTAAAAATGAATTAAACCATGAATTTAAAAAGTTGTGCTGCTTGAGCCAAGATCAATTCATTTTAATTCGTATGAATTGAGAATGAATTAAAATGATTTGCCTAGAGGCAATAATGATCATATTTTAAGTGATGGCTCTGAAAAGTATTAATGTTCCAAATAGAAGCATGGCTGAAGAACTTTGTTAGCAATACAGACATGAGAATATGCATGCGTGAGCTGACAGATTATGATGGAGCATTGTTCATGGGAGTTAATGGAGTCAAATGTTTGTTGTTGTGCCAGAAACCTTAAACCCAGAGAAGTGCTTGTGTGCTATGGTAAATTTCTTGTCATTCCTTTCACTCATTCTTGAGCTTCTGTGAGTGTTATCCCTTGATGATGCATTAAATTGCAGGAGGAAAATGGCTTTAAAATGAATGAGATTTAGAAATAGGATTTGGTAAAAATACGGGATCATTTTTCTCAGCAGTCTGTCATCAGTCTGCATATTTTTTAGACAGGGTGCAAGTGCAAGGAGTAAACTTTTTCTAATCTTTATTCTATTCTTATTTGAACCTTCATAAAAGAGACTGAGGGATAGAAGGAAATTTGCCCAGTGATTACATGAAACAAATCAACGCTTTCAAAGTAGATGCAAGGTGCCTGTTTGCTGCAGGGTGTCAAGCAGCAAACCTTGCTTGGTTTGTATATGAAAAAGAAAAGTATGCTTTGGGAGAAAACAGTTTAGCAGATGTCCAGAAGCTTGTAAAGCTTTTTGACATGATCTGACCCAAAAGAAAATGAAGTACTTCAGTGTTCAAGTTATTATATAGCTAAGAAAGTACTTTGATTTTAAGTGTATGCCCAAATTGTGCTTTTATCATTTGAGACCTTGCTGCTCTAAACAATATTATTCTCTGAAGCAGTGTTTCCAGGAAGAGAAAGGGGAAGGTTGAGTATGCTCGTTCCCTGTGCTGCCCTGTGTTTTCTTCCAGGAGGAGAAGTTCTGAGAATACCAACATCAAATGAGCAGAAGCTTCCCTAGCTGGGAGACAGGAAAAGTAGAGTGAATAGTTTTGTTGGCCTGCTGTGAATAAATCCCTCTCTTCTATTTGCCTGTGTCTTGCTGTTTTTATAAACAAATAACAAGAACAAAACCAAAAGATCCCAACTAAACAACAAACCAAACTACCTACCATGTAACTATGCTGAAATCTAAGCTAAAGGGAATTTAAGCCTTTTAAAATGCCTGAATAGCTGTGTAAGCATGGGATGGAAGTCTTCTGCAGAGAGAGCTGGTAGTGGGCTGATGCATGTTGCTGCTGCTCACTGTGTGATGGGAACTGTGACTCTGAAGACTGCACTTTGCTAGGATACAAACACACACTGCCCCATCTCCTGCATCTAGGCTGTTAGTCAGCTGATTTTAGACTGGTTATTAGAGTTTTCACATTTTATTGGACTCTGTAACCATATTAAATATATACAAATATTATTTCCAGAATCAATGCAAGTGTTCTGACTTGAGTATATTTGGCACTTCAGTTCTTGTCGTTCAACCTTTCTCATTTGACTTTATAATGAAACTAAAAGTGTTGAAACGACCTCTTCCTACAGTGCAGCTGACATAGAAAACTTAGACTCTGTTAAAGTGATCAGTAAAGTAACTGCAACTCTGCACTGATATGCCTGAATGACTTCTCTCTGGTTTCTTAATCTCTCAATCTCTCCTTTTTCTCTAATTTCTCTTCTACCAACTGACAAAGTAGCAGAGAAACATAAGTGTGTTCTCAAGCTAAGCAGATTTATTTGCCACCCACAAATCCCCAGCTGCTGGAATTTGATCTGTTTCTGTGATATAAGCACAGCAGTGGTGTTTTTATACGCTGTAGTAGAGATCCAGGGAGGAAATCACAAGACTATAGACAACTTTCCTGTATTTAGAAGTGCTAGCTTTTTAGGAAGTTCTGAGGCTTGGCATTTTTTTATTTTTATTTGTTATTTTTTAATCAAAATAAACAATAAATGATAGATAAGATTTACACAAAATACACAAAAAATGCATAGTGAGGAGCTACAGGTATATCTGGCTTGAAAGTAACTCTGTAAATTTTCTGTATTTTTCAGCTCTTCAGAGAAAAGCGTGTAATTCTCTGTTGGTAACAATAGGGAACATTGAAATTAGCCGAAGTTTTAGTGTTATGAAAGTAAATAATCATGTGTCTGTGGTTTAAGACAATTTCTTTTTTCATGCATTGCTGTTTTTTTTTCTGTTGAGTAAACAATTAATTGACTCTGTCCACGCTCACATTTTGATTCTTCCAGTTATTTGCTGGTATATTCACATAATATTCACCAGATAGCTTAGTCATTGAAGTGCTTCTGGTTAAAAAAACCTTGAGAAAATGCATGTTTCTGAATGAAGCACAGTTTCCTTGCATGTGTCTGTCATCACCCATTTATACCTCTAAGCAGACAGCATTTTCCAAGGGAGGGTGAAGGCTTTAAAAAAACAAACAAACAAAAAAGTTAAAGTCAGAAGTATAGATCTACATTTTGGTTGATTTCTAATACTTGATATTTGGGGATGACTGTTTATTATTGTTTCCTGGCGTTCATGACGTATCATGAATGTTTTTAATGTGAATGCAGTGCGTTTGGCAAGGATTTTTTCTTCAGTATATGCAGTGATCTATATTGTTTCTTTGATTGATTAAAAATAAATAAAAAAGGGTTGGGGAATGCACATGGGCTTCTTTGAAGGCTTTTTCCATTTCATAAAATGTTGTTTACAGTCTACACTGCTATTCTCTTATATTTAGCTGATAACACGAATGATCTGAAAGCAGCTTTTAGTTCTGTGTTTCACATTTGTTCCTTGTGTGAAGTGCCAAAGGAGAAGATAAGGGCAGGAGGTGAAAAGCCAGAGATTGTTCTGGGATGGCTCAGATATGGAATGGCAATTGCCTGGAGTGTAAAGTAAACATTAAATAAATGAAAAGGATAATCTTAGCTGTCACTGGGAAGGAGGAGCTTTCCAGGGGAGTATTAAATGACTTGGAGTGAATCCGTTTGTGGTGGTAGTTCTCTCATCTAATCCAAATATCTCTGTTCTCCAAAACAGTAGGTTTTTATAGCCAAAGTTTTACCTTTTCTATACCAATGCAAATTTTAAAATACCTTTAAGACTAAAATTCTTTAATTGCCAAGTGACAGAAGGACAACTTCTAGCATTTTGTAATATTGATGTTAACTTTAAAAATCCTTGTTTCTATAACAAAAAGAGAGATTCCCATAGATGACTTTATTTAACCACATGTTTTTTTTAAAAACATGCAATGCAAGGTACTTGGATAATAAAATTTGCACATATTTTACACGCCTCCCCCCTTTTCAACTACTTTTTCCTTTCATTTTTTCATTAATTTTGGCACACTAGAAGCTAAATAATATTCCAAGTACATTTCTATTAGTGATCTATTTTGTCATTCATTTTGATATTTCATTTTGTCTTTAGCTTCAATTTATATGTTGCTGGTTTCTATTGGCACAGTTCTTTGAGAGGTATTTGTAGTAATGTGAAACTTGTTTTCTGCAGTCACTCAAAGTTAATGTTGATAATGGGAATAGGATTCCTCAAATGAGCTAGAGTTGCAGAATTGAGGGTTTCTAGTCCCGAATCAAGATGAAGCATTTATATTTCTCATGTTTTTATACATACAAATAAGACTTAGACTAACAAACATCAAAGTAGAAGTGTTAGAATATTTCTGCCTATTCTGCATGTGGAAATGTTGTGGTTTAACCATTCAACATCATTTAAACATTTCCTCTTTCATCAACTTCAGCAGAAATTGTTAGGATTTGAATGTTATAGGTGGGGAGCTTGTGGGTGACTAACTGAGAGTACATAGACACACAACTGTAAATGCAGCATTCTTCAATCCTTGGTAAACTGATGCTCACCCAACATCCAGAAAACTAGTCCTATAGCTTTGTATGGTAGAGATTTTTAAAAAGCCTCATTTTATGAGTTGAAATAGGGAAGCTATTGTTATCAGGCAGTTCTGAAAAATGCTACATACATTCTTAAACACTATTTAATTTCATATTGCTGTCAAGTCTGTTCTTAAGTGTCATAATTTAATGCACGGAAAATAATTGTTTGTGACAGACACTCTGCTTGTTTTTCTTTGAGTTTTTCATTTTGACTGCTTGAGTGATGGTTCTTATTTTTTTTAAATGTAAAAACTTAGTGACTGTATATACGTTTAAAAAAGTGACATCAGAAATATATTTTTTTTCTAACAGCACTACACACAAAATAGATCACTAATACAAATGTACTCGGAATATTCTTTATTCTTCTAATGTGCCAAATAATATAAAATCTTTCTGGAAGATCTGATTGCTTATCTCTATGGAGGCTGGAGAACTACTTGATCTAGTTATCAGCTGATTTATTATTTAATACTGATCTTACTGCTTGCAACAAGAAACTGAGCTGAAAAAAAAAGTGATTTTGAATAGAAGTAGAATGAGAACATGAGAAATGTGGTGCTCTGTTCTCTTATTTTGTTACTGCTTATACATCTTACCTACAACCTGGAAATAACTGTAATGTGCATCAGTTAGAAAGATGAAATTTTAATCCAATGCAACCACTCATTTAGGCAATCCCCCCTTTACCTGTGCTTAAGGGGGTATAAACTGTTCATGCTGATTTATCCATGACTAAAAACAACAAAACAAGTGATCAATGCACACACACAAACACAGGAAAACCAGAAGGAACAAGCAGATTTTTTTTTCTCCCTGTATTTATTAACTGCGTTTATTTCTTATAGGTATGAAGAAATGCAGCTTTGGTAGATGCTCTCCACAAAAAACAGCTATTCATACAAAATATGCACTGGAAACAACGTGAACCAGCTGTGAATATTAATGACAACGATGGCTTCCCAGGGTACTCCTGACCAAAGCCTACATGTGAGTCAAATTTATTTTTTTTCTAAAACTTCAAGTGCATCATTTACAACCTACACCTGATAAGAGATGGAAAAGGAAAAAGTGAGATCTCTGTGAAGTCACAGATTTTCTTGCAGAAGCTTAGGTGTCATGATGGGGAGTAGGAGGACTGCAAAATTTGGTCAGGTTTCCTGAAAGTTAATTGCTGGGAAGTCCAGGTTTCCATGATCCATAGCCTCAGGATAGCCATCACCCACACTATATTTGAGGTTTGCACTGTGAAGTTGATGTAATAATTGACACTGGGAAAGCTTATATAAGTAGCCTTTAGACAGGAGCTTTGAGATTTTGGGTACTTGCAGCCTTTGATCTGAGAAGAAATGGGTTTGGAAGTTAGAGTTGAACTGGCACCTTCAGCATGGATATTTCTGTTGTTAATATCTTTTACTCCAAGTAGAATGTAATTTATTTTTTTTCTTTTTTCTTATTTATTTTCAAGAGCTCTACTCAAAATCCTGCTGCAAAATGAGGATAGCACAGTTTCAGCACCGATGACTCTAATGGAGTAATAAGGGAAAATAAATTGGTGAAACTGCAAAAGTTAGAGCGTTAAAGTGAAGAAAAATAGCTGGGGGGTGGGGGGAGGAAGGAAATCATTCTTTCCTGAAGAGTTATCTCTGATTCATTGTAGATAACCCCTTTCCTTTGACAGTTTGTAAAGGATCTTCATGCCCCATAGGAAGTATTGTATCTTAAAAGCTTTTCTGAGCTCGTTCGAAGAATGCTGATATGCTGTCAGTATGGAAGTGCATATGTTGTTTCTTTACAGTGAAACAGGTAAAAGGGAAGCCTTTATCAAGGGCTTCCAGAAGAAGCATGCAGGACCAAGAAAGCTCATTCTCAGTAATACATACACGTAGGAAGATTGTGTACTCCTTAGTGATGTCACTGAAGGAAGCAGTGATGGCTTGTTTTTAATTTTCTGGCACTCATATGGAAAAAGCTCATTAAAAATTCCAAAGCTACAGACAGTGTAAAAAGCTTCAAACTTTAGCACCAGGCAATTAATCTATCAGCTGTTCATTTATATGCATGGTACACTTACGAGCTGCACCTTTCAGTTGTTTAGGCTGTCAACGTGTATTCTATGATGAAAAAATGAGGAATCCTATAAAAGGTCTTTTATTGAGTTTATAGGTCCTGGCAATAAATAACTTTATTGGACTGATATAGGCAATTATGATCAGCATAGGTTATCTTGGCAGTTTGCATTCCTTGGCAAAGGCTCTGATTATACAATTCTTTCTGTCCATTGTATCATTGGAATATTGAACTACAAATTGGCTTGCGTTCAAAACCCATCTTATTCATGACCCTGCTACTCTGGGTTTGTACCTTCTGCTTAGATCTCTTCTAGATCTCTGGCAGGCCCACACATCTGAAGTAGAAATCTCATAAATCTTTTAGGTGCTCACTGTTGGTGAGAGACCATTATGGAAGCTGACAGAGCTATCCGACTTTCACGGCTGTGAAATGCTTGGTTTCTCTTTAACAATCTGTTTCTATTTATATATACATATACATATACATATATATATATATATATATATACATATGTATATATATATTTTTTTTCTATTTTTATATATTTATATATATTCTATTTATATATATATATATTCTATATATAAGTCTATTTAATAACAAATGTGAAAGGTAAAAGTAGAGAAACTGATTATTTGTTTACCGAGAACATCTAAATTGGGAGAATTGAAAAGAGCTTACAGCTTTGCTATTAACCATCTGCTTTAACCATTGAAAATACACATTATGAATTATAGCACGAGTTTTGTTTTATAAGTGCCTTTACCCAGTTTTGAGGAGGGGAAAAAAAGGTGTAGTGAAAAGTATAGTGGCTTTTTATGTGGGTAAAAGAAATGGCCTAAATCTACCCTTTGACAAGCCAGCAGAACTGTCAGTCTGAATGCTGCACGTTGAGCATATACGTGATCTGTACCTTGTTTCAATGTAATTTGTGCTAAATAGCTGAGAAAGGAGACAGATTATGCTATGTACAGCTGTGATCTGAAATTATAAATTTGTTATCTTACCATTACTTAAATAATTTACTTACTCCAAAAATTTGTCTCACAGTTGGCTCCTTACTTAAGAAATAAGATACTATTCGATATAATCAAGATAAAAGACTCCAACTTTCCAGCTGACTTCCTAGTACAAATTCAATTGGACTGAGTTCTGGGCTCACTAATACTTAAACCAAATCTAGTACTTGAGCAGCAAGCTGTCTACTGTTTGTTTATACTGTTTGCACACTCAGCTTGAACGTAACGTGATTGCAGTCCTCCTATTTGCATCTCTATTTCGTTCTAAAACGTGTTGACTAGGTTGTGTCCTGTTCTGTGGTGAGAGATCTCTGAGACACTACAAATGTAAATAGACAACTCTTTTTGTATAATTTTTGAGTCTGCTGTGTATTAGTGATCCTGCATTTCAGCTCATGAGATCTCAGCATCTAGACTGCATAAGCAAGTCAATTTAACTGTTTGTTTATGGAAATTATGTAGATGGAAATAAGTGTAAATGTTTGTATAGATGAACAATACAGTATCCTGGGGTACCCTGTGAATCCTATTTGTTTTATCCTTAAAAGAATTATAAACTGAATGTCAGTAAACACAACATTTTTTAATAGGTATTTCATTAGTTTAGGAAAGCTGGTAAATTAAGCTATCCTTTTTTTATCCTTTGGAGAAGTAGTGAATATTTCACGAGCATAAAGACCAACAGAGTGCTGATGCTTGTGCCAAAATATTTGTCTGAGCCAAGCGTAGCTCAAGTTCATAATGAGGATTTTCCAAACTGCCCAACATGTACCTTTTCATATCCATTTCATGTTTTTCTAGCTTGACTTCATTCTTGTCTGTCTTTAAAATCAGCAATATTGGAAAAGTAAATCTGGTGCTTAAGAAGATAGTTAAATATATGCTCATGTATAGACTCTTTGAAAACAGAACCCCCCAGGTACAAGGCCCTATGGTTAACTATGAAGGTGCTGTTGAAGCCTAGTATATTTGTCCTTGTTACCTCTACAGGAAAAAAAAAAAAAAAAAAAGGGAAAAAAAAGATTAGTGTATCTGCTGGCACTCTAGTTAAATATCTTCCAGTGCTCCTCAATTCCAACTCCTGTTCATACCCCCACCCCCCAATCCCTTTTTTAAAGGAGCAACCTAACAAAGTTATTTAAGTTCTTTTCTCAGAAGTTTTGTTTTGTTTTGTTTTGTTTTGTTTTAGTGTTAGATTCTCCTGTACACACATGTAAAGCACAAGGCATAGGCACAATCTGAGCCATGAAATCCTGGCGTCTCTGAAGTCAGTGGGAGTTTTGCCATTGCACAATGAGATCTGGATTTCAACCAAAGCATTTAAATGGATTTAAGTCATGCATAGACCCTTTGCAGTTTCTCTGTACAAAGCTAAAATTCTCCCAGAGGACAGATTAGTGAACTAATATGAATCCTGATATATAGTGATTTCCAGCAGGTGATACTGGCACCCTGAAGAACAGAATTCTGAATAGTTATTTTAATTAATTTTTTAGAGAACTGCTTTACATATAGAGAAACCATAGAAAATTCCCCTTAAAAGAGGGTGGTCAATTAGAAATGTATGTACGTATAAATTGGAAGAAACATTTTCTATTAAAAATAATACTTTTAGTAATTTTTGAGGGTATCAACCTTGCCATAACTATCATGCTCTCTGCATGAGAGCTAACATCGAATTTATTGCAATGCTGCTATGTAACTACTATACTTTCTCTCAGCTGAACTTTAAAATTACTTTAATGTGATTTGTATTTAGGGTAAGGTAATTTCACCTTATTTTTCTGTTTTAATATATATATTTTTTTTTCAATGGGAATTTGAGAAGACACCATTAAGTGAACTTTTTTTTTTTATATCATCCTGCAATGAGTCTTAATGGTGCCATGAACGATAGTGAGGATTTTCATCTCTGATCTGTTTTGGAGACAAATGTTTAAAGAGCATTTTCAGGTACATCTAGGAAGTGCAATATATGCATGTAATAATCATTATTAGGCTAGTTAACATACTGTGTAAGTTGATGAATTATGTTGTTGTGGACATCTTAGAATGATTTGGCTCCAAACTTGGGCTTGAGCTACTCAATATGAAGCTCAAGTTAAGATCTTATCATTACCCATTTATGGAAGAACTACTTAGCATGAAGCATGACCTTGCTTTTTTTTCTTTGTATCCACTGTTACTTCCAAATAAGTACTAACAGTTCTTTAATGTTAGAATTGAACTAGAATATCAGTTTGTGGTTTATTACTGACTGCCATAATTCTTTGAGAATATAAATGCTAGTTCTAGATCATCTTACTACTGAGGCTGGATCTTTGCTGAAGGAATGACATTATTTGAAGGAGAAGTTAATTCTCTTATTATTGAGGATTCTGCTGCAAATCTTGGACTTCCCAAAATGTGCTTCTGTGCGAAAATAAAGTCATGTCATTTCACTCTTGCTAACCTAAGTAAACTCTGGCTAAATTATGAAATTTAGTGTTTACCAATCTGTCATTTTTCCTGATTTGTGGCTTCATTCACCAGGTGAGTGAATTAGGGCTCCCCTTAATTGCTTTTTACTTCTAAATTTATGATGGAAATTTTGTTTTCTGACTACTTCTGCTTACAGTATGACAGAAATTCAATTAATATCGTACTCAGCTTTAAATGGGGAGTTCTTGCTGTAAATCATCTGTGTGAAACCAAGACGTCTTAAACTTTCCTTCACTAAACTGAATCCCCCAGGCTTCCTGCCATGCATCTGTAATCCCCTTTGGTCTGACACAGCTTGCAATATTGGTCATCAAAGCTGGAAGTACTGCTGTTACTCTGGGAAAAAGTGCTACATCCTATATTAGGGACAACCCTAAATAAAAAATCTGTGCAACATTCAAAGAAAATGGTGGGGGGGGCTTCATGAACTGCAGCATGAAAAAAATAGGACACTTGCCTAGCTGGTAATACAGGTGTAAGCTATCTGTAAATATTGCTTAAAATCAGCATTAGTAGAACTCTCAAAAAAGCATTTCAGTGATTCTTCCAAACATCTATAATTTCTGCTATAAGAACGTCACATGAAAAATTTCTAGGACCTTCTTTTCAAATGCAGTACTATATAACCTGCTTTCTTTGCACAGATCCATCCGTGAGGCTTACTTGAAGGTAGCTGTAAACCCAAACTGCTTTCCTGTTTCCATTTTGGTATACTAGTACAAGCAGGAAGTTGATCTGGAAAGATGAAACATGCACCACCTCAGCAGATAATTATATGGCTTCCTTCTGACTGATGTGAACTTGCTCCCACTACAAGTCTCATTCACTCCTCTACTTCCCCTACAACTTCTTAAGAGCAGAATATTGTTGATGTGAGGTCCTGTTTACCTTTTTAGAGCCATATCCTTCTCATCTTTCAGGATTCAGCTATTTGAAGTTTTTTTATTTTTGGATCACCATTCTAAATCAGTTACCGTGGGCTCCTAAGACCATAGGGTTCTAGTTGCTTTTTCTACAGCACAATAGACATTGGAGCAGGTGAAAATGGGAGGAAGAAAAATTAACAGCTTATTATACATTGTGCTTTTAATCAATTACTTAAAAACCAAGCTACTGATGTGAATAATCTATATTTAGACATGAGATTAGACTTCAAAAGTCAACAGAATAAAGTTTTGCTCTTTCTGTATTAACAAGTGATTATTCTTTTTCCAGCACTTCCAAAGAAGCAAAGTTTTAGTAAAAATCCACTTAACTGAAAAGGATGAGAAATAACGTAGTTTCTGAATCTTAACACTGCAGTTCAAAACCATATCCTCTTTCATGTAGTACTGGAACAGTTTTTAGCTTCTGAAGAATTTATGAAGAAGTTTCTATATCCCATTCAATCCCAACTCAGTACAACTGAAAAATGTATAAAGAAATCAAGAATATATTTGAGAAAGAGTTTCTGGATGCACCATAGTTGGGGAGGGGGGAGGGAGGAGGGTTGTTTGGCACAAAAACTACATTTTATGTAGCTAGATGCTGTATCACGCATTAACTTTAAACCTTGATGGATATTTAGAAGAACTTTAGAATTGTTAAAAATAAAAAAAAAATAAAATTTCAGTTGATTGATAACAAACCTCACAAAACAGAGATTTAATCTGGCAGACATGAATATTTATTTTCTGAACATGTGTTGTGGTTTAGCCCGGCTGGCAGTCAAACACCACACAGCTGTTCGCTCACCCTCCCCCCTCCCTCTCCGGGATGGGGGAGAGAGACGGGAAAGTGAAGTCTGTGAGTTGAGATAAAGACAGTTTATTAAGACAGGGAAAAGAATAACAATAATAATAATAATAATAATAATAATAGTATTAATAGTAATAATGTGTACGAAATAAGTGATGCACAATGCAATTGCTCACCACCCGTTGACCGATGCCCAGCCTATCCCCGAGCAGCCGGCCCCCCGCCCTCCACCCTGGCTAGCCACCCCTATATATTGTTCAGCATGACGTCAGATGGTACGGAATACCCCTTTGGCCAGTTTGGGTCAGCTGTCCTGGGTCTGTCCCCTCCCAGCTCCTGCTGCATCCCTAGCCTGCTCGCTAGCAGGACAGAGCGAGAAGCTGAAAAGTCCTTGGCTTGGTGTAAGCACTGCTCTACAACAATTAAAACATCAGCATATTATCAGCGCTCTTCTCATTCTAATCCAAAACATAGCACCCTGCCAGCTACTAGGAGGAAAATTAACTCTGTCCTAACTGAAACCAGGACAACATGTCAAAACTTTCTCAATCTTCTTGATTTCTGAAATAATTCACTAAGTATTTCCTGTTATTGATTTCTATTTTTGATTTGAAGGATGACTGAAAATAATTTGAAGAGCTTTTGATTAACCTATTGTTATAGCCTATTTGTACTATGCATTATGTATGAATAGGCTGTCTTGCTCCTCAGTAGCTCTTCTTCAGATATGAAAAATGCCATTGAAATAAAATTGGATTAAATTTCATTATTAAGTAATGTTTAATGTAATCATCAAAAAAATCCATGTGGTATGGTTGACATGTGGTAATTATTATTTTTTGCCTCTAACTCATATTTCTTACATCTATTTTAAAATAGTCTATAATAAAGATTTGCAAATCAACAATACAAAAGGAACATGTTGTTTTGAAAGGCTTGGTACAGATTCCTAAAACTAAGATTTTCATTTATAGTAATTCAGCATAGCTCTAATGACAGTAACAAATTTTCTGCTCCTGCTAAAGATTTAACCCATATTCTTGAGGCTATGATATCTTTCAGATGCAAGTGTGCTTTTCCTACTGGAATCAATAATATATTACAGCACACTTGAAAGCAGAATTTGTCATGGAAATATTCAGGTTAGGACTAGGCTTTTTGGTGTTATTTAATCTGCTTTAGTAAAAATGAAAAAAATACCACGCCCCTGGCACAGCATGGGGGTGAGCTGGTAGGATCCCTTGCAGCAAGAGGTGCATCAGCAGCAGCCATGGGGAAAACCAAGTCCAGAGTGCTAAAACTAGTCCCAGAGTAATTGCTGTGACTCTGACTTCTGTGAGTGTTATCCTGTTGTGAGTTTCAGAATGGTCACTGCAGGAATTACAGAAAGGTTTTTTCCTATTGTTTACAGAGAAGGTCAGTTATACAAGCTATTCATTTATCATCATAAGACCTGAGACAAAGTCTAGCCAGTTCCATGGCAAGGGAAGCCAAAAATGAAGTGGGCATCTCACTTCAATTGTGCATTTCTGGGGTTTATGTAGGCTTTTCTGTGGACCAAAACCAGTATGGTCCAAAGTGCCAGAACCAGTCCTGGCTCTTCCAGGTGAGTGTTAAATACAGGGTGCCAGGACATTCCAGCTTATTCAGATGGGTGTGAAGTATCTACATACCTGTTGGTCATTCTATTCTTTTTAGTAGTTGCAGACTGAATTCTGTGTTGTCTTAGTTTTGTATGCAATTTTATACAGCTATACCAAGAGGATATCATAAAATACATCCCCTAAATCAAACAGTCTCAGGATGTATTCAGGTACATGGCAAACAGAGCGAAATCACAAATACAGCTTCATTTTACAAAATCCTATTTCCTAAATGTGGGAAGAGGTTAGACCCTTCTTTTTGAATGCTGTCACAGGGTGCTGTCACCTGAAAGCATGGCTCAGAACAATGAGACCTTGACTTGCATCTGCCTAGCTCTTACCTGAGCTGAGAAAATGAGCAAAACACAGATATTTGCTACAGAATAGGCTTACCTGAAAGCTCTGGCCTACATCTGTCTCGATGCGATGTTTTAAATACATGTGGGAAAGAAGCACAGATAAACAACTTTGTGTTCTTTGTAACACATTTGGGGCAGGAAGTCAAAATGTGGCAGTAACCCACAGACTGATACTCAGTCATCAGCAGGAAAATCAAAGAGATTGGTCTGTGGCTGATAAGGCCTTGGGCCTGTGTCAGCCACCTAAGCAAGGACACCCACACCTGGGCACCCGGCTCTGCAGACGTCTGAGCCAGTGGTGGAGGCATGGTGCACAGGCTGGGCCACCAGGCAGGACCCAGACATGCAGGGTGGTGAGGAGTGCCCAGGTCCTGTTACCCTGGGTCAATGGTATGCTGGTTTGAACTGGATTGGAGGAGCAGGAGCCTCTCTTGCTGTACCAGTAATGTGTGTGAGAAATCTTAGACTGGAAATCACTATCTACTCCCATACCTGTTTTAGCTAATAAACAATGACAGGGATAAGTAATATCATCAGTACAGTGCTAACTGTTACACTAAAGTTTGTGATTCAACTCTGTGGAGTTGCTTGTTGTGTACATTTAAGTATATGCACTTTCAATATGAACATGCTGTTCATACTTTTTCTCTGAAAAGATGCTTTGAGCAAGACATTGGGGCAGATGACCTTCAAAAGCAAATTGTTCTGTGCATTTTTTCTTCAATAGATTTTCAATCAGACCTATTATGTACGTGCATATCTTTTTGCAAACAGTAGACCTCTTGGAAAGCATTTGCTTTGGGAAGACCTCTGAGAGAAAAGGATGTTAACTGAAATGACTATGAAATGGATTTAGAAATGGATCAATTTTTGCTCTGTTTTTTTTGACATGCTTTTTAGTGAATCTGGCGTGAGGATTGTGTTTGCTTCTAGTAACTGTAAAGGGCCCTAGCTAAGCTGTGTTGGAGTCACTTGGGAGACTCCTTTTGACTTCGAAGTCTCAAACTCCTGGGGGGGAAAAAAAAAAAAAAAAAAAACAGTATGCTACTTGGTCTTCAGTTTTATACTCATTAACCAAGAGTGAATCTCTCCCAAAGCAGTTTATGAAAGATAATGAAACAACTTAATTTGTCATCAAGATGCTTCAATTCGTGTTCTCGCTTGTGTTCATGCTCAATAGAATTGCATCATTATTTATCTCTAATTTTAATTCTTAAGCTAAATTGTTTACCAGAAGGAATTTTTAATGTATCTCTCTTCAACAACATTCTATTAAGTGCAGAGTAAACACTGAAAATAAATCAAAAGCAAATTGGGACACTTGCTGACTTATTGAACTTGTAGTTTCTTCATATACTTTGTTATGCGAGGCAAAGAGTCTCAGTTATTTGCAGCTAGTTGTATGTCATTGAAACACTTTAACCTCCTGTAAAACTCAGTGTGGGGAGGTGCTGTACGTGCAGCACTCATACATGGTAGAACTGAGGCTTGACTTATTCACAAGGGTTGTACATAAATAAACGCTCTTGAAGCAACAGACCAGAGATGGCTCAGCTAACCAGGCTGAGAGAGGGTAAAATGAATTTTGTGATGACACTGGATTCTGAAAGAGGTATGGAAAGTCTCCCTGACCCCTAGGGGCAGGTCCTCTTGTGTTCCTCTGCTCATCCTCTAGGCAAGTGCCTGCTTTGTACAAGTCTAAATCCAGCCATATCTGTGCCTGCATCTTAGCACTACTTTATCTTCATTGCCTTATTGCAGTTTTGTGCATGCTAAATTACTTGCACTGTACATTTGACTAGGTAGAGCTGTAGCAGGCAAGGAGAATGTAGGCTGCTTTCTCAATCTATTGCTGCTGTGTGATTATGTATATCAGATACTAAACTTATGCCAAAATGTGGGGAGCTGCCCTGCTGAGAAAAACTTTTAGATATGCTACAGCAACTGTACAGCTTTTCTACACTGATAAGTGGTATGCTACAAGGAAAAAGGGTTTGTGGTACCTTGTTGCAGCATGTAAATACTGGTTTAAATTTAATTAAATTTAAATCAATTATTAAATTGATTATTTTAAATTAATTTAATTTAAATTAATTATATTTTTATTATTAATTAAAAATTAAATATAAAAATTTTTAAAAGTTTAATTTAATTAAGTTTAAAAGACCTGATTATAGAGGAATGTATCTAATAGTATGATCACACATTTAAAATGTTAGATAATTAAATATTAGTGGCTGCAGAGTTCAGAATGTAAAATCCTCGCTTTCTTACATATTAAAAACAAAACCTTTCTAGTTCCCTTAAAAGAAAGGAATAAATGGGTTAATCTGAAAACTCTGAATGTGGGAGTCAGAGTAGGGTGCCTTACACATCTACAATAGATTTATTATTTGTAAAAATGGGTTTCATAAATATAGCAGTAGAGGAATCAGTGCATTGGGATTATATATATTAAATGCCAATTGCAAGGTAAAATGCAGAGTGCTGAAATGCCAAGGACTGCAGAGCAAATAGTGACTGTGTTGCATTTTTGTACATGACTGCCTGAGGGATTTCCATTGCTCCAGAATGGGATATGTTCAGGGAGAGGAGTTGAGAGAGGTAAGGTCTAGAACTTCCTGGGTCTGATGGACTATTTCTGAAGGTTTGTATTGCCTTTTACATAATTGACAGGTAAGACAGTGAGAGCTATAATACGATATAATATTGATGACTCATTTCCATTGAGTAATCTTTCTAGAAAGATAGTGGCAGTGAATAAATGTAAATAAATGATAAATAATGTTTTCTAGTAGTAAACATAATATGCATGGAATAACTATCTTACTTTCATTAGTCACTTAATATACTGTCTTATAGCTCAGTGTTATCCCCAAGGAAAAATAAACAGATTTACCTATTTCAGATTACTGTTTAAACATACCAGTGATCCATGGGTACACAAACATGCATTAATGAAAATAAACACTTAGCTGTTACTCTCTTAAATGTTATGCAAAAATAAAGGCAGATTAAATAAAAAAAAAAATAACAGAAATAAATATGAACAATGGTCTGCAAGCCACAAATCTCATCTTGCATTAATTTAAAACTATATTCAGGCTGCTTGCACTATCTTCCTCATCTTCTCTCTCACTATTCATCCACCACTAGATGCTAAATATTTGAAGGAAAAAAAAAGCAAACTACCATAAAATTGAAATTGTTTCAAGGCTAGAGAAAATGGAAATGTTGAAACCATAACTCTATTCTGTGTGCACCATTGTTTATTTGAGTGCTAGACCAAAAGACAGCAAATTTCAGAAGGTTTTTAAACCACCATAAGCATAGTGTAATTTAGACCATGAGCTTAGCATGAGCTTGCTCTGGATAGGCAAATCAAGTGAAGATTTTGATGAGCTGTAGATATTCACCCTTTTGGAACTGAAAAATCATTATAGTCAATGAAAGCAGTGCAGAGAGGAGATCCTAATGGATGTTTAATTTTAAGCAGAACTTGAACAAGATGAAAGGAATGGTTTCTTATAATGAGTATGAAGCAGGGAGTTGATTCTACGTTTATTCCTTTACTTTGAGTATCAAGTACAGTATTTATGGGAAAATCTTGGTCAAAATTCATTGTTCTAATCCTCTCTTAGAAACTGAGCAGAATTTGTGCACTGTTCAGTTTTGCAAGTGGTTATTTTAGAGAGGTCGTTGCCCAAGAAATCAGAGGTGCAATGCTGTTGATTTCTGAAAATAATATTAAGTAGAGATGAATGAAAGCTGCGCAATATAATCTTACAGGGAAGGAAACTTTAGTAAATGGACTAGAAGGATAAGTGATTTAATCCCAGCAGCAGGTTAATCAGAATATGGTCAAAGAACACTTCTTCATGAAACTGGCACTTTCCAAAAAACATGGTCACATTTTTATCTATTTCAAAGGAGAAAACTTCATTTTTAAGTATTTGTTACAAAATTAAAAAGAATTCAAGGTCTGTATGAAAGAAAATACTGATAGAAGGGGCAAATCTTGCAGATGTGGAGATAACTGTTCTATCGTATCCAACTAAAAAATAAACTATTTAGGGTATGTTCCAGGAAACCTCGAGGGGCTGAGTTCTCCCCAGGGTAGAGGCATTAAGAATTCTGTGGGTGATAGAACTTCCTAACAATTTGCAGAGACTTCTGTGCCTAGCCCTGAAAACCCTTTTTTCTAGCTAGAACTTTCCACCAAATTTGTGGAAACCTTTTGCAAAGGACTATTCAGGAGGCTTCATGGGAGATTGTGAACAAAGGCTGAATAAACAACTATTTTAATGTATTTTTAAACTCTGTGGTTTCTGAGGTTCATCTGTAAACAAATCATTAAAATGTTGTTTGCTCTTTCCGTCAGTAAGAACTTCCTAATTTAAATCTGCAACCTTTATATTTTAATCATTAGCTCTTAAAGATACTCATGTCTCATATTTTGTCATGCATTTTCCACTTCGCATTTAGTTACTTACAGCAGAAATCGACCATCACGGCTGTTTTGCACATACATTTATCAATCTTCAATTTTTGAGGTTTTAACTTGAATTGTGAAATAAAGGAAAAAATTCAAGATTATTGTTCACCAAGTTTTTGAGTTATGCTTAATTTTTTTTTTCTCTGAATATTACCTTAATACTTATTTCCTGTATGTTAAATGAAACAATTTATTTTACTCTTTGATACTTGGGGTCACAGTCCTGAAGATCAGCATAATACTAATATAAGTGCAAGCACATAGGCAGTGGAAAACATGTAGTTACACGCATGTACAGAGAGACTGTGTGCACCTTTGCAGACAATATGCATACCAATATATCTTCCACACAATGTGGACTTTGTTAAAAGAATGTGAAATTCCACAAAGAATAGTTCCTGTTAAGTAATTACGTCCATTAGCAAGAAGAACACTTGGCTATATCTTAATTGTCATCCCTTTTCTTAAAGAGGCAAAATGATCATCTCATAATTACCTGACTTGCATTGTCTTATTACTTGACCAATTTAACAACATACAGGGCAAATATGCCACAAAGCCAAGCCTCTCAATGTTAATTCGTCAGTAGATCAGGAAGAGTACATTTGGAGGCTGAAAGTGTTTGTGTCTCAGAAGGGAAGCACCATCTTACAGAAGTAGGATATTTCTTATTTAGGAAACAATTCTTTTATCTTTATTTTACAGAAAGAAACAATGACTTTTCACTGACTTTGTATAGGCACTTACATTACCTCCAGTGCATTAAACTCTCAAATAATAACCTCTAAGACAATATCAATTTTAATATGTCACTGCAACTTCTGATAATGATTAGATATTTTCTCATGGTAGTGATAGGCACAGCAAAAAGTGTAAATAGTCCAGCCAGAGAGAAAATGTATACATGTTAGTACACTTACGTGCATATTTTTATTTTTTTGGCTATGATCATCATTATCTTTAAAATACCTAAATGAAGTACCAAATTAGAGAGTATAGTGCCTAGAGAGTTTGTCATTCAGAGGAAAAACATATTTCTAGGTAGTGGTCCAGGCCACCTAATACCTAAGCAGGTCACCTTTATTTCAAGTGTTGTCTGCATTGTATTTCTTGAATATTGTATTATTACACATATTTTTCAGCAACTGATTTTCACATAGAAAAACTAATTCATTTCACAAATAGAAATGTCTGTCTATAAATAATCTGGTCAAAATCATTGGATTTGAAATCAAGCAAATATTGAAGTTTTAAATGGTGGCTAAACTGAGCTCTTATCCTAAAGTGCAGAAGGACAAAAGCTCCCCGATCTTGATTTTCAGATTGTTAAAGTGGGGCATCATGATCTTTCTGACTGCTCCAGTTTTAAGCAACCTGCCCTAAAATGAGTGAATGCTATACTCATTTGCCTGGGATTTGAGTGAGATTGTTATTCATGCCATGATATATACATATTCCGTGTCCTGATTCCATTCTGTATCCGTATGTATATTGTCCGTTGCCAAGAACAGACCTTAACCTTGGCTTCTGCGAGAAAGGCATTCCTGTATTTTAGGCTGCAAAGCACAAATTTATATGAGAATCACGGCAGTTCCAGGAACCCTCCTCTCATCTACACTTTAATGTGCCAGATCAGGCCTCGATTTGTTACGATATTTAAAGAGGCGATTAACAGTAAACAGATGTTTGAGTCACTTGTTAAACAGAGAATGTCAATGAGCAGTAGATGACATTCTTTATTTTGTAGAATCCAAAAGTACTTTTGTAAAGTAGGGATTTAGCCATAATTTTTTTTTAACCTTCAAATTCCTTTTGTCTCTGGAACTATCACTGTAATAGTGTGTCTATTTGCAGAGACTACTCAGAGCCTATAAAGTTCTCGGTTTTATCTTGATGCTTATTAGATGAAATCAGAAAAAAACTTAGGAGTAAGGTCAAGAGCTGAAGTTTTGTACCTGGTAAACACCCTGGCTGTTTAGCTGCAGTCATACTCTTCCATGTTCTCTTTCCCTCACTGCTTTTTGCCAGAGGAGTGTAGGACAATTTATCTCAACGTAGTTTATAGGTCATTAAATAGGGGACGAAATCATGGACTTAAACTTTCTGAACCTTTCTGTTTCATGGATAACTTCTGAAACAACTGGTCTTTCATATAAAAGATACAGCCTTCCTAATTCAGTAGAAGTAAAAGACGTAAGTTTCCTGAAAATTAAGAAACTATTGGTAAGGCTTTCCTGCTATTCACTTTTGGGTATACCTTGCAGTGTACCAACAAAAGTGATTCTCATTATTGATACTTTACAATAGTGGAGAGCATGCATAATTAAACACCACAGCCTTGTATGAACTGCCATAGACTTCTCAAACAAGGACGAATGCTCCTACTGGGCATCGCTCCTAGTTTAATATCAGCAAAATATATCAGTGAGTGTAGTAGCAGTATTGTGTATCTCAACAGTTTACCAGCCGATCTAGATTTCAATGCCAAGAATATGAATTAATTATATTTAGGGTCAGGGGGGATCACTACAAGAAATTTTAGTGAGCGCAGACTCTGACATTTAAAAAAGCAAAGGAATAAAATAAGTTAGTTTAGGTAAGCTACCAAGAAAACTGTCAAAGGGGGTATCTATTAGGTATTGTGGTGAATTGAAAAATTAGAGGCTACCTGTATTGGTTTGAGCATGATTAGGTCAGCAGTAAATTTATCCTTTTAATATAAAACTGATATTTTGAAGTGAACATGTAAGTTTGCATCATTAAAGCAGCAAGGATGTAGACATCTACTTGTCTTTACAAATGCGTTTGAGATTTCCAAGATTAAGGAAGCATCAACAAACATTATTTTGTGAGACTATGACTTACTCTTACAGTTATGCTATAAAATGATGATAATTAAGACAATGTGTGCCATAGCAGGCATACTGCTGACCACCCAAAGATCATGCAACAGGTGCCAACTTAAATGAACTGCCATTTGTATACTTCTGAGAAAGAACATTTAGGGAATCTTCTTTTTTTAATTATTTTTCTTTTTCTTTTTTTTTTTTTTCCTGTGGAAATATACCGTATGCCTTCTTCAAATGACAATAAATCTAGAATGCACACTGTTGGTAGTGTCACCAAAACCACTGCTGTACTATTTAATTACTAATTCCAAAGTTACAAAAGGAGTGGCATTTTTCAAAGTTGTTCACAACAGTATTTTTTTCAGAATTGTATGAGATCAGCTGTTCAGAGAGCGATAAAAGTGCCATGAGTTTTAATGGAAGCTACATTGTGGCTGTAATTAAAAATTAAATTTCTATTATTAGACACTGGCCTGTGCATGTGCGAATATGTATTTAATGTATTTAGATTTATTTCTTATGCATATTTTGAAGTTTTTCCTCATGTCTCATGAAATCCTAGAACAAAGATGAGTGAGCGTAATGAGATTTCAGTGTTGCGCAGAATCCAGACATTCCCTAATGTGATGGCAGCTGGTACAGAAAGACAGAGCTGATTCCTTTTAATCTTGATAAAATTGGTCTTTTAATTAGGTAGTACCAGACTGTTTTCAGTCATTTGGAGGATTATTTAATTGTATTTCATTTCTAGAAATCACAGTATTGAATAGATCTTTTTACACATATAAACACACACATAGAGGAGACTGATATTTTGGGTTTTGCTTGCTTTTTTTTTGAGCAAATCAACAAAGAAGCATCTTTAAACAAGTCACAATACATTAACAGATCGATACTATATTGAGCAATGATGTATGCTCTCTGTAGTTCAATATTCTTATGTTTTTGGATCAGACCTTTTAGGGAAGGGCTGTCTTTGTGCTAAAGAAAATAAACTGATTTACAGTATGGAACAAATGTCATCTGACAGCATATCAAGTTGTGAAATGGAGCAGAAGCAAATATATACAATGAAGAATGACTTTGTTTTCATAGAAAGAAGTTGCAATGAATACAAGCTGTGCCAAACCAAACATCCCCAGTCTCTAATAGCAACCTGATAAGGAGCTATAAAACTGCGTGTTGTGAAACTGAAAACTCAGGCTCAGGAAATCTTATTTACCATGGTAAATAAATGAAGAGTTCTGTTCTTATTACCATATCTGCTTGACTGCCTTGAGAAACAGCAAAGACATGATTATCTCTTACTACCTATAAGGAAACCCTTTTGAGGGCATTGCTTTAGATGCAAGTATAGCATTGTAATCTGGGGAAATATGCTAGTGTATGATCAGAATAATTGTAGTTTTATTTGCTTTTCAGTTTATTAGTTTAGTAGTTTTATTACTCCCTGGCTGCCTATTTCATGCTATTGGAAGTGATTTCGATAAGTAATTATATTAGCAGAATTGAACATTTTATTCACAGACAGCTTTCCAGCTGAAAGGTAACAGGGAATTATTTAATGTTTTACAGTAACTTTTTTTTTTTTTTTTTTGTACCTTACTTTATTATCCATGTACTATGGTAACATTTTTCCATTCTGGAAGGATATGTGCACAGTAGCTGCACAGATTTTTGTCCCAAGGTTATAGATGAGGGCTATTGTCTGTTATAGTCCTGTTAGTTTCCCAGAGCACCCTCTTATCAGACACAAGGACTTAGAATAATTCTGTGCTTCTGAGCCTTTGGTCTCCTTATTGCAACCCTATAATAAAGCATTTTGTTTGTACTCTGACAAAACGTAGCTGCTCATCTGAAGACTGATAAAAATCACAGTGGATTGCCTCCCTGTTAAATACATTCAGTGCAAGTTTTTTTGTTCTGTTATATAAGATCTTTAATCTGTAGAATTGCTTCTAGATATCTACAATTTCACTTTCTCTTTAAATCAAAAGCAGTCATTTTCTAATTCTTTTAATTGCACTACTTTGACCCGTAGTTGACTAACAGTGAATTGTTTATAATTCTGGCAGTTTTCAATGTGTGCTCATATTTTAAAGACTTTACTGTCATCTCACACTTAAACTGCATATCTTAACAAGAAACACCTGGTCTCAAACTCCAATTCACACAGCAAATTCTTATGACAAGTTGATAGCAAGCCATCAGGCCAGGGCTGGGCCCTCATACAGTTACTAAAAGGTATGGTTAACATGAAGCCTGTGGCTTCCTGCTAGTGATGTAATGTTGTTTTTCCTGGGCTGGTAGCTAGAGGATTTAGTTTGAGCTTATGTTCAGGTTTAAAACAAAATAAGTCTGAATTATGTACTTCTAAAGTTAGGGGTGCAAGAGGCTCCAGCAGAAGGAAATGTTGGTGCTCTAAACATAAATTCTCAGAGAAACATCATGTCAGAAAGGGGTAGTCTCAGTTTAAATGTAAAAACAGGTAAGTGAAAGAGACTGTGCAGGTAACTTATTTCTATAGATGATGCTGGTTAGCCTGTTAAAGGAGCAATATGTCTAGTTTAGGTGCACTTTAGGAAAGGTACAGAAGAAATTCAGAAAGTCCAAAAAAAAAATCCTCTGGAATTATGTTGTGGCTAGTTAGAGTGCCTTATGTGAGATATACCTTTTGGACAGACTCTACTTTTTTCTTTTTCTTACAAGTAGAGTAAGAGGTAGGAAAAATACAAAATGTGAAAGAAAATGACACAGCTGTCAGTACTTAAAGTAAAACAAAAAGTCATATAAAGCTTCTGTGTATTTATTTTCAATAGCAGTAATGGTAATTAACTATTTAAACACTTCCCTAAAGGAACTGCTATCTTCTCTTTCAGCTAAAATTTAAACTACAGATCTCTGAAGGATTATTTCCCTTCAGGAAAAAGTGTTGGGCTGAGTACAAGTAAATGAACTAAGTGTAGTAGATTTTCATATACAGCATGTTAGACTTTCAGGTGCAGTAATTACCTTCTGAGCAGTACTGTTAAATTAAAATATAAGTACTTAATACACTGGATATAAATTGTTGAAAGAGACATATCTAACAGGAATAAAACATTCTGAAAAAGTTCAATGTTCCAAATGCTTTATTTCTGATGGAAGGAATGTTTTGCTAAAGGAGAAGGTTCAATATATGAACAGATAAAGAAGTAGGAGAAATGTTTTACAAAATCTGTCTGAAATATCATAAAAATATTATTAGATGATGTCAGTAGTGACCTTATGTGGCCTTAAGACTGTTTGGGTAGATTGAAAAGCTGTGTCCATTGTTAAAACAGAGGCAAGGTAAATGGTAATTGCAGATAATGGGCTAAAACCAAAATAAAACACGGTCTGGATTTTGAATAAAATGTTTAGAAACCATGGAGAAAAACAGTAATTGAAACAAAACCCATTTCCAACTTAGACATTCGAATAGTGGAATAAAATTATGCTAATCTAACATATCTGCCTTATTGTACTTTTCTGTTCATTATGCTGCATGCATAAATATGAGATGGTTATTATCCCTTTGATAATAGCCCTTACTTATCTGCTTCAAATTGGTATGCTCTTTCTGAGTTCTGCAAATGCTGTCTTTTGAAGGATCTTGTTTACCAAATGAGCTTTCTCTGCTTGTTATATTGTATTTTAATTTAGTTTTGTTTACATCATGTAAAACGTATTGCAAATGATACTTACTAAATTGTATTGTAGGTTATTTGATGCTTACATATTAGTAGGTACCTCCCACATCATCTCTGGAGGATTCCATATCCAGTTCCTAAGGATTATATTGCAGGTTAAAAATTGGTCATGACTAGAATCCTCTCTCCAGTCATAAGCAATGCTAGGCACTTCAGAGGAAGATTCAAGCTGTCCTTGTAGTCTACCTCATTATGGCGCAGGTGAAGGATTTCTTTGGGAATTCTTGCTGGTGATCATTTCATGCAAGTAGCCTTAGAGCTTTTGTGATTTGTGCATTACTTATTGTGTCTAGTGTTATTTTTTTCTGGTAAGATGTTTTTTCTCCTAAATGTTGCTGCTATTTCAGGGTACTGCCTGAGTGTTAGCGCTTCAATAACATGCATTAAATACTGGTCACACAGTGAGACGTGACCTTGCATTTGCAGTGAGGTCCAGAAGTACCCCCAGAGCATTTTCTGTGAAATGTATTATGTTCTGAATTTCAAAATCAGCTCATCAGTTTAATGCTGAGGTCTTGTTAAAAGTTTGGCCTTAAAGTGCTATTGTAATCATGTCTCAATGTAACACAGAACTAAGATTAAGTTACGCAATTCTGTAAACCTTAAATGATCTCTCCTATCACTTCTTTCTCTCTTGTGCTTAATTTTTATGCCTCCTGAAATATTTTCTTCCTAGTAGCATGGTTTCAGTGTGAAGGCTGGAGAAAAACCTTTCTTCGCCTCCCATGTTACATTAGCCCTAAAGCAATTGGCCAGAATCCTTACTTGGGAGACAGGAATTTGAGCAAACTTGGGCAAAAAGTAGATGGGCACTTTGGTCTCTGTGACAAAAGTTTATTGCAAAAAACTAGACTACTGTGCAGAAGTTTTTTTCACTTTTTAAAGAAAAATTAGACAAATGGTGTCTTTGATTCTGTAGGTGTGATTTATTTACACTCTGAAAAGTAGTGGCATATGATTTTTTTTTTTTTTTTTTTTTTTTTAATCTTTAGGTGTAAGTTGGGATCTGAAATGCTGAATGGAAGCCTGCCAGAAATCAAGTTTCTCTGGCCATTTCTAGTATTAATATTTTCAGCCCTGGACGGATATTGAAATTTTAACGACTTAAATTCAGTAAGTATCTATTGTAGACACCACTAGTGTAGACAATAGTTTACTGGGGACAAGGTGGTAGAGGTTTACTTTTGGTTTGATGTGCCTAGAAGTTTATTTTAATTGCTGAAGAGCATATTTGTGGACTGGGTTCTTACATGAATCAATGGAACATAAGAGCCTGAATTCAATACATAATATAGTAGGATATTCCAGTAGTTTGGTAAGGAAAATGAGCCTGTGCATTTCTTAAGCACATTCTCCCTTCTATATGCTTCACTATAATGATGGAGAGTTGCAGACAAACCCTAAGAAGTCTAACTTGGCCTGGGCCTCAATACTTGGAACTTCTATTGTTTGTGGTTGCAAAAATGAGGCAGAGTAAGCACATAGGGAACAAGGATTGAGGGGAACAAACTTGCTGACGAGATTTAGGTTAACAGCCAAATCAGTCTTCAATGAATACTGAAGACAGGCAATTTTATTACACTGGATCTCAAAGTCTGTGTGTGAGATCACACAATTGCAAATTATGGGTCTGATATGTCGTGGGCACTAAGTTGCAAGAGTGATGTCTTGGAATGTAAAGGGAAACACAACTTTGGATTTCTGATTAAGCCTTCTGTTGAAGCTTAAATATGTGAAGTAGTTAATCCTTAGGTTTTGTGGTTCACTTCTGGATATGGGAGATCTAAGATCTTTTTAAACTGCACCTTAGGTCATCTAAGATCCAGTTTTTGGGTATCATCCAAGGTACTTTGCTAAAGCACAACAATAATTATTTTCAGAGGCACTAATGTTTTTGCACAGATGTCGCATGACCATTTTTAGTCTTTAAATATCCAGTCAAAATCTACCTTGAAAGTGTAGTTGGAAATGTGGCAACAATTGTTTTAGCTATAGTTTATTAAATGAATTGTACAGCTACAAAATTTTAGCAATTTTTATATTGGAACTATATCAAAAGCTTTGCATTGTTTAAATGTGCATAAAAGACTTATTTAAATTTAATCAGTGATGCATAACCTAGATTTAATCATGGCTGGCTTTCTGCTATGCACAAACCCCTTTCTTAGTAGTGGATGAACGCTGAATCAAATACATTCAGAGCCTGATCTGGGACAGGACAGATTAATCTCAGAATGGCATGACAATCCTCTCATTTAAGCTGATAAGGGAGCTGCAAGCATGGAGCACTTATTGATGTTGACCTCAAACACCCTGAAAAAAACAGTGGACCTGGATTCCTTCAAAGGATGGTTATATTTGGTTTTAGAAAAGCACAACCTTCATGTCCACCCTGCCATAAATTTCTAGCTGTTAAACCTTTTGAGCTGTCAGTGCATTATGGTAACTGCACAGCCATCAACTTTCAGTTTTTAGACTAGTTTCTTTTTAGAATATTACTAATTTTATTTACCTCATTACTTTTCAGATTTCTTAGGTAGATGAAAAACAGTTTAAAAATGTTAAATCTTTTGTTGGAAAAATCTTTGAATCAGAAGAAAGTGATAAGAAAGCATTCATGAAAAAAAGCATTCATTGAAAACAAGCATTGTCTCAGCCTTATATCAGACATGATTTTCAAGGGGCAGTGCACATGTTTTTCCAGACTTGTTTAGAAGTACTTCAACTTTGACATGTAAATATCTGAGAAAGGTTGTCCTAAAATAAGATGAGTGTTTTAGGTGTCTTTTGATCAAATTTTAATTTATAATATAATCCATCTTCTTTGCTTTTATTAAGAGTAACTTTCTGTTGTGCTGCATTTAATTCCAATTTCTAGGAAAGCTACGATGATTCATCAACATTAGTTTTTATTTTATCTCAGCTCTGAGTTCAATCTGATAGTGGTGCCATTATCTGTATTCTCCAATGAATGCTTAACAGTAAACTAGGAAAGGCAATTAAATAAAAATATAAGAAATATTAAATATTAAATACTTCATGTGTAGCAAACCCTGATTGCTATCAGAGATCCATTTAACAGGTAATCTCCCACTGATTGCTAATAAGCAGCATAGCAGCAGAAGAAATCATGTGTAGAAGTATTAGAATCATAGTAATTTAGGTTGGAAAGTATCTCTGGAGGTCAGCTGGTGACCTCAACCAGAGTGAGGTTGAGGCCAAACTCTAACTCAAGGCAGGGCTATTGTAGAGTAGGGTGCACAAGGGACCTTTTCAGCTAAGTTCTGAGTACAGAGATAAGAACTCTTCTTAAATTTCTCTTAAGACTCAACAAACATTCTTCTCAGCTCCTCCTCAAATGTCATGTTCTCCAGCCTCCTATCATCTTAGTGGCTCTCTGCTGGACTTTTACTGCATGACATTTAATTTCTTGTATTATAGAGCCCAAAACTGGGCACTGCACCAGATGTGGTCTTGCACATGATGACTAAAGGGAGAATAATCACTTTTCTCAATCACCTGGCTACAGTCTTGCTAGTACATTCCAAAACATTGTTGGACTTCTTCACAGCAAGGGCACACTGCCGACTTGTGTTCAGCTTCAGACCCACCAGGAGCCCCAGCTCTTTTACTGCAACGCTACTTCTCAAGCTGGCACACAAGGCTATACTTCTGCAAGGAGTTATTTTGTCCCCTAAACAGGGCTTTGCACTTGCCTTTGAACTCTACTGAGGTTTCTATCAACTCAGACTGTTGAGTCCCCTCTGAAGAGTAGCACCACCCTCCACTCTACTAACAACTCTCTGAGTGTCATCTGGAAACTTGCTGAGAGTGCCTTTTCTCCCTTTTTCAGATTGTTAATAAAAGTGTTAAGTAGAATTAGCCCCAGTATTGATTCCCCCCCCGTCCAAGAAATACTACTTAGAAACTCCCAGTTGGACTTTGTAATATTGATTAAAACCCTTTCAATCTCATAAGTCATGCTGATTTTATTCAGTCATAATCTTATCCTTCATATGCCTGAAACTGTTTTCCTCCTAGATTAGTTCTATAACCCTCCTAGGATGTGAGATTAGGGTGTCTTGGGCTGTAAATCCTTGGATCTTTTCACCCTTGCAGGTGATGATGGGCTTTTTCTAGTTATCAGGAACCTCTCCTGTTTGCCAGGACCTTTCAAGGATGATAGCAAACAACCTCACAGTGCTGTTAGATATTTGATGTCCCACTAACAGGCAAAATATAATTCAAAGAAATGCATAATGGAGGCTGGTTGTCTTTATTCACATGAAGTATATCATCAGTAGTGCACTCTAATGAATATGGCAGAGGGCTTCAGAAATGATTTTCCAGTTCAACAGCTATTTATTTAAAGAAAAGAAATACAGCATGAACAGGGCATTACCATAGAAGACCGCTTTAATTCTGCGTTTAAGCTTTTTTTTTTTTTTTTTTTTTTTAAAAAAAAAAGGATATTATGCATTAATAAATATAAATTAAGACTTTAAAAAGCCACTGTTTATTCCTACAGTATCATGTTAACCTTTTTCCGAAGAAACTATATCAAGTGTAGTTTTCCAGAGAGAATCCTTCCCTATTGTGTGCAGACTTGAAGAGTAGGAGTATATACACATAATCATTTGGTTAAATGTTAAAGCTAATTAATAAAGATATTCCTCTCTACCATTCTTTAATTAAATAAATCAGAAAATAATAAACTTAACAACACTCAAGTAGTTAACACTGTTAATATCCAGCCAGTCTAGAATTAGGAGCTAGCACTGCACTGAGATGAAGGGGATATTATCTGTCTTGCCATGTGACTGTTTCAACCTGACTGCAGCCTTAGGCAGACGTCCTATACATGACACATTTAAAAGGTTAGCTCTGTACCCGGAATAATGTTTAGAGCCTTAGGCTAGAATTTGACTATGTTTTGCTTGGTATCTACTATCACAAGGATATAAAGCAACTATAAACCTGTCTAACCAACCTGTTAATCCCAGTTTATAGTTGTTCTGCAGGTCTAGAATGATGTGAAGTAGTAGGAGCAAGTAAAAAAATCTGGCCCTCGTTGTTTGTAAATGGAAATTTAAATTTTGAAGCACAATTAAGTAGAAATTAAAAAGTAAAAAAAAAAAAAAAAATTATTGGCAATTACATTGCAATTTACATGCTTATGTAGTCAAATTATACACAAGACCCTGCTGCACTTTCCTTTGAAAATATTTAGCAGGTGCACAATCTAATCTCCTTTTATACACAGATGCACACATCCATTTCAGTGACATAAACTCTTGAAAAATGTAACCAATATTGTGGTACTTGTAATTTCTCATAATGTAAATGATCAAATATTAATAATAAGGATGGACTGAAGAAAAGAACTCTTGATTAAAAAAAAAGAAAAGAAATTTCTGTATAACTAAAATATTGGCTTCATTTTTTCCAAAATGAATTTAGAGTGAGGAAGGGGGGGGGGGAAGTGTACTGACTTAAAAGCATACTCCAGTGAAGTTCATTCTAAGTAACAACGTGCCAATCTATTACAGTTATGTGCAAGGGTGATAAACAGCTGCTCTTTCTGAGTAGAGAAGAATGTTCTTCTGTTCATTATGAGAGAATTTTTGATAGAATGCAACTTTTGAAGTCCCTCTAATTAAATATATTTTTAGCTCTTATCTTTCATATTGCCAAATAAGAGGAGAAACTAAACAGATATTATTTAGTGAATAAGTACAAAGGGAAAAATAAGTCGGCATTAAAGGTCGTTGTTTTATTTAGAATATTGTGTGAGGAATATAGTTTTTTTCTTTTTTCTTTTTTCCTCTGGTGCTTTTTATATCATTGCTTTTTTTTTTTTTTTTTTTTTTTTTTTTTTTTTGAGGAGTTCTGGGAGATTAGTTCTTCATTCTTGCAGGTATAATGGCAAAGTAAGTGTGACATCCTGAACTGGAAGAGAGTGAGAATATTTTTGCAGGCAGTGCATTATGTTCTTAGGTGTGTGTAATTCCTCTTGTAAAACCTTACACTTTTTCAAGTAATTAAAATACATTTTGGTGATTGATATATTGACTCATTGCTAAGTAATTCTGTTCTTTTCATCTGAACACTAAGATTTGGTAATCACTCACGGTCACTGAAATCAATAGGTCTACAAGCCAGAATTTCCAAAAGAGACTTAGAGAACTGTGAATTCTAACACAACTAGGCTCGGAAAAGTTTTGGAGGCCTGACTATTACTTGAAAAATTCTAAGATGGAAGGATGATCTATCTTGACTAATTGCAGCTATATCAAAAGTAGACATCTAGACTAAGCTAACTGTCTAGGCTCTCTGCAGTCAGTTAGAAATGGTGATGATTCATCCAATGTACCTTATATATCTGAGGATAGCCTAGAGTTGCATCAAATAATTTTACCTTTCATGATGCATGCTAATAATGTAAGTTCTTTGATACACGCACTTTGTTCAAGATGCTGTATTTTTACTGCAAGTATTTGCATAGCTAAAGAATTTCTGGTTGTGAATTCTATACATTATAGCACTAAAATTATGTATAAGATATAGATACTGTTTATAAAACAGGTTATATTTCTACTGTTACAGATCTAGATTACTTCAAAATAATTGTTTAATTTTGTTGCAGTTTTTCTTATCTGTGAGAGCTGCCTAAAGATTATCAAGAACTCATAGAAGTTATTAAAGGAGAAAAAAAAAACCACAAACCTTTCATTTGTTTCTACCACAAGGTAGAGATTATATTAACTAGAATCTGGAATTGATAATCATCACCTGAAGGCAAAATACCATTAACAACGAGATTTTTGGCCTACTACATACTAATCGAGTAGATTCATTAAGTTAAAGCAAGTGTTAACTGCCAAGAATGTTTTTAGGTGTTTAGGACATGTCCATTGTTCACTAAAATGAAAACTCTCTTTTGTGATGATGAGTACTTTTGCAAATACAGTTAAATATAAGCTTTTAAAACTTATTTTCCACCATTTGGGGTAGGAGGGAAGGTGTTATATTGGTTTATTCTGAGTGTATTGTATTTTGAGTTGCAATGAACAGACTGTAAGAATCTTATGGTAACAGCATTAAATGCAATGATTTTTTTTTTTTTCTTTTCTTGGAAATAACATGAATGTGATATTTACTTACAAGGGAATTTCACTGCTATTTGGCATCAATTAACTTGACATAAAAATCATTTGTTACAATTCCTATGTAAAGCAGAAATATTTATCTTAAGTGGCAAATTACGCTTAGCTCTTTTGATTTTTATGTTGATGTAATTTTATTCCACTGTAACTAATTTAACATTAATTAATGTCCAGATTAGCATTTCAGTGCTAATACATCATCACTGGGAATTGCTAGGATTTGTCTTTTACACAATTCAGTTGACATATGTAGTTGGGAATCAGGGAGAACTTTTTCTTATTAGAAAGCTGATGGAACTATTTTTCTGTTATACTCTATTCCTGAATGATGCAGGGGATGGGATTCTCCATGGCTCCACTAAAATGTTTTAGAAGAGATGTGAAAACATCCAGGTATTACTCCCGATCATCATTGTAGGAACTTTATTCTGCAGAACTTCCCTGAGCAATGGGACTAGCTGCTTGGTAGTGCATGTCTCTGTCTTTATTTCTGAATGAAACGGTGCAATCATTTCTTAACGTCATTCAAAAAGTAGCATTCAGTGAAATATATAAAAGTAAAAGTATTGGCAGTTATTCTGTCGTATTCCACTAAGCATAGTGATTCTATGGCAAGATTTTTATTCCTAAGGACGTTTTTTCTTAGTCTTGTCCAACTGAAAAGTTGATATTGGTTGACTTGCGTTCCTTTAGGATCCGTAACAGAATGTTGCAGGTTGGGGGTTTACAATCAGACACTAGGTATTTTAAAAAGGAAACTGTTTTCATCAATCTTGAAAGTTCTTTAACCATTTAACTTCTGTTATGTACTGTAACATACAAAATGCATAAATAGTGTAGTCATAAATATGCTTAAACTTAATTCAGAAAAATGTTGCTGAAAGTATACCACAGTTGCATATCTGTATGTAATGGAATTACTATAATTGACTGTGAGTACAAAACCAAACTGCAAGTAGTGATGTGATCATAACTGCGCAAGAAAGTAGTTCACATTTTCAAACCAATATGCCAGTTCTGTGTTTTTAAGGAATGATTTATATTTTGTATTTTCTTTCCTCATATTGCAAATACAGGCCACTGTAGAGGGGAGGACCTGGGATGTCAACACAGGGACTTCGGTGTCAGTACAGAAAGCGTTTTACTCATTGGTAAAACAGTTAAAACTGTGTCTCCGCATAGACCCTTTGTTTTACAGCTGCCTGAACGCTCTGTGGTGCCCAATTGTCTTTGTCCTGGTTATGAATCGGCCCTTTGTCTTGACTGTGAATAGCTTGTGAACATGCTGCTGTTTTGAAGACTGTGTTTGTTATTCTATGAATGTTTTATGTAGACAAGTTTTTTGTCTCCAGATTGTTCACTGCTTGTCTAAGGAATGAGTTAGGTTATAGACAAATTCCCCCTGGAAATTTATTTCTCTTAGTGATTCATTGGACTCATATGAAGAGAAGGTGAACAAGCAAACATGCAAACTTGCATATTCCTTATTCATAATATATACCCATGGGTAAACCTACTTCTAAAAGGTTCTGATTTATATGAAATAAAAATTACTTACCCTACTTACATACGTGGCTGGCTGAAATAATGTGAATTCTGAGCCTGAATTACCAGAATGGGTCGTGGTAGGACCCTCACTGTGGTCACTATCTTCCCTCACTGTGAAGAGAGAGATATTTTCCCATGATCACATGATCTCTCGTCTTTCACAATATTTAGTTATAGGAGTCCCGCTGTAATATGCATCAACTGTTTTTTATTATTTTTTCATTTTTCATAGCCCTTCACTTTGCTGAAGAAAAGAAAAGTTTGCAATATTCCCTGGGTATCCAATTGTTCAGCAGCTACTAGGCAGCTCATCTTTCTGTTGTCATCAGAAGGATGAAAAGGATGCCCATCTGATGACAGTCCCAAGAAACCAGTTAACAACTTAGGAACAATTACAATGTAAGAGCTAATGACAGCTGAAGCAGAGACAACTCAATTGTGCAGAATCCTTTTTGTATCAATATAAAAAGTATGAGAAACTTTATTGGAGGTACTTAACAGCAGCACAAATTGGTGGAAATGAAAGTGGGGTCATGCCCTATACGTGTGAGGTGGTAGTAGTAGAAAATTGGAATGTCCCAGCAAGGTAAATTATGCTGGTTTGGAAATTATAGAGCAATTAGTGTCTCTGGGCAAAAAGAACAGTGCAAAGCATAAGATCACATAAAGAAGAAAGCTATCTTTGTAGAATGATGTTTAGATTCACCACTGTGAAAAAAATCAGAATAAAAAGGCACATGAGGTCTGGTTGTCACTCATATCTTGATTTAAATGCAGAAGTTAATAGTGTTACTTCAGTCTAAAACTGGTTCTACTGAGTAGAAAATGTCACCATCCTAAAATACCAGAGCATCATCCCACCATGTGACTTGAATAATTAATCTTTAAATAATTATTATTTGTTGGTTTTGTTTCCCATTACTCTTTCTATATAATTACGGCACTCTTTGCAGGGGGGCCTCTTACAAATGACTTGAAATTTTTTTCTTCTTAATACTGTGAAGATAGCAAACTTTGGAAGGGACACAGAGACCCAGGATTTGTCTTGCAGAAAATTTTAGTACTAGTTAAATTGTGGAGTTGTCTACATTGGCGAGCATTTCAGTGAAATGTGGTCAGTACACTCAGAGTTGTTGCTGAGACTACTCAGGTCTCTATTATATGTAAATTCAAGAGTTTATTCTGTGCACTTGTTCTCTTAATCCAGTGCCACTGTATCAGTAGTGGAATACAGTTTGAAGCCTTCTGAAAGCAAAAGGTGTCAGGTGCACAGTGGGTGACTGTGGTAGCATCAGCCATACACTTTCGAAGTAAAGCTGATGGTTTAGTTTCCTGCAAAAGGAATACAGTTGTGTGCACCAAAACTGCTGTGAAAGCTGAACTTGTGGTATGTGGAAACCTTCAGAACTACAGTACTTCTCTAAAATAGGTACAATCTGTATATTTATTCTTGATGTTCTAATATGCTCTTAAACCAGCGGTCAGCAGTGTATTAGCGTGGTCATCAGGAACAAAACAAAGCACCCAGAGGCTGAAGAAATAGGCAGAGCTAGTGAAAAGTGTTTTGTTTGCCCTAGTTATGAAGAGCTCACACTTCTGTTGTCTCTGGCACTTAGTAGGTCCTGCTGTGCCCCACCAGACGCTATTGCTGATGGCTTCCTTCTTGGCTTAACTGCTGCATGCAAACTGTTTCTTAAGAAGTCAGAAGTACTGGCATACAGTGGCTGAGGAAGAATTCCAGCTTTTCAGAGCTTTGCGTGACCCATAAGTTACTTTGCACTACTGTAATACAACACAAACTACTCAAAGGTTAAATTATTTATTGTTATTCTTAGTATTCATGTCATGTACTACAAAATAAGGCTTGTTGGAGCTGTGCCAGGGGGAACAATGGCAAGGCTGGGGGAGAAGGCAATGGCCCGACTGAAGTGCATCTACACTAATGCACGCAGCATGGGTAACAAACAAGAGGAGCTGGAAGCCATCGTGCAGCAGGCAGGCTATGACTTGGTTGCCATCACGGAAACGTGGTGGGACCACTCTCATGACTGGAGTGCTGCAATGCCTGGCTATAGGCTCTTCAGAAGGGACAGGCAGCACAGAAGGGGTGGTGGTGTGGCTCTCTATATTAGAGAGTGTTTTGATGTTGTGGAACTTGAGGCTGGGACTGATAAGGTTGAGTCTCTGTGGGTTAGGATCAGTGGGAAGGCCAACAAGGCAAGCATCCTGGTGGGGGTCTGTTATAGACCGCCGAACCAGGATGAGGAGACGGATGAGGAGTTCTACAGGCAGCTGGCAGAATTTGCAAAATCATCAGCGCTTGTTCTTGTGGGGGACTTCAACTTCCCAGACATATCCTGGAAGCACAACACAGCCCAGAGAAAGCAGTCTAGGAGGTTTCTGGAGAGCGTGGAAGATAGCTTCCTGACGCAGCTGGTTAGAGAGCCTACCAGGGGAGGTGCCCCGCTAGACCTTCTGTTCACAAACAGTGACGGACTGGTGGGAGATGTGGTGGTCGGGAGCTGTCTTGGGCAGAGTGACCACGAAATGGTTCAGTTCTCTATTCTTGACGAAGCCAGGAAGGGGACCAGTAAAACTGCTGTCTTGGACTCCCGGAGGGCTGACTTTGGGCTGTTCAGGACACTGGTTGGCCGAGTCCCTTGGGAGGCGGTTCTGAAGGGCAGAGGAGTCCAGGAAGGCTGGGCACTCTTCAAGAAGGAAATCTTAATGGCTCAGGAGCGGTCTGTACCCATGTGCCCAAAGACGAGCCGGCGCGGAAGAAGACCGGCCTGGCTGAACAGAGAGTTGTGGTTCGAGCTTAGGAGAAAAAAGAGGGTTTATAATCTTTGGAAAAGAGGGTGGGCCACTCACGAGGACTATAAGGCTGTTGCGAGGCTGTGCAGGGACAAAATTAGAAGGGCCAAAGCTCATCTGGAGCTCAATCTGGCTACTGCGGTTAAAGATAACAAAAAATGTTTTTACAAATATATCAACACCAAAAGGAGGACTAAGGAGAATCTCCATCCTTTACTGGATGTGGGGGGAAACTTAGTTACAAGGGATGAGGAAAAAGCTGAGGTGCTTAATGCCTTCTTTGCCTCAGTCTTTAGTGGCAAAACCAGTTGTTCTCTGGATACCCAGTACCCTGAGCTGGCGGAAAGGGATGGGGAGCAGGATGTGGCCCTCACTATCCACGAGGAAATGGTTGGTGACCTGCTACAGCACTTGGATGTACGCAAGTCGATGGGGCTGGATGGGATCCACCCGAGGGTACTGAGAGAACTGGCGGAGGAGCTGGCCAAGCTGCTTTCCATCATTTATCGGCAGTCCTGGCTATCAGGGGAGGTCCCAGTCGACTGGTGGCTAGCAAACGTGATGCCCATCTACAAGAAGGCTCCGGAGGGTAGACCTGGGAAACTATAGGCCTGTTAGTTTGACTTCAGTGCCAGGGAAGCTCATGGAGCCGATTATCTTGAGTGTCATCATGCGGCACTTACAGGGCAACCAGGCGATCAGGCCCAGTCAGCATGGGTTTATGAAGGGCAGGTCCTGCTTGACAAAACTGATCTCCTTCTATGACAAAGTGACACGCTTAGTGGATGAGGGAAAGGCTGTGGATGTGGTCTACCTTGACTTCAGTAAGGCTTTTGACACCATTTCCCACAACATTCTCCTGAAGAAACTGGCTGCTCGTGGCTTGGACTGGCATATGCTTTGTTGGGTTAAAAACTGGCTGGATAGCCGGGCCCAAAGAGTTGTGGTGAATGGAGTCAAATCCAGTTGGAGGCCGGTCACTAGTGGAGTCCCCCAGGGCTCAGTACTGGGGCCAGTCCTCTTCAATATCTTTATCGATGATCTGGATGAGGGGATTGAGTGCACCCTCAGTAAGTTTGCAGATGACACCAAGTTAGGTGCGTGTGTCGATCTGCTCAAGGGTAGGAAGGCTCTGCAGGAGGATCTGGATAGGCTGGACCGATGGGCTGAGGCCAACTGTATGAAGTCCAACAAGGCCAAGTGCCGGGTCCTGCACCTGGGGCGCAACAACCCCAAGCAGCGCTACAGGCTGGGAGATGAGTGGTTAGAAAGCTGCCTGGCAGAGAAGGACCTGGGAGTACTGGTTGATAGTCGGCTGAATATGAGCCAGCAGTGTGCTCAGGTGGCCAAGAAGGCCAACAGCATCCTGGCTTGTATCAGAAGCAGCGTGGCCAGTAGGTCTAGGGAAGTGATTGTCCCCCTGTACTCGGCTCTGGTGAGGCCGCACCTCGAGTACTGTGTTCAGTTTTGGGTCCCTTGCTACAAGAAGGACGTCGAGGTGCTCAAGAGAGTCCAGAGAAGGGCGACCAAGCTGGTGAGGGGTCTGGAGAACAAGTCTTATGAGGAGCGGCTGAGGGAGCTGGGCTTGTTCAGCCTGGAGAAGAGGAGGCTCAGGGGCGACCTTATCTCTCTCTACAGGTACCTTAAAGGAGGCTGTAGCGAGGTGGGGGTTGGTCTTTTCTCCCACATGCCTGGTGACAGGACGAGGGGGAATGGGCTAAAGTTGTGCCAGGGGACGTTTAGGTTGGATATTAGGAAGAACTTCTTTACTGAAAGGGTTGTTAGGCATTGGAATAGGCTGCCCCGGGAAGTGGTTGAGTCACCATCTCTGGAGCTCTTTAAGAGACGTTTAGATGTTGAGCTTAGCGATATGGTTTAGTGGAGGACTTGTTAGTGTTAGGACAGAGGTTGGACTGGGTGATCTTGGAGGTCTCTTCCAACCTAGACGATTCTGTGAAAATCATTGGAGGAGACACTCCTCCCAGCCTGGAAGATACAAAAGTGATTTTCACGAAGTTTCAAAAGAAGCCAGAAAATAAAATCATGACTACTTCTGATTCCTACTGCCTGAATTGCTAGCTAATACATCCAGACTTTCCCTATGGTGCTGTATTTCCTGTAGTTCAGTTATAATGTTGATACAAAAATATTTTTTTGGTAAGCCAGTTGTTTTGTCAGCCTCTATCAGCAGAGGTTTGGTATGCATCCATGGGACTACTCTGCCTTGATACCAGTGTTGTCATGCATTGATATCTTTTCCTGCTGCTAGACTTCTTGAGGATGAGTTGGCTTTGTCTTTGCTCAGTGTAATATTAAGAAATAGCCCATGCAAACTTTGTTTCTACTCTAACTTGAAAGCTCTAACCTGCAGAGATGTAAATTTTATAGCTAACCAAACACCAGACTTGATAATTGGTCCTTCATTTACCTAAATGGGATTCATTTGAAATACAGGCCATTTCAGGTGATGGACAGCCTTCTGTATACTTTGTTTTGATCTTTTAGAACACAAAGTGTTGCACTTTACTGTGAGAGATAAGACAGTGATATGTACCTTGTGTGATATTGCAAATATGAAATATCAGAAGCAGCTCAGATTTCTTTAAATAAAATGAATTTAACAGAACACTTTTTAAATTACTCTGAAATAAGTAGGCCAAGTCAGCAGATGCTAGGGAATTCAACTTGAAAGTTTGATTCAGATCACATGGATAATTCATACTTCACATTCATTCTCCTTTTAGCTCAGGATAAATCATGCTAAAATTCTAATCAAGACCACTATACATTACCAAATAATGTTTCCACCTACTAGAAATAGCTTTGTGTTTCTCTGCTCCTCATTCTTTATCTGTAACTATCTTCCTACCCTAAACTGGTAAAATCTCCTCTGAGTTGCCCAGCTGTTGGGGGGGGGAGGAAGGGGATGATTCCTTTCACTGTTCTTGCCCCTTAAAATTTCAAAATGCTTCAGTTTTCTCCGTAGGAAAGAGGATCACCAGTTTGGTGAATTGTTTTCATTTGAGCGTTTTGTCCTCACTAAGTCTGTTCTGTCTTCCTGAAGGCTCTGTCCAGAGTGCTTTGAAGTCACTGGGAACTGTCCCATTTTCCTCACAGATATTTTCTTGAAGAGTCCCAAGATCCCAGTACACTCCACAAAACCAGAAAACTCTTGGTGTCCTGAGAAGTAGATCTGGTCCTTGCTCTAGAATACTTACTTTAATTTGAACAAAGTGAATTCAGTCTCCTCAGAGTTGTATACCTCACTTCATGTACATGTAAGTTTTTCCTTCTTCTTTACAGTCAGGGTTTGTTTTTAAAAGAAGAATGTTTCGGCTTTTATACAGTGTTGTATATGAACACATGGAACTGAGGCATGGCACAGAAGTATGTGGGCATGAGTTTAAATGACAAGTTAACTGTACTGACTAAGGTCCTGTAAAGCCTGCTGCAGCAGGATGTTCTGTTAATGAAATTATTTTGTACCAAACTACTTCAGTAATATTTTAGACAGTTTTAAACTATTTTTACTAGTGTGATGTCACAGTTTTTTTTAGACTGTATATCTAGACCCTTAGTTCCCATCAGTTAAGTTTCATATATCAGAGAGACAGAAATCATTACAATTAAAAATGACCATAAATGAGTTCTATGGTCATGTGTATGTTGAGAAAAAATTGATAAAGCCCAGTTGCTTCATAGCACACTTGGAAACACAAGCATCTGTGGCATTGTTCATACAGGTGATGCACAAATGGATGTAGCCCAAGGTCTGTGGTCATGATACAGCTGCCTTCTGTGTACTGCATTTGTATAACACAAGATTTCAGCAAGGTGTTTGCATGATCCAGGCCATTACCGGTCCCTTCATTACTAGTCAGTGGGATCTTCGTCTCCTCTTTATAGGAAGAATGGGAGAAATGCATAGAAAAGGATGCTTGACTAGGATCTTTACATATGGTTCTTCACTGAACATGCAGCAGTAATAACCTTCTTCCAGTTCTGGAAACTTGGCTCTGATCCCATGACTTCCTAAGATTGATAGAGGATGTCACAATCTCCACACCCCTTCTTAGGAATATGCCTGTCTCTTTGTAGTACAGTTGCTTTGAGTCTGAAATTGTTTAAAAGGGTTCAAGTCTGTTTATATTATAAGGTCAGTTTAATCTCACAACAGTGAAACGTTAATTTTTGCATTGCTCAGATGTTGTCTTACAGCTATGTGTACATTTACTGATTTTTTTTATACCTGAAAATGTAAGACAAAATTACATTGTTATTATTACTATGCAGTAAAGAAATTGCCAAATACCGTATTTTAGAAATTCAGATTGTTCTTATCATTGAGCTAAAAATGATACCTTAACAGTAGTATCTTCTGTGAAACATCTTGCACAATTACAGTCTTAGGCAGTCAGAACATTTACAGATGACATTATATCTGCAACTATCAGTTCTTTGTTATTTTAACGTTTATGCTGGCCTAATTGCTAACTCCTATGTTGAGTTGAATAGAGCTTCTGTTCCTCATACTTTGCTTCAGAGATATTCATTCCCAGATTCAGTATGAAATAATATTCATTTTGCATCATTTTATCATCAAATAATTCACATATAATCTCTTCACAGAATGTTCAAAATTGGCATGAAAGTTTCTTAACATATTTAGAAAAAGAAAAAAAGTTCAACAGAGTGGATTTTCCCCATTCTATAAGCAGGAAAGTTAGGTGAGTCAAACCCATCCTAACTTAAGAACCGATGAAAGAGAGAACACATGCAGGAAAAAAAAAAAAAACCTTATCTATAAAACACCTGGAAAATGAAAGTGTGGTTTATTAAGTACCATCATTTCCCTTGCAACACTTTTTCAGTGTTGCTTTTTGAGTAAATTCCTACTGTGCAGCATGATTTAAAACGTTACATTCCTTTTCAGTTCTTAAGAGCAAAATTTGTTTTATAAATGTGCAGTATTAACCTGGCTCCTCTTTGTTTATTCCCTTCAATTATTCTTTATGCTGTAGAAGAAATATTTTTTTAGGAATGATAATTTTTAATAGACAGTATGGGATTTCTCTTAGTGCTTAAAGTAGCTTTATAGCCTATGCAGTGTTCAGGTTAAAGCAGTTTTTGCTCATCTTATTTAATAAAGTGGTCTTTGGATAATGTCATTCAAGTTCTAGGATTTCTGTTGAAAGTTTATTTTGTTGGTATCCATGATATTAATCTGTGGAGTTGGCTTTGCAGTCACAACCTATAAGATACAAAGTTTTCAACATAAAACTTTTTTTTTTTGAAGAATGTTTGGCTGTAAAAGATCAGATTTTGTTATCAGCATGTGTGTGTCTGGAGTATTGTGCATTGATGGCTCAGTTTCCAAAGCACCTTTATCTCCTGTAGTTGAAATATTATATATTGATTACAGGTTTAAGTTAAAGCCAATTTATATTTTATTCTCAGAGATGAGAAGGGAGTGGCAATTTTCAAGTCAATTCCAGTCAAGGTTATACAGAAAGAGTTAAGCCAAAGAAAGGTTTATAGAGAAGCCAAAGGTTTATAGACAAGACCTGCTTCTGTACTATTGGACTCTAGAGAACTATATGCTAGAGCTAAACTGTTGAAACAAAATGAAACACTTTGTGTTCTAGTGAGCAACCTAGGTTATCTACTTATTTAAAGCTATTTCTGAAATGCACATTCAAACTTAGTGAAATCTTCATACGCTACCTGATCTTAGAATATACTTGCAAAGTAACATAGTGGGTTACTCATCCAGTTGGTTTAATGCTATAGTCAAACCAACAAGAAGCTAGTTATGAAAAGTGTAGCTGAGGAAACAGGATCAGAGTCCGCAAAGACAAAGCACCTTATGCTTGTCTTTGCTTAACCAGTTAGTTTCCTAAGCCTCCTCTCTGTTTTCTTCTGCTTTAAAAAAATCATTTTAAGAAAGCTTACATGTATGCATGCTGGCTTAGATACTGATGGTAATGTGATCAATTATCTGTCAGTTTTAGTGGTCAGTGTTGCTAGCTTGATTTCTGGTTATTCCTCCATTAGTCTGCTCGGACTGTCCATCTTTCAAATGCCCTTTTAACTTTCTTACCAGATTATTTTTCATGTGTTTCTCATTTCATCTACAGAGGTACATCAAATTGACATGGGGTATAAGGATGTATTGCCATAAATAAGAGGTGTTTCTTCAAAACTAGTTACTGTCGAAAGCTATCTTTTATTGCTGATAACATTGTGTTTCCGTATTAAAACAAGGCCTTTAAATATTATTTGTATCATTTGGTGATTTCATACAACTGCTGTGACAGTGACAACTGATTTTGGGGAAGAGAAGAGAAATGTAATTTCGCTCTAGTGTTTCCTGAAACTAAGTATAAAAGATGGAAAAAAACCCCTTAAATTTCTAATGATGCTAATCCATTCAAAAATTGGTAAATGAAAGCTGTTTCACGTTGGCCTTATGTTATGTTCTCTCAAAGGGATAGATCACACGAAATATTACAGAAGAAACAGCATTTCCAAGACTAAATGTAAATGACTATAATACTTTCTTCCATGTTTACTTCTCATCAAGCTTGCTTTTAACTTAAATCATTAAATTAGACATTTCATATGTATTTTCTGGTATATATTGTCATAAGATGGATAATAAAGATGCTTGGTATGTATTTGATTTTGATATACTGATTCTGAGTATTACTATTTCATATAAACCTCTTGAAACCACGTAATGATTTCAGTTCTCTCAGTAAGTGATTAAATAAAAGGTGGAAAAAAACTCTGTACTTTCAGAGATAATGAAACTTAATTCTGCTCCAATTCAGTTCTGTAGAAGTCTGTATTTTTCATCTGAACATAAATTGATCATAAAAGGCTGGTAGTTTCTCTTGTACAACTTTACTACGTTTCACTGTTAAAATATAGCATGACGGTAGAATCAGCTGCTCCTCAGATTTCATAATGAAATATTTGGCGAAGCTCCTCCTCAGATTTCATAGTGAAATAGTTTTGAAATTCAGTGGATATACTTTATCACCTTTTTATAGTTTAAGTCAGAAGTAGAGTTCAAATCCTGTTTTCTTATGTAACACCCACTGGGAAGCTCATTGTGCTGTGTGAGAATAATGTTCTGATTTTAGGCATTTCTGTTGCTGTTGTTTAGCATTCGGGCCATTAGTAAGCTCTACAGTATTTTTCAGTAAAGCCTTTTAAAAATTCTTGGGCCTGCCAACATGCATCTGAAGTATCATATGGCTTTATGGAGGCACATCAAAATGAATACGGATGGCTTCAATCTACGGTGTGCATTTGCACTAGGAGCCATATTTTCTCAAAATATATTTTCTAACTCAGTAACTTTATGGGCAGTACAACGTCCATAAGCACTGACAAAGTCAAGCACCAAACCTTTATAGCTAGAAAACTGGCAGTGGTGTTTTATGTAGAGTGTCCATTTTATATAACTGCCGACTATTGTTTCCGTGGCAAGCTGCAATCAGGTGCAACTGTTTTTGCACTGCAGTTTTTTCTCTTCCCAGTTCTATACAGAGTTACTCCTTTTCAGTCAGTTTCGATCGCTGTGTGAGCATTTTAAGCAAAAATATTTTCTCATGTATCTTTTGTGCAGATGAGATGATTAGAGCTGGATCTTCAGCAACGGCAAAACCTGTATTTCACAGGTTTGCCTTAGTGAAACCATTCTAATGTAACACAGCTAAAGAAAGGGCTGTCTGTGTGGTCTGGCTAGTGTGAAATTCCATTATGGGTGACAGTCAAAAGATGTCACTGCCATCTGCAATTGGTGTTAGGCATGCAAGGTGTAAGTACTTGTCAGTGCATGTTAAAAGTCTTATCTTTTCCCTTCATTTATTCAGCGGTCAGCACAGGATGGTCCTGTTCTTGGACTAAAATTTCTAGGTGCTATGACAACATAAATTTGTTTTAGTAGTAAATGTGTCATAAGTGCAATTTGCAGACTAATTTGGAGGAACATTATGGCTCATTACAGGTGTAAGTCTTTATTTAGAATCTTTATTCTTTTAGGCTGATATCTAGACAAGTAAATCACATTGAGATTCACCAAATCTGGGCATTCAACTCTCAAAGGTAACTCTGAAAATCACTTAAATGTCTATATTTATAGATACTTTCTGAGTAATTTTACATAATTTCTAAATGTAAAATGTCCTTAACTCACCTAGTCCTTTCATTGCTTGATTATTCTGTCTGATGTACTTACAGTTTTGCAAGCATAGTTATAACTGAGCGTAATTTCTCACTGGAAAAGTAATAAAAACAAGATCAGCCACAAAGCTAGTTACTTAACTTCAGCCAGAGGGTTGCTGCCAGAGAAGCAAGGCTGGGGTCCAGCATTTCAGAGTTTGTTCTGGTTCTTATGAGTCCATGCAGGGTTGACTAACAGGTGGTGATACCTACAAGTTGAAGTTAGAACCTTCTGTGTTTCCTATTACTTGTGAAGCTACATTGATGTTTCCTTGTTTATCATTTTTCCAAAATATAGATATATATTTGGCAGAAAACAAATGAAGTATGCTTTGTTTTTGGTTGTTCTAAGACTCCACGATCCTTTCTAAGAATATGAAATGTATTTATAATTGATCTTTAGTTTACACCTGCTTGGGATCTCTTCTTTCGGAAGAAGCTAGTCTTCAAAACTAAAGATGGAAAAGAACCAAAACCAAAAATAATCTCAAATAAATATCTTGTGCTCTCTTTTGGTTTGTGGCATAACAGATATTGGCCAGGTACACAGTGAATTATTTGCATTTGGATTTCACTGAGAAGTGATTGTGCTTGGCTTCTGTAAAGTGTTCATTACTTTCTTTAGAATCAAGCTGTTGATTACTGACACTTTGTCCCCTGAAAGGTAAGATGATTCCCTTGCTAAGCCTTTCACACTCATGGGTATCAACCTACCACTTAAGACAAAGGAACAGTCACTTTCACCTCATTGCTGGGCAATTTAGAAAAAAAAAAATTCATGTCCTTTCTTACACTGTGGGATTTTTTTTTCCCAAGTTGAGTAGTGTACTGAACTTCACTGTCTTCCGTATGCAGCAGCTATTTTAGTTTTGTATTATAAGTGAAGATTTACCATTTATATTTAAGCAGTGATTTGCTGGATTTCTAGATATCTAATAGCTGTGGGGACCAAATGTGAAATTCTTGAAAAATATCTGCAGTATCGGTGAGGAGTAATCCAGCGTCATGCGCAGGAAATAGAGAAGTAAAGTATATCTCATACAATGTCAGTCTGCACAATGCAGGGTGCATCTGGCATTGCTATGAATAAACTTCTAGTGAAGGCTTGGTTACGTACTCAAGGCCTAAAAGTTTCTGACAGTACTAACCTGCATTTCATATTGAAATTCATAAGAGGTTTGAGTGTATGGAGCTGGATACAGAAGAGGAATTGGAAGGCATTCCTCTCTCTTTATATTATTTCTGTGCTATATATGTCTCTTATAAAAAAAAAAAAATATATATATATATATATATTTGTCCAATGCTCTTTGAAACAGAAGTAAAGCAACAAAATGGCAGTAAGTTGATTGGTGAGACGAAACAGGTTTATCAGACTTATTTAGACATAATTTCAAACAGTGACTCAACATAAGTATTTTTTAATTAGTGACATTTAGAACACTTGTTAAGGTGTCATATCACTGTGACCTAACTGTTAAGTAATACTTGAATATGTTATGATTGGAAGATTACAGGTATGGTGATGAAATTACAGCACAACTGCTTATTGTTTCTGCTTTTCCTGGAGGAACTGATATATTCAGCATTTAATTTTTCCCCCTCATCAATAGTATTTAAAATGGCTAAGAGTATTTTAAATTTAAGACCCCTAAAATTTGGGTTCCCTGTTCTAAACAGGCCAGGTAAATTGAATATTGCAGGGTGGAGTTATGCATTGGCATGTCATAGAGATTTTTCCATACACTTCAGTAGAACACTTAAAAGATAAATAATTAAGATTAGAAGGTCTCTTTTGCACTCATCTTCAAAATTTAATAGGGTTACACAGGTTCTGAATATCACCCGTATTTTGAATATCTTCGAGGCTGGTGACTCCATATGTCTGTGGGCAAATATTCATGGGAACAGAGCAACAGCAATGTATGTAGAGCATAGTGGATCAGAATGTACCTGATCCTACCAGCTGCCTGCAAAATGTTGTTGGAGACACATGGCATATAACATAATTAGTGAGAGAGGTGTTTTGAACCAGATCACAAATGGGATCTTTAATTCCCACCACTTCATAGTGGGGTGCCTGGATAGATGGATACCAGAATAACCGTGTAGTCTTAGGCTAGAGAGTCTCTATTAACTTGTTTTTCACATCTAGTATTTGCTTTACCCAGAGTCTGAATCTTTGCCAGCACAGTGGTCTGATTCATGGTACAACCTTGGTGTAGGAAGCTGATACTGCAGCCACTCAAGAGCCATGAAGTCTCGTTGCTTTGTCAAAACAGCCACTAGTGGGGAAGGACCCTATGTAATCTTGTAATTGGTAAACTAAGAGAGTTTGTTCACTTTGCCTGTTTTTCCTCAAACGTTTTCCCCAGCTCCGGCAGTTCCTGTGTCAGCTCAGTTGGAGATGTGAATATGTACGTATACATATACATTTCCCTTCCTAATCCACAGAATTTTGAACATAACATTTGTCTGCAGTCAGTAGAGGTGACAGAGGGAAAAACGAAAAAAAAAAAAGTCAAAGTTTAGAAAACAGTACGAAGAAAACATACTCAAATACAGTCTTTACCTGTAAGCAAGTTCAGAGCATTTCAGATTCTAGGAGGGATATCTGGCAGGGAACCAGTCTTTCCTGCATTTGTACCACCAGGGCAGCCAAGTCAGTTATGGAGTTCTGTATTTTCACCACACTCGACAGTACTGAGAAAGAATTTAAGCAATTGATTAATTTGCATCCCTTTTCTTTTTTTTTTTCTTTTCTTTTATAATAATATAGTAGTATTAACCCCTTTAAAATTGGAAACACATTAGGAGCTCTTTAAGAGCTGGTAATAATTTCTGAATATTGTATTTTAAATGTAATTAGTCCATTTCTCATGACATCTTGATTTTGTTTGCTGACACATTTGTCTCTTATTTAATGTTTACCGTTAACAAAGTTAACTTTAGCTGATATTCCTCTCCAGAAGTGATCTGTATTTGGTGATGTGACAGTCCATTTTGCTGCTATCAGAAGTATACATCTATATTTTTAAATTGTTTTATCAAAAAGAGGAAAAAAATCTACTTATTTCAAAAACTGTCTCACAGGGACTATAAGGGCTCTTTTCACTAAAAATACTAATCTATTGTATACAGCATTGAAATGGACCTCTGAAGAAAAATAATAGTATAGTTACAAGACATGGCTTTAGAAGTTGATTTTTTCATTTGGTAATTGAAAGTATGTAAAACACTGCTCTTACAATTTTTTAAAACTGTTTATTTTATTTTTTTCCTAAAGAAACAGCACAGTATATATGCTTAGAACTAGCAACTTTATTTTTTCTGTCCCAAGAACTGCTGGACACCATATTTTATAGGTTTACAAGACAGGTATAGTTCCATAGCATCATAATTTATTTAAGATCACAAAAATGAACAGTTGGTTTTATGATTTGATTCATTGCCCACTGGAGTCTATGGAAAGATTTCTATTGATTTCTTTGAGCAGAGGCTTAGGCTCTTATGGTCTATTCCTTAAGTCAAGTGTACATAAATAACTCTGTCATATTCTCTGAGTCATGTTCCCTCCTGTGCTCCCAGCGTTTGGTAGTTTGAACAATTTGGGATTAAGGGGAATGTAAAACTCAATACAATTAATAAAGAGGCAGTGTATGGCTGGTGTAAGGATTAACTCTGAATTCATAGAGAGTTTCTTGAGATCATGCGCTTCAGTGAAGTAAAGAATTATCACTGATATATAACAAAGTTATTACTATTGTTTAGACAGGTGGCTTATTGCCCAGAAGATTGTCTAAATTTTCAAGAGTGAATTTAGCTTACTGATCCAGGTCAGGGATCTTGAGGCTCTGAGAACAGATTTTTGTCTGTTACAAGCCATATATAATATTTAAATTGATAAGTCTGTGTGTATATGCAATTATTTAAATTGCAGGTCCCATTGTGTTAAATGGAAAGAAAATGAGTATATGTAGGAGGAAATTATGACACTATTAAAATCAATGAAAACTTTGTATTAATATTTGTTTATTTAAGGATTTTATATGTAATACTGGAGTAGAACACAATCCTGAGGAATAAAATCTAGTCTCTTAGCTTTTACCTATTGGGTTAAAGTTAAGTTAAAAAGCAAAGCCGAGGATAATCAAGAATAGGTCTTTCCTAGTGTTAAAATGGAAGAAGACATTAACTGAGAAGCAAAGTACCATAACAATCATTGAGCAGGTTATTTCCAACTCCAGTGAACTTTAGAGCCAACCTTATTTCCAATATAAAGAATATATGTTATGTCTAGACAAGGATCTCAGGAATACTCTTTGAATAAAATCCTAAGCCCCGTTTCTCGGGGGGGGGGGGGGGGGGGGACACAAAAAAAACCACAATGGATTAAGATAAAAAATATATTTTGAAAACACAAAAACTCTTTGCAGACAGGTATACCTCAAAATCAAATAAGTTCATTATGACTTGGAAAAAGATTAACAATTATTTATAGTTCTGGAAGTGTTTGAGGCAGTTCTGAGAGTACAGTTCTTGTAATAATGTTAGAAATGATTTGTAGAAAGAAAACTCCTTTGAAATGTGAATATGAGAGAGACAAAATTAAAATGCAGTTCAGGTATATTTTTGGTTTTGTACCTGTCATATTTTGAGCCACCCTGCAGCAATATATATATGTATTTATATTTTTATATATATATGTATATGGGGTAAAATAGTTCATGAGAAAATGTTTGTGAATTTTAATGATGGCTTCAGGGTTTTTATGACCTATCAGCTCTGGAAAAAGTATTACTGGTTTGTAAAAATATTCTGTAAAATTCATATGGCAATAATAACAGTGGGCTATTTGTAGATAGACAAAATTGGTTAAAGACCAATGAAATGTTAAGCACTGACCTTGGTAAATCTATGGCTTTTGGCCATAGTTCAAGAGATTTTCAGTGATTCAGAGCGATAACTGTTGGACAAATATAGTATATTTTACAGCTGTGATTTGAAAACAGCATGTGGCAGATTGGCATAAATTATGCCAGAGTATATTTTTATTGCATAACTCATTACTCTTTCCAGTGGGAGCCAAGAACACAATCTACCTAGAAAAACTCCTGAAAATCCCTGCGGTTTCCTGCCAGTCTTCTTAGCCAGATAAACATCTTTGAAGCTCTAACCCATTAGGTTGCTCTTATCAGGGAAAGAAAATCCTGTTTTCCTGTGACTAGGAAATCGGTATATTCTTTCAGAAGGTGAATGCATATATGTATGTTAATGAGAAATATGAATGTGAAGGTTGGAGATTCTCTTAGGAAAGTTTTTTTTTTTTTTTTTGGAACCAATGAAATAGAGCTGTCTATTTTTCAAGGAAAAAAAATGATGTGGAAGACAATGATTTTCATGGATTATTTTTAGAAAAGCACTTCAGAGAAATAATTGATGCTAGGGGTATGTTGAAGTCAGTCCTAGATTGCTACTGGCATTAGGTCAAAGTGTGAAATGGGTGAGATCCTGCACTCCTGATCAGTGGCAAGATGTTAAATGACTGTCATGCAGTGATATTGGCTCTTTAAAATCCTCATCCATATTCTTTTCTGCAGAAGGAAAATGATCTCAATCAACGTTTGTATTTAGCCTTATAAATCCTTCAGAGCTATCCTTGCTTTGTGTGATCTTGAAAATTAAACAGTGCAGTGAAAAGGGAGTTAGCCTTGTAGCAATTAAAGTTGGTCTTGAAATGAGTGGAATAGTCAGACTTTTTCTTTGTCAGTTAGTGAAATTCTTAGGTAGTAGACTAAAACAATTGCTCCACTGACAAATATACAACCTTGCCTAGTAATCAAAGATGTGAAAAAAGACTTTGCCACTCAGAGATGTAACAAATCTCTTCATAATATACTGCACAGTGCTGTCAACAAACAGCTGCAGCTCATTACATTGATGTATTCGTTAATGCTCCGCAGCATGTTTTCAAACAAAATCCAGTCAATTAATGTAGATAGATTTATTGTGAATATGTGAAATATTCACCAAAATGTTCTCCTCTCAGATGAATGAACAAACTTTAATTGACTTCAAAATCTGTATTTCTGTCAGCAGAAAAGAACGATCAGGGGTACTTTTCTTATGGAATGTTATCTATTTAATTTCTTTTGTTATTAATAATAGAGTGTCTTTGCAAACATAGTGATTTAAAAATCATGTTTGAAGTAGTTAATGGTAACAAAATACAGCCCTGATTTTATGACAGCAGTCACTTTTAGAAGGGTAAATTGTTTCCATAAAAATGGAACTTAATATGGCACTGTTAAAAGGCTGATATACAGTGGAAATCCACCTATGTATTTCTCTCTAGAATAAGTGATTTAAGAGGTTTAATTCACACACTCGAGACAGTGTGGGAAGTTAATGGCACAATTTAGAATTGAACCTAGATTCAGGCTAGCTTATTGTTTAGTGATCCATCGTTTTCTCCAACAGATGACTAGGTCTCATTCTTCTTTTGTCATTGTTTGTTTTTAATTCCTCTCACAGTACATTCCAGGCTCTTTAGCATCTGCTTCATATCATTAACTTCTAGAAGCTTGTTCACATATTGATCCTGAATTTAAACATTGAAAAAATTTGATGACCAGTCACAGATAATCAATCTTGTCCCTCATCCCCAGTAGAACTCTTCAGTGCACTTCAATGAATGAAGACTTCTGCTTTAAGACTGAGCTGACCAGTGCAATATTATAGTTCTATATGCTTGCATGCAATTTGCAAATCTGAAGAGGGCATGAGGAAAGAAATAGAAGTTGGTTGTATTTATTTGGAATTTTAAAAAATAAAAATAGTTGCTGTTGAAAGGTGATTAAGATCATGTTCCAGGCAGTGGTTTCTTGTGTCTCTTGTCATGTTATAAAATGTGACGAAGGCAACAGAGAATTGGAGAGTTTAAGTAAATCTGAAGTTCAAGCTCAAGTTTCTTGAAACCTTAGAAGTACTGGCTTGTGTCCACAATACAGAAGTTAAAGTGTAAATATATACCTTCATATGCCTGTTTGTTTAACTAGGAACAACAAAATGGTAGACTAACTGAATTGTTGTTAATCAAACAAAATAACTGGGATTGTTTCTATTCAAATCTCCACACACACTCACCTTTTTTGTGTCACTTGTCTGAAGTTCATAAAAGTCCAGAATCTGCCTGAGATTAAAATATATATGAACTTTTCTGTACTCATGCAAAGTGAAATGAATAAGAATTTATTGTGAAATGCTAATGAAAACAATGAAGTAGATGGTTTATATGGTGGTTGTATTTTGCTGGTAGATCTGTTCCCTTCTTCTTTCTTATCATTAGGATAGACATCCCCTGTTGCACAACAGTAACTTTTCTTTCTGAAGCTTTAATAGGGATAGATTACTTAGGTTATTTTTTGACAGATTGTAAATTTGGGTAATCATTTTCATCGGAAAAATCATAGATGCCAGAGATAATTTTAGTTATTTCATGTATCCTGAATGAAGGAGGAATCTTAGGGCAAGATTAAATGATAATGTTTTGGAGGTCATTTAGGAGTGGTGTTTGTGGAGGTGTTTGTTAATTGTACCAAAGTAACCCCACTGTCGTTCAACATACCGGCATAGAACAACTGACACCTAATAATGCAGATTTTCATGCTTCCTTCTTGGGGATGTTTCATCATGTGTTGTTTAGTTTGCATTTCTTCAAACGTACTGAAAATATTTGTCCTATCCAGTGCTCAATATATTTTCTCAGAAAAAAATGATAGACTTTTTTTTCCTGTTTACACTTGGATGTCTAGAGTCCAGTGAAATATTTTAAGCTTTTAAATGTCTTATTTTCTTTCTATTACTTGCAAGGCAAAGAGCTTTCCTGCACCATTAATTTTTTCTATAAAGAAAAAAATTGAACAAATATATTTGTCCAAACAATTTTAACTTATTTTGGTCAGTTTTTATTATGTAAGGTAATACCTTTTGATTCCCATATGCTTTTTCTTTCTGGTTTTCATATGGGCATTGCAGTCTTCATCATACAACTCTAACGAAAATGGGCTGATACTTTAATGGAATTGCTTTAATGAAAAGCCACAGGACTACAAGGAAAAAAAAGTGGGAAAAAAAGTTATTTTTATTAATAACCTATCTAAAATTGTTGAAGCAGTTAATTAACAAGTAGCTTAGCTAAGCAATGTGAAGATGTACTTATTTTTCTTAGACTGCTGGCAGCAACTATATCCATCTGTAATATGATTTTTTTTTTCCTCCCTGCTGCCTGCCAAAGGTATGTCTAAACAACAGACCTTGTTCCTTCTGTGCAGGAGAAAAAATGCTAAAGAGTAATTTATTTAATTTATTATTTAAAAGAGGAACCTCCATACTTTGATTAAGCTTACTTCACATACCATCCCATTTCATTTTGAGGTAGGTGTCTTAGGTCACTTCTTATTTCTTAAGCATCTTCATCAAGAACTGCACAAAGTTTTCTCACTGATTTTCAGGGCTTCTCTCACCATGGAACTCAATAAACTGAAATTTCTCGGAAATATGCAATGCTGTTAATTCATTAGCCTTATTTATTTCAGTGGAATTTATATAGTGCTACTTAGTTGAAAAGTGTATGGCATACAATGCATGAATTTGTAGGGACGAGGAAAGTCAGACTTTTTTTGCTCTTTTTCTTTAAGTATACTTCCTAATATAACTAAGAATGAGTAAAATGAATTAAAGTGTTTTATGAAGCTAAAAACAAAGGAAATGAAGTCTTTTATTTTTTCCCACTTTTATTGAATTTAGCTCTGGAAAAAAAAAAAAAAGGAAATAAAACAATAATTACTTTAAAGAAAGAGTGGCAAAAAGATACATGCATTTAGAACTTTCAAGAAAAATGAGATGTTGTTCTGGGTCTTAGGTTTTAAAGAATTGGCTAGAAATAAAAATATGTTATAGTAACTTTATATTAAATTGTACCTGGAAAGTACCTGTTTTAATAGTCAGTAAAAATAGTGGTTATATTCAGTTGGGTGTCTCAAGATTTTCAGATGCCCTCAAGCAGTCTCAGAAAGAAGAATAAATAGAAGGTATTGCTTGTTTCAGTCAGGTATTAGCTTCCATTAAATTGTATGTACATCATCAAAAATATTCCAACTCTTTAGAGCCTTGAACTCTCATTAGAATTTACAGCACACCCACCTCTGTTTTTACAAGGTTTCTATTCTCCTATCAGTCAGCTTACTCTGATTTATTTTGGAAAAATTATGTAATAACTAATCATGTAGACCTTCCAGGAGAAGATCTCTTTCCTGAGTAGCATCTGATCAATGAAAAACTTTTTATTGCTTTTTAAAGTAATTTACCCATTTGATAGGGTTCTTCCTGAAGGGTGTTAGGTTTGACCCATTGAGCTAGTGAAACCCTTCAGAAAAAAATTAACAATGATAAAAGCTTACTAAAATAGCAATTCTGAATAGCCATTTTTCCATTAAATCATACAAATTATGTATATCCTAAGGCCTTGATGTTTTGCTGAGTAACAATATCCACATCTTGAAGATCAGGAACCAAGTGAAAGGAAATATCAAAATAACATTTACCATTCCATTAATCCCCATGGGTGTCAACATTTAAAAGATACAGTGAAGTGATCAGAAGGAAACAGACTTTATTTAACGTTTCTAAGATGCATCAGTCATAAGATGAATCTGTAGTAGATAGAACCAACAAAAAAGTTGTTGGCTTTTATTTTGGTGGTGGTGTGTTTTTGTTTGTTTGTTTGTTTCACTGACCTCTAGCATTTAATTTTACAAATCACTGAAAATTAACAGTCAGGAGTTTGAGTAGAATACTATCACAAACGGGTATCCAAAATGGTGCAAAGTTATTTCTGTATAAAGGATTATTTCCCTATATATTTCTCTGTTTTCTCTGGGGGACAAAATAGTGTGGTGCATAGTACTCATCTGCTCAATAGACCCCCCTGCAAGCTAGCTTCCAGCCTTGCACCTTCTGCCTCCACTGGTAAACCTGGACCCAGTTCTGCAATGGAGCCATGCCACGCAGCTTTTGAAAAAGCATGACTTTTTTGGAAAGCTTCTGGATATATCGTAGGATTTTTGGCTTTTTCCTCTACAGTTTGTGGTTTTGTTGTTCTGAAAACTGCTGTGCTATCAGTGTTTCCTGAGCTTTTATAAAATTAGTATCAACCTCCCGCCTCCATCTCTGTGTGGCTGGAGGATTAATTGCTGATCGTTGCTCGTGTACAGAGGGAGTGCCTCTGCCAGCCCAACACTGACCTCTAGTGAGGGACGTCGTAAGTTGCAAGTTCAACATGAGTCTCAAGAGACTTGTGGGACACCGGAGGTTGGCGATAGAGAAGAGAAAGCGATGCACCTAGCAGCGTACCAGGGACCTAATTCTGCCATCAGACTTTTAGAAACTTTTGTATTTGAATGTATAGGAGGTTCAGCCTAAATCGATCAAGTGCATTTTTTTTGTTTGTTTTTGCCTTGAACTGTGTCTATATTTGCTGTTGCCCACTCAACAACTATAATAGAAACACAAAACATTTTCAGTTAGCATGTTTTCTGTGAGCTTATTATAGTACCTTAGCACATTTTCACTGCTTATCTTTTATATTATGTGGAGAGCAGGAGATGGAAGCAGTACTTAAGATACTTGTTCAGGATTGTGTTAGAACCAGGATTGCTCAGTTCTCACTCCTGTCTTCAAAGTTAATCTATACTTGTTTCTTTCTGAAAACATAGATATGTTTGGTTAGTTGAAATTATAATGCACGCATAGATGCGTGTTCGGAGATCTTGAAATCAATTTACATAAGCAGCTGAATATCTGTAATAAATATTTTTTCATTAAAATACTGAATACTAATACTAAAAAAAAAAAAAAAACACAAAACAAACAAACAAAAAACCCACTGATTTGCTGTAAGGTTTTGCAAGAACCAAATAGGTATCGTTTAAGGCCCAAACTTTACATTAACTTCAAAACAATACTGCAGACATTTATAATAATGCTCGATTGCATGTTTGTCAACATTTGACCCAGTATAGATACACATTATGAGAATAGCAGCACTTGATTTTAATCTGTATTGTAAAGTATGAAGAAATTCAGATAGACAGAAGGGGGGTACACAGACATGTTTCATTCAGCAGATGCACACCTCATTGTTAAGTCTCTTCTTTGAATTTCTAAAGGGTGTTAGACCACACAGCAAGAAGTGCAAAACAGATGTCCATTGTGCATTGGTACTTCTTTATTACTTTCCTGTTAAAGGAAAAAGCCTCAGAACTTATCAACAGCCATTCTGAGAGGGCTTTGTTGTACCATGGTATTCATCACTGTATAGGAAAATATTTTTCCAGGCTAAAATAGTTTCCTTCTCATTATTGTAAAATGTATTTGATTGGTAAACATTATTTAGAAAGTATTTCGTATATGTAATGATTTATCTTGTCTCTGCCTTGAATTTAGATATATATCATCTTTTCTGATCTGTAAAATGGATGAAAGTGATGCCAAATACTTCCATTAAATGAATTTATTTTTCCTCTTGGAATATGAATGACAGCTGGTCACTGTATTTCTAAACAGACTGTTTAAGTCAGCAGAAAAGGAAGACAAACAGTCCTAGAGCTGAACAATATAAAACCCATCAAAACAAAAAAGAGAAACGCTTGTTCTGTTCTGATTAATGCTCTATTCAGAACTAGTGGTCTGTTTATATCTTATCAATGGCCTGATCTGACCATTTCCATCTCTGGAAATAATGTATGTCCATAGCTTTAAATGAAATTTAAGGTCATTATCTGAAGGAGCAAATATATTCTTCAATCTCTAGGTTCAACTTAACCTCCACCTGTATTCCAGATTTAGCCTGGATTCACCTGACCTACAGTCATTTTTCATGAGTGCCTTCCTTATCAAATCATAGTTATGTTGTGGTCACAAGCTGCAATGGTGAAAGATGTCTTCAAGGAAGATTGCGTTTATGAGACCTTTCTTTATCCTCTGGGATAACTAATTTAGGCTGCAGGGTATTTTATTTATTTATTTTATTTATTTATTTATTTATTTTATTTACTTTTTATTTTACTTTCTTAATTTTACTTTTTTGTCTGTTCCTTACTAACTGCTCAGAAAGAGAACCTTTGGGAGTGAATTTCATGAGTCATTCTAATGCCCGTATTAATTTACATTCATATCCCCTCATACTTTCCAAGCAGTTGGGTGCTGTATAGACCTATTCGGGGGGGGGGAAGTAATGCAATTTAGTGTTCAAAGGCTTAATGTGCTCTGTACTCAAGGTTTACTAGGTCTTTTAGGCCTTCCACTGAATATGCTTTACACTCTTGAGATATGAGATGTCTTCTTGAAACTGAAATCTCATGTAAGAAACTGTTTCAATGACAGACATTGCGGCATGGTCAGGTCATTATGTAGTCTCTTACAAATCTTTTCATGATTTCAGAGGGGGCTGTTTTCTGCAGTTTGGGAGAATGACTCTGAGAGGCAAGAGCCACGCTATAAGTCTTTGTTGCATCTAATATGGCTGAATGTTATGCTACATGCACAGTTGTGTGGTGGTGTGGTGGTTTTTTTGTGTGTGTGTGTGTTTGTTTTAACGACACCCATTTGCAGGCATCTAATTTCCTATTTGTGGTATAGATACATAACAAAGGACCACGGATTGCAAGAGACAGCAGGATCATATATGTCCTTCAGAAATCAGAGTCAGGATTCCAGTACATTCATTCTGTTTTGGATACCGCTCTTAAGCACCAAAACCTATATTCAAAACTAATGAAGATGCTTAGGAGTCTAAATCATACTGGCAGCCAGTCAAATATTAGTAATAATCTACTAAGTAATAATCTACTGTTAAGTATTCAAGCAATATTTAAAGTGGGCTTAATTTTCTAATTCACTAAGACACTCGTTAACTTTACCAGTTAACGCATTTTCTATGTGCTGTTTTGAAAATAACTTGCTTTGGTGTCTCTAAGCTGCCCTGTCTTTTGTGTGTTTGTGTTATTTTAACTTTCTAATAACATACTAGTGATTTTTTTTTTGTACTTCAGGTATAATGATAGGGTCAATTTTAACTAAGATAGGGTCAATTTAATTACAACAGGGTCAATTTTAAATGTAAATACAGTTGGTCAGTCCTTAGCTTGCTAATTGACATAACCTCCACACAAATAACTAGCACTTTGCTAGTGTCTGGGCAAGTTTAGTGAACTAATGTTCTTGATTCTCCCCTTAATCCTCTTATCTTGCCACTTAAAATTTTGTTTATTTGAAGGTATTTATATTAGGTATGCTTATATGATTATATTTCTCAAAAACACTATAAAAAGTCAGCTACTTTTATGGTATTTGTTTGCAACATAGATCTCAATTCAATCCCTGAAGGACTACTTTCTAGAAACACTACATTATGGAAGGATACAAATACAAATCTCGACAAGTCACGTTATTTTGTACTACTCACTGAGCAATAAGGTGAAATAGAAGAATGCCTACAGTTTCCTAGTAGGACAAAAAGCATTTCTTTAGAACACCACCACAGGTAATAATATACTGCAATTACATTGTAAAAGTCACCTCAAAAATGCTTTTTTATTTAAGGCTATTTATGATTTATTAATTTGTTAGGACAATCCATCACTTTGTACTTCTTACTGTTCTTCACTCCTAAGTGTACAGAAGAATATTAATCATGAATAAGTTGGAAGTATGCAGAAACATTGGAGACTCCAATTTCCTACATGATTATAGGTTTACAGTTTTTTCTGTGTACTTACTCAGTAGTGGATATCCTAGCTCGCCAGGCTTTTCATCTAAGCCCTGTTAGAAAGGAAAGAAAATGAAGGACAAATTCATCGCTTTGAATTTGTTTTTAATAGAATATTTTCAGGAAAGCTAAAATAATACGGATTGAACAGTAGCATTGTACACAGTTTAAATCCTCCTAAGGATAATGAAGGTAAACGCAGGACTCAGATAAAAGGTACGGATTAGATATTTCGAACATAAAATCCAGTTGATAATGAAATCTATAAATGGAAACCTTTTCTGTGTAGTATAATGCTAACACGACATTTTGCTGTCTATATAACCTTTAGCTTTTCTGTCAATATTATTGGGCTGCACTAATTTCAGAGATGGCATTAAGCACTGTCAGAATGGAAGGCATGTTTTAATAATAATGCAATTATTATCTGCTTATGATGTAGGAATGTAATAGGTTTTTAATGTATTGAATTAAACACTATCTGCTTCAATAATTGTGTCGCTAAAACGATGATCTATAATTTATTAAGAATGGAAGAAAAATTGATGTCAAGAATGTAAACTATGCACTGCAGCAAACATTTGATAGATACTCAACATAGATACTCAACAAATGGACTGAAGCATCCAAGTATTAACATCAAACTCAGGTTATATGTTTGTTTTAATTTAAGATATAAGCTTTTAGATTTAAAAAATATAATTGGTCAAACAGCAGCAGCAGAAGCCATATATTAGAGATCGCCTACGCATTATTTGAGTCATTCTGTTCAACAAATTCTTAGAACAGTCCAACAGAACTTTTAATTTCATTTTCAAATGTAAGGCATGACCTCCAAGTAATTAAACAAAATCTTTTCAGGATTCAGTCCCGTCTTGTTGCTTCCTTTTATATTTTGAACTTTGCTTCCAATACATAGTTTGTTGCAGGCCCAATTTTAACTAAGCAGCTGGTTGTCTCTACACCTTGTAGTATTCCAAAGTGTGTGAGCACTTCTGCTTGCTACTGTATATTGTGCAACTTGTCTAATCTGTTTTAAGTTTTGTTAAAAACATGCTTAGTAGCAAGAACAAAAATCTCTTGCAATTTTAGTGGCTTTTTAAGAAATCTTGCTTCTGTGTTGCTGACACCTCTGTGAAAACTGTGCAAGTATATTAGCACAAAATATTGTATATGTATAAGGGACCAAACTGCAGTGATTAGAGGGGTCAGAAGTCTACATAACCATATATTTGTACAGAACAAACTTCAACTGTGCTGTAAAACCAACATCATGGGGTTTTGTGCTCCTTAAGTAATCCCGGTATAACAATTTTTTTTGTGAAAGTGAGATCCAGCTTCTGCAGTGATATGAATCCTTTGCATTGCTGAGAAGTCAGAGCAACTTTTGCCTCTCTTTCCAGTCCAAGTTAAGAAAGAGAAAGAATAGTGAGGTATTGCATTTAATAAATACGCACTCTGTACTGATTTTCAGTATTGAAGAAAATACTTAATGAATGATCAAGAAGGCATTAAAGAAACATGCCAAAAGCAAAGATAAACTCGCAACAGAAGACCCTCATCTGCTGGGTGCTCTGATATCAGTAAAAGTTGTGTAAAGAGCAGTGGAAAGGGAATTGCTTCAAAGGTTTGCACTAATTTTGATTTAGGGAAGCTTTTGCAAAGTTGCAGTATAAAGCTACAGTGACCATTGTTAATTTAACCTCATATTCTTGCTGTTCATTTGAAAAGAATGGATAGCAAACGAAGTTTAAGAATATATGAGAACAGATCCTAGTTTTGTCATCTGAGCTGTGCAAATTTAAGAATGTGTCTGGGCACATCTTCTTGCAAGACGAACCTATGTGATAACCGTCTGCGGGTGTGTCTGCACTGTAATGTACCGGAGAGAAAACCAAGCTAGTGTTAAATGAGTTTCTAATGGGAAGTAGTCTATCTGTGGTGGGATGGTAAATTATCCTCCCAGAGAGCTGGGCTATTACAATAGGCTTCTGCTACCAAAAGCAAGCTGTTGATTATCTGCACAGTGCACTAAGCTGTGCAGCACAGATGGGAAGGAGGCCTCAGTGCTACTTCTGGCCTGGAGTCTGGACTGCAGTGGGAGAACATCTTGTTCTGCCACACACTCTGTGGCAGCTTTAAGAAAGCCCAGATTTTCTGATCCAGAGCCTTAGATTTAGACAAAACTTCCTGTACAGGATCACTAAAATAAACATCTTGAATTTTTTAGCTGCTGAAAGCTTAGTCCCTCCTGAGTTCATTTGAACTAAGTTTGAAAAGTACCATTATTTTGATTCACCAATTAGCGATCTTGTGAAGCAGTTTGGAAGATTAGCCAAGTACTTATGAGAGGTTCTTCAGTGCTCATAAATGCCAATTATTCATCCCTGTCATTAACAACCTCTGTTATCACAAAGTTCATATTTGCAGAAACTGACCTTCCCTGCTCTGAGACTTAGTTCCCAGAGCACTCTGACCCCACAGGCCTTGACTGCCAGCTGTACCAGTTACCACACTGTAATTCATGCACCAGTTCAAATGTGTGAAATTCATTTTCATACTAACGTAGTCGCTGGAGTTCAAATCTACAAAAACACGTGCTGTGAGGGCAAAAAAGCAAAAGTGATTTTCTTGGATCATGTGTCAATAGATTAGCAAAAAAAAAAAAAAAAAGTTTATTATCGATTAAGGTGATTTCAGAAAGCCTATTCTTTCTACTTACAGTGAGAGTTGTGCTGGAAATTTCAGTGCAATCAAGTGTGTTGGAATTCACTGAACAGCAAGTATACCTCAAACTGCAACGTTAATAAATCTTCTATATAAAATTACAAGTATAAAATGGGAACATTTCAGGAGATACACAAGGAATGCTTTCATAAACCTATGAATTACAATGCAAACAGAATCTAAACCTGTAGCTAATTGGTCATACTAATTTATTTTACTGTTTCTGGAAGGAAGTTTGTTAAATCAGGTTAAGAGTATGTGCATTAAATCTCACTTCTGCAATGACACAGTTAATTCTGTTGCTTTAACCTTAGAGGAGTCATGAAATGCACTTGCCTGAAATATATTCTCTTCAGAGACCAGACAGTAAAGCTTGCTTTTAATCAGGACAATGACTTAATCAGGACTTGCTTCTACTCTGCAAAGACAGCTTTACTATAAGTAGTCTGTGGTAGCCAATTCAGTTTCATCCTTATCAAGATTTTTTATAATAGCCCTTGATTAAATTATATACATCCTGATAAAATGTTTTACTAGTCCCTACAAAAAACCCTTTCAAGCCTGTGAACATCCTTTCTTCTAAAAAGGGAACTGCCTATCTCCTTTCTTGTTTTAATTGACTTCTTTAGCTATGAAACGTTTACTCTAGAAATTATATAGTGCCCTAAGTGCATTCTCCTTCCTTAAATGCTAAAATATGGAATTTTAGAAAGTGCAGTCTGAAATACCATGCTTTTCAGAGGAGGAAGGATTTACAGCCTCCTTATGAGGTAGAGAGCAGAGCTCATAGCAACACAAAATCCAAGGATTCACAGTAAAACGGTTCCTAAACATGAATAGAGGAGATTCATAGGATTAAATAATTAAAGATGAGAGAAGAGTGTTTACTTTGAAGAAAAAAATGCAGGAAAAAAATACAAAGGTAAGTAATGCCATAGAGAAGATAATTGTTCTGTACCATTGATCTTGATTTCCAGAATGGAAAAAGGGCTTAATGAACTTTATAAAGGAACATGTTTTAAATGATAAATATAAATACTTTTTCTAAAGGAAAAAAAAAATTGAATAGTAGTTTTTGGGATTGTCATATAGTTAAGAGACATAAGTAAATGTCAAAAAGCCTGCAAGACTGAGTGGTGTCATTTGTGAATGATTCAGGTTTTTTTTGTTGTTGTTGTTTTCATCTGGGATATTCACCTTTAGATTTAAAGATAAAAATCAACCATTTGCTGGCATAGTTTTCTTTTTATTAATATTATTTTTTTCCCCCCACTGAAGTGTCACTATTGGAGGCAAAGTCACAGCATGTTGTTTTGTTTTGGAAAATAATCTTTGTGTTCCAAAGATATCCCTGTGGCATCCCTGCCAGGAAATGATTTCTCTGTGAGAATACAGCTTGATTGGTTAGCAAATAAAAGGAAAGATGCAAAGGACATATTACAGCCCTTTTTCGTCTTAAAATTTTCACCTGTTCATGTGCTAATGATCTAGGCATCCCTACTGATTTTTGTCTGTTCCTTGATATTTACTAGGCATCTTGGATCCAAGCACGTGCACAATAAATCACTCTGCAGATGCTTATTCCAAGGTCAACTGAAGGTAGCAGAGTAAGCTTCAGCTGCACAATGTATGAGTTCTGGAGACAACACCTGAGTGGCAAAGACTTTTATCTGTAACATGGTCAAATTAAAAGCAACATACTACCGAAAAATCGAAAAATCAAAGAGATGATTCCCAACTGACAGCCCTTGCTGTGGCAAACTTGAACTTTAGCTGTAGTGCTGTTAAAAACAAATAAAAAACACAAGTAGGATATTATAATAACAGTACATTTTTTCCTGTCTCTAAGATTAATTTATTTTTTATCAAACTAGTAAAATACATTTAAACTTGGACTGATTATAGAAAAAATGTCTATTACACAAAAGTCAAAAAAACTAAAAGTAGTTCTATAATCTTCAGTATAGTGGTTGTTGTTGCTCCCTCTATACTTCAGTGCAGACCCTTGTCAGAAACACGGGAATTTGGTTTAGAAAAGAAGGCATATTAGTAAGAACTTAAATGACTCAGGCTTTAAAGTAAGTGGATATACTCAAATAAAATATTAAATTTAATTAAAGCTGATGTTATTACTAGCTGCTATAATTCCATTTGTTAGCAGGAAAACATTAAGGAACTTTATATAGCCAGACTGAGCACAAATTTTATGTGATTACTCTACATGCATGTTTAAAGAATACAACCAGAATCACACATTAAACAGTGGAACGTTGTATGCTATGTATGCTGGGACAGGTGAAGCAAGACAAGACAGCCCTCTTCTGCTTCAGAAGCAAAGCTTAGGTAACATTATGAGACAGCAGACACTGCAGAAATTCAGAATATGACTGAGAAGGAAGAGCTGTGCAGCCTTGCAGCATTGCTCTGCACGTGGCTCCAGAGTGCTTGCTGACCTCCCTAGTGCTTATGAGAGAATAAGTAAAGCTTCCTTAACATGTGTTCATTTCCCTTTGTGCGTAAATCTCTCTTTGAAATATTTTTTCCTCTGCAAGTAGGAACGCAGTGTTTAAAAAGAAAAAGTTAGACTTGAAATACTCCTGATATGCCTGCTAGGATTCAGTAGCTAATGGTCCTAATAATAATAATAATACATTCTTTTCTAATTCTAGGCTTTCTGCAATGTAAAAAAAAAAAAAAAAAAAAAGAGAGAGAGAGACAAAAGTTGCATGCTAGGTCTGTTCCATGGAATAATGTGAAATTTTGAATCAAGTATTTTTTTCAGAACAAAGAAACCTTATTTTATTGCTAATTTTTTTTATTCCTCCACTCAGAACTTCTGGAAGGAAATAAATTTAAAGTGTTTTGAAGTTCTTTAAAGAAAGTGAGAATAAGTGCCCAGTTTCCAAGGTTTCTGTCTGAGTCATAGTGTCCAGCTCTCAGATCTAGCAGACTGATAAAAATCATCAAATTTTATAGAATCATAGAATCATTAAGGTTGGAAAAGATCTTCAAGATCATCTGGTCCAACCATCACCCTACTACCAATGTCACCCACTAAACTATGACCAGGGCCTTGAAGCCCTTCTTGTATTGAGGTGCCCAAAACTGAACACAGCACTTGAGGTGCGGACTCATCAGTGCCAAGTATAGGCGGACAATCACCTCCCTGGTCCTGCTGGCTGCACTATTCCTGACACAAGCCAGGATGTCGTTGGCCTTCTTGGCCACCTGGGCAAACTGCCGGCTCGTGTTCAGGCTCATGTTCATTGACCAGCACCCCCAGATCTTTTTCCACTGCACAGCTTTTCAGCCACTCTGCCTCAAGACTGTAGTGCTGTATGGGGTTGTTGTGACAAAAGTGCAGGACCCAGCACTTGGCTAAGTTGAACCTCAGTCATGGCTGGACTGAGAGCTTTATAGCTTTGGAAGATTCTAGGCTGTGAAGCCAAGAGCAGATCCTACAATCCTTGCTATAGATAAGACTATGGGATTTAATGAGTTTGCACCTGCAAACTATCAGGGCTAGCAAATATCAGAAATTCTCTCAGAGCTCTCGTTTTCTAAATTTTTACATGAAGCTTCCACAGCTTCCAGGCAGCATGAAAGTTTTGAAGCCTTGTGGTCAGTCTCCTAAAGGTTGGGACAGAAGGTGGAGTTGCATTGTGCTATAGATCTATGAAGAAATGGTGTCCTCTAGATCAAATTGTCTTTTTGATAGGGCCATTCAAGAGCTCAGGTCCATACCCGATGCACTTCTGCCTCAATGGGGGTGTGAGGGACCTAACCAGTGATCATTCAGTGATTCAACACATGCAGAGGGCATGTTCAGTCACTGTTGTCAGTTACTGATAACATGTTTATTACTCTGTCTTGCGTATATATTAATTTTGATGCTCATGCACTTGTGTTTTTAAAATCAATTTACATGAAAATAATTTTTCAAATAGATATTTCAACTATTACCAGCATGCTTCTAATTACCAACACATTAGTGCCATCCCACTGAAACAAATATATAAAAGTTGATTCATGTTTTTCTTAGAAGTTTACATGCCAGGCTCCATAGTTTGGTAGAGAAACTCTTTGGGCTCTCAAATCCTTTCAGTGATAATTTTTAAACAGGTAATCAGATGAGCTTCAAGGCTACATGAACTGAAAACTCTGTAAAGTGCTTACAAAATGAATATTATTCGTGAAATCAATTATGGTACAATAGCTGTTACAGGTCTCATTTGAATATCTTTGAAGCTGATAGAATTTGCATATAAATTTATATTCTTAAAAAGTAGTGTGAGAACTGATTTTTAGAACTTAAAATATATTTCAATAATACTTCTTAAAGTATTGCACATTTTTGGGGATACTATGAAAAATGTGACTCAATTTAAATGTATTAGCCTATAAAGTTAAGCAAATACAATGCAAGTATTAATAAACCACTGTTCCTTATTTAGTACAGTTCTTGCCTTTGAGGATGCAAGGGTTTTGGTTTCTTTCACAAGTTTTTTGAGTCATGTTAGCCATTAGCACATGAGAGGAATTAAGTATTTCACACTCAGTATATGACTGTTAAAATACCTGCCTTATAACCTAAACTTTTGTTGCAGAATTTGTCACTTATGTCACAAATATTCTGTCAGAGCAAAAAGGTAGCAATTAGATTTGAAAGGCAATCCTATACATACATTCCAGTTAATCCCCACCATAAATATAGATAGAGGGACTCCTTGGGCCTGTAATCACCTAAGGGGTGTGAAACGGAAAGCCTAAGATCAATATAAAAATGTTCTAATCTTCTATGGTAATAGTCCCCATTTAGCAAATTTGTATTATAAGTGGCGTTGGCGTGGGACGATACTTTCTGCCAGGGGACATTGGACATGGTAGCACTAAATGGGGGTGGGAGCATTGACTAGAGCAGCTTTTCATGGGGTCCAGCTACATAGGGCTCATCAGAATTGTACAATTTCTTGTTGCCTGAGTGGTGCAGGTGACTTTCCCTGGAACTGCGTGCCCTTCTGCAAATAAGCATTCCTGCATGGAGTCTTCAGCACCCAAAAGGCAGTCTATCTTTTCTGCACAACATGGCTCCTCAATAATGCAGTTGTTAGCACAAGTAATATTTTCTGCAGATACTTGTTTTTAACATACTCTGTTATGAGTCACTTTGCTTGGTATTTTAGATCTCGACAGTAGCTTTCTATTAATAGTTGAATTCCCTAAAGGCATTAACTGTTTCTAAAGACCTTTCTTGCTCTAACACCATTCATACACTTTACAGAAATACGTTTTTTCTTTGTATTTCTATTTGAAAAGAGCTCCACACTAAAATATAAAACCACCAAGAATAGTAAAAAGTATTCATTCTGATAAATGTTTCTCCAATTGAAAGTCATGGTGATACGAGATTTCATGTTCTCTTCTTTTCTTTTTCTAGTCATATTCTTTTAGATGCAAACAAAATAAACAAACAAAAAAAACAAAAAAAAAAACCTCCAAGGACTACTCAGTAGTTGGCCCTTTACTTTTTTTTTACCTTTTTTTTTTCTTTTTCCTGCCATTAACTCTCACATGTCAGCAGCTCTTGCTTGAAAAGATATCACTAACATGTATTGTCATAATTAGGAGACAGCTTTAGACTGATTGGTATATTTATCTAAAGGTGTGCTAGCACTTTCTGATGAAATATAAACCAGACTGACTGACTCATGCTTTGTCATCCTCAGAAGCCTGACCCTTATTTTATTAATCCACATGAGAAAATATATTAGATAGGAGTGGATAAAAAGTGTAATAAATTTGCTGAATTCACTTTAATAGACGTAGCTGTCTTTAGAGAGCAGGGTGGTGAATGTGAACAGTAAAAATCAGAGAAGCTTTGTATATGGAATATAAGGAAATCATTCTTTGAAATTATGACACATGGTATGATAAGTTATATTTCTTAGTCTGAATAATTATATAAAGTAATGCAGGTTGTCCCCACTCAGTAATAGATGTACTCATATTCCTGAATATACAAATCATTACTTACTTGCAATGGAGCAGTTAAGAGTAGAGAAGACAGTTTTATATTTTTTCCCTGATTTTGTGTTCCTGCTTAAAATACTATCCCTCATAAGTATTGTACTCTGTCATATATACAAAAAAGCAAAGACACAGGAAAGCTGACCAGCAGCTATCTCTGATCCCAGAGATTTAATGAAAATAGTTCTGTTCAAAACCGTGACAACCTTTCTCACATATTTTTGAAGACATCTGTCATGGCATACCTCCTCAATTCATAAAACACAAAGGAAGCTCTATGGGCAGCTGCAATTAGAAATCCAAGAAGAAATTCAAAAGCTTCTGGACTGATGACAGGAAATACGTCTACAAACAAATCAACCTTTGCCTTGCTATGCTCAGAGTCATTGCAGGGAGAGAAAACGGACAATGAAATGCAGGGAAATTAGTTTCTGTCTTCATAATACCCTAAGTATCTTCCTGTGAAATATCTTCTGAAAGCAATTCTACAACATTTTTAAGGTAGAAAACAGGGTTTTGTATCAGTGTATGCATGCCTATGACCCAAAAAAGCAATCTGTTTTGAACGTATTTACAAGAAAACATAAGAGGGGTTGTGCCAAGTTGTAAAATAAATGAATAAATCACTCTGAATTCAGACTATTTTGATGTGCGCTCACACAATTTGAAGTGCACAAACTTGTTTGTTAAGAAGGCACTGCCTATAAATGACTAGAACAGTTAGGGCTCCTTGTTGCCCGGTAGACATGAGGTCAGCAGCTAGATCATCAACAAGGGAATAGGATAGGGATGGATTTAATAAGTGTGCCTGCTGGTAGACAGGAGAAATGGGAGTGTGAATGCAAGTTGGAGATCTAAACTTGTTCCTTTCAATTAAGTTAGTTTGTTCTTTTCAATTGAGTTAAGAAACACATACAATCTGTTAGAACACCTCTGGTGAGAGTGTAATATCATTAAGTGCAGTAATTTGATCACTTGCGGTCATCTGAACGACCCTAAGTTTATCCCTCAGGCAGCTCCATGGACTTCAGTGGAACTACTCCAGGGATGAATTAAGCCCCGTGCCCAGAGAAATAAAACAACGCCTTTTACATATGTTTGCTCAAATTGTGCTGATTGAACTAGGTGATCTTGGAGGTCTCTTCCAACCTAGATGATTCTGTGATTCTGTGATAACAGAAGATAACAAAATTCTATTTTTTTAACCTAAGTAAAGTCACCACCTGTTTTAAAGTTACTACCTGATTTTTTTGTCTAGGTGTTGGGTCACACAACTGCTGACAGCACTAGACTATTTTATTGTCCACTGCCATAATGTTTTCTGTCTGTCACAACTGATAGTGTAGATCCTTCTTCTTTCAGTGCTTAAACAGTCCTGTCTCATACTGGTTTCTGGAAGAACTGTCCCAGTGCAAGCGCTTACCCCTATGAGGAGAGGGATCCACTGCAGGTTTTTGCTGCATCTGCTCCTTTCCCCCTGAAGGAGAGATGCACCTGCAGTGCCCGGAGAGGACCATCTCTCACCTCTTCTGCAGAGTGGGTCTGCCAGCTTAGTCGCATTCTGCATCCTATCTGCATAGCTATCGTCTCATTGAGGGGTTTTAAATCATGGGGACTTCTGCAGAAAATTTGATCCCTGCTATTTTTCATACAGATGGAGTGAATTAAAATACTACATGTGCATGTTTATACATATGTGCGCGTGTATTCCAGGGGTACTGTTGTACCTCTCCTCACAGTATACTTAATTACAGCAATAGAGCAAATGAACACATGGAAGGACCAGAGTAATTTATTTGCCAGAAGTCATGCAATGAATCAGTGGCAGAGAACTACATATGACTGCTGAAGCTTACAGCCACAATAATCCTCTTGTGGCTCTGAGTCCTGATGCATACTAAGACTATGATTCCTGGTGATGCTGTACCATTGACCTTAAGTCTCATATGTGGTCAGTCTCAATTTCTGAGATGCTTAGCAGACAAATTGGGCTTACTGATATGATTCATTCCCCATGTTCCACTTTCATATTTTTGTTCTTTAATCATATCCCTAAATTTTAAAAGCAACTTTTTCTCATAGAAAAAATAGATTCTGTATTTATTATTTTTAAGGGGAAAACTGTCTTTCAAAGTAAGTAGTTACTTATTTGGAATTCCCTTACTTCCTTTATGTTAATGGTAGTCCAATGGACTACCATTAACATAAAATATTGAATTTAAAAATAATTAAAATATTTATGGAGTTAATCTGAATATATTGCACACTAATATTTATTTATTTAGTTAGTTATAGGTCCAAATTATGTCTAAAAAAGGACAAACCTGAAATAAATTGTTGGCCTCATCTACAGAATTCGCTCATATCTCTTTTAGGATAAAGAAAAGCACTGAAACAGTTCTTAACAGTAAATTTTATGATTTTTTTATTGAATTTATACATTTTTCTGGTTTTAAGTGTCATAAAGAGAAGGGATTAAGAAAGGTGTTTTCTCAAAGAAACATGATACAGTCCTTTACTTTCTTAGGGTCATTACTGTATAATGCTATTCTTAAACAGTAATGTAGTCTGTTTCAGAGTTATTGAAGGAACAGTATACCGCGTAATACAGAAGGTGTTGTTTTCTTTTCAGGCTAACATCATTGAGTTGGATAAAGAAAAATTTCCCAGGGAGATGCAAGCCTAGATTTTCACATATGTGAGTATATGAAATAATATCATGTTTTACGAATAGCCATTTGAAATAAGTACAGACTTTGATGCTTCTCACTGGGTGAAAATGGCAGTCTGGAAAATATAAATGAGATTCTAGTTGTGAAATCTAAATTCCTTTAGTGAAGTAAATTAATATTGCATTAACAAGCAGGTTCCCTGAAGCCAAAATGGCCAGAACAGAGCTGCTTGCATTCAGAGAACTAAATAAGTGTGTTACTGTTTCCTTTTAAAATAATGTTTCATTTTAAAATCATATGTCTCAAAAATTTAGGAACTTGAGAAAATGTGGCTTCTCTTGTGTAATATTTTGGCTGCTTGTGAGTCCTTATTTAGCTAGTAGGGAAATCAGCCACCGTTATTCTGTACATAAAGAGCAGTGGCAAATTCAGTTTCAAATGTGAAGCATCTTGCTTTGGGAATTAAGCCTCAGTATGTAAGATGCTTTGAAAAAAAATTTTTTTTGTAGTAATTTTAAAAAATAAAATAATCTTATTCTTTTCTTTCCCTGGAAAAGTCTGGGTGATGTCACTGTTGTCCTCATCTAAGATTCCTGACCCTGAAAAGTATATAGGATTGTTATTTCAACTAGTGTTCTGCTGTTCATACTGCTGGCTTTGTGAGTTGTAGAAAGCCATGCAAAAATAAAAATAATCCAGTATGGAGAACAGGGGAGGGCATTGGTTTGTTGCTTGTTCATGTTTTAATCTTGAGTCAAGCTGGCTTCATTTACACCATTCCCTGGCTGGATATATTGTCATTTCAGTAATGGTGATTTCAGAGAGGAAGGATTGGAATGTGTAGCCTGAAGTTCATGCATTACAAGACTAAGAATTGTTGAAAAAATAGCTTCAGAAAATGCACACGATTTTAGCCATAGACAAGATTTTTTATGCTGGTTTCTCGTTTAACTGGGTTTGAATAATGTTTTCATTCTGGGAAAAACCAATAATAGTTATAATTATTGTTGTCTTTTGATAAAGATTTTCTTTTGCTTGCAAATCATTTGTATAGACAAGACCCATTTTGAAAAAGTGAAGAATTTCCCTAAGTTACATTTTATCAATTTGAGAAAGGAGACTGCTGAAGCAATGCTGGGGAAGAAATTGTAAAGGCAAGAGCAGCAGTGCTGTAGGATATATGTTCACTAGCAGCATTAGGGAGGTCGGAGACCACCAGAGGATATTATGAAATGGTAGACTTGAAAATAAATACATCCATTCTGAAGTTTTTCAAGCAGGTTTCTATGTAATTCAACCCTAAATCTCTTTTAAAATGATTACATAAATTACTTGTTTGTACTAAGTATTTAGCCTGTCCCATTCTCTCAAGTAATGACGGAGATAAGCAAGGGTCTCTTCAGACCTCTGAAATGCTACTAAATGAAGAAAAAACATGTTGCTATGTAATAATGGTATTAAGCTTCTCATAGGTAATAAATAGTAAAGGTGAACATCTTAAGATACAGCAACACCAAAACTATAAAACTCTAATCTTATATGTGAGATTGTAGTTAAAAAAAGAATAAAAAAAAAAAAAAAAGGGGGGGTGTGGGAGGGTAAGATTGGAAGAAAGTGCCCTGAGAGGAGAATAGAAAAGTACTGGTTGAATAGTTGAACTGAATCTGTATGCCATCTGTATAAAATACCCTGGGCAGATATGCCAGCATCCAATACAGCATTTTCAGGGAGCAGCTTTTGGAATGTGTTCCATTTCTTCTAACTTATCGGATGAAACTTTTATATGGAAATGGTTGGAAACTTTACATTCTGCTAAAAGAATGAAATTTGACTTTGGGAAATATGGTATCAATTGTTGATAGATTGAAGTCAGTCTGTTCAGTGCCCAGAGCACTGGTTGATGGAAATTTAGTGAGATGTTGGACTACAGCTAAACAATTCCATTTATTCTATTCCTGTCTTAACAAACAATCCTGCTAAAAAGCAGTTTTTTAAAAAAGGTCTTTGGAGGTAATGATAGTGACTGAAACAATAACCTTAATGCTCCAGAAAAGTGGTAATGAACCTTGTAGAAATCAGCATTTGATACAAAAGACCACATAAGTGCAGATTTTAGAAAACTTACTAAAAATATTTAATAGAGTCGAACAACAGTTAAGATCCCTTTATGATTTCAAGGCCAAGTCAGACAGCAGTATACCAACATGAAGAATACTGGTTATTTACTATATGATTTAACAAAAACAGCTTTTAAAAAATAAAGTCAATGTACAGCATGCCAATCAATGCTACTAGCAGTGCAGTAGTCCAGCTTCTGTCTCATGGATTTCTGTTAACTTAAATAGGAGAATTGCAGTTCACACTGCAGGAAAGGCAGGTTGTTCTATAACTGGGACTCCATTTTTCTAAGAAACTGACCATAATAATCAGTCAGGCAAAGTTGCCATGGCACATTGAGGACAGGAATCTGTGAAAACTGAACAACTTGTTCCATTCAGGTTTTTTTTTTTTTTTGGTGTGTGTCCAACTAAACTAACCTATGTTACTGTGGGAAGGAAATGCATTTTGGAATTGATAAAGACAGTCTTGGTTACTATAGGGTAGGAGTGACTCTGCCATTGAGATTTGAAAGGCAAGGTAACAGATGCAGTTGCATTCTGCTAAGTGTGTTAAAGACCTACTGTGTACTCATGAAAATACTGAATTACTGAATTGTTAAGCAGAGCAAAAGCAAATACTGCTCTATATCAAATTCCCACGTTGATTTTGCTAAGAGAGGAAAGAAGCAGTTTGTACATATTGAAGGTGAAAATCTGAAAAGACTTTTTATACACTTTATTGTACATAAAAAATAATTTTAGTTTTTTTCTAAAGGGGGTGCAAGCATACTGCAGACATGAACATAAAAATATAATGAATAGAGCAGAGAGGTCAGTAGATCTGAAGATAAATAGTACAATAAGGGTCACTACAGTCTACCTGAACAATTAAAATTTATTCATGTGCAGACTGGAGTTCTAGAGCTTCTATATTCTGTACACTTATAAACAGCACTACAGCTACAAGCAATAGCAGCTATGTGCTGTATTGAAGTATTGAAAATACTGTAACAGCTACTTGATGAAGTAAAATGAAACTGAATCCTTGTCCTGTATTGCTAAGTGTTGTCTATGCATAGACGAGTAGATATGAGGCAAAGTAGAACTGAGTTCATATATCTATGCTACATGGATCCACAAGGTGAACATGATGTCCACTGATCCTCAGGCAGTTAGAAAGTGCTTCTCAAGGAGATCCCTCCAAACAAACCAATTGTATGGTATTTAATTCTGGTATTGTATTTATAGTATTTAATTTTGGTCCATCTCTCTCTTCTGGTTCCTAATGCACTGAATGCAGGACCTCTGTTTTTTTTTTGTTTGTTTGTTTTGTTTTGTTTTGTTTTGTTTTCTTCCTTGAAATACCATCATTTATCATGTCACTTTTTATTTTTCTTCACCTAAGTCATTTAGGTCTTGTAACCTAATATTGAACAAAATATAACTACTTTCTTTCAAACCATTACCCCTGGAAAAAATCATTTACACATTCTTATTTCCTCCTGAATACTTTTCAAATTACTTAAATGAAGTTCAGGGAGTCTTAGACATTTGAAGAATTACAAAAAGATATTACAGGAATTATAATTGCAGTGGAAATTAAACCATGCATCTCTTGACTGTCTGCAGGAAAGTGGTTGAGACTGATCTGGTTGAGCTATATATAGTTAAACTGCTTTAATTATCAAGCTACAGGAAATTCTATGGTTTGTGAGAAATCTTTTTTCCAAGGCAAAGATTGACTTTGCACTATAGCGGTTAGATCATTTCCCTGAGCTGGAGGAAACAAGATTTCCATCCTTGTTCCAATGAATATATATACAAAATGAGACACCATCAACAGCATTGAATTTAATATTTTCCATTTTGGGATATGCTCGTTTGTGTGCACTTGAAGATAAGTGCATTCCTGTAACTTGCAAAGGGAGAAGAGTAACTGAAATGGTACAGGGTTACAGAGTATCTAAGTTTTGACTTGCATACCAAGTGACAAGCACATATATCTTATTGTGAATCTAAGATTAGTGACAGAAATTCGAGCCCTAAATTTCCTGCTGGAGAACTTAGGAGCCTAAATCACACTTACCTGAAAAGAAAACGAGGAGGTAAAATTTCTTGAAGATGGTACTTACTGTGTAAACTGCATTATATTTGCATAATAGTCTACCTGCATAATAACTTACCTTGAAGTAAATTTCTTGTCTAGGCATGAGACTAGAAAAGTGGTGCAAAGATGGTGACTTAGAATGTTTGAGAACTGACCACATTTAAAGGATTTTTTTAAACAAAATTGTAAATGTTCTGAACTTAGATTTTGTAAAAATTTATTCAGCATCAAAAATCATTGCTCCCATAGGTATTTATTTAGAAACAGTTGTGCTGCTGTCATGCTAAGGAAAGCTATGAGAAATAAAAGAGTGCAGACACATATACCTAGCATTTCAACAGCCAGTGCTTTATCTTGCTATAAAGGAAGATAACATGAAATATGATTTTATATGAAGGCTTAACATCACTTCAAGTGAGGGACATACACTTATTCAGGAGTTTGGGAATGCATAAAGTAGGTAATCAGTAATCAAAGTTCAGTAGGTACTCCATATAGTTAGAATAAAGGAAAAGGTTAAAAAGCTATATTTGGTGGTATGTAGGACTGCTGCTTGTACCTTGCCTTTCAAACCTTGCCTTTTTTAAGCAGCTTCACAGAATCTGTGGTAGTAGCAATATAAACCTTATCTTACAATAAAATAAATAGATCATTTGGTTTGCCAGAGGAACTTTGTATCAGTAAATGGCCCACATTTTTTTGTTTGTTTGTTTGTTTGTTTGTTTTTCTCAGAAATTTGACATGTTGTTAGGTCTAAATGCAGTCAAGTATGACAAAGTTGCTTCACTTCATGAAATGTCAAATGGAGCAGTGGAACTTTTTTTTTCCAAACCATTAACCAATCTTACTAGTTATAATTTATCAGAAAACTGGAATTTGTTTGGTTCCTTATTTCCTTTTAATTTATTTATTTATTTAGGGGTATAAAAACAAAGAACACCTACGTATTTCACAAATGAAACATTTGGTTGGTGGTTTTAGATAGACTGAGCAATCCCGAGGCTTGTGCTGTTAGCTTAACAGGAAGGCTGTGGCCTATTGCAAGCAGTGGTAAGTAACACTGTATTTACTGAATTAGGAGGCTACAGCTAGTTAGAAGTTGCAAGTTTCCTTTTATGGCTGGAATCTCAAAATACTGGCTTGCTTGTTATAGCTCAGCCCTTTGTGGAGTCAATGACAAAATTCTCACTTGCACAGAGGAGAAGGGGTGGTTTTCTTCCCTTTGTCCACTTGTGCAATTTGGAAGATGCTCAAGAATGTGAAATTCTGATTCAGGCAAAGTGGAAGCTGAGCTGAGAGCAAGTATAATGAGCAAGTGTGTCAGACAAGTCATTTCTTACAAGGCTCTGAAGAGTTTTTTTTTCCTACTGTTTCATTCTGATGTGTGAAGGTGCATGGCTTTACTGTTAAAAACTCTCACAAAGACTAAAATGAACAAAGAATAAACATTATTATTCCACTTTGAGAACTGTAGGATTTTGGTAAGTTTGAATTGCTCAACTAACATCCAGGGTATTGATACTTGACCTACCTCTCTGTCACTGATTTATTGTGTGGCTACATCTGTTTGTCATTCATTTTCTTTTTCTCTTACTCTTGGTATCTGTTTAGATTCTATGGTAGCAGAGATTGATTCTTACTGTGTGCCCACGTGGTGCACTGTTCCATGGTATCTCAAAGAGCCTCTCTCTAATAAGACAGCAAATAAGATAAAGATCAATACTATAAACTGTCCAAACACGCATGCAAGGTGTGAGGAAAATTTAATCCACTTAGTACTTTTTGAATTATAAGTTTGCTTGGAAAAAATGTTGAGAGAGTCTAGTAGGGCTAAGAAACAAGTCTGGACTTTTGAAAATGATGAGCAATAGACAATAAATCTTTCAGAACTATAATTTAAAATGTGAAGTTTTATTTTACTTTGAGGCCTTCCAGTGCTTTTTATTCTCATTCTTTTGTTTACTTTATGTATTTTTTGTTTGTATTTTAATTGCAGTTGGTTTTTCTTAGTGTTTTGAAACTGCTTATGACTTGCAAAACTCAGAAATGAAATAAAAAGTTCTGTTGATCCGTTTTAGAAAATTGCAGATGGGAAATTCTCACCTGATCTTTCTCATAAGTACACTGAAATTAATATACCCGAAATGGGATAGAACAATGCAGTTGGAAAGGACCTCTAAAGATCATCCAGTCCGACTGCCCAAGCACTTCAGGGCTAGCCAAGAGTGAAAGCACATCATTGATAGTGTTATCAAAATGCCTCTTGAGCATTTACAGGCCTGGGGCATCAACCCAGCTGTGTCTGACCATCCTCCCAGTGACGACATTTTTTTTAATGTCCACTCTGAAACCCGCCTGGTGCTGCTTTGTGCTGCTCAGTATCCAGGCAGCAGAGTCCAGTACCTCCCTCCCTGCTTCCCTGCCCCAGGCGGTTGCAGGGAGCAGCAAGGCGACCTCTCAGCAACCTCTTTTCCAGACTGGACAAACCAAGTGTCCTCAACCTCTCGTCACAGGACATGCCTTCCTGCCCTTTTAACCACTTTGTTGTGTTCCTCTGGATGCTTTCTCAGGTACTTTAACATCCTTTTTATGTTGTGGAGACCAGAACTATATGCAGTATTCATGGTGAGGCCACACCAACATTAAATGTAGCAGGAGAATCACCTTTTTTTGACCAGCTGGCTATGCTGTGTTTAATGCACTCCAAGTAATTTAAACTATATGAGATTTATCCCATGTGTTTCACAGGTAAAATTTTACTCTGTGGTAAGGGACAGATTTACTTGGGGGGAAGTGTTTTCTGGCATCTCCCTTCCCCCCACGTGCGGTGCACATATGTATTCCCCATCCCAAAATACAGCTGCACACCTCTGCACAGTCTCTATTCTCCTCTGCCTTTATACCTCTCATTCACATTGTGGCTGCACCTGTCTGACAGATCACAATCTTAGAATACTATTAATAGCTTTTTGCTGAATGATAGTTTTGAAAATCCATGCAGTCTATCTGTATTCTGACCAGACAACTCAGTCAAAGAAAGGTCTCTGAGTTCTTGGGGAGAACTATCACTGTCAAGTTCAGCACTGGTGGTAAGGTCACCAAGGAGATGATCTTAAGTGACAATGTCATGAACTTGCCAACTGATTCTTGCCAGCTTGCTGGGGTTCTGGCCAAACCCTTCAATGTGATGGACAGGACAAGTACAGATGAAGCCTCTGCCTTGTTGCAGCTAGAGAATCGCTGATGATGAATAGAAATGACTCCCGGTGCAACGCATTGAATTGTATTTTATAAGCATAGTTGAGCTGTCTCCAACTTACTTGTGGGCTTGAATAACTTTCCTGTAAATAGGTGTTCTTAACAGACATTCATATGGATGAAGGTATATTTTTTGACCACAAACTTCTATTCAACAAATACGGAGATCCCGCTTTCTTTGCTTTGATAATGTGTTGTGTTTTTTTTTCCCCCATATGTTTCCTTATTATCTGTGGCTTTTGTGCATTTGGTTCTATTGGTTTGTCTGTTTGTGTGGTACGTGATTTTAACACAGATTCTTCTTATTATACATATGGAAAAAAATATCTAGTTTGTAGAGACCATTCCAGGATACTATTAGTTAGGCCAAACAGTTATAAATTTGAATCACAGAATTTCAAAAGAAAACCTATTCTTATTTGTTGAAGTTGGTCAGGTAAATAAACTCAGAATAATGGAGCCATGCTGTAAGAATTTGTAAAGAAATATTCATAATTTTATAATACATCCTGAACTCCATTTAACTGAAGTAATTAGTTGGGAAAAATTATGAACAGTCACACTCAGGAGATTTATTTACAGAAAGCCTAATTTAATACAATGGTGAGATTCAAGCCATCCTCTCTCTTACTCTGGGCTTGTAATTTTCATTAATATTGAGAAGTTATGTGTGCATGAACCAAGAATGCCTGTCTCCCTAAGTGCTTAATTGCTGTATTCAAAACTGTTCTTCTCCTTATAAAGGATTTAATATTAGGATTATTCAGAATTGTATGTGGCTTGACTTTAGGAAATAACGTTTATTGTTACTTGGCCATTATTTGGAAAACTAAAGTTACAAGAAGTTGAATACATAAGTCATAGTTATTATGTATGTAGGATCCCTGATAGCTTCTCTCCTTGCAATGTTTTCTAAACTTACACTAATAATCTATGTTGTGGATTATTGATTGTATTTCTCTTCTTTCAGGAATTAGAATTTTAAGGATTTCTTATTGTTCCCCAATACTGAAAATCATAAGATGATTCAGGTCAGAAAGCAAATAGTGAGGTCTCCTGTTCAAGCCCTCACTCAAAGGAAGGTAGCTATGAGCTCAGACTAGGTTGCTTGGGACTTTACCCAGACAGGTTTGGAAAACCTCCAAAGATGGAGACGATGGAGACTGCAACAGCATGCACAAAAACAAACAAACAAACAAACAAACAAACAAACAAAAACACAGTAATTTCATTATGATGAATATATACTGACTGGTACAGGCTCCCCAGAAAGCCCCATCTGGAAAGTTCTTGCTTGCTCTGAGGCGGGTCTGTTTGTGAGTGGATAGACTTTGCATCAGTCAGTATCTCCCAGGTGTTACAGGTTAGCTGAGTGGTGTGAAATACTGGCTACTTAGCTGGATCCTCTCTGCAAATGGTCAAGGATGTGGCTGTACTGAAATCAGAGGAATTAGACATCTCTATTCCCATTAAAGATCAGGTCAATTAGCATATGGCAAGACTTTTAAGTAAAGAGCTACATTCAGTACAGCAAAGAGCTAAGTGATTGAACTGATCGGGTTTGGCACTTAATAGCCAGGAGGAAGAGATGACTTTCTCATGTGCCTGATAGGGGCATATGGGACATATTATACTTGACAAGAAAATGTCAGTAATATAATTACCAAGACAGTCCTTACACAGATGTTTATAAAATATATTCACATTAATGCTTATAATGGTAAGAATGAGGCTAGTAATGACTACAAGCTCCATCTGTAACTGGAATACAGTAGCTGTATAGATTGGCAGTGGGTCAGCTATCTTCAGAAGTGTCAGTCCTTTCATTGAGGATACCAGAAGCAGCCTCAGCAGAAATATTTTCTATTTCATTTTAGAGCAAGGTAGTCTTATATTGAAGATGCTTTTGTTCCCATTGAATTGAAGAGCAACAGAAGTTACTTAAACTTGCTCATTTCTAGAAATGAAATACCTGATTATATTGCAGATATTTTAAGCTTTCATTAGGATAACTTCCAAAGCTAAACTTCAGTCCTGGGTTCTGCAAATCTTAGTCTATATCTTCATCCTTTTACTGCTTAATTTGATAGAGATGTGGGTCAATCAATTGTCTCATGTACAGTAATGGAGTTCACAGCTATTTGTTTTATGGGAAACTAGTAAAACTTTAGTATAGCATCCACAGAGAATGTTATATAGTTGGAAATAATAAAAATGAAAAGGCTTGCTGTTTTTTTGCACTGGAAAGATACAGGGTAGTGATGTAACTTGCTGACTGGATTATGAGGAGCACACTTCACAGTGCATTGTGGTCTTCTTTTTACCTTTTTTTTTTTTTTTTTTTTTTCCATAAGCATAAGGTTTAGCCCTTACGTTTTCATAAAGGAAACTGCAGTCCACCAAAAAGTAAATAAAATTTTGAAACAAGTTTTCTACAAGGAAATGTAATCTATAGGAATGTAATCACCATTACCTGAAATACATACTCTGTTTTCTCAGCAGATGTCTTACTGAATAGAGTGGTCAGACATTAGCATTTTTAATGTCTCCTAACAGCATATGACAAATGTGTCATGAATAATTAGATATTACTAACTACTGAACAGTGCTTAATTCACTTACCTGCTGGTACATTTGCCCTTTCTATCTGACAGCTCAAGTTGAATAAATGTTGTCTTTGGGCTCTGAACCACCAGCTGTATAGGGCAGAAAGGTCGGTCCCTCACATCGCAGAGTGAAAGTTCTTTACACTGAATAGCAACGCAGCTCCTGAGTCTCTGCTGTTTGAATGGAACCGCCTGGATGGTCAGTGGTATGAACTGGTAAGGAACTTTGCTCCCTACTTAAATTACTAGACTCATGGTTTTAATGCAGGAGAGGCATGAATTAACTTCAGTGAACTAAGAAAAGGTTGTTCTGCATTTGATTTGAGCTTGTAAAGTCAGGTTTACAATATTGTGCTCGCTTAAAGTATTCTTCACACATCTCTAAGGCTTCTTATTGGCTAAATCCAATAAAATCAGATTTACAACTGTAATCAAATCAATTACCTTATCATCCTTTGCCAATGTTATCAACAATTTACTGTTTACCAGAAAAATGAGGTTACATGAAGGGCCAAGACCCTGCTCCAAATGGCATTGGAATCAATGGAAACTTTCGCACTGACTGCAGAGTACTTAAAGGTCACACTCTAGAGTCCAAATTTTCATGCTGGAAAGCTGCCCAGTGCTCCCAGTTGGCCACTGAACAAATAGGCACAGAAAGAAAGTTGCAAACTGTAACGAGCAGTAGTACTTTTTAAGGTTTAGAGGGTGGAAACATTTTGCTATAAACAGTGGACATATGACAGGAAAAGTTTTTCTATACAAATAGATAAATCTAATGCCATTTTAAAAAACAGCATCTAATTATTACTGTGATATTTGGATCACCTATGCTTAAGACAAAAGTTAGTTAACATTACTTTTTAACATTTTCCCCTAGTTTTCATAAAATGCTGTAGTTTAATTTTCTTTTAATATAAGCTTTTAAGCATAGAGGAAAAATGTACTTAAAAAATACTAGCAACACTACCAATATGAACAAACTGCAGTTGGATACGAAAAGGAACAGTTAAATTTTTCAATGATTCAATGTGTTTGCTGTAATTAAAGGGAAAAATGGTATGTGCAGGGGGCATCTGAGGAGAAAAACAAATGAGAATATAGGTTCTTTAGAACCACGAGTTACAACGAGTAGCTCAAACATGGCTGAATTACATGAATGGAAATGAAGGCTGATAAATAAGAGGAAAAGAAGAAGAGAGAGCAAGATGTCAGGATCTTCCACGTAAAGATCACGATAAAAGTTTTGTGATGTCTTATTGCATTTTCCAAAGTTATGAGAAAGCAATTCATAATCATTGCTAAAGTCGAAACCTAATTTAAAACCCAGTGACATTGATGCAGTGTTAGAAAGGTCATTTTTCTTTTATGAAGCTGGATGTTAAACTCTGACCTTCTCAGCTTGTACTATCTAAGTCTCTTTCACTGCTTCTTAGCAAAAATTCTTTGTTTATATACCTGAAAGATGTATTTTGGAGATAAGATGGGATGAGAGCTTTTGCATCTAAGCTGAGGAAACAGGAATTAAAGAAGCACTTAAATGTGCTTCTCTGATGTGCTTTTTACTGTTGAGATGTGGTGCAGCTGTTTCTTTTCAGGGGATGAGGTGCATAGTACAGGACAATACAGTGTCTTTGTTGAAATATATGACATTTTGTCAAGGGAAGAGATGACTCTTGGGGAGGAGTGAGCAATACATATCATTAATTTCTTAGTCATATTGGTGTCTATTTGTCCGGGAGACAAATGGTGGAAAATGGTGAGTTCAGAGAAGTTCATGACAACGGCTTCAACATCTAATTTAGTCTTCCAGGAAAGAGAGAGAGGCAGGTCAGTCAAACCAGCAAAATGTAAACTAGCAGTTTACATGACAGTTAATAAACAGTTAGTTTACATATCGTTTTACACTGAAAGTAAACTAACTTGGCAGGACCATTGTTACTTTGGGTCAGAAAAGCTCCTATTATTAAATTTTATTGTTCTTTCCTTAACTTTAAAAGATATCATGCAATCAAGGGAAGCTCATGTTCTTTTCTATTAATAACATATTTTAGACATAGAAGATTCTCAGTCTTCATTTGTATGTGTAATTCTACCACATTGTAACTCTTTAAGCTTTTATATTACAATACAAAAATATTATAGATGATTTTCTACTGTGTGCTGAGTGTTGGCTTTTTTATTATGAACTTCAATCTGCACAATTATACCTTACACAGAAATCTATTTCATAGATTTATGAAGTAAAATTTCTACATTTCACGGAAATTTGCCTTAATTTTCAGTTGACAAATTATGTAACACTTGTGTTACTACTAAAATTTGTATGGACATTCTGCATCTTCTAATCTGAAAGTTGTTGTAAGGTATAGGTCAAGCAAAATCTGTTTACTTAACCCATATATATATGGGATGGAATCCTTGTCCTTATGGATGGTCAAGCTCTGCTCTGCATGATTTCATTAGGATCAGGATCATATCAGGAGTATATTTTGGCATCACATCTTTCTTAGTATGTTTGAGAGACATACTTACATGTAATTTAACTACTAAATCAGAACAAATAATGATCCATAGCTAAAAGTGAACACATGGACATCTGTGTGTGTGGGTTTATATTTTTAGGTGTGTTTATATCGTTCTCCCTCTCTTCATTTATGTTTAACTTCATGGTTGCAAAAGGCAGTTCTTTATTTTGGTAGTTTTTATGATGGTCATAGTTGAATACTTAATTCAAATATTATAAATACGTATATATTATATTATGTATATTATATAATTATATTATATATGTTATACATAATGTGTATATATTATTACTATAACGTACAATATACATAATATATATAATATATATTATACATCATGACTCGGGTGTTGGTTTTGATCCATAAGAGAAATCCTAAATTTTCCCCCCCATCCAGCTGGTGATTAACTGTCTTGGGAGTATTTCAAAAATTCATAAAAATACTTATTTTCTTTTTATTTTTTGTAATTCTGTGAAGTTTATCTACTTACAGGATGATGTAGTACATATACTTTTTTTTTTTATCCTAAGTCAGAAAGTGGGGAGATACTATATTTATCTTATGACTTCATGAAGAACCTAAAGTTCAGAGGCCAACAGTTGGAATTGTTTCATAACTTTTTGTATAAAAATCATAATAAAATTTTAATCATTCACTGTCTCTCCCAGCATACAGTGAAATAATATTCATTCATAAGAATGGCTTGAAATTACCCATTGTGAGTTTATGTATGCGTATGATGACATACAGATGATGAATCAGTTTACCAATTTCATTCAGTAAACTGCTTGCTGTGACTAAGCTTAATAAAAAAGTAACAAGCATAAGGAGTTTCTTTCAACATCACTTAAACACCTCTCAATTGGTAAACTTGTCAGGACTCGGGTTATATCTACAGTGTTGGTTCATTCCTCTGCTTTTCAATGACAGATCATATTTTTACCATTAATTTTTTATTCCCTAATTTCTGTGAATATTTGCAGTATTAGGCTCTTTGATCTGAACTGTGGTTGCTCAGCATTTTCATTGTCATCATTATCTGGGATGTAACTTTTAATGTGTTTTACCACATGTGACATTTCAAAACTGTACAGTCAGTCCAGTGACCATTACATTGAGTAGTCTGTGTGCATCCACTCTGTTGCATATAATACCAGACTGGATAATGTGTGGGTGAACATTTCCTCCAGATGCTTCCTGATGATACTGTATGGATAAGCTATTAGTAGCAGTGCTTCATTAGAAGCTTAGGATCTATTGTCTCTGCTACTTACAGAATATATAACTGGAAAGTAAGATCTTGTTTCTTTCCAAACAGCAAGTTTTCTGTTCAGACGTGTCTGTTAGTCAACTTGCTGTGTAGTTTTTCATTTCCTCGAAACTTTTGCAGGGTTTCTTTATCCTTAGAATCTCCAGAATCCTCTTATCTCCTGCAAGGAGGGCACCTTCTAATTGGTAGCAACTGTGATATTTTCTCTTCACTATGTAGTCATCTTCCTTTTTTGGTAGTGTGAAATGATGAAAGGGCTTTCAGACAGTCTGTATGATCAGTATCATAAATTATCTAAATGTATTTCTGTGTTATTTTACCAGGCAAATACTGAGCTTTCACCAGATTTATCATTTTTGTTTGCTTGCTTTCTGACATATATTGTAGTATCATTAAAACTTTTCAGCAGTATTGAAAGAACTCATGCCTGTAGGTAAATGGAAAAGTAATATGGTCCTTTCCTCACATTCACAATAAATTTTGTATGCTGTTCACCCCAAGGCTCTTAGTATTGAGTGAAAAGCACTCTTTAATCAGACATGAGACCTCATTGTAATTGTAAATCTGCAGTCAAAAAAAAAAAAAGCCTTAAGAATACTTGCAATATAACTGTAATATGTTCCAAGATGAACAGTTACAGCTCAGTGTTTAAATTAATATGGAGTAGAGAGACTTGATCCAGTCCTGCAGTATACGGAACCCGAAACATAAGAATTGGAATGGGAATATTACTGTGGATCACTCTTGCAAGTTTTGAAGCTCACCATTTTCTTTGCTATATATATAGCACACTATGTACACAGACAATCATGCATGCTAATTTAAGTAAGGTGACTATCTCCTAAACGTGTGGGATAAAAATGTATTTTAGGCCTCCAAAATTAACACTCCTAAGGACTCTTAAATGTGAGAAGTTTGACTAGTCAAATGACTAAGTCACCTACGTTCCTCATTATGGGGGAACAATCGTTTCTGTAAAATGGTCGGGAACTTGAGGAATTTGAGATGAGCTTTGAGGAAAGTGGGCTGGCTAATAGGTGAGAAAATATGCTTTGTCTTCTGTGCAAGGCAGTTTCTGAGGATTATGGCACTGCTACATGTACAGAACATGTTCTTTAAAATAGATATGGATTTATTAGTAATTGTTGCATTATGTTACTGGAAATGTTGGTTAAAGTTACCAATAGCTTGTTGTCTGAGAATAACCTAGATCAAAAATACCACCCTCAGAGTGTGGGAACTGCAGCTGAAGACAGCTACCCAAACCTACTATAATCAGGGTTAGTGTTCTCCTTATGCATTTATTTCTAGGACAGACGAAATTTGCAAGAACCATTTTGGTTTTTATTCTGTCATCCACCTCAGACGTTCTTTTCAGAGCAAACAGTTTCCAGTTGAATAGAAGGACTAGTTTCCCTTGAGTAAGAAATCAGAGAAAAGGAGTAGGAAAAAGTAAGCAAAATTGAAATTGTCAATGAAATTGGGGGGAGCACTTGGTGAGAGCTAGGGAAAAATAAAAGGAAAATGAGAAGAAGTAATTCCTCAAATCTTGGCTAAGTGATGCTATCTGGATAAAAGGATACTATAGACATACCTCTGCGATTAAAAAGACTCTGTAAGATAAGGAGCATTTGGGGGCACAGTTGCTGTTGTTGAATACTGTTGGCTAAATCTTTACTCCCAAGAATGAGAACAGTAGGCACTGAGGGTTTTCAAGAACTAAAAAATGACCTATTTAATTAAAAGCTTTCTCATTTGATCTGAGCTTTTCAGTGGAAGAACTGACTATTCATCTGTCATTATTCATAACTGAATGGTGATGGTATGTATATATAAGCTTTAGCTCGCTGTTGTCAGATAATCACAGAAAGATGTAAGTTTGAAAATTAAGGGGAAGGGTGTTCTAACTTTATTTTTTTGGTGGTTTTTATGTTTTCTTAGATTTAATTCTTTTATGAATGTATTTTGAATTTTCAGATGATGATGAAAAGGTGGCTTAGTTGTAACCATAATTACATAGTTACTGCTCGTAATAGCATTATGGTTTTAAAATGCTTTATAGAGGAACTCTCAGTGAAACCACATGGTCTAACATCATTGAAATTGTCTGTAGTTCCTGGTAAGCAACACTACCAGGCTTTAGCAGATTCACCTGCAGAAGTTAATGATGCATTCCTAACATTATATTAGCCTGTTGTAGATTTTTATTATGAACACAGTAGAAAATGAACAAACCCTGAGTAATAGGGGCAAGTTTGCTGACAACCTTGTGCACCCCTAATGAAATAATGATCTGCTACTTATTGACCTGTTTCCTGCACCCTCTCTTTTATCTGTAGCTACGTGACATTGACTGTGCGTTATTCTGTGGGTTTAGTAGTTGCTCCTCTAACAAATATAGTGGTCGAGCTCTAGCTTCACACTCTTGTCTCTCGTTATTTCCTTTGTTCTCTTTAAAAGATCAATGGCAACATTTATACTATTAATGCTTCTCTTCTGTACTTAACTAGCTCTTTACTTCTTGTGTTTACAATAATCCAATAAAAATATGAATTGCACAAGTACAGAAGGCCCTCTGACAATTATGATATTATGCAAACTGAAGTTTTGGCCTAATATTTTTAATGTGTGAAGTATATATCAAGATAATAGAAGAAATTGTAGCTGGTCTGTGGAGGAGTATATATAGCATAGAGAATATAGCTCAAAAACACTTCTAAATACATATCTCTTGTTGAGGACCAACAACGGTGAAAACCCAAAGCCCTTAAGTTCAGAAAGCATTAATCTCTAACTGATCTCGAGGCACAGTGGGATACACGCTTTTATTGAGAGTTCCAAATACTGGTAAAATGGTTGAAAAAAGGAAAGCTCCCTTATTACACATAGCTTGCACAGCAAATACAGCCCTAAAACCTGGGTTAGAGGCAAAGAACTCTGTGGGGAAAAATACATTTTAATTTTGTAGAAATAACTTTGGTCCACAGAGTCCAGGCTAGAGGAGATCCAGCACAAAAGTGGCAACAACAAAAGATGAAAAACTCTAAATGGTAAAGTCTGGATCAGATCAGTAGTGGATTTGGATTTGCGTCCATTTGAAAACTTCTCTTAAAGAATCAAGTACTGAGTCAGGGACCTCCAGACCTAAAATTCTAACTAGTCACAGCTCAGGATAACGGAAGAGACATATGACAGCTGTTTCCTGTAGTAATTTATACCAGATGCTCACAGAAGGAGTATAAGACCCTAAAGCTAATACTGGCTTTCACCAGAATATTTGATAATGGCTAAAATCGAGTTACACCTCTATACTCCTGGTGTTATATTACCTGTGTTCTGAGTTCACACCGACACCAGGAATTCCCAGTCATATATGCTAATTCTGCAGATCTACAGGCAGTATGGGTGTATATATCCTACGTGATCTCCAGCATAAGGCTAGCATGGCTGCCAAAGTCCATAACTGAACCAGTCACTTGCTTCAGTGGAATTAAAATTATATTGGTATGAACCTCTTAGCAAGACGTGTCTGGACCCAATATTTGCAGTAATAGTAGTCCAAATCCATCACTTTGGAGCTCTAATTTCACATTGTTATTATAATTTCAGTCTTTTATTATTACAGGATGAATCATTCCCATTAACAATCCACATAAAAATGCATGTAAAGAGTAAAAAACATCTAAGCACATCAGCTAGAACTAGATTTTGAATATACAATTTGTCTATATTAAGTGTATTTCAATCCATATGTGCTTTTTGTTTCCCATAGCACATTGCAGTATATATTATTTCATGTAAAGCAAAAATAGACTATGCATGCACTGTAGCATTAAGGTCTGAGGAATCATCTATAGGTTTGATGGCTTTTCAAAACTAAAGACAGTATAATGCAAATTGTAATTGCTTTGCAGTGAGGTAGTTATTTTGAAAGCTTCTTTCTTCTTAATAAATCTGTAGTGCAGCTTTCAGAGGTTTAAAGAAAAGTATTTCATGGCCTTTTACTTATCCCCAAAATCTTCATGCATAGATGTTCAACTGCATCAATTGTATCATCTGTAGTCTAATTATCTCATTTACATATTTCATGCTTGCTACTTAGAATGCTCCATGGGACAGTGAAGATTTAAATTGTGTGCTGTCAGACACAACCAGTTAAGGGGGATGCATTTTTATTATGTATTATTATGAATTGCATGGTACAGTTGGTATTAAACAAATAATAAGTAGTGCTTCATAGAAAATATGTTAAAGAGTAGTTGAAAAATCAAGCTTGAAGAATTTAAAATTTACTAAAATTAAGGTGTTTGTACAATCTTCCCTGGTCCCCTCCCTCCCCCCCCCCCCCCCCCCCCCCCCAATATTGCTCCCCCTGCATTTCAAGTCTTGAATTAATGAATCTTTTTTTATTATTATTTATTTATTTATTTATTCCCATTTCAGTTTGGGTAATAGAAAAATTCTCACTCACCTACCAGTTACATTTTGCAGATGACACCCTGTAGTAAAAAATTGTTCATGATAGAGTGTCACATAACTGATAAAATAGTGACATGATGGAGAATATGAGCAGTGTACCAGTGAAAATACAGCAAGTTCTTGTAGCTGTAGGTCAGTCACACCTAATTAAAGATATAACTTTGGCACTATTCATGGTCTGATGCTTAACAAGATAAAATACTTGAAGTTTGACTCAATATATAAATTCCAGTGTGAATTTGGGACCCTTCATACCACCTGAATGCATAGTCGTCCCTTAAAACAAGGTGACTTCTTGAAGCCTCCGGGTTAGCGGGTCCATTACTATGAAATCCCTTTAAGATCAGGCATCTTAGTACCATGAATGCAGGTAGGCCTCTTTCTCCCAGTTCCTTTGAGTACTCCCATGCAGCAAGGTAGAAACCTTGGTAATCTGCTCCATGCAGGCTGTGTGACTCTTACACATTCTGCATTACAGGCTTTTGTTGAGTAAGTTATTTTACATGCAGAGTGCAGAAATGTTATGGCTCACTGACTAATGGCTGCTAGCCCACTTCTTTGTACAGCAAGATTAATTTGCTATAGGATGAACCTAATGAGCACTCTGGACAGGCAGGATGTGTGTCCTTTCAGTGGCTGAAACTAATAGTTATCCTGGTTAGTACTGACCTTTCAGTCCTATTGAAGGGCAGCTTAGTTTCGTTCCTTTATTGGAGGAAAGATATTGCTACTCTTCCTCTGCTACGTGCTGCTAAAGAATAGCAGAATGTGGCCAGTAACAAAATGTAGAACTCCACAGAGAACATAGGTGATCCTTTGAGGTTCTTTTCTCCCATGAATTGCACCTTCAGTCATTTTATGTTTGATCTTTATAGTTTACTTCTGCTCCATAAAAAGTACTTTGACTCTAAGTGAACAGAGACATTTCTGAGACCACCTGTCTACAGATGTCATGCATGGATTGCTGGCCATAAAAAGAAAACCCCATTTGAACAACTTCTAATAAGGAAATCTCAGAATCACATAAAAGACTACGATCTGTTTATACAGCTATGAAATCAATCGTCAGTACCCGAACCCATTGCTTATAAGAGGCCAGCAATTAGAGTGCATATTTGAATGCAGCTCTGGAGAAAGAATTCTGTGCAAAACAGCACCTTTCTGAATAATAGTTAATTAATTAATTTTATAATTATATTAATAAAAAATAAAAAATAATAATTAATTAAAAAAGTTAATAAAAAAAGTTAAAGTAAATAAAGGCAAGAAAACATTTTGCAAAGTGCAGCTCAAAAATTTTGCAAACTTTTCTCTTACTGTGGTCAGCAGTGTGTAGTGCTTTATACCGACCATGATAACGAAGAGGGTACTTGACTTCTTTTTAATGCACTTAAGATTCAAGATATGTGGAGTTTAGGTATTTCATTGTGCTCATTTATGGTACCTTCAGGTACAGCAGATTTTTCACATCAACTAACCAAACAAAAGGTGATGAAATACAAATATGAAATACTTCACAGCCACAAAATTAGAATCAATGAACTAATAAAATCATGAAATGATGCCTAATAGCTCAGCTATTGAATTCACTATGTTCATTTCTTTCCACGTACAGAGGAGCTGATACCATCCCCGTCCCCAACCAACTGAAAATGTAAATACATTCAACAGAAAATTAGTTAATCATAATCTAGGGTGTTTTCTTTACATGTATATACAGGACCTTAATAGCCACATTATGCATTACTTCGAGTGCTCACTGTTTCAGTAATACTGTCCAAGCAACCCTGTTTTTTTTCACCTACATTTTAGCCTCACAATTGTTTTACTCAGACTTCTCCTATACTCAGTAATTTCTGTCAAGAAAGAAACAAGAGTTGCCAGGGCCTAATGGCTTTGACTTTAAATGTCTTGTTTAATTACAGTTTCCTAGACATTTACACTGCTCCATATGTATTTTTGGCAGCTGTAAAAAAAAATAAAAATAAAAAAAATAAAATCATCTAGTAATAGTAGTGAAAGGGTATCTATTTTTAAACAGAATTTTGTGGATTTCACTGCTTGAATCTATGAAAGGCTCTCTCTGTCCAGATAAATTCTCATTTCTATATTTTAGTTTTTAGTTTTCATTTACAAAAATAATACTTCTTTCTGCAGGGCATTTTACTCTTAAAAGATTATGGACCAAATAGACAAGGGATTTTAGGCATACTTAGGTGCAAATCTTACATGCAAATGTAAACATTTCTTTTAATTACCTGATGCATCTTTGGACACTTTATAAGACATGCTAGGTTTTCATTTGTACACCTAGACATACTGGAAATTACATTCATGACAGTGTTTCTAAAGAGCAAAACAAAGCTTTTTCTTCAATCAGGGGTTAAATCTTCAGATCTTTTATCAATTCATAATATATTCAGATAGAGTTCCCATATAAATGAGTGGAAATCAAGTCTAGATAATGATGTTAACATGGCCTGGCATTATCTGCCTTTCTCCCAAAGGAAAAAAACAGCAAATCTCTATTGTGTTTCTGAAGGAGCAAATTCAAAATGGCTTATCATTAGCTCAGCCTTCTTAGTAGTCAATATTAAATCTCATATTTATTTTAGTGGAATATTAGGTCAGTTCTGAACTTCCAAGAATCTAGAGTGACTGTCTAATTCATAATTCTTCTCTCTAATGCCCTTAATAAGCAAATCTTCCAAAATAAGCACAAAATGGATTGTAAAGTCTCCCAAATGGAATGACTTCTGAAGCTGGATCTAGTTAGCTCTTGTTAAACAAGTTTAGTAATCCACAACTTTGCAATTTGTACAAATTTAGAGATCTCTGAAGTGAATACAGAGAGGATGGATTTAGATTAGGTCCTGAGCTGATATGCTCTGCTAGCTTGGAAACAAATTATAATCACTCCCATTTCAAAAGTGCATATTCTTATCATTCTGAGAAACTGAGTAAAATTACATTGCTTGCAAGGAGAGCTTTCTAAAATAGGTGCTGGGATGCCATTGTAATGATGACCTTAGTAAAAATGCTTAAACAGAATGTGATCTCACAAGAGAAAAATGTGGCATAAGACTAATTGATAAAACTGCCTTGTTAACTGAAACTATTTGTAGCGTGTCAAGTATAAAGTTGCTCAAATTTATTCTTTGTAATTGAATTTCAGAGAAATATGAACTTAGTAGACTGTATGTTTTGTGTATTTTACCCAAATTAAGTGAATACATTACGAAGATATTTGACGAATTTTGCTCTAGTTGTTATCTTAAAAAAAAAAAAAAAAAAAAAAAAAGGAATTTCTCTCTTTCGTGTCACACTTAAAATTTATTTAAAAGCTTAACTGAGCTTGAGAAAACTAGGAATCACCAGAAACATATTCTGTAGGATGGTATGTATTGTCATGTTTCAAAATGAAATTACTCTGCCTGGTAATGGTTTTCTTCTATTAGCTGTTTTTTAGTGATATTTACTCAATTTTTCAGACTTAAGTGAATACACATATTTGCTTTGTACCTGAAATACTGATCTTGTTAAAAAAAATAAAATTAAAAAATTAAAAAAAAAAAAGTATATCACTTTCATGTAAGTTAGTCTTCAGTAAATTCCATTATATCTATATGGCAAAAAATGATGACTAGTTATGGGGCTGTGCCTAGTAAAGATGTGCATGTGTAGGATATAGGGGACTTTTAAGAAGTGCTTAGGTTTCTAGTACTTGCTAATGTCCTAACTTACTATTAATTCATAAATACTCATTTGTAAAGGATAACTGTTTCTCAAACATGCATATAACAATGCTTCTAGGTGTGTGTATGAGCAACTTCACGTTTCTAAGAAAATAGTGTTTGTGAGATTTGTACCTTTTCAAGATGTCCCTAGGGTTCCTGTTTTTAGTTTGCCTCCCTTATATCTGCTGCAGAGCCAAAGTATAGTAAAGAAATTTCAGACATTTGTTGTAAAAAGTGCATCACAGTGCCTGAATTAAGGAGCTTTATGGAGCATATGAAGTTGTGCTGCAGAACATCATGTTTTATATAAAAGTAATATGAAAGCAGAAGGATAGAGATTGAGGAATTTGGAATTTTTCCTGGTGTCACTATAAAAGATACTGTGTTATGTGGTCCTCTATTACAGTCAGTTTTTGTCACCATTAAGGAGTAATAATATTACCATAAATAATGCTTATTATTATGTGACCTATGTAATACGAGATTTTAGCTGTAAAATATAATCTTCTTCCAATACAACTGTGTACAGTATACCATCAGTACCATTAGAATAGAAGGAGAGACAAACAAAAACAAACTGAATAATTCATGTGAAATAAAAAAAGACAAAAGGTAAATGAAATTGATGTTAAGCTGTCTGGATGGTCAAGTAGAACAAGTTCCTCTTCAGAATGATCATTGAGAGGAACCTTTGGCCTTTGTGGTTAACCATCTGTCCTGTGCAAAACTAGGCATGTGTAGCCCTTCACAGAGTATCTAAGAGTAGAGCAGCTATCCTCCAGGATGCTCTTCTGCCCCTAATTGCATTGTGGGTGACATTTGTGGTCTGGGAGCCTTGAAAGAAACTTTGTTTTATATCTCAATAGATTTAAATCACACTAAGCAAATCAATAGAACTGTTTTTCCAACAGTTGGTTCAAATCGTTGCTGTTAAACACCATGTCATAAGGTTCAATTTGGGGGAAATTTTTTTGAGTGATTGATGTTCTATATAATATATACACTATGCTTGTTGGCCTGATGACAGCATCATCACATTGGAGTATGTGAAGTTGTTAGGCTTTTTAAGCATCTAGTAAAAGCTCTAGTCTCGTTTTTAGCAGCAATATTTTTCTAATTATGCTCTTGCCTAAGTAGCCGTGAAAGACGTCTATGATTGTTTCTGTAATTAAATAAAACATGCATAAGTAATAACTATAAGCAAGAGAGGGGTGATTTTGTCATCCATAACTTAAGTGCAGTTTCTTTAATAATTTACAGTGTGCAAGTAAAACCATTAACATGCCTGGGTGCAACTGCATAGTCATGCTATGGGACTTTTCCACGTATGCAGTAAGGCAGGATTGAGAGTTGTATGGTGCTTAATCACAAGTGGGGAGTGCCCAAGCCTTTTGTGAGACACAATGAGAGCAAGAGACTGAGTGTTTGGGGAAGGGGGATTGAAGCCCTTATTGAAAAAGCGAACAGGAAAGCTTTGGTAAAACAAAATCTTGTACTGCTGCTTTGAGACTGTTTTGAGAAGCTTTGCCATTACCTCAGTGAAAGTTGAAGAACATTGAAATAGAACTTTTCATGTTTTAATAGTTCATGTGGAGTTTCTTCTGCGCTTCATTTTGAAGTATAGGCTATAGATTACAGAAATAGTGGGAAAAGTGTGTCTGGATTTATAGTATTCAAAGAAAAATACTTCAAAAACTGTCAAAATCATTTTAGATCAGCCAAAAACTTGTGCTTGTGTAAGTAAATAGCATTGCTGAACTTTATGGCTTTCTTTCTTTCTTTCTTTCTTTCTTTCTTTCTTTCTTTCTTTCTTTCTTTCTTTCTTTTTTTCTGTAGGTCTACAGCTCCCTCTTGCGTACGTGATTAAACATGTAATCAATTACAGTTTTGCCAAGTCGATGTATATTTTATATGCATTATTTCAATCAATTTAGACAATAGTTAGCATTTTCTGTTTGCTTCACTGCAGGAAAATGGGCTAAATCACTAACCTAAAAATGCTAAGCACCATGTCTGAAAGCAATAAGATTCTTACATATTTTTTTTTCTGAACTAGCAAGGTTAGGTAGTAGTAACAGCAACATTTCTTATAGCAGCCAGTAGCCAGGTCCTGCAGTACCTGCTTAGGTAGCTGAGCAGAGCTGTGTGGTGATGCACAGGACAGCTGCATGTACCCACAGAGGGCTCAGCTCATTCTGCCCCTGAATGACTTTGCCATGCGAGAGTCTGATGCCTTCCAGTTCAACATGGAACTGTGGTTTATAACAAAAATAAAAGGCTGAAAATTTGATGGGAAAAATGTTTGACAAATGGGACCACTTTTAGTACTGATAAACTAGAATAAGATTCATAAACAGTAAAATAAGGATCAAATTAAATGTGGTTCAGTATCATTCTGGTTCTGAGCAGGACATGACTGGCCACTTCCAGTTGGCAGCCTGGGCAGTATTTGTCGTCAGTGGGGATGATACTACCTGTTTTCTATACCATACTGAACAAGGGAAAAATGCCCTTAGAATGAAATGCTGCTATTCTGAATTCTGCAACCTGTCAGCCTCTGCTAGCTATCTGTAAGCAATTATTGCAGTCCCACAGAGAACACATGGGATCTGTGGTGCAGCGGTAGAAATTGGGAGATAAGATGATGATGTGCACTTGATTTGATCGACTAACCTGTTGAGAGTTTCTAAGAGGAGGGTCAAGCAGCTGTTTCTTTATAGATTGACATATTACATAAAGTGCTGTAGCAATAACTTCAACATTTTTGTCCTTCACTTCTCATTGTACTGTTCACAGAAAATTCCAGAGGGGAAAAAAAAAAAAAAAAAAAAAAAAAAAAGTTTTTCACAGGCTATATATTTATTGTACATCTTTATAGCAGAGCAAGGTTTTGTAATAACAAACGATTATTCACCAGGAGATTTGTACCCTCATCTGTTTTTCAGTTTTCTGCATTAGACTAAACTGAGATATTACATGACACAAGTGATTGAATTCACTGACAATTTACCTCTGAAAGTAGGATAATAGGGGTTACAAATGAACTGAACAATGACATTGTTAAAGGAAGGAAGAATATTTTATAACATCTTTTGTTTGAGATGAAAAGTCTGGAACTGGAAGCATTATATTGCAAATTAGAAAGCTATTATCAGGGTAGGAACTGATATTAAATTAGATAATTTGCTTTTCATTTTTTCTGGGCAGAAAGCAATTCGAAATGTATGACTTAAAGAAACAACTATTGCGCAGTTTCACATTACAGAATTTCCTATATTCAGCTCAGAACACAAATGCATATTCTTACTGCAGATTTAATAAAATAGAGAATAGTAACTAAAGGAAGATAGCATGTGCTAATGCATGACCATTAGAATTTATGAAAAATGAAGTGGATGGCTTCAGATTAGACAAGGATTCTATTTTATTGTCTTTTACATCTATTTTTACTGCAACAATTCAGCTGATATGTCAGAGCTCTGCAGTCTGTCTGATGGGAAAAACGCACAGATGGAACTACATTTTTAAGTTTAACCTAAATGATATTCAGGCTTGACAGTACTCTGTTGTCAAGAGTGTACAAGGAAACTTTAAAAAATAAACAAAAAAATGAGGGTGCTGACTACTGATGGCCCTGATTTCTGAGTACCCATGTTAAAATCTCTAAAAAGGACCAATAGCTTGGATACATCTTCTTGGATAAAATCTCTTCAGTTTAAAGATTTTACAGAAGTGTATCTCTGAATGTTGTAAAGATGGCTAGACCATACAAATATGTTCTTTACTTGCTAATACATTCTGTCATAGTGTATTGACCTTCTGCTGTCTTGGATCAAGCCTCCACTGGGGAATTTAATAATCATTATTGCTGAAAGTGTCTGTATCCCCTGCAGGCTAGTTTTAAGGTCAGTGTTTATAAAGAATGACTGCTGAAGGAAGAATAAATATAATCATTTTTTCATCAAACCGATAGTCTAGTAAGCATGAATGAATAGTGGCTGAAGATTGCTCATTAGGAGAAGGCAAAAATAGGTGAATCAAAGAATTTTAGAGTTCTAAGCTGTAAATTGTGAAGTTTACTATTTCATCTGTCTTTCAAATATAGATGGAGAAATTATTAGATAATAATTGGAAATAGTTCTTTCTGTCCATCTTGGGACTTCATGCCAATGCTGCAAAGAGTGCAGTCCTTCAAATATAACTTCATGTAATGATTTTATTCTGTTCTGTATAGTTCAAAATTACTTTGAATAGATAGCATTTCATAAAACATTTAAATATTATTCAGAACATGGGAAAAGTAGGAAATATTTTGTGAAATTTCCCATTTTTAGCTTAGCTTAGAATCCTCTGCAGATAGATTTGTTTCTCAAATGGATGACTTTCTCTTCATAGCAGTTATCGTATGGACACAACACTTTCATGAGCTTTTGATCATGTCTGTGAATATTTTCAGCCTATCCTAAGTTCAAATGTCATGTAATACTGAGAGCTTTGTCTAAGCAGATACTGCCAATACATATTTGGCTTAAAAAAAAAAAAAAAAAAAAAAAAAAAAGTGAAGTTTTATGAGGATTTTTTTTTTCTGTAAAATAATGGTTGTTTCTGTTCAGATGCATCATCTCAGTTGGCTGTGCTTTACAGACGTGTTTCACAATCAGAAGCATTTACCAATTACCTATTTTTTATTTTTTTCATAAGCAAGAAATAAAGATGGGAAAACAAAATATGATAGGCCTGTATTTGACAGAAAGAAATGTCATATGGGGTGTTTGTTTCATCATTTCCTTGGCTTCTTATGTTTGTAGAGCTCTGGATTGTTGAGCATTTGCAGAATACTTATATCTACCAGAACTGTAATTCCCAATGATGACTTGTGCTTTTCTAAATATGCGCCAGCTCCTGATTATTTTTTCTGGGGAAGCTTTGTAAAATGATTCAAGCAAGTTAATAGTGTCTCAAGAATTTTATATTTAATGTTTCCAGTTTCAATCTCTTATTGATGTATAGTTGTTCTCTGAATGGTAGAAAGGAGGGAAATGAGGATGATCTCCTTTGGCTCCATTTGAAAAAGGATTAAATAAAGAAGGAAAGAAAAGTTTGGGAAAAAAAAAAAGAAAGTTTGAGTTCACTGTGTAATTAAGATGTGGAACCCTTTTCCACAAGACATGGGGAATGCTGAAGGTTTTTGAGGTAAAGCAAATAGAAAAAATAGGGGAAAAGAATCTGTCAAGGGCTATTAAGAATTTAAAACAACAACAACAACAAAACACCTTGAGGTGTCTCTGAGGCACAGAATGATGATGTGGTGGCTGGGAAAGCATGAAGGGGAAATACAGCCCTAGATGCTGACACCTGGACGTACACTGTTGGTCATAGCCATAGACAGAATAAGGTTCTAGGTGGATCTTAGTGAATCATTAAATTCCCTCATATCCTCATATTGTTTTTCAAATAGAATTGTTAATGAAAAAAAAAAAAAAAGATGACTCCATCCAAAATCATACATCACAAAAAAAAAAAAAGAAAAAAATCAAAAACCATAGCCCAAAAAAGAGCAGCAGCAACACTGGCCATGCATTTGGAGGTGTTAGAAAATTAAATAATACGTAGATGTTATGACCAGCTGGAGTTATGTATTCTAGGAAACACTGTGCAGAAAATTTACAGAGACATACACATTACTCTAAAATTTTTCTGACCCTCTGATGTATTGCTATCTTAAGATATTGAAATGCAAGAAATCTGGAGTATGTCACTGAGGATTTACACATCTGTGCCCTAAGCAACTCTATTTGCTATGTGATTTAAATATAATCTCTCAATCATTTACTTCATATTTCTTAAGAAAAATCAATGTATTTGGAAACAGATGAGTTGATTATTTCATGTTACAAATCTCCAAAGATATCACATCTGTCTGTATCATTCTAATTTTCTTTAAACATAATGCCTCTATGATTGGAATTTTCTAGATTGAGTTTGTATTGTGTACACTCATTGCATACACGGGCATGACCACCTGCAAGTCATTGTGCAAAATGATGAGGAAGTTATTACTGGGAAGAACATTCTTGAAAATATGACACTGTGTATCAAGTCTCAATGAGGCTAATCACATACTCAAAAGAATTCACCAATATAAGTGTTTCATTTTCTTGTCATGATATTTAAAAGACCAGATTAGTGTACTTTAGGAGAGAGATTTTTCTCCACTGAAAAAGCTTACATTTAGTCTCAGGTAAGAAGTTAAGAATCAAAGTAAAACACTGATAAATACAGTCATTACACGAACACTGCATATTTGTCAACATATTGCTAAATAGTTAAAGCTATCTAGTTTTAGTGAATATTTGATCACTGAACTAAATTCGGTTAAATCAATGTGATAGTTTCTGTCTTTCAACCAATAACATAAACTTCCACATTGCTGAACTTTTTTCAAAAGCATGCCCAGTATTTCAAATACTTTAGTAAGAGATGATAGGTTTGGTTATATGCATTAATAATAGAAATACACAGTTACTCCACTGTTAAGACAAGGAAGGACAGCATTAGAACAGAAACAGTAATTTCTAGAGATTAGATTTACAGGTCTAAAATATGAAATTTTGGTTGGTAAAAATTGCATAAATTCTGAAAGCAGAACATGTAGTGACAAACATATATAAATCCAAGAATACAAGAAAATTAAAAGTCTACTGCAATAGTAAGTAGCACAGGATGTCTGAAAAAAAAAACAAAAAACAAAAACAAAACAAAACAAAACAAAATAGTGAATCTGGATCAGTGTGGAGTCAGAAGTTGTATTAAAAAAAAAAAAAGTTATCAGTCTTTTTAATAGTACATATTAAAAGGAGGCTTGGGCACAGTTGTAATGCGCAACTGAAAGGTAGAATCTGTTATTTGAGTGAGTCCTGAAACTGGAAGCTGGTTGGTTACTTGGAGAAAATAACACACCTCTGCAAGACAGAGACATTTTTGGTTTTAATTCACTCATTTTACTCTCTCAAAGGTAAATTGAGGTCTTAGGTGGAAGAGCATCTAGAGTGTTTCATGGCCCACATCTGACAAGTACTTCTTTTTTATATCAGTAACTCCAGTAATCACTTGTGTATATGAATACCTATTGCAATTATTTATGTGTGATCATATTTAAGAGCAAAGGCTCATTATTCTCAAGAATATTGTAAAGGTAACCAATACTTTGGAACAATGGGAATGGATTAAATTGCCTGTATGTTAAACAAGAATTATAAGATCCTATATACAATTATGAATAATAAAATATGAAGTAGAACTATTCATTCATATATGCTCTGAAAAATTAATTATGAAACCTACAAGTTATGACTTCTATATTTTATTCTTCACTTTGCTATTGAATTAATACATAGTGCCAATAGCTACAAAGTCAAATTCAAGAAAATGCCTAAAAGCATTTCTACATTTAATGGCACACTAAAGCACACTGTTATGCTGAAATGAAATACAAAACTTCTTTCATGCCTGTTATACAAGTTTTACCTATGCGTATTTAGTAAGAATGGTACCTTGAAAGCATATAATCTGAAATTCGGGAAAAAGCTGCTTTCTGCCTCTCTAATACTTATTACAGTTTCTTAAGAAGATGGATATGTACTACTACTCAGTGCCAAAGTCTTTTTCTACTGATAATCCTAGTAATTAAGCAATATGAAAAATATTGGAAAAACCTTGAAATTTGGACAAAAATAATTTTAAAAAACATTTGTCTAACTTCTACTCCCATCTAGTAACTTTATTCCTTAAGCTGGGAGCCATATAACATGGTATAGCCAAGAAATGCTTGTATAGTTCAAATTAAAAAAAAAAAAAAAAGTATACGGAAATTCAGTGCCACAGAGTAGAAATGTGTGATCATTCCTACTTCCCAGCTGAGCAACAGTAGCTTATCAAAACAAAATGTGTTCACCAGTGAGCAGTTGGGACTACCCTTGGAACACTTACCAGCTACGTGTCCATGGGCCAGCAGCAATTTCTGTGTCCCATGGCCTATCTGAAAAAAATATGAAGTAATTTCTTGTCCTGCAGAAACATCTCTTTTCTAAAAGTACGCTGCTCTTGATAAGCTGTGCTGAGATAGGTAAATGAGAAAGGAAAATTTCTCTGCTTACAGATACTTAGAGAGGAAGGCAGAATTTTGGGGAAAGTCATCTGGTTCAAACAGGACTCGAGAAAAAGTATAGTGAGCACGTGCCTTGTGAAGATATTTATTTCTGTCATCCAGCATGGTGAGCAGATTGCTTTTTCAAGCTCAAACTTTTTTATTGGCTATCAGGAGCTCGGGAGCAGAAACAGCTGGAATATAATTCACACTACAAATTAAATAATGATTCCCTTTCTTGCTGCTGAATGCTTCCGTGTGCAGAGATGTCAACTTTGGTACCCAGTGAATGAAAACTCTATCCGTATGAGCTATGTCCCTTTGTATACAGGGTTTCCCAAGATGACCCATCTAAGAAATAGACAATTTACAGTAAGGAAGAAAAGGAAAGTCATTTTTACTGTGTTTAGAGATATTCTTAAGTGTACATTTCAGAGTTACTCTTTCTATGCTGCATGCCATTGAGAGCACCCCAGATCTCAATAACACGTTCAAAATCTTTAGTTACACAAAATATTTCAGCCCTAAAAATTACAATACCTGATTACAGTAAAGAAGAGAAAAAACAAGCCATCATTAATTTGGAGAACCTCCACGGCAGCAGTAAATTATGGGGGCAAGAAATACCAGTAGGTAATCAGATGATGGTACATAGAAAAACAAACCAACTGTGCAGCACTGTGCAGCTGGCTCATCTGAGCTGAGGGAGGTTCCTTTAAAATTCAGACATGGTAATTGTGTGGTCTTGAGCACACAAACCAACTCCAGCCAGGCAATGAGAGAATTTGATGTGCAGCCTTAGCAGTTCCTATTTATTTAAAGATTCTCATAGAAACACATGATTAAATAGCTTAAATTTTCATGACTGTGAAGAAAAGCTTATTAATACAATCTTAGGCCTAAAGATAAATGAGAAAGAGCTCTTAGGTGTGCTATTTGAAAATCAGTCTCATGATCAAAGTAATTGCGGTTTTAGAAAGCTTTGGGGAAGATGACGTCATTTTTTGGTTGTTCAAATCTTTGAAACCTCTAAATACACACTCATGACTTTCATTGCTGTAAACATGCTACAAGTCTCACCAATATAACAATGAAAAACTTATTTACAGCTTAGTGCACTATGTCTAATAATAATAATTAAAAAAATCTTAAAATTACAGGAATTTATTCAAGACTTTTTACAAGGAAGTAAGTTTTTCACTGAAGGGTCTAGTTGTCTAGTCATTTATGCTTAAGCCTAATTAATATATTAACCAAGCAGCCCAAGTATATTAGATGTGTACCAATTTTAAAGAAACAGATGTCTCATTATTATTTTCCTATAAACCATGCTTGGAGCAGACTGTAAGCTTTGTTTCTTCTCATCAAAATGTAATATGAATCAGACAACAATGAGGGTGATTTTCAAAACGAATTGTCCATGTTATAAAAGTAAATGGAGTGTGTAGGCCAACTTCTTATAAACTGCCTGAAAATATTGATCTATTTATGTAGGGATCTATCACTAAACTGCGATCAGTTACTAAATTGATACGGTAGTGTAATCCCAACAGAGGTGGTCCCTTCTTTCATCTGTTTTGAGGTACAAGATTATAAAGGTAGTTAAAAGAATCCGAGTTATAAATTCTAGACCAATTTCTTTGTGTTCTCTTAACAAAGAAGCCCTGCCCAACACTGATTTCTGTAACATAGAAAATCTGTCAGAAAATGCAGAAAAAATAGCTGAATAGAGTGCAGCCAGTTATAGGCAAACAAGTTAGAAATTGCACAGTGTTTGTAAGGCAGATGTTGTGGTTTAACCTGGCCGGCAGCTCAGCACCACACAGCCATTCACTCAACCCCCACCTCCCAGTGGGATGGGGGAGAGAATTGGGAAGAAAAAAAGTAAAAACTCATGGGTTGAGATAAATAAAGTTTAATAGGACAGAAAAGGAAAAGTAAAAATAATGATAATAATAGAATGCCCAAAGCCATTGATGTGCAGCGCAATTGCTCACTACCTGCTGACCAATGCCCAGCCCATCCATGAGCAGTGATCCTCCCCCCATCTGGACCAAACAAATAGTATCGAGATCAGGTAATCAAAAGGCCATGGCCATTTTAATGTAAAATGATAGCTTATTTGGAATGCTACTAGATCAGCTGTCTTTAAGAGCGTACTTTAGAATTTTTAGAAATTAAATGATTTAAAATTAGTAAAGATATTTAATTAACTGTATTACAGTCATGAAAATGTGGCAGCTCTTAAAAAAAAAAAAAAAAAAAAACAGTTTTTCAGCTCTTCAGAGCTTTAATGCTCATATAATGTTCTTAACCACTGTTGCCTTCATTTTATTATCTTGTAGAAACATTGAATTGGAACATCCAGTCATAATCATTTTTCATTCAAATTGATCACAGCTTTGAAATTTGTGCTATGAAAGTAATCACATCATAAGAAAGATGAAAAATTAGGTCAGTTGAATAAAAGGAAAATTATCACACAACTAGAACACATTCATCTCTCTTCTTGCATACAGTCTTTCAGGCAAAGTTGCCCATACAGCAATTTCATATTCATTTGAATGTTTTAAGGTTTAATGAATTATGAATGATATAGCTGCTATTGCCTTACACAGCACTTCGAAAAATGTTTCTAATTACAGTGACCTATGACAGTTCTCATTAGTTTGTTAGTGAGCATTCCCTTGAAATTAGGCATGTGACAGAGTTCAAAAAAAAAAAAAAAAAGGTAATTCATAATGGAAAGTAATTGTTGTCATAATGAAGTAAAATTATCTTTTCTAAGTGAATAATTCATTTCTGATAAAAAGCAAAGAGAGATAGCTTTTCTGGAAATCAAATTTCCAAAATTATGAAATTGCAAAGCAGGAGTCTAATAATAGAAGTGCTTAGGTCCAAGGCAATTTTGCCGATGTCAGCCCCTAGCAGGAACGCATAGAGAAAGGGTGATGTCAAAAGAAACTCCGTCTTTCATTCTGTGTAAAACTCTCCCTTCAGAGCTGGCATGAAGGAGAGCTCCTCTGTACAGGCCCAGATAACTGAAAGGCAAGATCCCAACAGCCTGGTCCCCAGTAGAATGAGATGACAAAGCCAAAGATAAAAGTACAGAGGAATTTATACATATCAAGATATGGTAAGAAGAGTGGCTTTGCTCCCGGACAGACAGAGTTTTTAAAGCTGTATTTTTTGCTAGCTAATTTTGTGATTTAAAGAATAGATATAATGCCTTTTGTTGCATTTGTCTCACTGCAGTGCATATTAGGTTGTATGTGCTGTATTTCTGCAGACTTGAATGCTGTTGATACGCTGAAAACTACATATTAACTTCTGACAGCTTCCTCGAACCTTATATGCACATATAGCAGAAATGCCTATGTTCTTAAACAGATAAATAAATAAATAAATAAATTTTGAATATAGTTGAAAAGAAGAAAGAAAAAATTCAAAGCAAGCAAAGAAACAAGAAAAAACACCTCGAAACCATTCCTTAAAGCCCCAATTCTTACTAGTTCTCTGTAAAATGAAAAAGGGATGACAATTCTAGCAAATTTTAAAATTTGAATCTTTCTTTCAAGGTTTTGTTGGAGAATAGATTTTAAAGGGGGAAGAGATCCTCCATAGGAGAATATTCATAATGGAGTTTGCCTGTTATTTATTCTTTAATTATAATTAAATATTAGAGAGAATTATAAAGGAAGTATGGAGAGAATTATAAGGGAAGAGAATTATAAAGGAAGTATGAAGAGTAATCAGTAATATTTTTCTACATTCCAATGAAACAGAGATTTTGTATTTTTATATGTTCTTATAAGGACTCTTTAATATTATTGTGAATTTTTGAGCACTACATTTTATACTGAGCATTTGGAATTTATCCAGGGAAAAGAATAAGAACTGTCAGTGAAAATATAACATATGAGGAAAGACTTAAAGAACTAGGTTTTGAGGAGGAGGAAAACATTATAAAGATCTTTGACAGCCTAAGAGTAATATAACTTTTCTTATCAGTTTTTTTTTTTTTTTTTTTGGTAACTTTATTTACAACATGGGTTTATTGTACTCACCTCAGAATGAAGGGGGAGGCAAAGAACAAGTGAAGTATTGTATGAAGTGTTAGTACCAACCTTGGAAGAAAATAGCCAAACTGCTGTTATAACAGGTAAGAGCAGAGTGAAATGTCCAGGACATGGGAAAAGAAAGGAAGAGCAAAGAGAGATGCAGTCTTCTGTGTCCTCTAACCAGCTGCTGTGTCCCTAAAGACCTCTCCTGCCCACCTCTTTAGCAGTAAAGTGTCTCCTTTGGGGCCAGGCGAAGCGGGAGTATTCTGCAGACATAGTATTTGTTTTGTCTTGCCCACCTGTTCTTATGTTTTACTTTCTACACTATTTTAAAATGCACTTAAACTAGTAGAAAGTCTTTCATTATCGTCTTGCTCTTAACTGTGAGACAGATAAATGGAATAACATGACCTGCAAAGGAGACTTATAAATCTAGTATTAAATTAACCATTTAAGTTATGTGGCACAGCATTAAATGAAACATGAAGCTGATGGTTTCTGTCTGGAAGAAAACTCAGTCAAATTCCCTTGTTTATGTGCTAGTGGTAAGCAAATTTCATTTACTTTCTACAGTTTGCCTCTTTATTTAAAGAGTAATACTTCTATTGTGGTAAGCCACTTTGTGATCTAAGCAGTCACTTGTACTTTTCATGATTGCACACTGTTCACTTCTTCCAGATCCTGACCAGGTAGCAGCTAGCATACCCTCACAGGAGTCAGTGGAATTATACTTATGCATACTATTTGAAGTTTCTGTCAAAAAGCTACTTGATGTCTATCAAAAATCAAAGGAATCTGATAGCAGCTGATAAGTATTGCATTTTCTCACTGTAATCATATTCAATTGTTGAATTTTAAGATAACCAAAAGGATAAGAACAAGACATCTGTAAAACCAGTAAGATATCAAGGTGCTATGTAGAATAATATGGTAGAAGAATATCATTGTATTATATTCATTTGCATTTTTAGAAAAATAGCATCAGTTTCTAGGTTGAATTATCATTCACATTTAATCACAAATAGGCTTTATTATTTAATATTACTTTAGCTTAAGAGACTAATCTGAAGATTGTCCAGAAAAAAAACAATTGTTGCAGACTTTCTGTATTATCAATGAATTCAAATATAATTCCATTTTGTCTAGATATGCCATGATGCCATGCTATTGCTCCTGCCTTCTCATCATCACCTTCTCTGGTTAGGAAAAAGCTAATCAGAGACTGAAATGTGCTAGCTGTCCAAGTATTTCCCATTGCATGTTTGATGAGTAGTCTGTCTAAAAGGACAGGGAGCTCTTCGAGGAGCCAACACTACGGACAGATGTTATTAAAGGTAAAGTCAAACTTTAAAGCTGAATAGCTACAGCTTAAGGTGAATATTCAAGTCCTTTTATTGAAAAGTTAGCCCATTCATAAATTACAGTCTTTCGCATATAAAGATAAATACATTAGCACATAATTTTAAGTTGCTTTGTCTCATCCCATGGCAGGGCACTGAATGGTAACTTTAGAATAACTTGATCTGCCACTTCTACCAAAGGAGCCTTGAATGCTATGTTTTGAGGCTGATTAGGACTTTTCAGAACAGTTTCCTGACTACAAAAAAAACTTACCGGCATTCAGTCACTGGCTTTAAGACCTAGTAGCTACATCCAGCTGGCCATCTTCTTTTACTGAATATTTCTCTTTGCTCTGATTAGAATGTTCTAAAAGAGAGGTAAGGGCTGTGCTAGGAGTTTAGCGGTGCCACGATAAGGGGCCCTGGACTTGGTTACTGGCCTTCCTTTATTTATCAGTGCCCATGTGGAGTTATTCACCCTTACCCCTAGATTTGCTCATATTTCTTGGTATCATTTGAAATCATCATCAACCAGTAATCATTTGAAAACTTCTCAGCTATGTCTGCTTTTCCTTTCCACCAAATCCAAACCTCTTTCTTTAAAAGAGCTCTGCCCAAAGTGGGGCTATTTCTTATAAAGGTACATCATTCTGCTAGGGTCAAAAACAGTAGCAGAGAAAGACCAGTGTATTAGATTGGCTTTTTTTTTTTTTTCATTGTTCTTTTTTTGAGTAGACTAACCTCTCATCATTAAACAGATTAATAAAATTCAGAATTACAACAAAAAAGGGGAGGTAATAACATGGCATGATATTTTCCGTTAATGGGTAGCATTTACCCAATAGCTTAGATTAATACAATGTTTGTCTGTTTTCCATTTCACGTTCTTACTTCTTACTGTAAGAATATTTTATATCTACAGACCTTAGAAGGGCTTGGGGTTATTACATTTTCACATACAGAAGCTCCATTGTTTTATTCTGTCAGTCAGTGCTGCCAAATGCAAATAAAAAATCTTCCAGTTTCTAGTCTTGTTTTGAAACTTCTTGTCTTCCATAATAACATCATCTCAAGATGGTAAGAATTGGACTGTAGAAATAAGCACTACTATCATCAGTGTTTGAAGCAATACCTTAATCAGTTTTTTGTTTTGTTTTGTTTTTGTCACTCTCTGCTGTGTAATTTCCCACATCAAAATACCAGGAACATTAAGTGTGTACTTGTTATGTGTAAAGTGTATAATGCCATCTTGCCTCTGCATATCACACCTTTTCTCCAAACTATGTAGAAATGCTGCTACATTTTGATCTGGCAGTACAGTGCAACTGTTGCACAAAAGAGCCATAGGCTGCTTCTGTCTGACTCCACACTGTCTACAAAAATGGGGAAATCCTTGCAATGGGGGAACATGCTGAAAGAGGTCTCATGCTGGGCATATTTCCACTATATAAATCATGTGCAACTTAGCTTGTGTTTGAGTTCATCCACCTAGAGAATAGCACCCTTTTATTTTTCAGTCTTCTACTTCAAGAAATGATATGAGACAGAGATCAAATGCATGCAATTCTTAGCTTCCTCATGTTCCTTCCTCTCAAATCCCCCAAACCTTTTTTCTTGCCGTCAGACCAAAAAGGAAATTGCTCTATATTATTTTATCCATCATGTACCTGAAGTGGCCAAGAGTAATTCATGTAAAAAAATATGAAAGGACTATTTGCCTTAGGTAAGAAACCTACAAAGACATAAGGAGTGACTTGCTGAACTTCCTGCTGAGGGCAGTTTATAGATCTATTTATTTATTTATTTATTTTAAGCTTATGGTTGCATGTGAAAATAATACTCTGTTTAGAATAAGGTTTCAGCTGTGAAGTAATAATGATCTTTTTTTTTACAGGTTTGTAAAAAAAATCAGTTTGGGATATTGTTCTCATGATTAATAAATTATAATCATCTTCTATTGCCCTACCTGTCTTGCACTTTAGATGAAGTGTGCAGAAATCACCCTTGGCAAAGTTGTGCTGTTGTCATATGTGGATCTGAAGTTCCACCTTTGGCTAGGAGCATTTTAGAAATAAAACAGGAAGCAAAATAAAAATAAAATGTTCTCCTGAGGAGAGCATCTCTTGTCTAGAAATGTAAACAAGAATCAGATCCCTGACATGCAGTCTGTGTCAAGATTTTCTGCTAAACAGATGGCGGATAAGCTTTTCCTAGCAGGAGACATTTTCGTTGAATCTCATATCAGAAATAAAACATTTCTTAACAACAACAACAACAAAGTAATAAAAAGAAGAATTTGTTTTGTTTAAGAATGAAAAAAAAATATTTGAAAAACAAATTTGAAAAAACTTAGTTGAATCCATATGTATTCTATTGTGCAGTGTTACTAGTATGTTTTCTACTTCTCTTTCCTTTATGGCAGGACGTCTTTTATCATATATATATGTATGTTATTCTTGTTCCATCACTAATAAGTTAAATTTCTATTCATTCTACATCCTTGCTTTTTGGTATATGATTGCCTAAGATGAAATTCATTGTTTTTTCTCTATTAGATCTTCTGGTGCAATATAATTTACCCAATAGAGTTTGGATACCAGTTAACACGTTTAGATTTTATGCTGTATTCAGGACAAGTTGATCATATCTGAGGACTGCTCACTTCCAGTAATCTCCCAACTTGGCCAAAATGTAGATGCTAAACTCAGTCAATGTTATTTTACATATAGGAATAAGGAAAGCTGCATGATTCCTTGTAATCTATTAAAAAAATAAGAAAAATAACTTGGATAAAATCTCAAAAAGCTTTGACTTCTCTGCCATATAAACCACTGTATTTGCAACTGTGTTCACAGAGAGAATATAGGTGGTGTGAGCAGAAAACATGTTAAGAAAAAACAGGATACTTTTAGAAATGGTTATGCAAAATTAAGATATTGATGGTCTCTGCTGTTTGATATTGTTTCTGTGCTGAAAATTGCTGATCCTACATCTGAATTAGCAAAAAAAAAAGCAATGTGAGCACTCCCTATCTACTTCAATGAAAAGTGAAGTAGCTTGGCCTAATTCACCACTAAATGTCATTTAAGGCTTCCTATCCCAAACTGTGAAGAAATGGAAAAAGAGCTGTTACTCGTTTCTCTACTAATGGGGGACTTAAAGATGACTAAAAGAAAAGCAGGTACTTTATTTTTGGAGAGCTTGTTTCCTTTTTTTTAATTGATTTTTTTTAACTTTTTTCTGCTTTAGTGTGAGTTTTCTTATGTTAAGGACCAGACGACTCATACAAAAATAGTAGTCTTTTCTCCCTTTCTGTTCGTATCTTGACTGACCCACTAAGTTTGTTTCAGATGTTGGAAATGATAAAAATGTTGATATCTCACTGTGTTCAAAATCAGATCTTTTCTGTATTTCCATGACATAAAAAATCACAGTGTTATCATTTTATTCCATCTGGAATGCAACAATATACTTAAGTTGTGGGAGTCATCTGTATGAAGCTATTTGATATCTGCTTGATACCAATATTATGCAGACTTTTTATTTTTTGTATTGAGCAGCTTAAGGAAATATATTTTTCAATTGATCTGACTAAATTAAAGTCCAAGTTAAGAATTTTAACTTTAGCTATTTATAACCTATGTTTCAGTCAACTCAGTCTTCATTAATTACCAGTTTTATCTGCTCTTATGTATTTTAAATACATTTCCATTATATTTGTGAAATTCTAGTTCCTTTTTAAATTTTAAATTTTACAGAAATCTCCAGTTTAAAAAGTGATTATTCTTACTAGTTTGTTCATTTTTTCTTGTAATTGTAGGGTTTTTTTGTTTGTTTGTTTGTTTGTTTGTTTTTACTGTAGTATACCATTAATACATGCTGTGGTGTTCACTAGTTGTTTCTGCCTTCCTTTCCCCTCTTTTTGAAGAAGATTGTATTGATTGTCTGAGTTCATTTTTGTTTTCCTGCATTGGATAATTCTGTACCCACTTTTACACGGGAAAATACATTTACATTTCAGTGGGATTGAATGCATAACTAATTTTAAGCTGGAAATAATGAATTTCCAGGCCACTGACATAATTGCAGTTTGTATTTTTTTAAACTTTGTATGATCAAGGATTAAGATGTGTGACTGGAAATACATTTCTATTCTCTGAAGTGTGATCAATGATCCTCACCTTTTTTTCTTTAAATCAGAAAACCTGTGAATTTCAATCATTGTGTGGAAGTGCTGGTCAGCATTTGCATTCTGTGAATTTGATAAATAAACATAAATCAGTAAGAATGCGTAAAATCAATTAACTAAACAAACCATGCATAGCACTTCAAAGATATAATTCTAAGTGCTGCAGATGCAGTAGTCTGAATCTCCAGTTATGTTTACCAAGATAAGCAAAGCTATTTATATATTTTAACATGGAAGGTTTTTGCCAAAGAGTAAACTTAACTTTCTGTTGAAATTAATGAGAGAATTCGGGTTCAAAATCACTCATGTATGTTTTGATTAGTGAGTAGTCCAACAATATCTGGTAATAACATCTACAGTTATGCATAGTTCAAGATTTCAAATGTAATTAGAGAAATTTAATTAGGGAAACAAGCATAGAATTAACTGAATTTTCTGTATGCATTACCTTGTTTCCATAAATACAAATTATTATATCTGTCTGTTCAAAGAGTATTTTTAATGTTTATATGCATTCAATAGCAATATCCATTCAAAATCTATACAAATGTAGAGAAAATGAAATCATAGAGAAGCTCACAGAGTGGTAATTACTTCAAGGTGTTTTTCTGTCTACTGTAGAGAACAGCCAGAAGACACTGATTTCAGAGAAGGAGACAGTCTCACAGTATCTAGTGGCAATTTTTGGACTTGATTCACCATTGTTCTGCATCTTAATGAAATTTGTAATACAACTGTACAAAAGTAGTGTTTTACATCTTTTTAATACTAGTGCAAATGACTAAACAAACAACTGGTTAAACATAGACTGCAGATGCCCAGTCAGTCTGGAATATGAAATGATCATCTTTTGACTTAGGCACTGGAGTTCCTAGTGATTGTGCAAGATGCTTTTGATGTCCTGAGAGGGAAGACGTGAAGTGTCCTTCTCTTCTGGCTTTAAATTGTGGTTAATTTTCCTCAGAGAAAGCAGCAGTTGTCCCTCTATCTGTACAAATAGATGCCTGCAATGGAAATTACCTAGCAGCTTGGGCAGACTCTAGGCTAAGCCATGCTACAAGCTAATGGTGCAAATAGACCGTACCAGCCACTGCCCACCAATGTGAATCTGAACCAGAGGGGTGACTGGCAGCCAAGGAGAGCCGTGTGCTCCTGGGCTGCCTCGCAGATTATCGTCTGCTGCAGGGGAACCAGAAAGAAGCTGCCATCCTGTGCAGCAGACTCTGGGGAACTGAGATGATTAAGCTTGCTTAGCCTGCCATCGGGAGGCCTGAATCTCATTGCACCACATGGAAGCGAAGTAACTAGTGTTTAGGATAGTTAAATTTCCTTTTGAAGATTCTTGTCAGTAGCTTATGATATTGTTATAAAGGAGAGATTTTGCAAAGTCTAGACAGTATGTCATTGAACCCCCTGCGCATAGATAAGCTATAATTTAGTTTATCTCTTTCAGAGATAAAGAAGACCTGTAAAGATTCAAAGAACTTTTAGCATTTCAGAAAAGGAAATTACTGTCAACAGGACAAAGATGTTAAATGGCTAACTTTAACCTTTTTCTTCCCTTAAAAAAATCGTAACTCGACCTAAGAAAATTGTCATTACAATAGGACCTCAGGAATCTTTCATGTTGTTCTCTTTTGGCCATTAGTTATCTACCTGAGAATTGAAGAAAAGTAGTAGCTATAAGGTATATTTCATTTTTTAAAAATATTAAAAGTATGCAAGAGAGTACTCACAGAGAGAATTCTATTCCTTAGATGATTCAGTGTATTTGAGTAACAGTTCATTGCAGTGTTATTTTCAGGTAGTAGTTTCAAACATTTTAGTACAATTCCCTCTTATTTTAAAAATCTAATTATGTTTACATCAAAATTCTGTACAGGTCGAGATGTCAGAAATGACAGACGCTTCTTAAATCTCTATAAATCTCTAACCACTGTTCACTTACCGAAACTGGTGGTAACTAATACTTACTGCAAATTAATTTTTTGTTGTAATAGAGACCATGACCACAGCCATGCTTCAAGTTTTCACAGGGCTGGAGTAATCCCAAGAAAACAGAACAAAAAAAGATGCGCTGAAAACTCAGGTAAGGAGTTTTGTTTTAAGAGGCCATTTTTCTTTTATTTTTTTTTCCAATGAATTTATAGCTCCTCAGAATATCATCTTTGGAAAGACTTTCTTATCGTGATATTGATAAGGAAGGCAGGAAGTAGCTCAATTTAGGGTTCTCAGCATGTGTACTTCATGTGTTTCAGTTGTATAGTGGCTTCCTAAGTTTCAGTGGGATACACAGATGTGTGGGGTGTAAAACCAACATACTAACAGCAAGGGTAAGCAAACATGAAAATACTTTCTACAGGAAGTGATTCCTTCTCCATTACGTGGAGGATTTCAATAGACACACTCTATTTCCATACATTTTCTGGTGCTCAGTATGCCTGTCAACAGGAGGAAAAGAATTGTCTTCACTCTGTGTTCCTGTCTAAATGAAAAACTAAGCAGTTTTCTACTGCTGATCTAGTGAAGTTTGAAAGGCATTAATGCTACCATTTGGATGCCCTAGTAATTTTGAATGGGAAAAAAATATATGGATGGTATGAAGAAAAAGATATAAAACCTAATGATGGTTTACAAAGGAGAATGGCTCCTTTTCAGCACTTTCGTGAAGGTTATCAAATAGATAAAAAAACAAATAACTAGCAAACTTCATTATGAATTTCCTCCTGCTGAGGAGTAACAGGGTTTGCTGAACAGAGTCAGGAAAATAAATTATACAAAATATGTAATATGTTTTGAGGCTTCTCTAGGAAAGTCTGGAAATAATCTCATTTACTTTCAATAGCTGCCACTCACCAAACTCGAGCATTCCACAAAATGCAATCAAAATATAGGCAGGAGCATAGTGCTTTGTTTCCATCATATGCATCAAGCTTAAAGGAGCACAGAAGTGTCAGAGAAGAGACCTGTGTGATGCTTATTACAGAATATTTTCTGAAGAACTGACTTGAGTCTGTAATAGATGGCCACAAAAACACAGAGCATTAGGAGCTCAGAAGAGAGGAGTAAAGGCAACCATTGATAAAATTTTGTGATCATTCTCTTCAACTCTTAAAAGCAAGAAGTTGGTGGTGTGAAGCATTAAAGAACAATTACAGGACTTTTTTCTTCATTTTAAGGAAATTAGAAGTTAGAAGGTGAATGATCTAGAGAAGCAGTACTCAGGACAAAGGTTTGAGGGAGCAGGTGCACAAATCCTGCAGCTGCTTAAACTTAGAGCAAATAAAGAGCAACTCCCATCTGTGAATAAATACTCCAGTTAATGTGTTTTACAGAAAATTTTTCATTAACCTAATATCTGCAGTTCATCCCCGTTACAGTGTATTTTCTCTCAGAGAGTTTGGTTAGGAAAAAAAATAATAGAGTATTTCTTAACCACAGGGAGCACTCTGCTGTGTAGAAATGCAAAACTTCAAGGAGGGTGAGCAGATGAGAGCAATCCAAGTCACATTGCTGTGAGGGAAGAACAGCCAATGTGCCATGTCATTCCCAGGATACTGAACTTCCAGCCAGGGAGCTCATTTGGGATATTAAGCCAATCTCTCCTTACCATTGTCAAAGCCTTGCAAGGAGTCATTAACTTTTAAGATGATTTATTCTTTTCTGAACTCCAAATTCATCCTTTAAACCAATTGATTTTATTGTGCAATATCAGTTTAATACTTTTCAGGTTTGATTTCAGTGATGTTTAGATGTCTATAATTCTGTAAGTGTATGAATTTACACCTCTGTTTGTCAGCCAAAAGTCTGATAGTCTAGTGAATGTTGGTGAAACAGTACACAGAAGACGATATGAACTCCTTCTGAATAACTGTAAAATGGTCAGAATGATCATTTAATTAGGAAATGGACACAGCATACTTCCAAACTAATAGCAGTATAAACATTCAGACTTCTAGGAGCAGTGCAGAAATCCAGGTGTCAATGCAATCTTAATTTCCCTAGACATAGGGGTTTAAAATAATTTAGAGTCTACAGTAAAATTCAATTTTTAGAATTACCCTAAAATACTTATTGCATACATTCAAACCAATATTGCTCTTGTTGAAACCTTTATTTATTTTTATAAACACACTAATTATAATTCTTTATATTCCTTTAAAATCTGTATTTTACTGATAAGGAAGATAATCCATACAAATACAAAATAAAGAAAACTGAATATATTCAGTTAAAGTAATTTATAACATAAAATGTTTCAACACAGGGTCATAACAATAGACTGCTTTTTAATTATTTATATTTTATTTTATATTTTATTTTATATTTTATTTTATATTTTATTTTATTTTTCAAGATCACAAGCCTAACTTATAAGAGTGGTTGAGGCTAGTAGACTTTAAGATGAGAAGGGCACATAACCATCATCTGCTCACACTCCCCACCACTGGTCTGGAAAAAGTTCCTCTCTTATATTTGTGAGAATCCACAAACATGCACTTTTAAATATTTTTTTTCAATTATTACTAGATAAAATATCATTCCCATAACAGAGTAATAGTACAGGAGAATATGGTAGCTAGAGGTATAAGAAAATTTTCATTTTATTCTCTAATTTTTTTTAATAAATCTGCGGTAAGTTAGGGCCTAGTAGTGCCATTATGATCCCTTTGCCGTTTTGATTTAAATGTGGAAATCCAAATAAAGGTGTATTTTAATTAGTGTAGCAGCCTACACTCAAACCCAGCCATTAGTATTGTTGTTGTCATTCTTTATTATAGCCCTTGTAACAGTACACATGTACTTTATCAAGGAATGTTTTAAAAACAAGCTTCTAACACATGTATGGTGTTTCATGGGGCTTTGGAGGGAAATGTTTGAGAGAAATTGCATGAGAGGAGTTTGAGAGGAGTCTGGATGGGGGTGTTTTGCAATGACATTTAGCCTGAAGAAGAGAAGGCTCTGGGGTGACCTTATTGCAGCTTTTCAGTACTTAGCAGGGGCTTATAAAAATGATGGAAAGCAACTTTTTGCTCAGGCAGACAATGACAGGACAAGGGGGAATGATTTTAAACAAAAAGATGGGAGGTTGGGAAGAAATTCTTCACTCGGAGGGGGTGAGGCACTGGCAGAGGTTGCCCAGAGAAGCTGTGGATGCCCCGTCCCTGGAGATGTTCAAGGCCAGGCTGGATGGGGCCCTGGGCAACCTGATCTAGTGGGTGTCATCCGTGCCTATGGCAGGGGGGGTGGAACTAAATGATCTTTAATGTCCCTTCTCACCCAAGCCATTTTATGATTCTATGACATTTCTCTTTAAAGTATTTTCCTTAATAAGAAAGGGATTTCTAACATGATAAATATATATATATATGTAGACTGGGAGCATTCCACACAAAGATATTTATTTTGGAGAAGCTGCATGGTGAAAAATACAGTATTATGTAACTTTTCTGTTTTGGTTTATTTGGACTGACCAATATGTATATTCATGGAGGTTATTTTAAATATTTTCTCAGAACTGTTTATTTTTTTCTGTATCAGGCAATCTGCTTTTCTATACCAGACATCACTTCTCATTTTCAAATAAATAACTGCATGACAGACTGCGGTATAAAGCTCATGCAATTTGATCAGGCATTGCAGTTCTCCTCTGTTGCCACATTTATTGTCATATCTAGAGCACAGCATGCTATTAGCATTAACCAGCCATAGTCTTATATCATTACTAATAAATAGCTGCATATCAGTAAATAATGACTTCAGTTAGAAAAGACTGAATTGTTGAGAGTTTTTTCATGGAAAGGAAAGGAAAGGGAAGGGAAGGGAAGGGAAGGGAAGGGAAGGGAAGGGAAGGGAAGGGAAGGGAAAAGCTCTTATTCCATGTTTCATAAGTAGGAACTGCCTTGAGCAAGCTTGCTTACTTACTTACCGTATACTAGTGCTTTAAGAGGCTATTTCAAAAGCATCATAAATGCTAAGTATATTGCACACCCTTAATCTTCATAGTTCTGTAATTTCATTAATGTCTTGATCTTGAACTGACCCCAGTCAGACAGGCTATTTGCAAACTTGTCTGTCCCTGATATCCAAGCAAGCTATTTATCATGTTTTCCCACCAAATATAGGTTCATTTTGCTGATCTGTACAGAGATGAGCAAACATATGGGCCTGAAGTCTTTAGGGCCCTGAAATAAGACTTTGAACTGCTCTTTATGCTCACCATTATTATACGTGGGGCTTGAGAGTACTACAGTGTTTGGTATCCTCTTTCCACACAACTCTGTGGATATGACTCAGAAGGTTTGTACCATTTTGAATCTTTTCCTTCCTACATTAAATTAGGAGGAAGTCAGTGGTGAAGTTCTTGTGTATTAAAATTGCTCTTTTGTAATCAGTCATCGTTTAGGAAAATTCTTTCATTGTGCAGAATCTATCAGAGGTGTGATATAGGTATGTTAAGAAGGTAACCATTGGTGTGAATAAACATCTCGTATTCACCCCCCATTCTTCCATCTTGTTGTATATGACAGGTCTGTGTTATTTCTGGAATTCATATAGACATCTAATATGAATGCTGGGGGCAGTCAGTGTCCTCACATCAAAGGAAGAATAGAATCTACTGGTTGTATCATGCCCGGTGCTAACAAGCCTGAAACAATCATTTCCTAATTACTCAGTGCTCCCATTAATGCCAGCTAGAATTATTATTCTCTGTCTCACATATTTATCACATGATTACAGTACACAGCAAATGATCATAATTTGCTAGCAATAACAGTGTGTTCAAGCCAGGTACCCTGTAAGAATGTGCTGAATCTTACAGTGAATATCCTTGTATCACTTTCCTGCCATTAATATTCTCTAAAAAGTCATCTACCCTATTGTTACAAATTGTAATTATTAGGAAATAATTGCTCTGAGTAATGCATGCATTTATAACTGTAAATTGTAAAAGATGCGTAATTATATTTTTTTCTGGAATGTGACAAGGATTACTTTAAAATGCTGTTGCTTGTCTTGCTTTGATTTTTGATGTCGGCATCAAAAATTCATTTATTATTGAGCTTTGTTTGACAGTCCTTAAGGTTCAAACTTCTTGAGATTCTGAATATAATCACAGCAGATATGTGTACATCTCTTATTGCTTGGCTGAGCACAAAAGACTTAGAAGCAACCCTACAGGAAAAAATCCACTCCCTTGATGCATTCTTAAAAATCATTAATGCTTTCTGGCTACAGCATGCAAGCAGTCATTCTAACAGAGCAATGTAATTAATGTTCTTTATAAATTAAATGTGCAAATGTGTTATGTAGTCCATAGAATCTGGATAGTATTATTTCTACTTCAGTGTAGATTTAGTTGGGAAAAAAATAGGTTCCTAATAGCTGCTCTGTGGCTTGGGAATTTGAAACAGCTAATACTCTCCTTCAACGAGCTATTGAGAATCTGGGGCTAAGAATGGCTAAATATGAAATCTAGTCATATATTATTATTATATACAGAATCAATATTTCAAAAGGCCATCCAAGCTCTTTGAGGAAAGAAGGATTTGCCATATTTTCTGTAAACTATGAAAGAAGCGTAGCTGGAAATACTTCTTTTTCTCATCACTTACGGTTTAACAGGCAGACTTCTGTGTAATGCGGAAGAATAAATTAATTATTCATGTAGCCATCATTAATTGGGAAAACTCTTTAGCAGTTGTGGGAGAGAAGTCTTGCATAATCCATAAAAGGTAAAATATAGCATTCAAATTAAAATAAAATGAACAGCTTGTATGAAAGGGGAGATTTTTTTTAACCATTTCTGCATAAGCTTAGGAAAAGCATTCCCTACCTGTCCTTAAGGACAAGGGTGAATGCAATCCATGTCTTTTGGAGAGAAAAAAGCTGGTTACTTTATTGAAGAAATGTGGTTATTCCTTTGCGTTACATATTTAAATCACAGAAACATGATTAAAAAAAAAAAAAAAAGTTGAAATTTAGGGAGCCTAGAAGCCTATAGAAGCCTATATGCTTTCCTTAAGATAAAAAGTGACGCCCATGAAAGTGTGATAAAGGTGTGTATGCCTCTACATGATTTCAAGACTGCACTCAAAGCAATGATCTGGGGAGAGAGCCCTACAAATTTTGTAGGTGATCTTACCTGAAGGTATAATACAGGACCCAAAAGATGGAGCGGAGTTTCAGGGAAATTGGAGTTCATGTATACCATGTTAAAAATGACTCTAAAATAACCGGATATGTTAGTTTTCATATATATTGTCTATATACATTGTCTATATACATTGAATATAGACAACATCTAATGTATATCCTTATCATTTTAAGGTCAGTTTGTCTGTATTTTTTTCTCTGTTACAAAACATTTAAAAATCTTATTTTTTTCTTCTTTCCTCTAGATTTGTTCTGCACTGTGTGTTGTTTTTTAGAAGTCAGTCATTTTTCTCATCTATATCTGCAAACATTTTACAAACCGGTTACCAACACTGTAGGACATTAAATTTACTGTTTCTTGAGTCTGACTTACATAGAAGAATATGTACACCTTACCAAAACGGATAATTTTTTATTAATTGAAAGTTGATAGTTACTGACAGCAAGTTTAGGATCCCTTTTTGCCCGCCCTAAATACTAAGATTTGAGAACTTATTATTTTATATAACAACTGCTTTAGCTTTCTCTCAAAAGCTCAATTAACTGAAAAACAATTCAGAACAAGTCCAGTTAGCTTGCTGCATTTTTAACTAAATCCTAATACTACACTAATTTGTATTGCTACGTTGTTTCTTATGGAATCTTAGAAAGTAGTTTCTGAAATGAAGAAATAAAAAAAAAAAAAGAAAAAAAGAAGAAAAAAAAAGGCAGTCCTTTTGTCCTGATGAAACAGCAGATCAGTATGTTGGAATTAAACATTTTCCAACATAATCCAACATAAAAGAGTATTTTCAGATTTTAAAAGATGTCCTATTTTATCTTGCGCATTATTCACAGCTGATGTGGAGGCACAATTCTCTATATATTTTCTCTGTGTAATCATCCTTTGGTGGGGCGGGGAGGTATGGGATTATTATTTAAATACCTGATTTTTTTCTCCTGCATACATACAACAAATAAGATGTAACAAAGTGTTTTCAATGGAAAATATTCTCCTCCCTATTTTTTTGGCAGCCTCTTATCCCTAGAAGTAAAGTTTAGTGTCTGTGTTTAACACTTTAGGCAGGATGCGTTGCTCTCAATTGAAATATTAGAATCTTCCTCTTGACTAATTGTTGTGGTTTAGCCCGGCTGGCAGCTAAACACCACACAGCTGTTCGCTCACCCTCCCCCCTCCCTCTCTGGGATCGGGGAGAGAGACGGGAAAGTGAAGCCTGTGAGTTGAGATAAAGACAGTTTATTAAGACAGGAAAATAATAATAACAATAATAATAATAATAATAATAGTATTAATAATAATAATGTGTACGAAATAAGTGATGCACAATGCAATTGCTCACCACCCGTTGACCGATGCCCAGCCTATCCCCGAGCAGCCGGCCCCCTCCACCCTGGCTAGCCACCCCTATATATTGTTCAGCATGATGTCAGATGGTATGGAATACCCCTTTGGCCAGTTTGGGTCAGCTGTCCTGGGTCTGTCCCCTCCCAGCTCCTGCTGCATCCCTAGCCTGCTCGCTAGCAGGACAGAGAGAGGCTGAAAAGTCCTTGGCTTGGTGTAAGCACTGCTCTACAACAATTAAAACATCAGCATGTTATCAGCGCACTTCTCATCCTAATCCAAAACATAGCACCCTGCCAGCTACTAGGAGGAAAATTAACTCTGTCCTAACTGAAACCAGGACACTAATTTTATGGCAAACCTGGGCAAGAGATTTTATCTGATGATCTATTCAGAAGAGTTAAAGGGGTTGGGTATGATGGTGTGCATAGGCTGTAGAAACTGGCTTGCTTCAATCTTTCTAACCCACTGATGAGTTCTTCATTAGATTGTGAACAGCATTACAAAATAATGATATTTTGGTCACTGCACATTTGTGCAAGCAGGACATTACCATGGTTGAATGTTACAGGCAAGCGATACATCACAGTGAAAATCAAGGAACTGTATGCTTATTGCTTTTAATCCTTGCAGGGAAGCAAGCCACACCTAATAAACTATATTTTGCTGCTTAGAAGGGCTGTTTAGCACAAGCAAAACAGCTGCATCTGCTACCACTGACATGTACACTGTGTGTGCATCTATGAGCTTTTATACCACAGTGATACTCCTGAGGTAGTTACAGTGTCTTTGTTACACTATCAGAATAAGAAATATACCCAAGCTAACTGTGATTAAGATGTGTCAATATTTGAATGACAAATGTCCTAGGAACTGCAAATGATTACTCCCTGAGATATTCATCTACTGTCACAGAGCAATTTCAGGGAGCATTGAGCCACTGCTTTTTCTGTCTTTTGGATCAGCTAGTCTATATCAATTCAGAAGGTCTGTATCAACTGTGATCTGTAAAAGCTCCCACGATACCTTTTGTAAATAGGATCACTAACCCCAATATGCTGCCCAAATTACAAGTTCTAATAACATTCAGTCAAGCCAAATTCTCCCTGTATTCCAGTGTCAGGTATAGCACTCTTTACTTCCTCCTGTGCTGTTTTCTAATAAACCTTAGGAAAATGAAAGTAGTCAGGACTGTAAGACATCAAACCTTATTATTTGAAAAAGAGTTTTTCCTACTTTTCCCTGTTCTTCCAAAAGAGGCAGTGCAAAAGCTAACTTGAAGTTCACTACTAGACTGCTTTGCTATAATGCCGACTCAGATTTCAAAGTCATTAAGTTACTTAGCCCTATCGTGCGTTACAATTAGAGTTAGGCACCCAGATATCTATGCCTACGCATATAGATGGAAGATAGAGTAGCTATTCTTTTATGGAAGATTATAGTTAATAATTAGGATTAAGGCATTTGTATGCATATTAGAAATCTCTGTAGCCAGAGAACTCCTTTATCATCTGAATTTACAGTAGATAAGCACACAACTCATCAGTACCTGTTCTTGCTTCTAGGATCCCATAAAAAAGCTCTTTTCTTAAAATGAGGCGTGTAGGACACAGCAGCTAATAAACAAATACTACTATCACAGCAGAGTAGTAGAGATCCATTGCAGTTTTAACAATAAAAGTGGAAAAGCAACTGAAAATAATGTCTCAGTCAAGATAATCTAAAAATTGGGAGGCCCGGTTCTGAGTTTTGAGCAAATTTGTACATCATAATACCAATTCTGCATTATGTATTAATATGTGTATTAACATAAGGGCATCTCTTTCCTACCCAGAGTCCCAGATGCATTACTTCCCACGTTCCTCTCTATATGCACAATATATGTGAGTAAAATCACAGTTTGAGGGTCAAGATCCAGATCAGTTTTTACTCACTTTGAAAGCAGATAGTTTGAGAGCATTTATAAGTCTGTCACAGGAAAACAGCCTTCTTTGAAAAGTAAGGTGTTGGCAGGTGTTGGCAGGCAATTCTTAGCCTTTCCAGCCAGGCCCTTATTATATCTAGCTAAGTCAGGTCTGCAAGTCTTTCCCCTTCCAAGTGTTTCTCCACGTACTGTGCCTCATGCTCTAATTTGTTCCTGTGTGAAGGACTATCAGTAATCATAGTGCTGCATGACTTGTTTCTCCTACATTTTCTCAGGATGACACATTTTAATTTTGTTTTACCTGGATTCTGTCTTTGGTTGTAATGTTAATCTCCATTATTCTCTGGCCTAATTTAGAAGCATCTCTTTCTAAGTTCTTTGAGTTTTGTCCAGTGCACGCTGTATGAATTATTGAACTAGAATAGGATCCTATAATAGATTTTTATCAGCTTTTCTTAAACCTTACTCAATTATGTCTTATATCTGTATTTCTCTGTAAAAGGAAGCTGAACTCCAGTAGAATACGTTATGTAAAAGTTCATTAGTATTTTTGCTCTTTCAGTGTTTCCTTTTTACTATCTGTTTTCATCACTAAGTGTCAAGTTCTTGGTTTCATTGTCACAAAAAGCAAAGTCACTTAAAATTCTGTCATGTCTGTAATGGAAACAGGCCTTCTTGAATAAATATTCATTAAACGTTTGTTGCATAAAATGTACCAAGTATAAACAAAATATCATGGCAGGCTGAAGTGTCAAAGAATTAAACACTTCAGTGTTTTTTTGGCAAGAAATCCAGGTTGCTCAGCGACTCAGATATTAACAGCTCCAAAAGTAAGCAAGCAGTACCATATTCCTCGTCTTAATAAAATCAAGAAATTCATTAGATTAAAAATTGGCTTTACCTTTGAAACTCTCAAAGTCAATAAAATACTGCCTTTACAGAAATCACACATCTGTGTTAAAAAAACAACCAACAACAAGCACAAATAATGGTACCGTAGTGACAGAAAAGGTAATTGGGAATCAGAAATGCCAAGCAGTACTCTATTTTTAACTGTGAGCTTAGTCATCGCATTTTCTTCTACAAAGCTTAAATCACAGTGGTACTCTAAACATTTTTGTTATACTCTCATGCTCCCCAACCAAAAGGTATATTAGATTCCTGTCTCAGATTGCTCCCAAATTCAATTTCAATTAAAACCATCTCTAATAAAATTTTTTCAAGTATAATAGAGGCAAAATAAAATTTAATACGACTGTACAGTATGAGCAATGATCATGAAAAAATCTTTATTATTTGGTCACATTGAAACTTTAAAATAATATGTATTATATATATAACATTTTAAAGTGCCACAATGGGCATTTAGGGGGAAAATATCTTGATATAATTAGTTGTTCTTGAAAGAAAAAAATATTCTTTTAAATATGTGATTCATATCTATGACTACATTGAAATTGGAGGGAGGGAGGTATATTTATCAGAATAGCAATGAAACTCCTGATTTTCTTCGGTGCTTTGAACAGCAGGCAAGCAATATGGTAATAGGGAGTACAAAGTTTTTCTTTCATGCTTGTTTGCAGCTGTAACTCTTTTGTGAAGTATAATGAGGTAGAATAAAAAGGAAAACATCTGCTGATACTTTAATAACCTGTCCTGCAGGACAGCTAGAATTTTAAAGCTTTAGGTCTGTATATCATGCAAAGTGTGGAATTTGTGAAGAATCCAGCTTTCTATCCTATTCTTGTATTCCTGTATTTTTTTCTTATATTATCTTCCTGTAAACTTTCAAATTAGGGTTACTCCACCTGAAAGACTGGAAATTATCCTTCCTCCCTTAAACTTTATATAGTATGTTGTTGTGCTAGTCATACAGTCCTTTGCTTAGATTGTCATCTACAGAGGTTTGTGTATCTTTTGAAGTTCTTTTAGATGTGGAAATGCTTCGCATATTCTGCATACTTAAAGTAGGAGCACTGGATTTCCACTCCAATCTCAGCATTTATTATCATTTCATACTTGCAAGGTAAATACCTCCATAATTCACCAGGCAAGCTCTAGCTTCAGGTTTGTCAGTCAAAACCAATAAAATAAAAACTGTAATAGAAAACATTTGTTTAACTAGATTGGCTTTCTTTTGATATTCTTCAAGAACTTTAATATGTGTCCAAGTGAGCATCAACAGAAGCAGCTCAAGTCTATTCTGTATTTTCTCCATGAATGTGATACAGATGTCATTTGATGTGTAAACTCAAAATAGTGAAACCATTCTATATCAGAAAACCAATTTCTATAAGAAGTAAAATAAAAACTTAAAAGGCAGAGGAGTCATTACAGACTGGTTATTTGAGGCTCCTCCAACGATTTCTTATTTTCATTTGAAATAAGGATTGAGAAAGCAGATTGGCACAGAGCACAGATATATTAGTTCCAACATGGTTTTTAGGATAGACTTTTCATTGTTAGTGAAAACATGCCTTGTCAAGAGCGTGCATAAGGCATAGGTTTGCTAATGGCAGACAGTTTACAGCTATAAAGGCGCATCAATACAAATAGCCCCAAGGGTTAGTGCTGCAGAGACCTAAAAGGAAAAAAAAAAAAAAAAAAGATTGAAGTGAAATGGAGAAGACAATGTGTGATTGCTTACCTGGGATTGCCAGGTAAGATTGACCTGGATGCATCATTTTACAGCACAGCCCACAACAATCAATCTCTACAGTTTTCCTGTCAGATCAATATAGCTATCGGAGCACAGAGTTGGAGGGAAGATCCAATCTTATCATTTCCAACATCTGCTATAGTAAGCCCAGTTCAATAAATCTTAAGGATTCATTTTTTTGATGTAAAGCACACAACCCAGAAATTTGGAGTACACTACTGAGTGCTTAGAATGTTGAAACATGTTTTATGGAAGAAGAAGGTTAAAAAAAATGCAAACCAAAAAAGAATCAAAATTTTTAATTTCAACTTACTTTTGTGTTGTATATATTATCTCACTTTGCATCTGCATAATGGGGTTGTTATTATTATACCTAAATACATTAGTGAATGAGATCATGGTAAAAATGCAAAAGTGAATTGTATGAAAAAGATACCATGTAGATTCTTTTTGCAAGGAAAGAACAGATTAGGAAGGATCTGTATAACTGGAAGTGGTAGGAAAGCTCCAGTAAAGGCTTACATATGATAAATAGGAAAGTAACAGAAGAAGAAAAAAAAAAAGAGGAAAAAATAAAGAAAAAGGCAATTGTAGTCAAATATATCAAAGATTACAAAAGAATTTGAGACAAATGCCTATTTTGAGAACTGAAAATTTGACAGAATTCCTTTGCTTACTTTTTTTCTCCCCTATTATGTCTTTTGTTTAATCTTCTGCATATCCTTGGACTTTCAGAAATTCAGTTTATTCAATAAATATAGGTAACAGTGCATTTCTAACTAGGAAAATTGAAGGAAATGTGTATATTTGCAGTAGTAAAGAGAGAGATAGCAAGGGGACAAAGTGGTATAAGTTTCAACAACTGAGATGTAATAGTTGCAGCCCTGATGTTATTTTGCCTTTTCAAATTCAAGTAGAGATAACTGTAAGATAATTTGAGAAAAATCTCATTCTCATACACAGATGATATTGTTTTCATGTGGTAAATATTAACTTCATAAACAAGATAATTTTAGAATGAATATGAGCTGATATTGCAGATACCTTTAATAGAGTTTTGCTCAGAATCTAAAAATTCTGTAGGGACAGTTTCTGTCCTTATATTACACACAAATAATAGTAGGCAGAATGTAATAGGGCAATTTTTCAGTTTGTAAACAATGCATTGGATCATGTATCATTTAAGAAAATGTACATTGTAAAGTAATGCTGTCACTCTGATCCAGTGTGGCAATGTGAATTCTATGAAAAGGAACAAGAAATGATTGCTCTTTTCAGCACTATTAATCTGATTTTGAAATTTTTAGTATGTGAAGAGATATAGATCCATTTTCGTATCCTTTAATCTACTTTCTAGTTTTTAAGATATGCATTTTTTCCAGGATTTACTTTTACATTATTTTACTGTTATTTTAGGTTGTACACCGATTCGGTAGCTAGTTGTGCAATAATAGATGTTATTCATTTTAAAAAGAAAGAAAAAAAAACCCTTCATCTGGGTCTGAAATTGTCTCTATTTCATCCCATCTGCTGTCATGAACATCAGTTCATCAGTTGAGATGGATTATGAAGAATACCTTTTCACAATAGTAAAACTTTTTATAATAAAGGTAATTCTGTTCAGAACAAGAAAAAATGATTCTATACAATCCATCTAACACCCCTGCCTCCCCCCAAGGTTTACGTTCAAAAAATATATCAGATTTAAATTCTCTCTGGGGTTAAAATCTCTATCAGTTTCTTTTTTCTTTATCTACATAAATAATTCTGCTTGTCAACACAATTATATTTTTTCTGTACCAAATGAAAGACAGACTCAACAGATATAAACAGAGTTATTCCATTGACAGTTTATAGATGTTGAGACTCTCTGGTTATCTGTTAAGAATATGTTTGTAAGTGCACTTTTATCTCTATACAGAAAGAAAAGAAAAGTGGCTACTTATATGTGCATGGTCTCATAAAGCAGTTATCTTTGTTAATACTCTTACTGTGGTGCACATTCAAGTATGAGGTGATATAAATATTTCTGCAATATATTTTGCTTCTATTCTTTACCACAGAAGTGCCTGAATGTCTCTATGCATGTGCACAGACTTTATATATAGCTTGTTTTTTCTCACAAAGAATTGGTTATCCAATTGTTGTTTTCAAGCTGTACTTGTAATTTATAATTGGTCTGGAAGTAGTAGTAGTTCACTAGTCCATGTTAGACCATTATTTCATTACCTCAGTAACTGTTGTTCTACTGTAGACTTGAATATTTTTTCTTTTTCATTTCATTTATTTCACGAGTTAATTAAATATTTTGAAAGCATTCTTCTACCTTAACAAAAATCTATCTATGGAATAATTATATATGTATATATATATATATATATAAAGGTTGGCAATACTTTTATAATCAATAAAATCAAAGCACTGTATGAATTGCCATCACAAGAATGTATACAGGATTTTTTCCCTACACATAGAAATAATTTGTGTGCCCTCTACTCTTCCTGTTTTTTTTTTTTTTTTTTTCTTTTGTGGTTCTTAACACCAAATTGTATTGCAGATTAACAGAAACCCTCTAATCAATTTTGTATTTAACCAGCCATTCTTTTTATTGTATCATGTATGTTATACAACTGATTTTAAATAATTGTAAAGAATAGCATTAGGTGATACTGATGTCTGCTCATCCATAGGTATTATTTTACTTTTGGCTACAAAGGTGAAATAGATATTTGGATTTCTGCTATTGACTACTTCAATAGGAAAATTGGAAAACTTGTACCTTAGAGTTCACTTTTTTTTTTTTTTTTTTTTTTAAATATATAAAATAGCCTTAAAATGTCTTCATAAAATGGAAAATAATCCTGAACTACTTCTTGTTTCTATGACAACCTTACTGTGGTATAGTAGTAGGCTAGAGATCCTCTGAAGCTGCCAGTGACTTCATTAAATGTTTTATTTTAAGCAGGGAAGATGACACTGTTTTTTATCGGATGAGCTTTTGGACTGTTGTTTTAGTTTTTGACTTTAAATATGCTGCTTTGTAGCACCTTGACTATTTAAGTAAGGAACATCAAAGATGAGAAAATGCAAAATAAACAAGGCTTGACTCATGAGACTTTATGCATAGAAAAAGTAGTATTTTCAATTGTTTTTAACTAACAGAAAATCAGTACCTCAGACACTAATAGTTTTGAATTTCTTTGCATTAGCAGATTACTTGTCTAAAAAGGGACAGCTACTTTGAATTGACTTTCATGAGGAAAATGTACTGATTCTTCAAGGAGAAAAATTAGCTGCAGACAAATTTGGCAGTTACAGTTTTTCTATTTGCTAGCGTGGTTTTACTCTCAAACATTTACATTTTCTGTTTTCTTATCTTCTTTTCATGAACACTCTGATTCAGTCAAACAGTTTAATATTGCTATGCAACACTGAACCTGCAGTCTGCATGAAGAGGCACTAGAAGAGATATTGGGAAGCTACAGAGCTGTCAGGTCTCATGCCAGTGATAGCATCATTTTTATCAGAAGTATAGTGGGAAGACTCAGGACATGTGAATGACAGCGTGGCAGCTAAACATTTGTTCTTTACATGAAGCCTTGCAAAATGGAATAAAGAATGAACCTGATGGATTATTCCATTGGAATTTAGTGTCACCTCCACTTATTTTGAATTGGGCTCCAACAGTAAATCATTCCTGTTACATTTCCCCCACACACATTCTGTGACGAAGTGAAGAGACTGAGAAGAGTCTGTTTTTCATTCCATCCATCAGTGCACTTTTGAGACATACAAGTAGTCCTGATAATATACTCTGATTTATTTATGTATCTGATACATGCAGAGGTAGGAGATTCAGAGAAGGTGAAAACTGAGAAAACATTATTGCGTTTGCAGCTGAGTGTTTCCAGGACATAAGTCCTTGAAAGTATGAAATTATCCCAAATATTACAGGTACTGCTATTCTGATTTTCTGTTTTATTTGCTTCTCCCAGAATGAGATTCATTTTTGCTAGATTGCTTTGGGTCAATCTCTATTCACACTAGATCACTGCACACTGGACCTCATTTCAGTAAAATAAAATGGTTGGAAAATACTGGAGATTTCTTTTGCCAGGTCAGCAGGTCTGGTTCTGATGAATCGCACCTCCATTTTAGGAGGTAATTAAGGCTCGTCTCTAAAGGGATAGCTGTCGTACTTGTACATTTCTAGGTAATTAAAATGTACTAAAGTTTGCTGTTAGGAGTATCACGTGAAGGATGTAGGGTTACAATCTTGCATAAAGGCTACTTTAAGCTTAAATGGCCACAAACAAGCCATTTTAAAAAATGATTGGTATTATATGTAGTTTCATGACCCATATACCTTTCCTTGAATGCAGCTACTCATAATATTTTTTGTTGTTCCACATTATTCAAAATATGCTTGCAGGTTAATTGGTAAAGTGTGTAAATAAATGGTCATGTTAGTAATGGTCATGTTAGTAATCATGGTGCTCACCCTCAGTCCATTGAGAACAGGTAGTTTTATCTATGTTGCTGAAGGTATCAAATTCACTCTCTAATTCACACCAAATCATGGGAACAAAGACAAAGAAATCCCATTTTATTAAGACAATAAATGTCAACAGTGTCGGAAGTTAAATATTTAACCTAGTTTCAAAAAACATCTCCATGTTTCTAATGGTTAGCTGATTCAATAGTATATCTGTGTTGCCAACAAATGACAATTAAAATGAAAATTAAAATAGGAAGATCATCCACTTATTTAAAAATGACTTAGCTAAAGAACGGCCAAATAGAAGTGTTTTTCTAGCTTAATAGAAATAAGAATAAAGGTGTCTGGTAGAGACAGGATCTCTATGCAACTTGTGCAATATCAAGAGCAACTCAATGAGTTCAGACCACAGATCTCTAAAATCTATTGGTCCTTCAGATTAACCAGAAACTCATTGGATCAGGGAGGCCCACTTTTCTACAGACCAACAAATATTTTAGCTCTTTTCCATCTGTTCATTTGGCATTTACTCTGGTTTCAATTTCACTTACTGCACTGGCAGTGTTTGGACTTCAGTATTCCAAGGTTGCCTTTTAAATTCATCTTCTCAGATGAAGCAATTGCTAATTGTTTTCATGTCTTTTAATATTCTCTTAAATAAATAAATAAATAAAATCTTAAAATCTTTTTTAACAGGCTGATGTGATGAATGCATAAGTGGGACAAAAATGTTTACAAAAATTTGCCTGTTATAAAATAGAGCTTTTGTTGAAAACAGAGCAATTTTACATTGAGATTATGCTTAGAAAAAGCAGTTAAAATAAATAAATACTGCATGAAGCACCAAAATTATATTAAAAGTGGGCACTGACAACATTCAAATTTTGAAAATAAAATGTCCGAGAAGTGAAAGTAACCACAAGAAACAAGCCAGGTGGGAATATGGAAATGTGGATGGGAAAGTATCTGATTAACATAAGACTTTGGGCAATGATCTTTTGAACATTATAGGCATGCTTGGATTTAGGGAAGTGAATATTACAATTGTTTTTGAAGTATCATGAAACTGTACCTTCAGAGCTTGATCTATGGTCTTTTGAAATCAACACAAGGGAAGAAATGGCCAAGGCAATCCAATCTCCAGAGAAGTCACAGAATCAAGTCTTTAACTTTTCCTGGTTTGTTTGTTTCTTTCTTTCTTTTTGTTAGCATATGAAAATAAAGGTGATGAATTTTCTTACACTGTTATTGACAAACCCCCTCTCCAGGTTTGACTTGCAGTCAGTAATGTTGTCCCTATTTCACTTAGAAACAGATTTCATAAGGGATTTGTTTCTTAATAGGCACATACCTAAACGTAATTTTTTTACATGTAATTCCTATTTATACATCTGTACCATATTTAATTTTAAAATATACATTACCAAAGCATTTGTACTTTTTTCTAGATAGGTGTATTTTACCAGCAGTATTCTACTATCTGGACTTGGCTGATTCTCCAGGGATTTTTTTAGGATTCATAGCTGTCAGTGTTTTAGGCTATCTGGTATTTTACAGTGTCTGATCACCATTTAACACATATGTTAAAACAACAGTTAAAGCTTTGAGTTATGCTCTTCAGATAAACAGCAGTTGTATTTTGAATTGGCATGAGCCATCTTACTATATCCTCATATATTTTTAAAACTAATTATCTCCTGAATTGCAGAGAAAATCACCTATATTACATTGCAAGCATCTAGCCTGCAAGGTGAATTTAGATAGTACCTCTTCTAAAGAAGTACATTTGATTTCACACATTTGACATGACATAATCATATAAGATATCTAGGACCAAAATGTAAATCTACAAAGTTCAGTGTGAAACACACTCCTCTGCTATTCTTTATTCCAAAGAAGGCTATCTTCATAGAACAAAGTAAAATGAAACACGTTAATTACTTCCTCTTTTAATATGACACATAGGTCATATTTGAGACAGATTGCTGAGCAACATAATTTAATTGGAGAACTCTGGAGGTTTCAGAAAAGAAATATATGAGAACTTTCAAAGTTGTATTAGATATATGACATTTGCATAAACTTGCACATTCAAGATCATACATTGCTTGAAATTAAGAATACCTTTCTCCTAAAACAGTTATTTCATAACTAGTAGTTCAGATGTAAAAATGTCTCCCCTTCAAGAGCTGACTTTTCAAGTGTCCTGAAGTGGTTGGTTTACTCATATAATCCTTCCTATTATTCAGCCAAAGAGGACTAAAATGGGATTAGGGGAACGTGAAAAATGAAACAGAAAGTTCTGCCCCCCTGTCCCCATCATGGTTCTGAATCCAAGTGTTGGTGAAATTCTGATTCCCTAACAGGAATTCCAGAATTCTTTAATTTCAGTAGAACCAGGGCATTTTCATGAACTTTGTGACTGGGCTAATAATTTTACAGAGAATTTCAATTCTTCCCTGCTGAATTTAGTGGAATTTTAGTGGTTTGCAAGCATGTTTCCACATGAAAAAAAAATCAGGATAACTGAAATTTTGGGCATGTTGTGTATGAAGCTATGGCTTTATGAAGCTCTGCAATTTCATAACAATTTTGTCTACTTTCCTACTTAAAACAGGGGCGAATATAGTTTGCTTATCAAAATGGGGATACAGCTAGCCTACTGTCCTTGGTAAGAAACCCACAGTGCACCATTTCTTAAAATAGCTGGTTTAAAGAACAGTAACAAACCCTATGAAAACAAAAATTTTAAAAGAAATTTTCTACATATGTACGTTTTCATGTAATGATATTTCTTATGTTATGTTCTATATATTAGCATTTTATACATTTATGCAGCCTTTTATAAACAGCCTTAGCATGTAGAACCAAAATCTAATAACTGTACTCACAATTTTTTCTGCCAAAATTAAGGCATTACAAGCTGAACTTCTGCATGTAGTGTTGCATTTTCAGTTCAAAGGTTATAATCTCTTCGGTAATTGAGTTTTACTGGTTTTGCATAATTTGCATTAATTACAGTAATTAATGATAATATTACTCTGCTAAGCATGTCTTCTCAGTCATGTACCTAAAAGCTCAACTAGTGATAATTCACTGGGACTATTGGAGAGGACAGATAATATAATATGAATAGTTTACAAAAACTGTTGTGAAGTTTGTCAGTGATATATTTTAACAGGGAGAAATAATTAGAGCTGTTATTGAAGGAAAAAAAAAAAAAGAAAAAAAAAAGAAAAGAGCTTCACAATAGTTTGCTTCTGCTTTCATTATTGAAAAATAATTTAGTTTTTTTCATAGGCCATAATACTTTGGCTGCCCAAGATCTATACTGGGCTGGCAATATTCAATGATAGGACTAAAATTGAAGAGATGTAATGTGTTTTCTACATACTTTTTCTGTAGAAAAACACTGGGTATTCACAGAATCTTAAGAAAGTAATGGGCAACACAGATATAAGCATGGCTCACTCAACCTATTGTTGCATTAGCATCATAAAGTAATGAAAATGGCATGTTTTAATTGACATGTCTTCATCTTTTTTATCTGTACCAAGCCTAAAATACCTATTTACAAAGGAATAAACCTTGACAGCACAGTCAGATGGTCTTGTATGCTGTCAGATGGAAGCCCTTTCTTAAAATCTCAAATTCTTTTGAACATATCCATAGATTAAAGATGCTGCTTCAGTATAGTCAGCTTCACTCCTAAATACTTATTTACTTTTGCTTTTTGCTGCCTAAAGCATCTTTTAATCCCTCCCATTTGCAGTTCCGTAATATGAAAAGAGAGAGAGTAACTGGAATATTTGTCTGTTGGTGGTTTGCACTAGGATCTTCAGAGGGAAAAGGAATGTTGAAAAAAATTGGAAACTTAACATATCAAGATACGTGAAGAAAAATGGGAAAGAAATGGTTGAGGACATTGGGTACAAGATCCCGGCAGCTGATCTGTGTGAGTAATAGTAATTACAGTAAAGGAGAAAAGTAGTGAGTTAAATCAGGGGAGTCAAGATTTTAAGTACATAAGGAAAGATGTATCTAATGAAGTCACTTGTACAAGTCCAGAGTCTTGCTTTCTTTTTCAACTTGGTTAATATATATATTTTTTAATTATTTTGGGGGAGCAGAATATACTGCCTATTGATCCAGAAAGGGTATGAAATGCCATTAATTCAAAGAATTCTTTGTTAAGTCTTCACAGCTTCTCTAAAATTTTTCAAGCTGCTACGTGATAGGCTGTGCCAGAGGAATTTAGGTCTCATTCTTGACTCTACTTTTCTGTTATAAACCCATAATAATGTCTTGTTAGCCGTGTTTTATTTTCTCGATTTTCCTATGAGTTCCTTCTGCCGCTTTAAATATTTAAAGCAAACATACTACCTTGGACATATTTTATGTAATTATTTCATTCAATTCAGGAAAAAAAAAAGTATAAAATTTTTGTGAAGCTGGGTCTGGCAGCTAGAGCCAAGCATGATTGGAGCAGGTGCTCCACAAGCTTTTCTATACAGCTCTGCCAACAGAGCTTGCTTCAGTCCAGCCAAGCTCTTGTCATCTCATTACTGGCTCTCTCCTGGGTAGCCTGACAGTTGGGCCAGCTTCCTTTTATGCTGATAAATATCAAATTGGACTAGATTGCAACTACTTAACTCATTTAACTTCTGAAACATATTAACCTGGAGTTTTCAGTTTAAGTCATGACCCTGAGGGCAGCATTATGCCTTAAAAGCCCTCACCTTGGTCTGGGATATCTAGTTGAGCTCAGGCCTAGGGCCATAGTCCTTCTTTGGGCTGTGCTGTAGGTGGACTTGTCTCAATTTCTTGAATGGAACTTAGAGCTACGAACTTAGAGCCTTTTCTCCAGCCCTGCCTTCTGTTGCTGCTCCTGACCAGGCTCCCTGGACAACCCTGGTCCATTCCCTTGCAATGTCCAGAGCTGCTTGTCTAGTTCAGGCTCTGTGGCCTGTTGAAGAGGGCACAGCTTGGGCTGGCGCCAACCCTAAGTTCCTACTTGTCCTCCTTCATGGAGGTGCCCTGCTTCTGCTGCTCCTTGAGAGGTGCCTTTGCAGGCAAACATTTGTTGTGGTATAGAGAAAGCTCAGAAATGCTAGGGAATGTACACACCTATGCCTGTGATATTGAAAACTAGTATAAACCTTCTCCAAAGAGATAATGGTTTTGTTTATTTTAACTCTAGGCTCTTAGGTAACTTTCAATAGACAAGCTGAAGTACCCAACACAGCAACCACAAAAGAGCCCTGTGGCTCAGAGCAGAAACTCAACCCTGATTCCCTTGTCCCCATCTGCTTAATTTGTGAAGTGGTTTCTTATGAGAGAATGGGTAACTAAAAGTTTTTAGTGATGACTTTGTAGATAGCACTGTGAACTCACCTAATATCTGTCTAGTTCAAGTTATTGGTATTAGCATCTACTGAGAAGACAGGCAAGAAGGAAAAGTGTAAGAAGGAAAGACTTCCTCCTACTTGCTCGTTATATAGAATGTACATAAAATCATTAAGATTGGAAAAGACCTCCTCTGATCCAACCACACTCCTACCACTAGTATCACCCACTAAACCATGTCCCTTTGTTTCAGTGCCTTTAATGTAAAATAAACTCAGTCTTTTTTCTTCTAACCTCTGTGAAATCTTAGAAAAGCAATTATTAGAAGAAAAATATCTTAAGTCTTCACTGTTAAGCTTGCATCTGTCTTTTGTCTGTGAAAGGACAGAGGCTCTAACTGACATACATTCACACTCTGTTTCTACCTACTCTTCTTCCACCAATGCTCATTGCCTCTAGATTCAATAATCAGTAGTTCAGCAGCCTGGATGACTTAAGTCAAAGAGATAATATTATTACTTGAAAATACTGACATGCATCATGGTTCCTGTAAACACCGTATGTTTTTTATTTGGCTATTAATTACTCCCTTATGAAATTAAAAGTCATGGAATCTAAATATACAGTTTTTCTTCAGTCTTACAAAAGTTCATGTGCTCAGGAAGGAAATCAAAGATTAGGACAGTACTTCACAGGTAATTGTTGTGGCCTTGCTACATATGTCTACTTAGTCTCACCTTCTAATGGGAATATCCTTATTCCTCACAACAGAGAAGAAAGGGTGAAGCAAAACAAATCTCCATATTTATGTCGTCTTTCAACATCACTGGAGAAACAAGTATTTCCTAAACTGAATTTACTTTCATTCTCTGTTAAGTAGTATATTATTCATTTAAGAAAACACAGCTGAAAATCTCAAATGGTAGCAATTTCACACCTGCTACCCCAGACCAAAGTTTGTTAATTAGTGCAAAAACAATGTTTCTAAACTCAAGTGTTCAGAAATGCACTGTGCAGAGTCTCTAGCAGGTGTTCATCACAGGAGGTGCCTTAATGATGTTTTTTAACTAAGCACTTTAAACCATTATATTTTAAATTCTTACCATTAATTTCTTTTCTGACAGTATAATTCATATGAGCCAGTGCCAAAATGTAAATGCACCCAATCTCTTTTTGTTTCAATTTCCTTTTGAAGATTTCATTTTTAATCAAAACAGTCCTTCATAAACCTTATCTTCCCTTTTCTTCCTCTCCTAGAAGCCTCATCTGAAGTTCTCTGAACTCAGGACATATTTCAATGAATTGTAAAAGCTTTCAATCAGCTTTCAGATGCTACATTTGATGTGAAAAACAAACATATATCAGTGCCTTTTATTATTAAACAGCCCTGTAGTTGTTTTGAATGTGCGTCATTGAGACCATACAGTGCCTTGTTGACTTCAGTGGTACGTAGGGTAATTGAAGACAATTATTTCTATCAGGTCACAGATAACCTTCAGAGGATCTCTTTTTATTTTTTTTTTTTTCTGTGTTGAACTGCTGAAAGTTAAATACAGTAATTTTGGTATTTCAGTAGCATTTTACTGTAGCATAAATAAGGATAAAACTTCACTAGGAATTTTTTTGTTGTTGTTGTTTTGTTTTCTTTTAAAGAGTTGCTTATGTACCCTTGAGAAAAAGCTGAAGACACTTGTAACAACTTAAAAACTATTGCACTACAATACAATGCAGCATAGTGCATTTGCAATTGTCTTTCATGCCACAGATGGCTAACGTGGAGCAGCTGTCATGCTAGAACCTGGCTTGCACACAAAAAGCCCTACCTGTAAAAGTGTGAATAAAATAGATAAGTTTCATTTGCAAATACTATTGCCTCAACTTTACATCAGAAAAATCCAATTTAGAACAATTTTGCACAGTCGTGACAACTAGGATGCAGCTGGTTTTGGAAGTCTCTCCTCATACAATTTTTATCCAAATCATTTTTTCATGTCTAGTTATATTACATGAGAATGTAATAAGGTATAAATAGTTTGTTATCATTTTATGTCCGAAAGAGTATAATTCCTAGTTCAACTGGAAACCTGTAGTCACTTACTTGTCTCCTCACAAAGTTATGACTCGTGTTGCTTAATACCATTTATTTGATAACTTTCTTTTATCCTAAGTCCATCTGCCTTTTGCATTCTTCAGGATAATATTCTCTTTGGTATAATATTACTTTCTGCATTATTGTGAAATTTGTCGTGAAAGCCAAGAACATATTGTGTATGAATAACTGTATGAAAATGCTTTTCATGTAACCAAAAAAAAAAAAGCGGGGGAGGGGGGGGCGGGAGGGTTGTAAGAGAATATGAGAATATATTGAGAGTGGAACATATTGTTGATTTCTTTAAGGTCTTCCACTGAAATGTACATCCTTTAAAAAACAACACTCACATGTGTGCCCAGGTAGGAAGGAAACATGTTTTAGGTATATCAAGTTGCTAGCAAGCTTTGTCACTATTCACTGGATTTTTTGAAGTGAATCCGTCAAACTTTACTTGGCAACAGGAAAAGAACACAGAACTGGCATTTCTAATGCCATTTCAGGTTAGAAAACAAAGACTCTGCAGAATCACTAACCTCAATAGTGTACAAAGAATAGAAGGGGAAATTCTTCACTGTACTTAAATGATAGCTGTTTTGGAAACCTACGAATTCTGGCAGCTTTTATTCTACTATTTCTGAAGCTTGCATTTGTGACTTAAACTCTTTCCTTACAACCACATAAGTCCTTTTAAAGCACATATAGACAAATGTTAATTTTGCATTCCATATTCACAACAGTAAAAGTTACTGATCCAACACTTCTTTTATTCTGGTAGGCAAATTAAGACAAATTCCTCTTTTGTAAGATTCTCCAATCTAAAAGCTATCTTTTAGCTTATTCTACTTTTCTCAACAACCAAGTTGAAGGAAAAAATAAATAAAACTATTGGATCATTTTTATATGGTCCAAAGCCCTTAGTACTTCACTATCTTGACTATATTTGCCTTTCTTAAGGATGCATCTCATTAAGGTTTACAGTCTTCACATGATGACCCTGTCACTCAAAGATGTCTGTCTTTACTTTTTTCAATTACAGAGTTACTGGATTATTTGCTGAAGCATTCATCATGAAATGTTTGTTAGTTGCTGCTGCTATTAATGTTGTTGTTAGATGAGCTTGTTTTGTACTATTGAAGCTCATTCATTTCCTTTAGTCCAGCTGTCAAGTTCATCTTGTTCTTGCCAAGTAGTATCATCATTACTTTCTGTACTGAGCTTGTCTTTTCCTAGGTTGAGCAACATAGGCAAATGAAATCATAGTGGCTCTTGGGGATAGCTGCCTTACATTAGACAATGCTTTTGCTTGCTGTGACTCACAGGTGACCCTGGTTTGGGGTAGGGATGATTTAGGAATGAAAGTTACTTTTCCCTCTTTTGTTTTGAGTTGTAAAGTCTCTTGCTATATATGTATATATTAATTTTTTTTCTGTAGAAATTAAAATCAGAAGCTGATATCCCGTGTTATTGTACAGAAATCAGAATTCAACTGAGATAAATGAAGAAGAATGAATTCTTAGGAAAAAAATCATAAAAAGGAAGAAGTCCTAGAACACAATGACCACATATAAGCCTTGAGAACACTAGGCAGAAAAAACCCTTAAGGTGTTAGCACTTCACAGAAGGAACAGAATATTGGCATGAATCCCAGATGCATAAAATTAAAGGAATTACAAGGTACTGGTTAGATCTCAGCAAGAGCCTTGCATGCACTAATAGCCATGTGAGAAAAGCTATAATTGCTCATGGTAGGATGAAAAACTATCTAACCAATACGCTATTTGGCTCAAAGACTTAAATTATGAGCAGTGAAGAGTTGAGCTTTTTCTTGAAAGCAGTAGGGGGGAAAAAAAGCATTGGAATTTGCCTGCTTAACTGAAGTTTTAAAGTGATCAGTGGGGTTCCAATAAAATTCCTCAAGAAAGCTTCTTGTATTAGTCAGAGATGGGACAGATGATAAGATACAAAACTACACACATTCAGATATTCTTATGCAATTAAAAAAAAATCATTTATCAATAGAGAAGAAAAAGTGATGTAGAAATTGATTAATGTTAATAAACCCAAGTTGTACCTGTATGCTGTGGATTTCTGTGTTCTTACCGAGGAACTAAAATGTTGGCAGTGAGGTAGTGAAGTATGTTGTAGAATCTTGGCTTCTGTGCTTCAGATTCAGGGGAGGTTATTGTTTATACTCTGGATTTTCATGCGGATGACATTTAAAGAGAAAATTTCCACCAACTGCAGTGAGAGCTTCTGAGTGCGGTTTAAATTAGCTGGTGGAATACAGCAACAATGAAGTCTGGATGAGAGAGTTTAATGCATCCTATTGGGATATCTACTCAAAGCTGAATGAAGGCAAGTGGCTGGTCTGCATAGAGGGATATGCTACAGGGCCTACAGTGTTTGCAGCAAATGAAACTGTGAATTGAGCTAGTCCTGCAGTTTGCATGTAGTCTTTAAAGGGAACTCTATTACGATTACTCCTTTTAAAAAAAAAAAAATAAAAAATAAATTTATTTATTATCTTAGATAATGGAGCTCTTATTCCAAGTAGGCTACCTTTAAATACTAAAAGCATCAACCCACAGATTCAATTCAGCTCTCAAACCTCAGAGCACAGGCTGGAATGTGTCTTCAGTGTTCAGTGTTGTTTTCTTCTGGGCTGTGTACACACTGGTACACACTGTGTAGCACTTGACTTTGGTGTTCTCGAGATCCAGGTCATCCTGAAGCAGTTGCTTTTATGTGTGTTTGCAGCTCAGAGTCTCTGAAATAATGAGGACTGTGCTGCAGCATAAGGTGTCTTTAGGGTATAATCCCAAGGGTATGCTAAATGTCCTAGGGCATGCTATGAGAACATGTAAGCATGTGTTGAAAGATATGTGCTGTGTATGAGGCCAAATTTGATTCAGTCTTTCTGAAGCATTTCTGCAAGTGAGTTATTGAATTAAGCATTGTATTAAAAGAAACCTATTAACTGAATCCCAAAATGCCTGTGAGTAAACTGACTTTAATGCTGTGAAGGTGATGGGAGCATTGGGGACTGTATGTTCCTGACTATTTGGTGTAGGCACACCCTACAGTATTTATTCAGAATTTTAAAGTGCTGAAAGTACATTATCTTTAATGGGATTTATGTTCTTCAATGCTACAGATGCTCTTGAAAATTTCAGCTACATCTGTGCTATAATGAGTGTTGCAAAGATTACAGTATTACTGTCAACTCCAACTCATAAGTAGAACAGTGTTAAATAGTTACAATAAAAGACATCTACTCCTAAACAAGAAGAGATTGTGGTTTTGTACCAGAGCAACAGAATTTGCTATATTCCTATGAATATCCATATTAATGAAATTACACAGTATTTTACATTTTCTGGTATGCAGGCTTGAAGAACATAAGCTCCTAATTGAAAAGGTCCATCTTTCTTGTACTGGGTAGCCCAGTACTGGAGAGAGTTCAGATATAAAGAAAGTCAGACATTTGCCTGGGGTGATATGACTAAAAAAGCAATGGGTGGTTTACACAAACCATGAAAATAAAAAAATCACTACATAGTGAAAACTGAAGCACTTTGAGAAAAATATTCACGTACAACCCACACAGTGTAGAAGGCTGCACCCAAGGTACAACTTCTACATGTAAAATCTAGGCTGATCTCAGACTTGTTTAGGGCTCAGATGCCTTGATGGTATAGACTATGTTCCTGTTCCTATGAACTGAGTTCGCAGTACTGGTTACAATGCAACCAGAGAATGTGATTGCTGTAACATCCTATACAAATCCAGCTTTATAAATAAATCATAGGGTTTTTTTGTTGACAAATGGTGTGGTTCTGTCCTTGCAGCTACCTCAGCCCTGATTTTCCACATGACAGGTACCATGTTGATGGAAAATAATTCGGGACTAAATATTGTCTTAATGTGTATGCAATGCCCATACTGAGGTCAGCAGGAAATTCATAGTTACATAGGATGATAAAGTCATTTCTTGCCTAGTTCTGTGGTGTCTGGTTTCATTTACATTTAACAATACAAAATGACGATAGGAATTAAGTTGTCCTTAAAGCATTTTGAAAGCATGCTGTTGTGTCTAGCAGAACCTTTTGATTTTCATCTGTTATTCTACAATTTTTTAATTTTGAATTGGATTTTTGGGACACAACTGACAGCTCTAAAAACAGTATTACAAGAGCAAATCTGTTCTCTGTAGCATGAACATATTTAAGCTTTCTTCATTGTATTTCTCTATACATAAGCATGTTACAAGCACACATGACAGAACAGATTGGAATCAATAAATCTCAGAGATTCCAGCAAGTAATCATTCTCATATGTATTTTGTGCTTATAATAGCAAGTGCTTTTTTGTAAAGAACATTCTTGTTCTAAGAAGGAAAGAGTGGACTGTAATTTTAGGTACTTTTCAGCATCCATACTGATTGACTACTGATCAGCCCTGGCTATACGTACAGACTGGGCGACAAGACGCTGGAGAGCAGCCCCGCAGAGAGGGATCTGGGGGTTGTGGTTGACAGCAAGTTGAATATGAGCCAGCAGAGTGCCCTGGCAGCCGGGAGGGCCAACCGTATCCTGGGATGCATCAAGCACAGCATTGCTAGTCGGTCGAGGGAAGTGATTGTCCCGCTCTACTCTGCGCTGGTGCGGCCTCACCTCGAGTACTGTGTGCAGTTCTGGGCACCACAGTACAAAAAGGGCATTAAACTGTTGGAGAGTGTCCAGAGGAGGGCGACGAAGATGGTGAAGGGCCTGAAGGGGAAGACATATGAGGAGCGGCTGAAGTCACTTGGCCTGTTCAGCATGGAGAAGAGGAGGCTGAGGGGGGACCTCATCGCAGTCTACAACTTCCTCGTGAGGGGGAGTGGAGAGGCAAGCGACCTATTCTCCGTAAACACCAGTGATAGGACCTGTGGGAGCGGTGTTAAGCTGAGGCAGGGGAAGTTTAGGCTGGACATCAGGGAAGAGGTTCTTCACCGAGAGGATGGTTGCACACTGGAACAGGCTCCCCAGTGAAGTAGTCACTGCACCAAGCCTGTCAGAATTTAAGAAGAGATTGGACTGTGCACTTAGTCACATGGTCTGAAATTTTGGGCAGACCTGCGCGGTGCCAGGAGTTGGACTTGATGATCCTTATGGGTCCCTTCCAGCTCGGGATATTCTATGATTCTATGATTCTATGACTAACAGATACAAATAAAATAAAATAACAGTTGACACCTTTAAATGCCATTAATTCAGAACTTGTTTGGTACTTTCTAGCAAGCAATATTCATTAAGAATTGTTCCCATTTTCAACTTCTAACGAATGTCTCTTCCCTCTTTATTTGTGAACTGTTTCCTGTAACAATCTATTAGTCATGTTCATTGCTTGTATCATGGGATATTGATTTTGCTTCTGGAGCTGTTTACACAGCTGTTTTTTGTCAATAATAGAAAAACGACTAATCTATGGTAACTTTTGTTAGAAGTTTTCTCCCTAAGTGAGTGACTGGAAGAAAATAATAATAATAATAATAAAAAACTGTCATTTTAGATATCCAGTATTACTCTCAATATTGCAAAATGAAGTAATACCAAGAACAGGGACAATATGAAATTGTCGGTGCTTGTAAACACTGGCAAAATGTGCTAGTGTCTTCAGGTCACCTTCTTAGTATCTGGTTTAATCAAAGTTAACTTGAAGCAAATATTCTGGAAAGATAAAAGCCATCATTACAGTTGACCTTTGTGTAATTTCATTTCATGGTGACTTTTTATTCCTTCAATACGACCTATGCAATTAAAAATAAAAAGAGAGAAAGGGCAATCATTTTCCTGCCAATAACCCAAGGGTCAGAATTTAAGGCAAATTAAGTAATGAACAAAATCCCAAAAGCAGACCCACAGTGGAAAGGAATTTAAGAACTAATAAAATACATCCATAAAAATATGAACAGGAAATGGAGGTACTTTGGAAAAAATCAGCAGTCTTTCAAATAGAAGTACTGACAGCATTAGAAAACAAATAATATTGTAAATTCATTTTCAGGGAAGCAAAGTTTGCAATGTTTGAAATATTCATTCATTCTAACTTCGGGTGTTCTGCATGTAGAGATTTGGTTCATAGTTTTAAAAATTGCTTTTGAACATCAAGAAATGTACATTTTGTAACAATTTAGAGTTAATGTGGTTTTCCTTAAAATCAATAGTTAGATGTTATCAATTTCTGTTACAAATGTGCTGTGCTTTTACCTACAAGCACTAAGCTTTGATATTTTCCTTACATAGGGTAAGCAGAGAATAAACACAATTTTTTAGCTTGAGTCCTAGGAAATAATGACCTCAATTTAAGCCATACGATATAGCAATGAAAAATTTTAAGGAAAATGTTAATATGTTCACTACCTGTTTTTTATGTGTATTTTGTTGTTGTTTTTTTTTCAAAATATATTCCCTTATGCGTGATTAGCAGAGTTTACAGGGCAAGTAATGGCTAGTATCAAACAAAGATGTATTCCTTATTAAGTTAAACTGGTAGAAGAAAAGGTATGTAGCAAAAAGTGATGATATGGTTATGAAAAAAATAACCTTAATCATCAGGTTCTTAGCGCAGATGGAACAGAACATCTCTGTGTGAATTGTCTTCAGTGACAATAAAAGAGTATAACTATCTGATTTTATATTTGTAACTCTAACATGACTGCATGGGTGCAAGTTTGATATTTAGTGAAGTTTAAGAAAATATATTCAAAACTAGTTCAGATCCTGGAAGTGGTAAAGCTCAGTTAAACTAAATTAGATAATGCTGAGATTTGTTCTGTTAAATTTCCTGAAGTTCTATGCTAAATAGCTTTAATGCTTGATATTCAACTTGTTATTCTATAGAAATAGCACTGTACTTTCATATGTACTTTGCTTGCTAAAGGTGCATTTAAACACTTTGGACCGAATTCTCATTGAAATTTACTGGATTGCATGTTCATATGTATCTGTTGACAGTTTGACATTTTATTTACATTTTCAAAGCATTTATACTTCAAATCCTCTAAAATCTAGACATAAGGTACTTAGGCATCTTTCAAAATTTCTCATAGGTTGTTCAAGTACTTAAATTTTCCTTTTTCACTTACAGGGTAAGTCAGGGTAGTTCTCATAGTACCTTTTTGGCAGAAACCGAGGCTTGAAAGAGCATAGCAAACTGTTGATTTTCTGGAATGCCCAAAATTGTCAAGATTGAAAGATCAGGGTGGCTTTGGTAGAGAATGTCTTTGAGTATGTTTATTTTTATTGTTAAGTGGAGATATCGGCTGAATTCATTATGTGAGCCTCCCAGCAGCAATCTTTAATATTAATACCCTTCCTATGGAATTTTCTTATGCTGAATTGCTTTAAAGAGATGTCATGTCTATAATACAGATTTGCTGGGAATTGGGGTCTTCAGAGTGGCCTTGATCAGATTGCTCTAGCTGTGAATATGTTCCTTAGGTCTAGTGTCCAATGTGTCTGAATTAAGTCTTACTCTAGGGAACTTTTATTTTATTTCAAGATATTTTCTATGTGTAACCTAACGTTTGCTTAGGGAGAACAGTGTCAAAGACTGATACATGGCTTTCACAGAGACATTTTTGCAAAGTTCCATAGCACAGTTGGCTGGACACCACTAAAGAGGGTATGAAATAGTAAAAGGTGCAAGCATCCCAGCCCTTGGTCTGTTACCTGCACAGGTATGCTAGTAGCAGAAGTGGACCGTCCTACAGATGCAGCTGCAGTAGCTTCAAGTTCTGTGTCAATGAAAATAAAATAACGATCCCCAAGGCAGATAGTTAAATGACTTAAAATATTTTCCCTTCAGTACTAAATTCCAAAGTATGGCAGTATAAATCAGTAATAGAAACTACAATTTTACTCTAGTTAATTTGAAGCCTGATTTTAGAAACTAAAGAAGTCGTGATATGGAAGTTATTTCAGCTAATCCCATGAAAGCTTGGATGGTCTTCTAAACTGAATATATAGACTTAAATTTTCTTAATGAATAATGAGTCTTCTATCTCCTTTTCCATTTGTCTAATATCATGTGTGTTTTTTTTACTTATATAAACTTTTCTTCAGCAGTCCTTATAAAGCTCTGTTAAGAAAAGTTCTATTCAGGAGCTGTTCAGAAGAAAGTATTAATCTAATAATCTTGATTTTTTTTCTTGATCTCACAGCTCCCCTTTTCTTTGCATCTGCTTTTTATGCTTTAAGTTGCATCTGATATTTGAAGTAGTACCATTTATGTATTTCCAGTATTCACAATGTAACTGTTTTCTCTCATATTCAGCTGGAATGTGTTAGTATATTTTAATGGGACATCTTAAAAGATTCTCAGTTGTCCCACCTTTCCGTACCTCCTGTGATGTACCAACTAGATAATCACTGATTGCTGTCTTCAGCAAATCAGAGATCTATGTTACCACAGACATATTCAATCACAGATTAAGATGTCTTTTCTCTAAATCTCATGACCTGATACTTAAACTCCAGCTTTTGACAAAATTCTCCTTGTGTTTGTTATACCCTTGTGTAACCGTAAATGACACAACATTACACAGCTTAATCTTTAGACTATGATTCAATCATTTCTCAACTTGGCTGTTTTAAACAGAACAGTCAAACAGACTGTGAACTCCTACCAATTTGTCTGTCTTTCCTTCCTTCTTACAACAGGGTGTTATTCTATTATTACTTCTGTTTTTGTTTTTTTTCTGTTTTCTAGATCCTCCATTCTTCTAACTATTGTATTTGTTCTCTGTGAAGAAAGTCCACCGAGGTCTAAGGAAGTTATCAGTGCATATAAACTATAAAATCTAGCATAATCTGTTCCTAAAAAGTGAAAATGAATCTTAAAAAAAAAAAAAAAAAAAAAAAAAGTATTGGATGTGGAAATGACATCTTTCCTGCTTTAATTTATCATCTCTTTCCCAACTATATACCGTTCATATATCCTATCCATAACTGCATCTAAAGGCGAAATGTTTTCAGCATTTAAATTAATACAAAAGTATAAGCATAATTTGTTGTTGTTGTTTTAAAATATATACAGCAGTTAAATTACTTCTGACTTATGCCACTGTATCTAAGACTAGAATGCGACCTGCAGCTTTCCCAGCAACTCTGATTTGACATCTCTGCATAGGTTATCTCACAGTTTTTGAGTAGACCATATGGTCTTTGTCATAGTTTGTCAGAGTGCTGTGGTGCTAATCTACCTTATGTTACTACAGCTAAATGTAAATTAATTTCTGGGTATTAATCTAGACCTTAAGGACATTCCAAAGATAAATTATACAGGTGGTGTGAATCCGTTAAGTAGCTGCATGCAGCATACAAAAAAACCTAATGTTTTGTTCATGTACCTATCAATTATTCTGCTTATTAGAGCAAACTTAGTTGTATCAGAATATCATTTCTTTGCAGAATAATATGGTATTGGATCTAATAAATTACCTGGAACAGGGTACTGTAAGTCTATTAAATTCTGCTCTTCCACCAGCAGAGGAAGTAACAGTAGTAAGTACCGTTGTAGTCACATTTATATGACATGGCATTGCTATAAGATAAAAGTTCATACATGTCACCAGGAATGAGTATGGTTATCCAAGCCCTAAATCATATGATTTAGATTAATTTCAGAGTAAGTCATGTTATTAGATTTCTAACAACTGATATTTTGGGAGGTTTCTTTCAAGTCAAGGTGAAGGTCCTACTTTTTTATACTTTTATGGAATATTTCACAACATGTTATTGTAATCCCAAAGTGAAGAAAAGATGTTTTGGGGCCTAAACTCAAGTACCTTTTCCTACTGTGGGAAAAAAAGGACAAAATAGTAGGGAGAAAAATACCTCTATGCTCTCCTAAGATCTGGAAATGAACTGTCTAGTGCATTAGCAAGTGTTTTTACTGCTTGAGCTGTGCCATGCACCATAGGTACTGGAGAAGCCATCAAACTTAATCAGCAATCAAGATGTATACTGAATACACGGAGAGCAATTACATTATAGTATTATAATAATAAATTAAGGTCATTTGATTACAATAAATTTGAATAATTTAATACCATTATAAACCAATATCACATACCTTTTGAAACATTCATTACAATAGACTGTTAATGCTCTGTAAAAGCCTATCATACAGTATGAATATTAACAGCCTCTATTTCCCAGACAGCTAGACAGCAATTAGAACTGATGATTTTGAATGTAATATTGAAATAATGTCCTTAATTGCAGTGAGGTTTTTATTGCAGTGAAGATACAGAAAACATTTAAACTTGCAATTATGAATTACAGAAATGTATAGCATACAAGACAGTTTATCTGTAAGTTAATATTGTTAACAAAATTGAATTGAATATTTTTTGGAGTAGCAGCATTTTTTCAGCCTCTGTTGGTCTGCTTTAAAAATAAATAGAAGTGTTGTGTTTGGCTCTAAGACAAAAACAAGGAAAAATGAACAGTGATAGTATGTTTAGTGACTTTGAGGTTTATATTCAGTTGAGGTCTTTGATAGAATTTTTGTATTTCTAAGGTTCTTACTGTGTTTGGGCCCAAGGCCATCATTCTGGGGGAAAAAAAAAAGGGGGGGGGGGGGGGGGGGAATGGTACAATTTGTTTCCTTGAATTGTTTTGGATACAAGCTGCTTTGGACAGAGATCATCTTTATGCAGTACAGAGTGGCCCAATGTATGTTGGTATAGTCTAATAAAAATGAAATAAGTTTTTTTTTTCAAATTTCCTCAAACTTTAGGACTGCACTTATTGTAGCATACAGTTTCAGAAGGTTCCTGACAGAGTCAGGACAGTTGATACTGAATAATTTTTATTTTGTCTATTCAAGAAGTTCTGGTGTTGTGTGGAAAATGGTATATATTTCCTTCATTAAGCACTCCAGACAATTCAACAGGATACTTAGTTCCTTGATTTCTTGGTCACCCTTACTGGCTTTATAACTGCAGATGTTATAATGGTAAGAGTTGTCATTTGTTATCCCAGGAACATATAAATATTTCATTTGGGTTCTACTCTATCTAAAGTTAGAGGAGAAAATAACTCTATTTTAGAACCTAGGCAGACATACTGATCTTGGGCATTTGGGTTATTTGTAAGATTTGCTAGATATGGCTCAATAAGGCATAATATCAGAAGAATACATTATCTATATGCATTTCATTACTGGCATTGACTTATAGAAACCGGTAAAACAAAGGTATGTTCCAGGTATGAATCTTAACTACTTTTGACAGCCGAATGATATGCAGTGTGGAATATCAGGACCACTGTCATAAGCAGTGGTCCCACCATACATAACCCAATAAATATGAAAGTGAACAGAGCTGATGTTTATGAAATCCTTAGAGAATTTTGGAACCTGAGAAAAGATGAAAGGAAGATTACTTCCAAATATATGATGTCTCTAAATGAATCTGTTATACAAAAAGGCAACTAGAAAGATGCATCTGTCTCACTGTCCTAGCAATTGCATTGGTTTTAGTTTATCAGTGCAGTAATCCATCTTTACAATAAGAAGTATTTCCCAGATACTTGAGTTCTTGTTCTTAACTATTACAAGTGTTTAAATTGACTTTGGAACTTTAATAGTGCAATAACTAGGACTCAAAAAAAAGTTGATATGACCAGTGTTAAGATCTGGAATGCTTTTCCTGTCCTTTCTGGCTTCTAAGGAACTATATCACTAGCTCTGAGGGACAGAAAATAACCACTTAAAGCAGAGACTTTTTGAATTTTGTTTTAAAAAGTGGATGGTACTTAAGTGGAGATTCTAGTGTGTTAATGTGACTTCAGGATTTAGAAAGGTAAAAATAGTAAATATCATATCTCAAGCTAATATTAGGTTTATAGTATCGTTTGTAAGAGAGGAAGGATATAAGTGCATCAAAGAGTAAAGGAAGGTTCCCTCAGAACAGGGAAATACAGTGATAAGGAAGATTAGTTACAATAAGATGGTTAGAAAGATGCTCAGCCTTGTTATGTTGCCATTTTCACTATAACGGTTTGCCAGTTTCACCTCCCTTTTCCATACTAGATTATTCTGTAAGGACAGTTCTTTGGGAGCAACATGGGTTGGCGTAACTGTGCAAGGGAAAGTGATCCAGGAGTTGAGATTGATAGGGAGGCAGAGGCAGGGCAGTGCCCTCACTGACAAAGATGAAGTCCCACAGTTCCTGAGTAAGGCAAACAGCAAACCTGGCAAGGGTATTGCAAGACTTCAGTGATCACTAGGCAGTCTCTGGTGACGAGGCAGCTTTGAGGTTAAGCCTGAAAGTAGTCTGTGGGTCGGGATCAATGAGGTATGTCGTACAGGATCCCATGTAGCCAAACCTTCAGAATGTGGAAGATTCCCTGACACTAGATCATATGAAGTTAAGATAAGTATCTGCCATGTTTATGTTTGGTCACTATATAACAACAATAATATATTTTTTTTTCATGTTCTTCAAGAGTTCATCTACAAGTGCAGGAAAAATAATATTTTATTAAGAAGTTCACAATGCTGTTAGCCAGCCAACCTCCTAATTCTTTTGTAGCTGACTGCCTAACAAATCTTACACATGTACAAAACATACATGCATACAAATGTGCAAGTATGTACAAGTTTTTAAACATATAAAAAATAGAGCAGATGGATTTAAGGACAACTTCTCTTTCCCAGGTTAGAGGTTTTGGACCTGTCTGTTCCCCTGAGTGATTCCATTATCTTTGCCACCATTTCTTTTTGTTTGTTTAATTTGTCATTGTTTTCATTTTACTAACAATATTTTTTTCTATGATAAATGTTGTTGCTATAACAGTCTCCTCTGATGTTTACAATGGAAATGTACAGTAGGAACACGATTCCCATTCCCTTTTGAATTATTTAGCTTTTAATTCTTTATAAAAAAAAATAAATAAAAAAAATCTTTTCACAGTATTAATTGTGTACAACTCTATTACTTTGTGTAAGCACATTAAAACACAGTTCTAATATAATTTAATTTTAATTAGAAGCAAGATGAAGAGTACATCTGATAGACAACATTGGAAAAGGGTGAGAAATAAAAGAATGAATGATGTCCTAGGCAGTAAAAAGCAATTGCCTGTGCTGGATTATTATTATTATTATTATTATTATTAAACTTTTTTACTAGGAAAGTTTTACTTCTCAAGGAAACTTAAGCATATTGTGTGCTGATCGACTTAATAAATGTAAGGTGATTTGGACAGATCCAGTAATAGAAGCAGTTACTTAAATGAAGAAATCACATTTAATTTATCATCTGATCTTATGGGAATTTTGAGATCTTTGTCAATGCTGGTCTGAGAGCACAACAGGAGTAGTGTCTGAGTAACACCTACTTTGTAGTGGAAACTGTCGGCAGTGTCACCTGTCACTTACTATAATAAGTGTAGCAGAGAATCTTCCCAAAACCTGAGGGCACTTGAGTATTTTTTGTATTATCTGCTATTATTTGATAAAAGTCAGAAGTGACTTGCCACTTTCAAATTCTTTTGCTCAACAAGACATGGTGAATGACATATATTTGTGCATCAGACTTGCTTCTTGATTGTATATATTTATCACAATATATATCTGTTAGGTCACTAACAGGCCTTAGTTTGGATGCCATTTACAAATATTGAAATTTAAATTAGTATTTTATTTGTTTGTTTATTTTTGCTTTAGAGAGCATTTCTTTATGCTAGATACAAGCCCTAAACACCTAACAATTGAAGAACAGCATACACAAACAGCAAAAAAGATCTGGGGCTAGGAATACACAGCAAATAACAGAGACAATCTTTGCAGCCTAGAGTACAAGTAAATAAATAACCAGACTGAAAATCGTTTGCCCAATATCACATAGCTATTAAGTAAAAATGAAGAGATGAGCTGAGGAATTCTGTAGCTGTTTCATTTACTCTTCAATATGTAATATTTGGTCATTAAATGTGACTTGAATGTTTTTGGTATTACCAGCCAAGTCTTCAAACAATTTTTTTTTAAATGCTGGAGAGGTTTTTGGTACAACCCAGTGTACCTCTTTAGCCCTACTACTAAAGGAACATAAGCTAGATATGAAAACGAAGAGAACTGAAACTGAGTTCAGTATTGTGCCCTGAATATGGGTCTGTTCTGGAGTCGGTCAGTCACAGCTTTAACAAAGAACAATATTTGGGATCTTGATACTTTTATTTTTTTAATCACTTTAAGACTGTGCTGTCTTCAGCATATTTTAGGATAAAACAGAATGGGTATATTTATTAATAACATCTCTGTTTTATGGGTTAGGAATTGAAATCCTGGAAATTCTGATGTTTTCAGTTCAGAGTAAAAAAATCTCTCCCAAATATTCTTGAATACCTGTGCACACCTCTCTTATTTATTTATTTAGTTTAAGGAATCTGCTCAGTGTTTTAAAATATACTCTGACAGTGTTCTTCAATGAAAATGTCAGTCAGAATATATTATTCTCATATTCTGATCTTCTGAGTAACGTCGGTCATTACATTTCACTTACTGATCCCAACATGTGATCTAAAAGGTAGTGGCTGAAGTAGTAGATATATTGTTTTAAAAGGGGCAGCTACCCCAGAAAAGGAATTAACCTGATAACTCCTGATGCAAGAGGCTCGTGTGTTAATTTTAGCTGTTGTGGTCTGTATAAAGGTCCTTTCCTTGCCTTACCTTAACTTACCTTACCCTCTGGTGACATATTTATGCAAATATAACTCAATTGAATGAGGACTCAATTTCGCTTTATTATAGGAGTCATAGAAAATGGTAATAAAAGGGACATATTGTGCTCAGTTATTTTGCAATATATCTCGGAGTTCTCACACAAAAATAATGAAGATGTTCTGAAAAAGGCAATTTCTTTGAAAACTAGTTTTGTAAAACAAGATGTCCTCAAGCACAAATAGTTAAATACGATTAAATCTGAATGCAATTTCATTAACACTTGTCAGATAGGGAAAGGAAAAAAAAAACTTCATTTGCAGGAAGTACTAAAATATACAGACAATGAGACAATTCCAGTAAATTAGGATCTCAGTTAATCTGTTGACAAGTCATCTCTTCAGTAACCGTTGAAACTGAAAGCATTGACAGCCTATTATTGAAATCTCCATAGGATGTTAATGTAGAGTTGAGGGATTTTCTGTTGCTGAATGAATTCCTGGGGTCAGAAGAAAATGTCTGCTGCCATACTGTAATTTTTCAGGGAAGTATTCTTTATCATTAAATTATAAGTATACAGGAAGAAGCCCTCTGGTAGAAGAGTTTAAATTATAAAAGGTTATGTTAACATTAGCCTGAGATCTGAGTTTCTGAGCAGTGGGATAACAGAAATCTATAAAGTTTTACCTTGTAACAGTTAAATCTGATTCTATGATTACTACTAGGAATAGTGACCTTTTTAAACATATATGTGTGAGATAAATACACGATAACAAATGCTGGGATTGTACAAAATGGGCCTCTAGGCAAAGGAGAGCTCAGTAGTGTGAAATCCAAGAATATTTTTCACAGCTACTTCATTTATTGTTACCTTTTTTATTATTTTACCAGTTTGCAGCCAAAGTTACTGTTCTAGATATTGTGTAACAGGGGAAAACAAAAAAAAAAGAAAAAAAAAGAAAAAAAAAAGAAAAAAACTACCACTGTTTGACACTGTGATATTGATAACTATCATTGCTACCTTTTCCACTTTCATGTTCATCTGTTTCTTTATTTTGTTGCTATATATCTTTTATATTGCAACCCTGACAGTAAACCACAATGTAGGAGCCGTGTCCTTAATTGAAATTCATTTGATTGAGAGGATAAATAGATCGCAGTATCAAAATTCCCATTTTCTGCTACGTAGGAGAGAATTTCTAATTAAAACTATTATTCTCAGAACACTCTTGATTTTTCCCATCTTAGAAAAATGTGAAATGTTTTTGATGTGTAGAGAAAGCAGAATTTAACAGTATATGATACTCTAGCAATACAAGACAGTTATGTGCTGTATAAAACTTAGATGCTTGCAAATTTAATCTAAATAGCCTCCAATTTCCCTGTTAGATTGTTTGCTTTCCAATTAAGTGTATCTGTATACTTGTAATGAGGTAAAAGTAAAATTTCTGGATATAGATTATTTTCAGTTTAATATCCAAAAATTTGGGACCCTCTGCTGAAGTTCTTGTATGCTGCTTTAAGTTCAGTGGCTATTCTGACATGATTTTAGTAGTTTAGATTAACATACATGATCATACTCTGGCTCCTTTGAGCTCTATATGTTATCCCTTATGTTACATTGAGAAAAAAGACTCTTGCCTTCCATGTATTCTGGCCTTTATATGTGATGTGAAATTAATGTATTTTATATAAAACTTAACGCCTGGAAATTACTTAAAGTACAAAATCCTAAAAAATTACAAATAATGTGTTTGAATGATTGAACAGTGAAAGTTATTGCATTGTAGATGGTTGAACAAGCAATATTTTATCTCTGAGATTAATAACTTTCCCTTCAGAGAAAAAATTTTAGTTCAGAAGCACCGGTTTTAATTAAAGATTGTTGCAGTCAAAACAACAATCAACTGTGTTCAGATTTCTCTTAACCATAGGTCTACTTAAGAAAAAAAGCAAAATAAACATAGTTGCAAGCAGGATCAATTCCTTTTTTCTTTTTTTTTTTTTTTTTCACACATACCAAATGTATTAAATGCCTAGGAAGATACTTTGTGGATTAGAAAAGATAAAGAAAACAACACTAAATTAAAATTTTGAAATTATGATTAAATAATGCCTAGTATTAAAGTTTAAACCAAAATTTGTGTACCAACATTACAGGATGATCAGGTTTGAGAGACTCTAAAACACATTGATAAAGGTATTTTTTTCTCTTCTGAAGTTAACCAACTGGCAAGTAATCTCCTCAAGAGATCAATACTTCCCCTCAGTGTGCTGATTGAGTTAGCCTTCCAAACATAGACAGAAAGAAATAAAAGCAACAGACAGCTAGCAAATCCAACTAAGCCATAAATGAGTCAACATGTCCATTAAGATGCAGTGACTTTCCACCCATTTACATTTAGAAGTAAGTACACATTGCAAATGGGAATTTTTTCAACAGGTGACATTATCCACCACGCTAACATACAGAACACTATTCTTGTATGCTATTTCCCGAGACTGCTGCCATGAAACAAATTTAACTGTCTTGGATGCTATATGACCAAACTATCATCTTACCAACGTACAATTGGTAAAACGTACAATTTTGTGTCTGAACTTTGAATTGTATATTTTTATCTGCTTCTGCCCTCCCCTGCATTTACAGAGGCTGTCAAACTCATAAATGAGCATTTCATCAGGATGTTTTCCTGTGTTTCCTAAACAGTTGGAATATGTTAACGTAGTTAGGCATCTTATTGGCAATTCGTGTTATAACAATAATATACCAATTACTTTCGCAACAATACCAAATCATCAGTAAAAAAGATAGTATATCTCTATACTATAGATAGTATATCTATATGCTCCTTCAAAAGGTAGTATATCCTTATTTCTGTATGTAGACTTCTTTATCCAAGTCTCTTCTATCTGCAACTGCTTTTATCTCATGGTTCTAAAATTATATTAAGGAAAAAATATAGTGATCTAACTCCACAGAAATTATGCCACAATATTATCTTTCTAGAAAAAATAGTGGCTTTGATAATCAATGGTTCTTTCCTATTAGTATGCACATATAGCAAGGCCTTACATTTACAGTGGCACAGGGGACATTCCATCTTGTCTGAAGGTAAAGGTTGGACTAGATGATCTTAGAGGTCTTTTCCAACCTGAATGATTCTATGATTTTAATTAGTACCCTCTATACAGTTGTCACATGGGGTCCAAAACCCCCAAAGCCATATTCATCCAATATTTGATATCAACAAATAGATGTATCACTCTCAGAACGGCTGATAAGTAAAGGAAAAAAAACTCTTACAAAAATAGTTCTGAGCCTCATCTCTGTACACAATGTAGGTATTGCTAGTGTTTCTGTACTGCTCATACAAATAATTAGAAGAAGAACTGCTTGGTTGTCTTCAGGTATTACAGCCCTGAATCATTCTGAAGTATAAACAGAGGCCAGGGATCTGTCACCTGTCCTGACACAGCAGACACGGCACTCACAAACCTAGCATCAGTCCTAATGCCTGTTGTAGGAGCTGAGTCTTGTCACATAACCTGAAGCAGGATGAGTTCCCTTCCTTTTTAATGAAAGCTGGTTATCCTGGCTGGATGGATAGTGATGAAATGCTATGCTTCATGAACTAACCAATGAAGTGATTACAAGTGGCTTAATTTGAATGGTGAATTACTTTATTTCCTAAGAAAATGAGTAATAAATTGGCTGTCTATATATGCTCAACTACCACCCAAAATCCAGAAAAAGGTCTTATTAATGACTTCCTCACTTCCTCAATATTCGCATTTAGCGAAGCAATGAAGTACAAGTTGAGTTGAAATGAGTGGCATTTACCCAAGTTACATATGCTTCCCTGGACAGTCTGGTGTGAAGGAGAGGAAAGAATATGGCACAGGAAGAGGCACATGTTTGAACTGACCTATGTACATGAGTGATGTAATAATTTCCCACTAAAATAACATCAGAAATAATACTATCTAATAATCATTGCTAACATGCTACTAAAAAAAATAAATATACAATTCTCATATTTGCCTTATAGCTCACTATATTCTATCTATATTTTGAAATTGATTATAGGATATTATTTGCTTGTCGGGGATTTATTGGTTTATATATAAATAATATTTCTTCCAATAGTACAGTACTTCATCTATTAGGTAAAAGAAAGATAGAACAAACAACTAACTACTCTTAACTAGTTAAGAACTAACAACTGTGCTGTAACATTAAGAGAATCAAATCTCCTGGATATAAGTTTTAATTAAATAGGCCAAACATGAAAAGCAAAACAGAGTGAAAAATTATCACCTCTTCTTTGAAAGACAAATATGATTTTAACGGTATGTCTTGTTTGAAATCACTCGGACCTGTATCATACTTCTACCAAAAAAGAGGTTATGATAACTTTGCATTTTTTACCAGCTTTGCTGTGAATAGGAACAGTATTGCTGCCCATAAGTTATTATCAGATAATTAGTCTGCTTGGTACATACAAAATTTTGAATGAGAAAAGCAGTATGTCTTTTAAATGGGAAACAATGTAATGCTCACTTTACTGCAGTCTGGATTATCCATTACAGAATGTCCTGTAGTGCAAGACTGTCAATCAGTACTTAAATGGGGACATGAATTAGATCAGAATAGCTGCTCATTTTTGGTGGTTCTAAATGTTTTACCTTTAGATAAATTATTCATGTATGATTGTGGTCATCCTCTCTTTGGTTCTAAAGGTTGAATATTATCTAACAATTAACCTTCTTAGTTTTCCTCATTGATCATTGCATAGTGTTTTGTATTCCACCAGCTCATTTTTACCTTTTCTTGAATGACGTGCAGACATATCAGGGCAGGTCATTGCAAATAATCATTGCACAGTAAATGGTTTACGTTTGACAATGTATTTTGATATCTTACAGAATCGCTGTCATCTCACCAAGTAGCGTGAGAGAAAACCTCTTTTCTACAAGGTACACCTTAATTGATGTATTTTTTTGGATTTCTACTCTTACTGTGCCTGGCAAACCCTTCCAAAGATACATTTTTGAGCTTCCCAGTTAAGAAGGGAAAAAATATTGTGATGATTTAACTGTCCTCACAAAATTTTGCGATTATATTTGGTTCTGTGGATCGGGTATGTAGTCTCCTTAACTGGTCTACTGGCCAAAACCATCATGAGTTTTTGCAGTGCAGGCAAACATACTTTGAATAAACTTAAAACATAGCCTCACGATAATAGGGAAAGAATATAAACTGATCCTGCATTTAAAAAGTAACTTCATTTGATATTCTGTTGACTAGACATGCATCAATTAAATGGAATTTTATTTTCTATCATTTAACTACGAAAAAAAAACCACACATACTTCCTACTTAATTGATGTATTGGTGTAAAGTATTCTTGCTGGGTATCTTGCAGATTAGAATCAAGAACACACTTCTGTTGCTTAGAAAAATATAACACAGTACTTTATTTTTATATTCCTTTTCTACTGAGGTTATTTCTACCAGCTATCTCACTATGTGTACATACAGTAGAAGGTGCAGGCATTACTTACAAGCAATACACACGATGAACAACTAGCGTTTTGCATGTCCAGTCAGATGGGAACAGTATAATTTTCTTCCAGGTAAAGCAAATTAAATAAGTGCATAATTCCCTTAACCCAGTTTCACGATGAGTTAATTTTGTCTTCTCTGGAACTGAATAAGGAAATACATCAAATATGTTGCACTGAGTTAGAAGATGGGTTGATTAATTAATTGGCTATGTGCATGACTTTAGTATTTCTTGGCTGTACAATACAGTGAGTGAATTCTGTGCCTTTTCATACAACTGTGCTCCAAAAGCTTACCTTTAATTTTCTTCTAGCCCATTTGGATGTAGAAGAAATGTTTCCAGGCTGGGTGGCTATCATTTTTTTCAGTAATTCTGTAATACATTTTAGAGAATCTCTGTATGGATAGATACAGCCTTGAGCTCATTTTGCAAGACATGGTGCTGTGCTAATGTTGCTTTAGCACAATGGTGCTTTAGCACAATGGTGCACTACTCCCACTGCACTGTTTCTGATGTAGGAGTATAGATCAGTAAAGTACACTTCGATTCATGTCCACATGCAAAACATGATCGCAGAAATTTATTCAGTCAAAAATCACTAGTTTAGGACCAGGACTGACTAGAAAATGAGACCTCTTTTCAAGGAAAACATCAGTGTTTCAATATTTATTTTTGCTAGAACAGAAAGTGAGTCTTTGACGGTTTTAGGGATAAAGCACACAGAACACTTCAGAGTACTGTTTAGAAGACAGGAAAATTGTGGATTTGGTTTGTGCTCACGCTGATTCAATACAGTACCTTAAATCTGGAGCTCAGGTGCTCCAGATATGCTTTGATATGCTAAGAAATTTTGTTTACAACAAAGTGATTTATTCCAACTGAACAGAAAGGATTAGGTGACCACATCTAGTGAGTCCAAGAACTGAAAGGATTTTAAGTTATCACTTTTACCCCAAGAGCAAATTGTCTCTTTGGCTAGTTTAAAGTTGAGAACAACATATGTTCCTCCATCAGTGCTCAGCTCACTGCAGAAGTCCGATCTATGTTTAAGCCCATAATAGCAAGATGCCCTTTTTTGCTGAAGTTATTGTCACACAGAGGAATAAAATGACTGTTCTTATGAGGCAGCTTACTTTTAACATCTGAAAGCTTCTCTTTCTCTCTTTTGCCTTTTATTACTATTTTCTGTAATTTTAAAGGGCAAAATCTGAGAGTTTTGCATTTAGATTTCAGCCTGTTGCAAGTGCTTGTGTGATGATGCACAAGAATCATATTTGTTTATTCTGTATTGTAGCATACATCTTCCACTTCCAAGTGCCCCCAAATTGTATTAGTTGTTTAATGAAGTTGACATGAAACCTAGTTTACAAATAGTAGTAGCGTTAAGAATTTTCAGAATTAAGACATGGAGCAATTTTGTTTTATTGAAGTGCATGCTACCTAGTGCTTACTGGATGAAGTAGGCCTAATCAAGCTTGGCTCATTGCCAGTATGTACTGAATTGGAGAACAGGAGGATTTCAAGTCTGTATGTGGAATGAGTTACTTTAACTCTCGTTACTCCTTTGAAGTTCCCTAAAGAAAGTAAAGCACAGCAACTGAGAGTCTTTCCTAATTTTAATGCAATGTTCAGATCTGTAATGTTAAAGTTTTCTTAAATCTAAGGGACTGGTGAAAATCCATAACAGTGTCATCCCACAAATAATTCAACTAGGGGCTGACAGTTCACTCTCCAAGGAGAAAAAACTTGTTGAGTGCTCTGTGGTTTGAGGTGATCAGAGCATTGTGATCTGTTAGACAAGTGATGATCTGAGAGAATGTGAAAGAAGCTCTTGTGAAATTAGGAAAAGGTTACAGATGGAGAAACTGATAGGGAAATTTTGAGAAAGGAATTAGGTGACCGATATGTTTCCACTGTGGAGGCCAATGGAGACTGAGTAGACTTGAATGTACTCTTGTAAAAGCTATACTTTATTTTGTTATATGAATCTGTTCTTATCTTGATGTTTCTGATCTGGAAAAAAGGAGCCACAGCTATCTCTGTTAGATTAACAGAAGTGAAATGTAGCCTGGGGGAATGAAGGAATGGCTTGACTCTCAAAGGTAAAAAGTACTGTGCTAGAGAGAAGAAATGACCTTGTATTAGAGAAGTATATATATGTTTTTATTGTGCATTAATAAAATATTTATTGACTGGGAAGAAGTAAGTTGCTAGATTATACTGAACAAGTAAGTTACCATGCTTGAAAAAGGGATACTCTTTAGTGGAAAGTCAGTACATAAATATCTAACCTAATATCAGAAAGATGCACAGCACTTTCATGTAGGTCAGGAAACCAAATGAATTGGATTCAGTGGAATAGATTCAAACCTGTGTTTTTAGTTTGCAGGAAAGGCATACTTCTTGAACAAATATATCTGAAAGCAAAAGCAATCAACCAAACAAACAAAAACAGGCAAATATTCACTTGGAACAGTCCTGCATTTAGGTCAGACAAAGAGGATGATCTTTTTGCCTAAAAATTCTACAAGCAGATTGCATGTTGTTTTATGGATAATGTTGCTGCCAGAAACACCAAACTCTATGTTACATTTCCAAAAGTGCTAATTGACTATGAGTATGATATTCTTCCTGGGATGGAGTGCTAACTTCTGTTACTTGTACCTCAGGGAGGTTTGTCAAAAAGTCTTCTCAACACAACCACCTGCTAGTAGTCTGTTTGGAACACTCAAATTGTCACCTACTTTCAGTCAAGTCCAGCTTGATGAGGATAAACAAAATGCATGGCATGAACAGTAAGGTATTGTCAGACTAACATTAAAACTGCAGTGTATTAGCTTTTGCATAGAAATCTTGATGTGATTTATTTTCAAACAATGGATTTGTTTCCCCAAGGAAACTGTATATCCAAAATGTCTTTCACAGATCTTTGCACAGAAGTTGAAGTCAGATTAAGTGCTGTAAAAGCAACCAGCACATTTGCAATTATTTCAGACAAAAGACATTTGGAGAGCCTGCTAAAATACAACTTTTAGTCCTTTGGGATATAACTTGCTTAGAAACAAAACATTCTCTTGAAGGTAAATAGGAAGAGGCATTGATTCCACTAACCAGAACGCTTCCAAATTTATTGATAATGATTTCCTAAAATCACTGTAACACTACTATGAATTAAAAATGTCCCAATTGGAAAGTTTGGTGCTGAAGTATTACAGTTACAGTGCTTGGAAAACTTACTAGATTAATTTTAGTTAAGCTATTTTATATCAAACTACTTTATATCAAAGACAAATGGAGCATTAATGTAAAGAATTTGTGCTGAACGTGAAAATAACAAATAAAGATGTGCCATATGGTTTGGCAGAAGCTGGAATATTCTGAAACATGGGGGCCTTCTGCTTGCAGCTTTAGGACTTGAAATCTATTATAGTCTGGAAGCAAAAAAAAAGCTTAAATCTTCAAAGAATGTAGATATTGTTAAATGGGTATATTTTGTTTTAATTGGTTGTTCAATCCAATTCAAAGTAATTATACACAAAAGTAATTAAAGGAGCAAGTGGATGGGCTATTGTCGATTATTTATTGCTGACCATGCTGGTAAACTTATAGTATAAATGCAAGTATAAAATCTAAAAATTGTAGACACAGTTTCATCTTCTTGGTTATAATCAGGTGTGGGAGAATCAGTAGAAACAAGGAAAGGGAAAGACATGTTCCTATAAATGTTGTCTTTGAGACAGTTCCTTTCACTGGCTTCTATACTTCTGCACTTATTTTTGGCTGAGACGGTTAATTTTCTTCATAGTGGCTGGTATGTTACCATGTTTTGGGTTTAGGAGAAAAATAATGCTGATAACACACTGATATTTTAGTTGTTGCTGAGCAGGGCTTACACTGAGTCAAGGACTTTTCAGCTTCTCATGCTGCCCTGCCAGTGAGGATTCTGGGGGTGCACAAGGAGCTGGGAAGGGACAGAACCAGGACAGATGACCCAAAGTGGCCAAAGGGATGTCCCATACCACTTGGCGTCCTGCTGAAGAATAAAACTGGGGTGGAATTCGCTGGTGGTGGTGGTCGGTTGCTGCTCAGGAGCATTGGTCAGCAAGTGGTGAGCAATTGCATTGTGCATCACTTGACTTGTTTTATATATTTTCTATTTTTATAAGCTGTGAGGAGATGCAGAAGCAAGTGATGTGAATAACAGTATTTAATTGCTGGCAAGTAATACAGATAACCTGTGATGGCGTGTGAGGGCCCCCAGAATAAAAGTGATAACAGTCGTCAAAAATCAAATAACTTTTAAAAATACAGAATTCTGTTAAACTGTTAAATAACTTTTTTTTTTTTTTTTTTTTTTAATCTTGTGCACAGCTATGCATTTGCAGGTCTTAGCTGGAGTCTGCTGAGACAGACAAAAGTGCCAACATACAAACCAACAACAATAATAATAAACAACTGCTATTTCTGAACTGCCTGAAATTTGGAAGAACTGTAAGTCTTGTGAGACTGACTTGTCTCGGAAGGTATGGGCAACTCAGATAAGCATCAAATCACCATCAGATGTTTTGCTGCTTGCTTATCTTTGGTTTAAAACTTTTTTTTTTTTTTTTTTTTTTTAAGGCTTGTCTGTCACAACAAAAAGAAAAAGGAGGCAAGGCACCATTATGGTCAAAATGTCATAAAACCATCAATAATAAGAGGTTTTTCAGTACTCTGACATTTCTTGGTAACTGCACCCTGAGGCTAACAACTCACAGTACAGAGACGATTGGTCTATGTTAATGTAACAAAAGCAGCTATCAAGGTAAGATTTAAATTAACTTGAGGTGGACTATTGGTCCATTTGGTTTTCTTCCTTGGTTTTGATTGATTCTTGTTTTCAGGGTCATTAAACATATTTAGTAATAGTTTTCTGAGTAGTAAACAATTATTTTGAAGTGGTCCTAAACTGAACTTTCTTCCTAACAGTTCTGCTTGGACATTCTGTAGTAAAGGAATCTGACCAAAGTAACACTTTGTCAGAAAGAAGTGCTGCAAGAACTTTGTCACTTCTGTACCCTGAGGTACAAGTAACAAAACTGAACTCTTACAAAATCCAGAACAACAGTCAAGAGGGCAGTTAAATCCCCACCAACCAAAACTTTAATCTTTTTTCCAAAGAATATGGTGCTATATCTAATCTTCATTAATTTTATAATTTCTGCAATTCTTTTCTGTGGTCTTCTATATTTCTAAAATTACAAGCGATTTGGTTGATTTTATTCCTAGAAGATGATGAAACAAGAATTCAAAGGATATTTTAGTAATAAGGAACAAAACTTAAGTTTTTTGAAGATCTTAAATACAATTTTACAGTAATTTTCTAAATGTATTATACATTTTTTTTTTTCTATGCAAAATAATTAGATTTATTCCACTTAGTCTAAATAAAACCTTTTCATCCTTGAAAGCAGGCAGGAATGTGTAACATATGTTTATTTATATTTATATATTTTATTTATATTTATATATTTTATTTATATTTATATATTTTATTTATATTATATTTATATATAAGTGTATAAATGAAGAATTCATCAGTAGGTAACAATAGTGCTATATGGAATATAAATTCAATGTTATTTATAGAAATAAGCATATTATATATTAAAAAATATGCACTGTTTTGCTAATCTCTATCACAATGACAAACTGCAGTAATATATTTGTAATTGCTTGCAATATCAGATGAGTGCAGCAAACAGACAATGTACAAACTCCAGTATTAGCATTAATCTCTCCCTCTTGCCCTGTAAGAAAAGAGGAAAACATGTCTAGATGTCAGTTTTAAACAACAAAATAAGAACTTTCAGAGTTTTAATTCCTACACTTTTTATTCTCCATATAGTTATTTATATATTACTAACATGTCAGTCTTTCATCTTCTCTTGAGAAAAATAAATAGATCAAAATGCTTCAGTCTTACAGATTTTCCAAACCTTCAACATCTGCAGTCGAACCCTTCCAATTTCTCCAACATTTTTTTTTTTTCATTTTGGACACTGGACACTATTCCAATATCAATAATATAATGGTAAATAAAGACTTTAAATAGCTGTTTTATTCATTAACATGCAGCAAAAGCTGCACTTTTGTTAACATGCAGCAATTTAGCGCTTTCTACGGCATTGAAAATTGTGAATTCATGATTCTCAGGGCTCTTTTTGGTTTTACTTCTTCCCAGTATAGTTTCTTATTGCTTAAGAAGGTTATTCAATTTTGTTAGTTTGATAGTATGCATAATAGCTATTCAGAAAGATAAATACTTCTTGCTTGTGCCTTATTTACCAAATAATTTGTGCCCTGTTTGCCGAATAACAAAGATTACTTTTCATCGTCATTGTTCCACTACATTAATCTCTGTCTCAATCTTTATGTATCTGCAAATATGATCACTAATTATTTCATTTCCCCTTAGTAAGAAAGTCACTGGTCAAAGTATTAGTTTGGCCACAGTCAAGATCCAAACTTCAGGGAACTTGTTAAAGAAACAGTTAAAAGTAATTTCAAAGTCTTTAGGGATATTAAGGTACTCATGATATCCTAAAGCAAAAGTTTTCTGGAGTTATATTTTGTCTCAGTTGATTTGTTGTAGGTATTCAAATGCTGTGACAAGAGACTGCTGTTTACTTGTATGACAGTGTTAAGGATAGGGCTGTCATTAAGTTCAAGTATAACAAAAAGGATTGTCAAAGACAGTGCAGCTACTCGCTATTGCAAGTTTATTTCACAACTGGATCCCTTTAAATTTAAATAGTTACATCCATTGTGGTTTCTTTCTGTCTGTGATTCTTGCAATTGAAATGTGTAGCCACTGTGTGACATAAATTACTTACTCCTCTCTACAAACTAATCAAAAGCTGTTCAGACTAAGTGGAATGCTTCAATGACATTGGAAAAAAGGTTAGCACATGCAGACTTAATGCAAAGCAGAATTAGCTGATGTAACAGTAATTATAAAATATTTTATGAATTCAGCGTTAGTGACCACTATATTAAATCTCAATAAATATTAAATAGAATTGATCTATTTATTTGAGTTAATTTCCTCAGTATTTAATTCCTCTTGAACTGATTTAATGCGATTTCCAACATTTCATAAAAAGGATTGTAAATGCTGCATATTTATAACCTTTTAGTTAAAATAAAATGGAGCTTGAGGAAAAAACCTCTTCTGCATTGCAAAGACAGGCATTAACAGTGGTAGGAGAAATAAGTATTAGGCAGATGGCTATATTCTAAGATCTGAATGATCATAACGATCCTTTAATTATTATGACAGAACTATATAATTATTCAAAAAGATTTCACCTTAACTCCATTGCCTCTAGTTTGGTTGGAGAATTACTTTTGGTTAGACACAAAATCTTCATAGAAAATGTACAAATGGTGAACAATGTACCATAGCTGTGGTATCAGTGGTTGTTTTACTCTGGTTTTGTCAGGTTACTGTTAGTTTTTGTTTGTTTGTTTTAAGTTATTTCTCTTGTGAATCCAGTTAGTTTTACCTAATAGCATTTTATGCTTGTAAAAGATCTGTTTTGGTAGATTTATTTAATCTTACTGAAGCAACTTTTTCTCATTTGTAGGTGCTTTCAGATCTCTACTTTGTCCTCTGAAGGTAGAAATCTACTTACCCTAGCTCCAAGTCCTGCCAGAACCTCTTTTGCCTAAGAGTTTTATTGACCCAGAAGCACTTGAAAAAAAATGTGAAAAGCGCTAGTAAAAGAGAATGGTGTCTTAAAGAGCTCTTCAAAATCCTCATTTCTTTTCTTAACAAAATAACTTAAGCTGCAGATAGCTGTATCTCTGCTGACACATTTAGACAAGTAGAGAGCTCGAAGGTCTTCCAAGCACAGGATAAATAATTGTAGCAAGGAGAGGTAGTATAGGTGTTTTTTCTTTCCATTTCATATGCCATAGTTATTGTGGGTATGTGCACAGAATGAAGTTTTGTGTATAATACAAATGAGAGGTAGGCTGTCACAGGGAAAACTGCTCAACTTGTGGTTTAGACCAGCTCAGAATAGGAGCAGCTTAGTGATTTGTTAGCAACATGTTATTAACTGATTATCAATGAGCCATTCAACATAGCTACAATAGCATTTACAAAATGTTAATGAAGACCTATAACCTTTTAAAGTTTTTATAACTATTTCTCAAATGATCCAGTCATATGCACACTACTCGTATGTGAATGTTCCACCTCTTGCAGGATACGTGGGTTGCAAGTACCTATACACTTCTGGGATGTGGTTCCCCCTATTTACATACGCGTCCTGTTAGAGCTGTGGGCATCCCAGCTTTATGTGTACCTTGCTGCTCCCTACAGCCTGATAATCCACAAACTGGTGAGGAAGGTGCCACGGTCACATACACATACTCAGGTGTGGGTCCCTGGTGCTGCACCATGCACTGTCTCTTCTCTAGCTGGATGTGGGCTGCTTGTGACACGCAATGGAAAGGATGCTCTGCCCAGCCTAGGCAGAGGCTGTGGAGCCTGTGAGGCTATTTCTGCTGAAGCCAAGCCAGGTTTAGACAACTGCTCTGTTATCCTTTTCTCACTTCAAGGTTCCTCACAACTGTTGCAAAATAAAGTTTGCAACCACAGATTGTTTAATTGCTGAGGTAGGAATGTCTGTTCTCCTGACTGAGAGTAATTTCTATTGTAAACTATCTGTAGAATGTCAAGCTGTAAGTCATACCTGTCACCAATAAACTTTTACAGCAGAGACAGCTGCAGTAGCCCTGTGAGTGTTTGCCTCAGAAAATTCAGCCTGACTCTGTGAAAAGTTTAAGGAAATAATAGTAACTGGACATGTCAAAGCATGACTTCTTTCCAGAAAATGACAATGAACCAGGCTACTGTGTTTGTAACCAAGTATGGCTCCCAGAGTGTTTCTTTGTGTGTGCCGGAGGGAAGGGAAAGACAAAAGGGCTCACAAAGGTGTCAGAAAGCATTAGAAACATATAGAATTAAACAAGAAAGGAAAAACTTGGTTAATCATATTGTCTGTCTGAAATTACACTTAATATCACCTTGGGAAGCACTCTTCCTTCTTGTTTTGTTCCCTAGTGTATTGATAAACAAGCTACGAACTCCTGCAGTACTTCTTTACAGTAATGACCTATATGGATTTATATAACTTTTGGGGCTCTGCAGTCCTGTAACATTGATAATGTAGAGCTGAACCCATAGAGTTTTAATAACCATCTGCCTTATACTAAATATGTCCTGGCACCTATGTGTTCTGAAAATCGAAGGCATTCACTAAAATAGGAAGGTATAAAAATAAATTCTTTAACTTAGAAAAGAGAAAAGGAAAAGAAATCCAGAAATTTATTTTCCAAAGAATGCAGTCTCAGGTCTCAGCTGTAGAATGAGAAGTAGGAGGACTCAAAGGGATGGTCCTTGGGATTCAGCTGTCTTTCAGCATAGCATCATTTACAAGATTGGAGGTTTAATTATATGATAGATGTAAGAAGTGAAATGAAACACAAGGAGAAAAGAGAAAGACAGCTGTAGTGTAAATACAATTAATTTCCAGAGAAAAAAGTGAACATTCTAAATGCTTAGAATGAAGGCATAACTACTCGTGAGTAGCAAATATTTGTCTGAGGCTGTGTTGTTGTAGCAGATAATTACTGTTAAGTTTTAGCTTGTTCAATCTCATGACATTTCTGATTAGCAAGCCTCTAAAACTTTCCCAATAGAGAGAACTGTTAATACTACTGACATGTATCTTGCTCTTACTCATTGCAGTTCTCTCAGAAGCAATCTGAAGAGATTAGAAAACATACACACGGATGCTGGAACATGTTTGGTTTGTCACTTTTGTATCCACTGTAATAACTAGAACTTGAAAAAGGTTATTAATTTTGGGGGGACTGGCATGCCTCTTTTGTCTCTGAAACAATTCATGTTAACCTGAGATGACAGAATGGTTTTAGCAGCTTCCTAAAAGCTGTCATAACTATTACATTCTCCAAAATTTGATAAATCAATGCCTTTTATTTTTGCAAGAAAACCGTCTGCCTCTGTCTATTCTTTCTTCCGTAAATCTTGAGCTGCCATTTCCCATTTGCCTTTCATGGCTGGTATTACAAAATTGCTTATTAAAATGGTTTCAGAAATAAATTTCTATAATAAATTCTAGAGTATAATCACTAATAATATTGGCAGGGATATGGATTTTTTGTTGTTGTTGTCCATCCATGTCTTCCCTTCTAAAGTGCACTAAATTGTTGACCTTTTCTACTTCAAAAGACAAATTCTATTTTATTATGTACCTTGCATCTCAGTATCTTGTTGACTATAGTACATTATGAATTTTACTGGATAACATAGTTCCTCCTATCAAGAACTGGCTATACCTTACTACAGTTCATTGAAATGTCTGACTGCTTTGGAATAGAGTAAAAATCTCTTGACAGATGTCCTGACAAAGCAATAATGAAAAGGTCATACTACTTTTCCTGCAGCATTTATCTTGTTTCTTTACTGGCCGTGTACCATAAACTAGATCCAATTATATCTAATTAGAAACACCAAATTCCATAATAGAAGTTAAAAAGACATTAAATGCTTGTATTAAAATTAACACACGTTATATTTCAAAATTCTAAAACTGTTAAATGGCATCTCATCAACATTGCTATTCAGATCCAGTCTAAAATCTTTTTACCTTTTCTAAAGATCAAGGTCACAGAGCTCAGCAGTTCTTGTTTTATGGGGCCTTGGGGCCATTTTGAACTATTACTACTTCGAGAATTGTTGATTATGATTGAATACTGGAATAAAAGTACATCATAGACATTCTGAGCAAGTCTTCCCTGACAACATTATCAATGTATGGAATAACAAATGCCTGATATTCAGTGACAATTATGAAAATGCTTGCTTATCAATTTTTGTCATCCTTTGATAAGCCACAAATTAATAAAGACTAAGTCTAAAAATATTGCATATTTGAGTATGTACACCGGTTATGTTTCCTTTGTTCTGAGTTTGAAAAGCACAGTAAAAATAACTGATGATGCTAAAGAAAATATTTGCTGTATTGATATACAATAGTAATTTAGAAAAGTTTGGAACAGGCTATTTTGAAAAGGCACAGAATTTTACAAAGGTCTTTCAGCTGAATTTGAATTTTATTAGACCCATAGGTTGTTACATTGCTGATGGCATGATCGCTGTTATGGCGCCAGTAAAATAAGGTGCTTTAATTTTGTGGCTTTTTCACTGCTTTAAAATGAATTATTGTGCTCCGTCAGATTTTTTATGCATAAGCAATATCAACAATAAACTTTGTTACATTCCAGCTAGCTCAATATTTTAAAATTTTTAATTTGAAAATTGGCTCCAAAGTCAAGCAGGAGTTATGTCACGAAGGTTGTTTCAGTAACACTCACTTCTACGTGGGAAGCATATGGATTCTGATTAGTACATTTGAAGAAGACTGGTGTACAGTAAGTCTCATTTTGCCTCTGCATTTTGTAACAAGAAGAGATTAGCCAGGTCACTATATTTTTAAGCCTTAATTCCATAGTTTCAAAAACCGGATGGAAATGTAACTTCAGTAATTATTCAACTAAATGCTTAAAATTTTTCTCTCTGTTTTGTCTTCTAGCGATTCATGTGTGATATACCCAATTGGATATAAGTAACAGAAGTACTTTCTAAGCTTATCTGGCTTAAAATAAAAAATAAATAAAAAAGATAATTTTTTTTTTTTACTGGAAAAGGATTTCTCTAACAACATAGATGTCATAGCACCAGGACTGATGAACCTGACTTTCATTAAGAATCTGTATAGAGTGGGACAGTACTATTCTTAATAAAAATGAAGCTAGTGAAAATAAAGTGAAATAAATGCAACTTTTTAACAGTTCCCTAATACTCACTGTTTTTTCTTTTAAAAAGCATAATTGGTTTATTTACAAAGTGCTTTTACTTTTAGTGATGTATTTTAAAAATCACCAAGGAGTTAATTATAAACAATTTATATTTGATATATTTAATTATAAGATACTATGAACTTTAGAACTGAATGGTTCAATGCAGGTGAGCCTTATATTCATATCTATGTCTATGGTTTTGATCTACTCCCTTGCTTCTGTTTCTCTTCCTTTCTCAGATTTTTTTTTTCTCTCTCTTAGTCTGTTCATTCCATCTTTGATCTAAATACAGATAGTAATACTGAATTTATTTAAGTCATGTGAAAGGAGCACATTTTAACCTTAGACACATTGTATCTAGAAGTCTTCTTTGACCAAGTCAAAGATGGTAATAACTAATTTGTAGATGATTTGAGCTTTGAAGTGTAGTGATTTCTTTTTCCTGTTTGTTAGAAATTCCAAGGTACGTTTTCTGGAAAAGAAAGAAATGTCATTAAAAAAAAAAAAACAAAACACACCACTTTCCCCTCATACATCTTAATTATTTTCCTTGCCTTTTCTGAAAGTCATGATTTTCATCACTAATGGTTACCAAGTCTATTCTTAGGAGACAAAGGTTATAAAAATGCTAATTTAAAATAGAAAGTATAAATAAAGTACAAACAATTCTATTTTTTTTTCCACTGACTTTGCAAAATAGGGACTAGATTCTTAGTAGAGAAATTGCTTAATCAAGGCTCATTTTATATAGCTGAGGGTCTAACCTCCTGCTTTAAAGCTTATCTGGCTCGGGTCCTTGAAAATCTTCCATTTCTCAAATACAGGTGTTCATTGTGCTCTACTGAGGTACAAACAATTGAAAAAACAAATCATGTATGTAGGCCTATTACGTGTCAAGATGAATTACAAGAGAGTGTGATGGCACTGAAGTGATAAAGGATTATGACTTTATATGCTGCTAGTGCTAACCACAATTATCTTAGCCGAGAACAAGGAATTATTCAAAATAAAACACAATTTGCTGCAAATGTAGACTACTCAGAATATATGGGGTGTGAGTCCTCCACTGATGTAAAATAGTTTAACTCAAAGGGTAAGTTTTCAAAATCAGTGTGACCTTTTCATTTTCCTGAGTTATCAGTCTGTTTCCACAGCATGGATAATTTTTTTTCAGACATTCTAAGAATAAGTCTATAGAGACAGAAACAGTTTTAAAATCTTACTCTAAGCCTCTCTACTTTCAACAATTGTGGTTTTTTCTGTTGTCTCCTGGTGGCATTGCAAATTAGGAGGCAAGGATTTAACCTTGGTGGGAAGGGCCTAGTTCGAGTGTTCCTCTGACAGCCTGGTCTCAGGCCACCAAGGGGCTTGCAGCTGGCATGGGCTGCAGGCACAAAGGGGCAGGGGGCTGCAGAGGTGGCTGGTGACAGGGTTGCCATGTACCAGTCACATTGGCTTCCAGCTCGCCCTGCTGCAGAGAGAACCAGAATAAAAAAGCCAGTTCATGTCAAAATTACTCACCGGGGAGGTATGTAGCACTCCATATTTAAGGAGACTGCAGCTGTTACAGTAGGTGCTCTCCACACAGAAGGAACGACTACCTCCTGAGGGAACTGCTGCCAGAGTGGGAACAGTCCTGAAGGAAGGGCTGCCCCAACTGCCACTGTGCCAGAGCGGGAACAGTCTTGAGGGGAAGGTTGCCACATCTGCCACCTTGCCAGAGTGGGGACAGTCCTGAAGGAAGGGCTGCCACAACCACCTCCTTGGCAGAGTGGGAACAATCCTGAGGTAAGGACTGCCACAAATGCCACCAGACCAGAGTGGGAACAGTCCTGAGGGAAGGGCTGCCACAACCGCCACTCATGTGGTTCACAAAGTGAACCGCCACTTCGCCAGAGTTGGGAAAATCCTGAGGGAACAACTGCCCCAACTGCCGCCTTGCCAGAGTTGGGTCAATCCTGAAGAAACAGCTGCCCCAACTGCCACCATGCCAGGGCAGGAACGGTCCTGACAGAAGGGCTGCCCCAACTGCTGCCTTGCCAAAGCAGGAACAGTCCTGAGGGAAGGACTGCCACAACTGCTGCCTTGGCAGAGACGGAACAGGCCTGAGGGAAAGGCTGCCACAACCACTGCTGTGCCAGAGTGGGGACAGTCCTGAGGTGCCACTACTGCAGCCTTACCGGAGTGGAGACAATCTTGAGGAAACTGTTGTTGCAGCTGCCAAGCCAGAATGGAGACATGCCTGAGGGGGCCGTGGTCTGCTGCCAGCAGTGCACCTGAGCAGGCCAGGACCACTGAGGAACAGAGCTGCAGAAACCGTTAGGTTCTGTACTGGGTCTGGCTGGGATGTTAACTTTCCCTGCAGCAGCCCATACAGCGCTGTGCTCTGCACTCGTAGTTAAAACAGCAGTGGTAGCACACCAGTGTTGTGTCTACTGCTGAGCAGTGCTGGCACAGCATCAGGACTCTCTCTAACCCTCCTAGGGGGTGGGCAAAAATGTGAGAAAAGAAACATCACCCGGGCAGCTGACCTCAACCAACCAAAGGGATATTCCATACCATATGATGTCACACTCAGCAATAAAAGGTGGAAAAAGGAAGAAGAGGGGAGGGGTGGGCTCTCGTTGTGAAAACGTCTGTCCTCCTCCCGAACACCGGCTACGTGCGTTGAGGCCCTGCTTCAAGGACGTGGTCAAGCACCGCTCATTTGTGGGAAGTAGAGAGTAATTTATTTCCTCTGCACTTCCACATAGCCTTTACTTGTTATGTATAGTTTTCCCTTCCCCCCCCCCCCCCCCTTTAGTTAAATTGTTAATTGTTTAGTTAAATTGTTTAGTTAAATTGTTTAATTAATAGTAATCTTTCCTTAATAATTATTTCTTTTTTCCTTTAATTAAATCATCCTTATCTCAACCCATGAGTTGTTCTTTCCTTTACTTCTTCCCCTCCTTGTCTAAGGAGGGGGAGTGAGAGAGGAGTTGTGGTGTTCAGCTGCCTAGCATGGTAAAACCACCACAGGTTCCCACCTCAACTGCCACACTATCTTTTACTTCATCAGAGGAATTTTCTACCAGAGGACTGGTGGCAAAAACAAGGTAATCTGAGAGTGGGCAGGTGAGAGGATAAGTGTTTGTCTAATTGTGTATTATTTTTTCTCAGTACTCGAGACAGCAATAAGAGGCTTGTTTTGTTGGGTAGTGAATTAACTGAAGTAAAATTGGGATGAGACTTGATAGAGACTTGATCTAAGCATTATGTCTTGCACAAACTTGCTGCTTTGACAGTCCTGGTAGACACTGAGTAGAATGAACCAAGTGCAGTGACAGCGCACTAAAACCTTTCCTTATGAACTTGCTATCAGGGTGCTGTGTATCCACAACCTAGCTCTTTCTAGAGAAACAAGAATAAAATTCCATTACACAGCAGAAATAATACTCTATCTTTAGGCATTGCATTGTCACTAAAAGAAGTAGCAATCACCTAAACTTGTGATAGGACCAGAACACCTCAGAAGAGGATGGAAAGTTCCTCTAAACCTGGGGTCTGTCGGGGTGTGAGGTGTGATGTGTCCTGTCTCACAGGTGCAGCCCACAGAGCCATTTTGCAAGTGACTCTGCAATCAATAACACAGTGAATTTAACTAAAATGCCATCACCTGCGGTGCCAACTAGCTCCAAAGGGAAAGTAGGTGTAGCCTTTTCCTCTGTGTGTCTTTAGGCATGAGAATTAGAAGCTATCACCAGAAGAAAAAGGGCAATTCAAGGGGCGGATCCAAGATTCCTTAGACACACTAGGTATCTATTGAGTCAGCTGAAAATATATAGAAATAAAAAATTAGAACTTGTGCTTCAGGAGCATCAAATCAAATTGATAGAGTCATGATAGAAGTACCAGAAGTTTTTGTTTGTTTGTTTGTTTTCCCTCTTTTTGTGAATTTTATGTCAGCCATTTAACTTCACCATACGTGATAACACTACTACAATATCCTGAGAGCTGTCGTTTACTTCGAGATTGCAGGTAAGACAAAATATTTCTGAAGTATCATTCTTATGGTATGTGTAATTTGATTAAATATTAATAGAAAGTTTTAATTAATACTTTGTTATCTTACGTAATTCAGAAGTTATGTTCTTTGTATTTGAATGTTGTAATCAATTAGTCATATACAGTTTTTATAAGCAAAGCCTACTTTTTGCTTTTAGAACAGTTACTGGTGTGGCACTTTCCTGAATACTAAGGTGTTCTTAGTTTATTGTTCCCTAGTCTATAATTAGCTCAGTCTTTCTAACTTCTGAGAGTTTTCTTGGGAGTTGCTGGATTGGAAGACAGCTAGAGTGTCTGTGTTGGTGATAGAAAAGATATACGTTAATTTTGATTCTGCCTATGTGGTATTTTTCAGGATGTGTCTTAAGACACTCTCTTTATGTTTTAGTACCGTACCTGTATAAATGAACTATTAACATTATAGTTCAGTGTACAAATCCATCTGTCATCAGAACCCTTCAGTGTAATAGGGCATCATGAACTTAACATTCCCATTACACTGTTCACATTAGTGTAAGAAAAAATATTCTAGTGTGTATAAAATATGCTAGAAAATAAGGTAGCTGGTTTTAAATGGGGCTTATTTAGCTACATGTGCACTCTGCTGTTTAAGCACACTGTAAAAATATAACAAAATATATTAAATCTGATTTTGTGAGTACATTGTTTACCATTTGGGGATACGTGAATGGGGAGCGCTTTAATGCACTGGAGGAACCTCCTGGCTGCAGATGGCTGGCTGAGTAGGCCTTCCAGCAAATATCAGGGTAGCTAAAATCCCCCACAATAACCAGGGCCTGTAATTAAGAGGCTGCTATCAGCTGCCTGCAGAAGGCCTCATCAACTACCTCATCCTGATCTGGTGGCCTGTAATAGACACCCACAACAGTATCACCCATGCCAGCCTGCCCCTTAATTCTCACCCACAGACTCTCAACTTGCTCCTCATCCACTTCTGGACAGTACTTAGTACACTGTAGTTGCTCTCTCACGTAAAAAGCAACTCTACCACCTTGCCTTGCTGGCCTGTCTTTCCTGAGAATGACAGAACCATCCATGACCACATTCCAGTCATGTGAGCTGTTCCACCATGTCTCTGTAATTGCTACCAGATCATACACTGAATTCACCATAGGGGGGTGGGAGGCCTCGCAGTCTTCATCAGTACTAGAGCGCTGCCCTACCAGTGCAAGCCTAGTTACAACCACATCCCCCTTTCAATCTAGTTTAAAGCTCTCCAACTGAGCCCTGCTAATTCCTGTCCCAGAAACTTTTTGCCCCTGTGAGATAAACTTTTCCCACATATTACTGTCAGGCCTGGTGTCTTATAAAACCAGACATTACCAAAGAACACAGAGCCCTGTCTGTAGCACCAGTCTCGTAGCCAAGCATTTACGGACTGGATCCTTCTATTCTGTCCCATGTCATCATCCGAAAATGGAAGGAGGGAAGAGAAAATAGCTTGCACCCCAGACTCTTTCACCAACCTCCTCAGAAGAGGAGGGGAAGAAGAAAAGGCAAGAAACAACTCACAGGTTGTGATAAGGATAATTTAATTAAAGAAAAAAATAATTATTAAGGGAAAATTATTAATAATTTAACTAAAGGAGAAAAAAGCAAAGGCCGTGTGGAAGTGTAGAGGAAAGAAATTACTCTCTACTCCCCACCAATGAGTGATGCTTGACCACATCCTTGAAGCAGGGCCTCGATGTGCTTACCTCAATGTGTTCAGGAGGACAGACGTTTTCACAGCGAGAGCCTATCCCTCCCCTCTCCTTCCTTTTTCCACCTTTTATTGCTGAGTGTGACACCACAAGGTATGGAATATCCCTTTGGTTGGTTTAGGTCAGCTGCCCTGGTGATGTTCCTTCCTCACCTCTTGCCCACCCCCAGCCTGCTGGCTCTGGGGGGTTAGAGGGAGTCCTGATGCTGTGCCAGTATTGCTCAGCAGTAGGCACAACACTGGTGTTGGGGGTTGGACCCGATGATCTCTTGAGGTCCCCTCCAACCCCTACAATTATGTGTGATACCAATGCTGTTCTAGCTACATGTGCAGAGCACAGCACTGTATGGGCTGCTGCAGGGAAGTTAACTCTATCCCAGGCAGACCCAGTACAAAGATCAGTAGCAGGCAGTAGTCTGTTGAGGGCCTCAAACCTATCATGGAGGGGCACCTGGGGAAGTGACGGAGGAGGGTGGCCCACACCACCAAACTGGGACTCGCTTTCAACCCTCCACGTCTTTTTGTCCCCTCCCTCTGCCCGACAGTGCCCGGGCAGGGGCTCCACCACCCTCTGGGGGCTGTCCCTGTCGGTGGTGGGCAGCGCTGCCTCCCGCAGCCTTTCTCTAGGCAGAGGGCCTGGGAGCAATCACTGTTGCCCTGGCAAAGCCCGCGCCATGTCAGCCTCGCTAGCAGGTGTTTCCAGGTCGTGCCGCTGCCCCGGGCCACCCCTGGCAAAGCAAGGGCCCGAAGTCCCCCTGTAACTCGTGGGCGGGCACTATGGCTGGGCCAGCTCCCAGACGGCTGGCCTCGGCCTCATGTTGCATGATTAATACACGATACAAATATCTTAAAGGAAATAAACACCTAAAGAACTAAGTAGTAATGTAAAAGCTTACTCTGGAAAGAATTTTGTTGCTGTGTGAAGTTAGGCATGTATAAAACTGTCCCCATGTGCCCAAAGACAAGCCGGCGCAGAAGAAGGCCGGCCTGGCTGAACAGAGAGCTGTGGCCAGAGCTTAGGGAAAAAAAAAAAAAAAAAAAGAGGGCTTATGACCTTTGGAGAAGAGGGCAGGCCACTCAGGAGGACTGTAAGGATGTTGTAAGGCTGTGCAGGGAAAAAATTAGAAAGGCCAAAGCTCATCTGGAGCTCAGCCTGGCTACTGCTGTTTGTCCTGGTTTCAGTTAGGACAGAGTTAATTTTCCTCCTAGTAGCTGGCAGGGTGCTATGTTTTGGATTAGAATGAGAAGAGCTCTGATAACATGCTGATGTTTTAATTGTTGTAGAGCAGTGCTTACACCAAGCCAAGGACTTTTCAGCCTCTCTCTGTCCTGCTAGCGAGCAGGCTAGGGATGCAGCAGGAGCTGGGAGGGGACAGACCCAGGACAGCTGACCCAAAGTGGCCAAAGGGGTATTCCATACCATCTGACGTCATGCTGAACAATATATAGGGGTGGCTAGCCGGGGTGGAGGGGGGGGCCGGCTGCTCGGGGATAGGCTGGGCATCGGTCAACGGGTGGTGAGCAATTGCATTGTGCATCACTTATTTTGTACACATTATTACTATTAATACTATTATTATTATTATTATTATTGTTATTCTTTTCCCTGTCTTAATAAACTGTCTTTATCTCAACTCACAGACTTCACTTTCCCGTTTCTCTCCCCCATCCCGGAGAGGGAGGGGGGAGGGTGAGCGAACGGCTGTGTGGTGTTTGACTGCCAGCCGGGCTAAACCACAACAGTCCATTTGGCGCCCAACGTGGGGCTCGAAGGGTTGAGATATCGACAGATTTGACCAGAGTGTGTTAAACTAAAATTGGTATAAGTATTCGACCTGCTTAATAGTTGCTAGTCACAATGTTGATTGCCTTAATCTCAAGTCTGCTGTGCCTGTTTCCCAAATTGAGTTTTATAGCAAGTTACTTTCTGTATGTGCTCCCTGTCGTGCTGTTTATCCTTTCCGGGCCCTGGTTTAAGATTGTTATGGTACTGTGTGGTGTAACGATGGCTTATGAAATGATGAGGTATCTGGTCATGACTCTAACCTGGTATTTGTACTCAGCACTGTCGTCGACTCTATACTTCGGAAACCATATCTCAGAAACTATTAGCAATTACACCTATTGCCTTTTTTCATCAGGGAGTCAGTCTCTGGAGGGGACAGGGGAAGATATTTTTTCCTACCTGTTCACTCTCCCTTCCTCCTCCACCACCCTCCTATCCCCCGAGCTAGTTACGGTAGCTCTCCAAGATGTTGAATATCCTTGGGATACTCAGACCAGCATGTTCTTGTTGTTATGTCTCCTGAATGCGCTTCAGGTTTTGTTTAAGGTTAAACAACTACTTAGGAATCTCATCCGGAGATCTGTCTTGAGGCGGGATATTTGCGAGTGGCAGGGAGTGTGGGAGGATATGGGCAGGTTTCTAGGGCAGTGGGCACCTCCAGTGTTTTGGACATTCACCCCTGAACAACTGCAAAATCCTAAAAAACTGGTAGAATGCTTGAAAAAAAGGTGTCATGACTCTGGCAGTTCCAAAGTGACACAAATCACTGTGGCGTGCTGGGGTCTGGCTTGTGCCTATCGAGCTGCAATTGATGCTACTATCAACCTAGTGACAGCTCCCGCAGCCGTCCCGGCTCCCACAGCTGTTCCAGCTCCTGCAGCCATCCCGGCTCCGGCTCCCGCAGCCGTTCCGGCTCCCGCAGCCGTTCCAGCTCCTGTGGCTGGGTCAGAGAAACGAACTGTAGCAGTGCAAGTTGCCCCTGCAGAGGGTATTCCAACCCCTGTGGCAGACCCTGTGGCTGGGTCAGAGAAACGAACTGTAGCAGTGCAAGTTGCCCCTGCAGAGGGTATTCCAACCCCTGTGGCAGACCCTGTGGCTGGGTCGGAGAGGCGAGCTGTAGCAGTGCAAGTTGCCCCTGTAGAAAAGATGAAAAAATGGTATAGAGACTCAGGTCGTTTAGAACGCAGAAAGTCTTCTGCTAAGTCTGGGTGTGGAGAAGACGAGGCTGGGCCATCAAGTGTGCAGGAGGATGAGGATGTCAGTAAGTCAACAGTAACTACCCGAACCCTATACCAGCGTGAGCTACGAGATGTGCGAAAAGATTTTGGTCGCTGTATAGGTGAACAGCTTGTCACCTGGCTGCTCCGGTGCTGGGACACTGGAGCCAATGGTGTGAAATTAGAGGGCAGGGAAGCCAAGCGGTTGGGATCCCTTGCTAGAGATGCAAGCATTGACAAAGCAATTGGAGATGGAGCACGATCTCACAGCCTCTGGAGGCATCTCCTGTTAGCTGTGAAGGGAAGGTATCCCTACAAGGAAGAACTTGTATGTGCACCAGTCAAGTGGACCACCATGGAGAAGGGAATTCAGTACCTGAGGGAATTAGCCGTACGGGAAGTAATTTATAAGGACTTAGACGATGCACAAACATCCACAGATCCAGATGAAGTCCAGTGTACTCGACCCATATGGCGGAAGTTTGTACGGAATGCACCATCAACATGGGCCAGCTCATTGGCAATAATAACCTGGAAAAACGGTGAAGATCCCACAGTGGGTGACATGGCTAAACAACTCCGGGAGTACGAAGGAAATCTCTCCTCTTCCCTACAGGCCTGCGTCTCGGCTGTGGAGAAACTCTCTGAAGAGTTCCACCAACTTAAAGAGAATTTATCTTCCCCCCCACCTGAACAAACCAGTGGCCACCAACTAAAAGAGAATACTTTGGAGAAACTTTTTGAAGAGGTCCACCAACTTAAAGAGAGTGTATTTTCTTCCCCACCTCTACAAACCAGCGTCTCGGCTATTAGGGGTAAACGTGCATCCGTGCAAAGAAGACAATATGGTGGGTACACACCCCGCACCACCCTGTGGTTTTACCTACGTGACCATGGAGAAGACATGAGAAAATGGGATGGAAAATCTACTGAGACCCTAGAGGCATGGGTACGTGAGTTGCAAAAGAAAACAATTGGGAGAAAGGGGTTCTCTGAAAAGTTTGCTGCTCCAACTTCTAGCAGGCAGTCTTTTAAACACAGAAATGAAGATTCTGACCAGGACTAGAGGGGCCCTGCCTCCAGCCAGGGGGAGGAAGGGACAACCGAGTTTATTGGACTGTGTGGATTCGATGGCCTGGCACGTCTGACGCACAGAAGTATAAGGCTCTAGTAGACACCGGTGCACAATGTACTCTAATGCCATCCAGCTGTAAAGGGCCAGAGCCCATCTGTATTTATGGCGTGACAGGGGGATCCCAGCAGTTAACTGTATTGGAAGCTGAAGTGAGTCTAACCGGAAATGAGTGGCAAAAGCACCGTATTGTGACTGGCCCGGATGCTCCGTGCATCCTTGGCATAGACTATCTTAGAAGAGGATATTTCAAGGACCCAAAAGGGTTTCCGCTGGGCTTTTGGCATAGCTGCCTTAGAGACAGAGGACATTAAACAGTTGTCTACCTTGCCCGGTCTCTCAGAGGACCCTTCTGTTGTGGGGTTGCTGAGGGTTGAAGAACAGCAAGTGGCAATCGCTACCACAACTGTGCACCGGCGGCAATATCGCACCAACCGAGACTCCCTGATTCCCATCCACGAGCTAATTCGTCAACTGGAGAGCCAAGGAGTGATCAGCAAGACCCATTCACCTTTTAATAGTCCCATATGGCCAGTGCGAAAGTCTATGGTGAGTGGAGACTAACAGTGAACTATCGTGGCCTGAACGAAGTCACGCCACCACGGAGTGCTGCAGTGCCGGACATGCTAGAACTCCAGTACGAACTGGAATCAAAGGCAGCCAAGTGGTATGCCACAATTGATATTGCTAAGGCATTTTTCTCCATCCCTCTAGCAGCAGAGTGCAGGCCACAGTTTGCTTTCACTTGGAGGGGAGTCCAATATACTTGGAATCGGCTGCCCCAGGGGTGGAAACATAGCCCTACCATTTGCCATGGTCTGATCCAGTCTGCGCTGGAGCAGGGGGAGGCTCCTGAACACCTGCAGTACATCGATGACATCATTGTGTGGGGTGACACTGCAGAGGAAGTTTTCGAGAAAGGGAAGAAAATAGTCCAAATCCTTCTGAAGGCCGGTTTTGCCATAAAACAAAATAAAGTTAAAGGACCTGCACGAGAGATCCAGTTTTTAGGAATAAAATGGCAAGATGGACGTCGTCAACTCCCAATGGATGTGATCAACAAAATAACAGCTATGTCTCCACCAACTAGCAAGAAGGAAACACAAACTTACCTAGGTGTCATGGGGTTTTGGAGAATGCATATTCCAAATTACAGTCTGATTGTAAACCCGCTCTACCAAGTAACTCGTAAGAAGAATGCTTTTGAATGGGGCCCTGAGCAACGACAAGCCTTTGAACAAATTAAACAGGAAATAGTTCATGCAGTAGCCCTTGGGCCAGTCCGAACAGGACCAGATGTAAAGAATGTGCTCTACACCGCAGCCGGGGAGAATGGCCCCACCTGGAGCCTCTGGCAGAAAGAACCTGGGGAAACTCGAGGTCGACCCCTGGGGTTTTGGAGTCGGGGATACAGAGGATCTGAGGCCCGCTATACTCCAACCGAAAAGGAGATATTGGCAGCATATGAGGGAGTTCGATCTGCTTCGGAAGTGGTCGGTACTGAAGCGCAGCTCCTCCTGGCACCCCGACTGCCGGTAATGGGTTGGATGTTCAAAGGAAGGGTCCCCTCTACACATCATGCAACTGATGCTACATGGAGCAAGTGGGTTGCACTGATTACTCAGCGGGCTCAAATAGGAAACCCCAGTCGCCCAGGAATCCTGGAAGTGATTATGGACTGGCCAGAAGGCAAGTACTTTGGGATATCATCAGAGGAGGAGGTGGTCCGTGCTGAAGAAGCCCCACTGTACAACAAGCTACCAGAAAATGAGAAGAAATATGCCCTGTTCACTGATGGGTCCTGTCGTATTGTGGGAAAGCATCGGAGATGGAAAGCTGCTGTATGGAGTCCTACACGATGAGTTGCAGAAGCTGCTGAGGGAGAAGGTGAATCGAGTCAGTTTGCAGAAGTGAAAGCCGTTCAGCTGGCCTTAGATATTGCTGAATGAGAAAAGTGGCCAGTTCTCTATCTCTATACTGATTCATGGATGGTAGCAAATGCCCTGTGGGGGTGGCTACAGCAATGGAAGCAGAACAACTGGGAACGCCGGGGCAAACCCATCTGGGCTGCTGCATTGTGGCAAGATATTGCTGCCCGGGTAGAGAACCTGGTTGTAAAGGTACGCCATGTAGATGCTCATGTGCCCAAGAATCGGGCTACTGAAGAACATCAAAACAACCAGCAGGTGGATCGGGCTGCTAAGATTGAAGTGGCTCAGGTGGACCTGGACTGGCAACATAAAGGTGAATTATTTATAGCCCGATGGGCCCATGACACCTCAGGCCATCAAGGTAGAGATGCAACATACAGATGGGCTCGTGACCGAGGGGTGGACCTGACCATGGGCACTATAGCACAGGTTATTCATGATTGTGAAACATGTGCTGCAATTAAACAAGCCAAATGGTCAAAGCCTCTCTGGTATGGAGGACGATGGCTGAAATACAAATATGGAGAGGCCTGGCAGATTGATTACATCACACTCCCTCAAACCCGCAACGGCAAGCGCCACGTACTTACAATGGTGGAAGCAACCACCGGATGGCTGGAAACATATCCTGTGCCCCATGCCACCGCCCGGAACACTATCCTGGGCCTTGAAAAGCAAGTCCTATGGCGACATGGCACCCCAGAAAGAATTGAGTCAGACAATGGGACTCATTTCCGAAACAACCTTATAGACACTTGGGCCAAAGAACGTGGTATTGAGTGGGTGTATCACATCCCTTATCATGCACCAGCCTCCGGGAAAGTTGAACGATACAATGGACTGTTAAAGACTACACTGAAAGCAATGGGTGCTGGGACATTCAAAAATTGGGATACACATTTGGCAAAGGCCACCTGGTTAGTCAATACTAGAGGATCTGCCAACCGAGCTGGACCTGCCCAATCAAACCTGTTACGCACTGTAGAAGGGGATAAAGTTCCTGTAGTGCACGTAAGAAACATGCTGGGTAAGACAGTCTGGGCTACTCCCGCCTCAGGAAAAGGCAAGCCCATTCGCGGATTGCTTTTGCTCAGGGACCTGGATGCACTTGGTGGGTAATGCAAGAGAATGGGGAGGTCCGGTGTGTACCTCAAGGGGACCTAATACTGGGTGAGAATAGCCCATGAGTTGAATTATAGTATGTTAATTATCATATAACACTGTATGTCATCGCTACCATGGTTGCTATATATCATAGATGAAAATGGTGATTAATTAGAAGGTATTGGAAAGAGTGTAACCTGAGCATGACATAAATGGTATGGAATAAGGGGTGGATATCTGTCCTGGTTTCAGTTAGGACAGAGTTAATTTTCCTCCTAGTAGCTGGCAGGGTGCTATGTTTTAGATTAGAATGAGAAGAGCGCTGATAACATGCTGATGTTTTAATTGTTGTAGAGCAGTGCTTACACCAAGCCAAGGACTTTTCAGCCTCTCTCTGTCCTGCTAGCGAGCAGGCTAGGGATGCAGCAGGAGCTGGGAGGGGACAGACCCAGGACAGCTGACCCAAAGTGGCCAAAGGGGTATTCCATACCATCTGACGTCATGCTGAACAATATATAGGGGTGGCTAGCCGGGGTGGAGGGGGGGGCCGGCTGCTCGGGGATAGGCTGGGCATCGGTCAACGGGTGGTGAGCAATTGCATTGTGCATCACTTATTTCGTACACATTATTACTATTAATACTATTATTATTATTATTGTTGTTGTTATTCTTTTCCCTGTCTTAATAAACTGTCTTTATCTCAACTCACAGACTTCACTTTCCCGTTTCTCTCCCCCATCCCGGAGAGGGAGGGGGGAGGGTGAGCGAACGGCTGTGTGGTGTTTGACTGCCAGCCGGGCTAAACCACAACACTGTTAAAGATAACAGAAAATGTTTTTGTAAATACATAGACACAAAAAGGAGGACTAAGGAGAATCTCTATCCATTACTGGATGCGGGGGTAAACTTAGTGACGAGAGATGAGGAAAAGGCTGAGGTGCTTAATGCCTTCTTTGCCTCAGTCTTTAGCGGCAAGACCAGTTGTTCTCTGAATACGCAGTACCCTGAGCTGGTGGAAGGGGATGGGGAGCAGAATGTGGCCCTCACTATCCACGAGGAAATGGTTGGTGACCTGCTACAGCACTTGGATGTACGCAAGTCGATGGGGCCAGATGGGATCCACCCAAGGGTACTGAAAGAACTGGCGGAGGAGCTGACCAAGCTGCTTTCCATCATAGGTCAGCAGTCCTGGCTATCAGGGGAGGTCCCAGTCGACTGGTGGCTAGCAAACGTGATGCCCATCTACAAGAAGGCTCCGGAGGGTAGACCTGGGAAACTATAGGCCTGTTAGTTTGACTTCAGTGCCAGGGAAGCTCATGGAGCAGATTGAGTGTCATTACGGGGCACTTGCAGGGCAACCAGGCGATCAGGCCCAGTCAGCATGGGTTTATGAAGGGCAGGTCCTGCTTGACAAAACTGATCTCCTTCTATGACAAAGTGACACGCTTAGTGGATGAGGGAAAGGCTGTGGATGTGGTCTACCTTGACTTCAGTAAGGCTTTTGACACCATTTCCCACAACATTCTCCTGAAGAAACTGGCTGCTCGTGGCTTGGACTGGCGTATGCTTTGTTGGGTTAAAAACTGGCTGGATAGCCGGGCCCAAAGAGTTGTGGTGAATGGAGTCAAATCCAGTTGGAGGCCGGTCACTAGTGGAGTCCCCCAGGGCTCAGTACTGGGGCCAGTCCCTCTTCAATATCTTATCGATGATCTGGATGAGGGGATTGAGTGCACCTCAGTAAGTTTGCAGATGACACCAAGTTAGGTGTGTGTGTCGATCTGCTCAAGGGTAGGAAGGCTCTGCAGGAGGATCTGGATAGGCTGGAGCGATGGGCTGAGGCCAACTGTATGAAGTCCAACAAGGCCAAGTGCGGGTCCTGCACTGGGGCGCAAGAACCCCAAGCAGCGCTACAGGCTGGGAGATGAGTGGTTAGAAAGCTGCCTGCAGAGAAGGACCTGGGAGTACTGGTTGATAGCTGGCTGAATATGAGCCAGCAGTGTGCTCAGGTGACCAAGTCCAAGAGCATCCTGGCTTGTATCAGAAGCAGCGTGGCCAGTAGGTCTAGGGAAGTGATTGTCCCTCTGTACTCGGCTCTGGTGAGGCCGCACCTCGAGTACTGTGTTCAGTTTTGGGTCCCTTGCTACAAGAAGGACATTGAGGTGCTCAAGAGAGTCCAGAGAAGGGCAATGAAGCTGGTGAGGGGTCTGGAGAACAAGTCTTACAAGGAGCGGCTGAGGGAGCTGGGATTGTTCAGTCTGGAAAAGAGGAGGCTCGGGGACAGCCTTATCTCTCTCTACAGGTAACTCAAAGGAGGCTGTAGCGAGGTGGGGATTGGTCTATTCTCCCACGTGCCTGGTGATGGGACGAGAGAGAATGGGCTAAAGTTGTGCCAAGGGAGGTTTAGGTTAGATATTAGGAAGAACTTCTTTACTGAAAGGGTTGTTAGGTTGCCCCGGGAAGTGGTTGAGTCACCATCCCTGGAGGTCTTTAAAAGACGTTTAGATGTAGGGCTTAGTGATGTGGTGTAGAGAGGACTTGTTAGTGTTAGGTCAGAGGTTGGACTGGGTGATCTTGGAGGTCTCTTCCAACCTAGACGATTCTGTGAAAATAAAAACCATAGACAACCATTAAATTGTTATTTTCTCAATTGGATGGTTAAAAACTAAGTACTTGATATGACCTTACAAAAAAATTCACCAAAATTTAGAAGTTATTTTTGGTTGTTTTGTTTGTTTGTTTGTTTTGTAAAAGAAGATTTATACAATAAAATTACCCTTTAGAGTTAGTATTACAGTGTCACAAACAACATTGTATGGTGGCAGATTATAGTAAGTGAACTCTTTGGGGACCTATATACATATCATGAAACCTATGAAATTTTTATGTTCCCAGAGCTACAGTGATTTGATGTGGGACTAGCCCCAGGTGTTATTAACTTGTGTTAATATTCACTAAACATACAAATAAACTTTAGTTTTGAAACCAGGTAATCAATTGTTCATGCTGTAGCTGTCACTAAGTGGTTTCTACAAACAGAGACACCCCTTATTAAGGGCAATATCTGTTTGAGCTTACACTACATTTAGAATAATTGATACACCACTTCTATTCCATTAGTGTGGGTGCATATGCAGAATGAGTAACTGATTTTTTGCAGTGCTTAAATAAAATTCTTGACATTGTAGGACTTGTAGTGTTGAAATCAAAGGGGGTTAGGCTTGTTTATTAATAGTCCTAAAAAAAAGAATAATAAGTAAAGTCTGACTGACTGTTGTATTTTTATAATCTTTTCATCCCTTAACACATGGAAAGAGGATTACAAATAAGTCTTCTGGTCAGAAGTGATAAGTGATCAAAATAGTTTCAAATGGATCATTTGTTTTTCCCCCAACTTGATCATGTGATATAATTGAGTACAGATAGAAAAGAAAAGTTATCTCATTTTTCGTGTAGTGACATTTCATTGTATTGTATTGAAACAGAGGCATTGGCAAAGCTCTTTGCTTTCTCAAATATTATTAGCTATACTTCAGTTCATGGTGCCAATTGGATTTTAAATATGGTGGATTACAATGGAATTTGTGCAAGTATGTGTGTTGTTCACATGAATACAAGATCATTTTTAACCATCTGCAGATTATAGTGAATACTAGCATATCCACTAAGCCACTGTGTGGGGGGAAAGGGGGTGTATGGAAGGGCAAATACGGGTATGCTGCTGGCGTTGTTTTGGGATTTTTTTTTTAAATGTCTGTAGGTAATAGAATGAGATATGGAATAAAATGCTAAAAACATGTTAAAATGTAAACCTGCTGTTCTTGAAAAAGTTGATCAGAGTTTGTGTTATCATTTATTTGTACATCATAAATGCACCATTGCTGGAGAGTACTGGGGAAAACAAAATGGCAACAAGAGCAAGAGCCTTTCCTTTTTTTAGGGTTATGTCACTAATTGCTTTATTTGGGATAATATTTGGGGGCGGGGGAAGAATGGAAGTCTGTTGGTGAGTGGGTCAAGGGGCTAGGTGGGAAAGATGAAATACAGGCAATATTAGTCAGCAGTAAGGGATACCAAGTGGGTAGAACTCTTAACTCTGCTGAAAAGCCCGGAGATGTTCCTATTATTTCATTTTATTCCGTGTATTTATTTCATAAACCAAAGCTCACTGGAGTAACTGAGAAATCTTCTACTGTGGGGTAGGTTGGGCTAGTCTGGTGGTTCTGCTGGTCTGGACAATTCTGCCAAAACATTGTCCTTTTCCAAGTAAGTGGAACAAGAAAGATAAAAGCATTTTATGGGAAAAAACTCAATGAAACCTTAAAAGTATTATTTTGCTTTTACCATATTTTTTCTATTTTATAAACTCTCATAATCTTTATCCTACGCACAGTAAAAACAATGAAATAAAAACATTGCATGTCTGAGGAGATACAATCTCTGTCTTGTTTTTGTAAGAAAAACATTTCCACACTTTTAAGTATTTTCAGTTGCTAATAGTGTTTGGTGATTGTAACTATTTAGAACTCCTAAGGTTTTTCCACTTTGAAATGCATGTTTGTGGAGAGTTTTGTGTATTGCAGCCCATCAAAGGAATTTCTCATTAACGTATGTTGTACATGAACCTTTGAAGATACAGCGCTTATTAGGTTGGGGTTGTGTATACATTTCATTATTCATTCAATCACCTTTATGTTATCTTAAACTGTTAGTCTTCAAAATGATTTGCTGTACTTTCAGATTTGGGAGGGGGATTGTTTCAGAGGAGAAATTTAGGACTTTTATTCTACAAAAAATGTTCAAAAATATTTAACGCCTTACAATCTGATTCAGAGCTGTAGTTGAAATACATGCTACTCAAATGTACATTTGAACTATGCCCTGGTAATGCATAAGCTGATTTCTTTTTCCCCGTGTTAAGATCAAAAGTTCAGCTTCTATTAGTATTATGAAAATAAAATTAATGATACTACATGCTTAACTTATCGGTGTTGCATTAACTTTAATACTGTATTTACCAGGATAAAATTGCAGTGTTAACAGTAGCAAGTGTTACAAGTGTTTATCTACTGCATAGGTAGAAATGAGTAATTAGCTTATTGCTAGGTTTTGTGTATTTTTCAGGTAAAACAAACTGCAGTTACAGAATACCCACAGCTACCCTAAAATGTAAATAGTTCTTTTGGCTTTGACAGCACAAAATGTTTTGTAGACTTTAGGTATCAAACCTTGTAACATCTGTTTGTCAAGTTCTTCCTAACGTATCCTGCAAAACAAAGTTCACATTAATGCCTACTGGATTAATGGATTTAAATGGAATCAAAAGAATGAAATGGATTAAAGAGCAAGACTTCTTGAAATTAACATAGGATTATTGGAAACACCTTCATTAGATGAAAAATGCTTTAACCATGGATGTCTTATGGACCTCAGCATTTGTCTTTAAACAGGGATTTCAATCCTTCTGCTACATGTTTTAGAAAGTTACTGAGTTGCTTATGTAGTAAAAAAAAAAAAAAAAAAATGCAGCCAAACATCATGAAAGTATTTACTTAGCCAGTTATTGCATTTACTTTATGCAGTTAATCAGAAGTGAAGATTTCTGTGTATTGTAGTTCTTACCCATGTTTTTTTTCTTTAAACAGAACTATTGAAACTGAACACTTAAATTTATAGACTATTCTAAATTAATAGCAAATTGTAGGAAGAATTTTTGTGCCTTTAATAAACTGATGTCATCCATTAGTCTGTTCTTAAAATGACTGAGCTCGAATTACACTCTTACACTGAGGTTTACTAGTCTTTCTGTAAGGTGCTTTTGGCTTGTTTTTAAATGTCAACTTCTGTTAGGCATTAGATTCTATTAGATGGAGTTTATATTTCTGGTTGCCATAGAACCCCATAATGCAGCATGTAAATGACATAAGCAAATATATAGTATCTATTCTATATATAATTATTAGATTTATTTATTTATTTTTATCTCCATGGATTTGAAATGACATTTCAGAAGCCCAAAATTTATCCCCTGAAACTTGTTTCTTACAGGAATTTTTATTTAACCATTTTTGAATACAAGAATGTACAGAGTTAGCTTGTATCTTAATATATCTGAACATAAAAAAGCACCAGCCTTGAAGAGCAAAGCAGATAGGAGTGCTTTTACCAGTAAAGATAGTGGCTCTCTTGTTACCTAGTTTTGCTTTTATTTTGAATTATCAGACCTGGCAGTTCTGACTACTAAAGTTGTAACATCTCCATGGAACTATTCCTTTTAAAAAATAAATTAGCATAAAAACTAAATCTAACTTTTTAAGCAAGCCTTATTGAAATGACCAATTTAAAAAAGAACTTTATGTAATCGGACACATTCACTTCTCAAGCCTAACATTAAATGTTCTCTGCGAATCTCATTATATGTAGCTCATGAGAGTGTAATTAACATATTAATTTATATGCAGATAGCTATCTAAATGCCAAAGCATTTTTATTCAGCAAAATCATTTCCACTTTTGAATCAGTATTTGGAGGGGAAGAAAAAAGTAAGAAAACTTCACGGAGCCTAAATAAAAGGCATTTCAAACTCTTATGAATAGCATTGTGACTGTTCATGTAAGCAGATGCACTTTCAGGTGTCTGTTTTTAGGACACGTTTCCTATAAGCAAATGCAGATTTTATATCCATGTCTGTTTTAGCACGACTGTCAGTGTAAAATACGTATGATTAAACAACTTGGTTCTAAATTTAGTTCAACTCTACAAAGAATACATTTCAGTGAAAATATATTGCTCTGGTCTTGTATTCAAAGACGAAAATTTTGGTGTTGAAAGAGAACTTTTTAAATGCCATGAGCTTCTGTTAAACTGTGACTAAAAGGGATGGAGAGCAAAGGTGGAAACATCATACTGTATTTCTTGTTATTCCTTTAGTCAATACTCTTTTGTTTTTTTTTTCATGGTCATACAAACCCAGATGCTGAAGATGAACATACTATCACTGGGGCTATCAAAAGGCATTTGTCAAGTTACCTGATTATTTAAATAATTTCATCTGTTCTCTTTCCCCTGAGAGTTCACCAAATATAAAACCCTGTAAGTTATCTAATCACTGGTCATTTGGGGGTTAATGGATTTCCTGGAATTAAGTAGTATTTTAACTGTGGTAAGCTACAAAAGTATTATATGCAAAATTTGGAATATATTTGCTAAGCATTTTAAATATGAACAAACATAATCTGACCTCTGAAAAGCAGGGAGCTAAATGTAGTGAGGGGAAGTGGTTGTTTTTTATTTTTTCATGATGGCCAGTTGGTGTGACCGCTTCTATTTTCTGTGTAATTTTGTCTGACTGACATGATTTACGTTGGACTAACATGATAGGGGAATGGGTCACTGCTATAAATTTGGAATAAAGAACACTCAATCATAACGTTCTCAACATTTTCCACTTTTTATGTGGTGTCTGGTGAGCTGGCTGGATTAACATGTAATTTAGTTTAGCATTCTTTTTAAATCCTGTTCAGTTTGAGGGATTACTTTTGTACACCTGTCTGTACACAATTTTGTGCCACTTTTGTTTCTGTAATGCCCATTGTTCTTGTTCTTTATGGATTAACTTTTAGAAATCCAGGTTGTTATTTACCTGTCACTCTCAAATAGACTTTGGTTTGACAGGTATTGGAATATCTTTGTGTTTAGATAACAGACCATGTACTTAGGCTGCCTGAAGTTGTCCAATACAGCAGCTTCAGCACTGACATATACTTGTGTTGCATTCTTTCCCTTCATTCTTCCTCTTTTGTCTCCAGAAGCTGTATTTGAATTTGGGGGGGCTTTGAAAAATAGCTGTTTCTCTTGTACATAACTATTGTTAGCCACATTTGTAGGCCCAAATATAATTTTAAAAGGAACAAGATATATTAAAAGAAGCAAAATATAACATACTCGTATTTTGTTCCTTTTAAAATTGTATGTCATGTGGTAGAAACAGACAGATTCTTGAACTTCAAATGCCAGAAGGGAGGCATGGAATATTATCCTTGTTTATTAACACAGAGCCAGACTGCTAAAATAACCCTTTCATTTCATTATTTCTTTTTGCAACTGTGAGAGGTTGAATACTTTTAAATGGATTGACCAAATTTGTATACAGCATTGCATTGAAGAAATAATAAAATGGAAAAGGTTGATTTGGTCTGGTAGAAATCTTTAGCTTTGAATAAAGAAAGAAGTCGCATGCAATTTAAAATAACATTTCTGGAGCTAATGGGAGACTCACTGCTACAAGTACTTGTGAATAATCAGTAACAACAATTAAACGTATACAGAAAAATTCCTGAATGTACTTGTTACTACCATGGTAAAGCGATTTAACAGGTAGTTGCGTAATATTTGTGGTTATTTGGTGAGTAACCCTGGACTAAAAATAGTTATAATGCTTTCTGGTAGAAGTAATTATCTGATAACAAGTACATGCAAAATCGCGTTACTTATCTGAGAGTTTGTGAGTGGCATACCGAATATGTACACTCAAAGATGTTCGTTATATATACAAGTTCATTTCACTTTTTCCCAACTCTAAGAACTCTTTTAAAAACCTCTCTTAGTACTGGTACCTTTGCACTGCTCTTCTGGTTGGTTTTGTCGTCATTTTTAAACAAAAAAAAAAGAGAGAGAAACCTTGGTAATTTCAGTAGTACACTTCCTGCAGAAAAGACACCTAATTTTTAGCTATTAAATTGCTTCATAATACATGGCAGATGTTGACCTATAAAATCCTCTTTATAACAATTTCATTGTAAAATTGCAGGCATTAAAATACCTGCTGTGCTGTGTAACTTTCAGCAGATTTCTTAAATGCCACATAAGCTAGAACCTGAAGATTACATTAATTCAGACGTTGTGAAGATTCAGTTACTATTATACCTGCTCTAGCTATGTTTATCTTAAAAATAAAAAAAATAAAAATGCTACTTTTCTGTTCTAATTTTTCACTTTATCCACATCTCCTATAGCATTCATCAGCAAGCAGTCTTGTAGTTATTTATAACTCCTTAAAAGATATGGTCCATCACTGTAAAAACATTAGTAGCCCATTATTTACTATGAAAAAGGTAATTGAATGGAGACAAGCAGTTTTTGAAGGAAGATATCAAGAATAAAATAGCTGATTCTTGTTATCAACTGTATTTGTGGACCAAACTTGGTTTCCTTTCTTTTTTCATTTTTTTTAAAGTGTCTGGGCAAAAGGTATTTTGAGGGTTGTTTCTACTTATTGATTTCCTATGAATGTTATTTGCAAATGGAGGCCTTGATATAATCATATTTTTGCTAAAGGATATCTGGACAGCAAGTGCTTTTGTGTTCCAATAGTGAAAATTGTGCTGATTAGACTGTGACGTCACTGTGTGACTTCAGACTATATACATCTCTGTCTATAAAGATTTCAATTTTTTTACGAATTTAGTTTAGAGTGTTTTGGAGACATTTTTCCATACATTATTACATGCACACAGTGACTCATATCACAGCTTCCATACTACTTGTGCTATTTTTAAAATGCCTTTTATTTATTTTTTTTCCCATTCATCCGATATAAATGGTCTGATACCAAATTAAGAACAGTTATGGCTAAAGCAGTAGTCTAATATGTAAGAGTTAAGCCATTCAGTTAAGGAAAAGAACAGTACAAATAATGTTTGGTCACAATATGTTTTTATATAGCATCAAGACATGCTTGAAATGTGTGAAAACACATCAAGACGTGCCTGAATCTTTTTTTTTTTTTTCATTGAGATGTCATACTTTTTAATGTTGCAGAAGATATCTCTTTTTAATACAGAATTTTCTTTTGGGGGTGGGAGGAAGGCTAGTAGGATTTGATTAAAATGCTTGGGGAAACTGAAACTACATAAAACAGAGGGAGGAAACATATGAATCAGTTAGTGATTTGAAGTAGTTACTTCACTGAGACAGTGAGTTCATATGCATGTTCTGCTTTTTTTCCTTTTTCCTTCCCCAGGTCTCCACATATGGTTAAAAATGAATTTATAATAACAATGAAATTTGGTAATATCATACTACAGTTAAGCTTATCTGTGCAGTAGCTCCTAACTAGAGCCATGCCTGTAGAGAACTTGCATTGAAAATATTTTGGCACTTGCATTTTACAACTAAGCTGAAATATAACAGTGCTCTTTATCTGTAAAATAAAATCTGTATCTTAGCTAAATCCTAGTCAGTAGATGAGGTGGGGTGGGGGAGAAGAAGAGGGGGATTCACCTTTTCAGTAGCTGAACTGTTCTACTTGAAGTCTCCCCTTGTCACTTGTAAAAGCCTATACAGGAGACAAGCATGACTCTTCTATGCAAATCAGATTATTGGATGTCCCTGTGGAGCATAAATATTGCAATGAAGATAGCCTCATTATCCTTATTTACACTGAAGCATTGGTTAAACAGAAGCAAAACAAACATTTATGGGAATATATATAGCTACAGTGATTGTACTGTTAAAGTAACCACCAAATAGAAGATTTTCAATAGCCGGTAGGTTTGAAATGAAGTGTAATGAAAGATCATCCTTCTCTGATTTTTTTTCTTGTAGTTATGTTTGCTTATCTTGCCAGAAGAATTAATTTGGTTTATCTATCCAGAGGAAATATAATTTCACCCAAGATCATGTTTGTTTTTTGGGAAGGGTGGTGTATTTGTTACTGGAAGTAATAGGAAAAAATAGCATGGGTTCATTGAATATAATAAATACATTTAAAATATATTATTTATAATCAGCTGATGAATAGGAGATGAAGCAAGGAGGTGAACAAAGCTGATTTGGTTACCCTCTACTTGCACTATGGTATGCATGGTACCTTTCTCACCAGGGCTGTCTCTTCCCTTCAGATTATTTTATTCAATATTAAGTGGAACTTTTAATTTATTAAATTATGTTAAATTATAGCTCCTCTGTACTGTTACATGGAAAAAAAATAATTATTTTTTCTTAATACTCTTTTCTGTAGTTCGGTGTTTCTTCATATGGTGGTAGAGTTCAACATTGGTCTTAGAACTCCAAATAATTTAAACATTTAGGGACAAAACCCACTCTTTTTTCATGTTATTCAGTCCAAAATATCATTTAAGAAGTGAGGATGAACATTTAGTTGCCTTTTGAAAACAGCAATCACTTGTTTTGTAAATCACATAAACATTATCTTGTGCTTATTTCTAAAAGGAGATTTTCTTTATCCAGGCACAATGAACTGGCTCACTTACAATCAAATCAAGCTTAACTGACTTTCTGGGTGGAGCTGGAGAATTTGGAATATTGTAGAATGACAGTGAATCTTACTAAAATTCAAAAGAAATACAATATGTACAATAAATCTGTTGCATGATCCCAATGTCTTAGAGATAGCACAGGATATAGAACGCGTAACATAATAGGGGGATGGTTGGACCAGATGATCTTGGAGGTGTTTTCCATCCTTAATGATTCTTTGATTTTAACGTGCATTTTATTCTCAGTTATATTGTTACCTCTAGGCAGAGAGGAAATCCTACAATAGATGTGTTCTTACTGAGTTAATTATGATGTGTTGTTATAGTGAGCACCAACTGTCTAAGTAGCAGGAGCTTTAAATAAACACTATTGAACTTAGAACAGCTATTCTGTTTTGGTTCTGTTTCTGATTAGCATTCATTTTCATTCATGTGACAATGTTCTGTTAGTAACAGGATGATTCATGGTATACTAGTCTCAATAAAATCAGGAAAGGTAGTTATTAACATGATTATATGGACTCTGTAGTCTCTTTTCCCTTCCTTTTACACCAATTTTTTTTGTACAACTGTTGTGAATTTTTTCTCACATAGTGTAAGAATGGTATTTTTTCACCTTCTGAAACCTGCCTCACTTATTGGTCATCCTTCACTGAACAACAATTTCATAGCAAAGCAAATCTCATCCCGCTATGTTTATTTGTTAACACAAAGATACACATGGAGCCATTTGCTAATTGAAAGTGGCAAAATTAAACAGTATTAAAACATAGTGACAACACAGTCTAATAAGTACCTGGAAAGGAAGCTTGAGGCCTTTATGAAGGTATAGCATGAGCAATTGCTGTAGACCTTTATGCTTCTGCTTTAACTCCATTTTATATTCTTTGTTTATTTAGAATATGAGCTCCTCAGGGCAAGTTCCATTTTTTTTATACCTATATAATTCTAAATGCAATACCATAAAAGTAATACCTCATAAGCCTTTCTCCATCTTTATTACAAGCCTCCTTAAGTACTGATAGGCCACAATGAGGTCTTCCTGGAGCCTTCTCTTCTCCAGGCTGAACAAACTCAATTCTCTCAGCCTGGTCATGGCAGAGTCCCATCCTCAGGTTTTATAGATGAGAAATTGTATTCAGCTTTTAATGTGATAAATATACACAGAAGCCACACTTCCTAGTTTGTGTGCATAAATCGTTCCTGTACCTGAAAATGGGAAACGGTATGGGAATGTGTGTCAAATGTCACTAAATGAGAACAGGGAATGACTTGACTTTACTGATGATTACTCTTGCAGTTAATTAATACACCAACAGCACGTGATTTGACCTGGTCTAGAAGTGGAGAGTTGTAGCTTGAATTTAGTGTGCTAAAGCTTCCAATGCCAGAGTAATAGTTGACAGGAACAAGAAGATCCGGGATAATTAAAATACAACATTCATTTGGCAAGGTAGCCTTATTCCCTCCCTCTCTCTTGAACAGTCAATTTCAAAGTGATGAAATGAATTTTAAAAGATTAATCCAGGTGATGGTAACTAAAAGTGTAGATAGACATTTTAGTCTAAAAGGTAGAAGTGAGATGAAAAAGAAGTGGGTATTTGGTGCTATTGCCTGAAGGCATGATCTGAACCTAGGGAACAGAACCCATAATTTGCTGGCTGAGGGTCTGTGAATTCTTCAGTCTGGTAGATAGATGATAGAACTGGGATGGTCAGGGAAAAGGATAGATGGTAAGGGAAGTTCAGTAAGAAACACAGACTTAGTAGTCCTAAAATGGAGGGCGTAGGAAGAATTATGTAGGAGTATTGGAGACCAGAAGAGTAAAAATAATAATAACATTCCTTAGGTTAGCTTGTAGGGAAATTGGTTTTGTTTGTTTTTATTATATCATTAAAAAAAAAAAAAGACAGGTATTTTGAAACTTAACATATTTTATACTTAACGGAACGTATTTTTTCCATAAAATACTGCTCTTTTTTGTTTTGCTTGTTTAAGTAATGAAGTGTAAAGTTTTGATATAAATGGAAATTGGCAAATTAGTTATTGGATCCTCTCTTAAGCATTTTTCCTAAGTTTTAGGTATCGTTTTCTGGAGAAGGTTCTTCCATATTTATGGGATACTACGTGGAAAAATTTAAATATTTAAAAATAGTATCTTCAGCCCTAACACGAGTAAACAAGCAGCAAGACGAAAAGAGATGGCAATTCTAGATCAAATATTGTGCCAAATGCAGCTATTGAAAAGCAGATGTTGCAGGAAGTTTAGCTATTAAATGTATTTTTGAAAATTGCCCGAGTAAACCTTATATTTAGATGTTGTGTTCAATTTCTAAAGCATAGCTTTTTTTCTGCTGTTTTCTAAAAGGACAAATTACTGTCTTTCAGGATGTAGTGAGAACATGGTTATAAATCAATCAATTTCTTTCAAATTTTAAAGCTGGCCAGAGGGAAAAAATACCAGCTGGATGAATGTGTCAGTTTGGCTCAGTGTAATTTCTAGGCTTCTGCTTCCTTACTGCTGCAAGCAATACATATTAAAGAAAATAGGAGGGAAAGTTATTCTGGTCTTGCAAATAATAGCACTACCCTTCAAAAATAATCCTAACAAAATTTTCTTAGGGTGTGGTCTCAGCCATATTTAAAGGTGATGGTATTTTTTCAAAATATGCAATAGCAAGAGCTGAATTGTACTAACAGAGTCAAATTTTAAAATCCAGTGATTATCATAACTGTTGTGAGCTGCTAATATACTACATTATACACTTATAAAATTAAAACTGTTTTAATGAACTGTACTTCCTCTATGAGAGTTGAAATATCTACTTAATTGATTTATTGAAAGTATATATGTGTTCATTTCAGCCATTTTAATCATAACAAAAGGTTGACATATCTAGACTTAAAATCTAAAATCAGAAACTGTGGAATGCTACAAGAATAAATCAGAACTTGTTCTCAAGTGTTGAAGACAAATAACTTAGGTAATTTCACAGGTAATTATTAGAAGTCTGTGGAAAGATGGTCTTATTAAAAATCTAATGTAATTTTTATTGAGGTTAACAACAGCTCCTGGTTTAAACTCTGTGGGAGTAAATATTTTTCATTGGCTTAAACTCCATTTGACTATTTCAGCTTTCCATTTGTTTCATCATATAAAATATTTTTTTGGTCAGTAGTATTTACGAATCATATGATGACTTGCTCTTTTACTCTATCCATGGATATTGTATAGGTAACTAATGTTCTTGTGGTTACTAGCCACTGCTCCCATTATTTACAATGCATATTTGAGTGAGTTTCTTTAAAAGTTTTTTTCCTAATGAACGTGGCATGGGTCACTGAATAAAGATGCAGCTTTATTAGTTTAGTTGCAGTTTATTTACTTGCAGCTTCTCCATTTCCACATGCTGATTGAAGTAACTTTTCATTTATCACCTATCCTCTCCTGTTGCATCTGTTAGCTGACCTATTGTTAGAGACCTCAAACCAGATTCTAGACCTCACACTGTTTCTCCATGAGTCCAGTAAAAGTGTTTCTTGTATTTACCCTTCACTTTTTTGGTTCACTTGGATTACTTTTGTAGGAGTCCTTGAACTCTGCTGGTATGGACTTTTTCTCTACTAAATAACGTTTGCAGTTGTTTCAAATTGTGGCGTGTTTTCATAAACAACATTTGGCTTGCTCTAGTGTTCATGCTGTGCTTGTGACAGTAATAAACTCCTTAGGATCTCAAAGTAATGACTTGAGCATGATGCAGTTTGTCAGGACAAGAGAATGTAAGCCTGTCGTGTCAGCAATGTAAGGTTAAATGGTGGAAAGAGCAATAATAGAAGGGGAGACAAAATAGTGTCATTTTTATGGAAGCGTTTAATTGTTACTTCTCTAAAAGCCCTTTACATTGAGATGCACTTCCGTTGGATACCAGAACTGTCAGATTTTTTTTTTGAGCATTTCCTATCCTAAACTTATCCTAATGAAGGAGAAATAATTGAGTGACAATTCTTGAAACAGCAAGGTTCCCACTACATTTGTTTTACAAACCTCACTTACTTTTAGTGAGCTTAGTGTATATTGCCTAGTAAAATCTGTATTTACTCAGCTTAAGTTTCTGAAGTACGATACCCAGTTCTGCTTCTAGTGGATTCACTTAATATATTACTATTATTTTATCTAGAAAAACTGACCTGAGCTGCCTAGTTTTTCCTCTATTGTTTTCCTTTCCTGGCATCAATGCAGTAAAGAAGAGTTGGAAGAAAATCATTCAAATGTATTACTTTGTATGTTACTTTTTAGAGAAATCTGATGTATTTTGAAACTATAGCACTGACAAATAATTAATAAATGAAAAATAATTTTGTAGGGATGGTTAAAGCATTTTGCTAAAAAGAATATGTTATGCAAAATATTTGTATATCCTAAAAATGTCTGTTAGTAACATGAAATCTCCTTTCTGACCATGTACTTTCAAACTGAGGTTGGGAACATATCCTTCAATCCTTTTTGTTTTTCTTCCGAACTTCATCCTTCTCACTTTGTAGTAAATATTTTCGCTTACCGTTTCTTTTCAGACAGCACATCTGTGACATTCAGATCCCTGTTAAAATATCTTTTCATATATATATTTAAATTTTAAAATATATTAAAAATTCCAATTCAATATACAGTGCAGCCCTTATTGTGTGGAATAACCTGGGCATTAGAAGGGAATTATTGAATACTAGTTTCTGGTTTCATTCTATTTTATTATTCTATGGGGAAAAAGAAAGTCAGCTTGTGTGCTTCAGCTGTGCCCGATCAAGCCAAACCATAAACAATTTGTGGTGGTGTTGATTTTTCTGAATAGAATTCCTATTTTGAAACTAATTTATTTTGCTGAGAGATTTTCTTGGTGTGTTTCAGCACTCTGAGTTTCAAATCAGCATTTATATTGTGCCCATCTTACATGGAATATAGCTGACCAAAGCACAGTACCATTGCCTTTCTGTGTAGCAGATGTGATGTTAGTTTCTTTGTCAGCAAACAGATGAGGCTTTTGAACTACGTGAGCAAGCATGTCTTCTTTACAGCACCTTCAAAACTGCTAGACTTGAACATCACAGTTTGGCTCAGTCCAGGAGAAAACAGGAGATGCAAAGATACAATTCTTCTGATCAGAACATTCTTCTTATTTAACAATTATTTGGTGGAGCTTTCCTGCCAGATGTAGATGATTTTCTTGGAGTGTGTGATTCCTTTTTTTTTTTTTTTGGTCAAATTCACTGTCAAGATAAAATATTTTAGACCTTGTAAAATGTGTGAGATGGCTTTTCTGTGTCAATTCTCATTGACCTTGCTATGTGAGACTTTGATTTATGTGAGAAATGCTCCATAATGATAACTACTGTACAAGACTGGTCTGAAGTAGGTGTAAGAACTACCAAGGAAAAAGTCAAAAGAATTTATTTCCAATTTCAAGCCAGCTAAATAAGATTTACTTTAAGACTGCAATTTCCTCTCCATCTGGCCTACACTTTAACCTTTATTAAGTCACAGGAATATATATATAGACAAGACTTTGTCAGTCTCAGTACAGGAGACATCATATTTGCTCCTGGATAGTTGCTTATGGACCAGTATTACAGTGTTGAACTGCAGAGAATAAAAATTTTTACCCTTTCCTCCATCAGCTGCTGCAGTCAGGTACCAGTGAGAGAAGGAGTAACAACAGTTGAAAAACAGTACTGAAATCACTTGTATGTACATAACGTATTTTGTATAATTCTCTGAAAATTTTAATTGCCAGTGATCTAATTTCAGTCGAAGTTTATCAAAAATAGAATGGTATCTGGGTGTAGACATTTATCTGGTAGATTCCTCTGTTACTATTTAACAATAAATATCATACTATGAGAAATAATGGTTTTATTTTAGTTATATCTCTCTAGATTGTTCAAAGTAGTTTCTGCTTACCTTTTTTGTAATGGTTTCTGGTGTTACCGTGTTTGTCTGATCTTCCCAGAGCTTTTCTGAAACCCTGAAGTTAGAGGTGAGGAAAAATTGTCCATTTTATGTTAATTGGTCCAGATCTCTGGTGATGTCTTAATAATGTCTTGGAGGTATTTACAGGATCTAAACAATAATATTTTAAAATACTATTTAGAAGTAATCCACTACAAGTGAAACATGAAAATCTTTTTCCAAGGTACTTTATGATGGCAAGTGATCAGCATCTGGGAAGCAGAACTTAAAACAGAAAATAATACATTGTTGTCTGAATGCATGCCTCAGATATGTTTTGAAGAGTGGAGTCAAGTAAGTGTGTGTAAGTCGCTTGGGAATGTCTGTCAAATCTGCATAGTCTGATTCCAGTGGCAAGACTGCACCTTTCAGAAATATATTACTGAGGACACTAATTGGTGTAGCTGATATTAGTTTAGCCTCTTTTTCAAACAACTGGATGTAGGAGAGTTACATGAATATTCTTTACTTCTCTTTGGTTTAAACAAGAGGCAAATGGGGCAACAAATGTTGACACTTGTAATAATCACATAAGATTTGTGACATGGAAGGTGAGAAAGAATTGGTGAGGAATAGGAAGATTAGGTAAGAGAAATAGTTTTCCTAGTTCCTCCACAAATACAATTTCTTTCAGGAAATTGATAAGCACAGTCTCTGAGTCACAACTGTTTTTCCAGGGTTACCTGTTCCATGCACGTGCTCTGTTCAGAACTAGCTTATTACTGAATGTACTGTACTATTTGTTTCGGTTGGTGGTTTTACTCATCTTTACTGCATAGAGTCTGAAATAGAATGTTTGTAGGTAGCTCAGGAAATAATTTCCTGAAGCATTTTGTGGATAATAGCTAAGAAAAAAAAATATAAGTTTAAGGCAATCATTAGCTGCTCCAGACAGTTGCCAAATAGTGATTTGCATTAGAAAGATCCAATCATAAATGTTATGTAATGCAATTATAAATAGCTTGTGAATCTTGAGTTCACAGACTTTACCTTATTTACCAAAGGGCCTAATTAAAAAGATCCCCGAAGCACAAAAATTAGTGGTGACGACTCTTAAAATATTGTAGAATTGTCAACAAAAACAAATGTTTAAAATGCTATACCTCAAGTCTCTGGATATAGTCCTGACTTTTAGAGTGTAGTATTCCAGAAGAAATGTAATAATACAATTTTGCATACATTCTTTATTTTCTGAGAATTTGGAGTTACTGTGATTCCTGACTCAATGTTAGATTTCAAATGACAGTAATTTTCTGCTGTGTTGATTTAGCTTAATCAGATGGGTGGCTCCATGACCTTCGACCTGATCTTATAACCTCTAATAATCATTAGTTCTTCCACAAGAATGCACGGGTATATCAACTCCTTTGCAGCACTTCTCAATGATGGGTTTGAAGTACTTTTAGTCAAATAGTTCATTAATCTTCTGGGTGTGATTCTTCTGTTTCCGTTTACCCCAAATCTGTGCAGGTATTATCTTTTAAATGTGATACAAGAATGTGACACAAGAATATGACTATGTATCTCAAAAGAAAAGGAAAATAAAAACTATTTTGATACTCCACCCTTGTAACACTATTCTTTCTCCAAAATCTGAAGGAACTCCTAGGACTAATGAAAGAGGCATAATTCAACTATGTGTCTTGCATTTAAACTTCTGTTACACAGGCTAACCCAAGAGCCAAATGTTTGAAAACAAATCAACAAATAGCCTACAACTGTATATCCTGTATTTCGTGAACACAGAGTGTACCATCTGAGATGTTTACTTGAAATTTTTGAAAAAGAAGTAGCGCAAGATACTTTTAGTATCCACAATGTCAGCTTCTCAACAGCACAGCATCTCTGATATTTTGCCTGTGTTGTGAGTAGTCTTCCATCTATGGATGTGTCCAATGCAATAGTAAAGTGTTATTTTTTTTAATATTATTTTTATTTTTTCTTCATGCAAAAATCCATGGACTATGTTTGAGCAGCAAGTAGTGATAACATGACATTATGGCATATTTTAGTACAGACTGTGGGAACTTTTCTGAAATGTCTGGTATGTCAAATTTGGTGTTAATGAGATCAGAGTTTTATTGCTGCACTTACTGAATTTGGAAGAAAATAAATTCAGATATAATCCACTTGGTGCAAGTAACCTTCTTTTCTTTTACCAGTTCGGTGTCTTCTGTGTTGTTACATTTCAAAATGCATTTTGAATTAGAGCAATAATGGTGAGGATAGGATTACTTTTTTTTTTTTTTTTAATTAACACAATTTTCTGAAATTACATGCCTAGATCATATTGCTGATCATTTTGTTCTGTTCTATGGATAGTTTGTTTTTATTTATAACACGTCACTTCATTCTTTCAGGAAAAAAAAAATATATTGGAACAACATAACTTTTTAATTCATAAAACTATTGTTCTAAAAATAAATGGTAGTCTTTAAACATTCATGTTGTTAACTGTTTCTGACCTGCAGTTCAACCACAACTAGAGTTTTTATAATAAAAAATAGGTGATGTTATTGCTGTTATCTTGTTTAACAGCAGCTTATATCACTAAGCAGCGAAGCTCTTGTTCCAGTTTTTTTACTGGGATAAGATCATAACTAGATGTCTATGTCTATCTGACCTTGATGCTAGATGGTCTTGGGGCCTTTCATTTTTCCCATACTTCAGGGAATGAGAGATATTCAGTAGTAAGCTGTTATGATCAGAATCAAGATCATTATGTGCAGTATTTCTTAAGTTATATTTTAGTTGCTTTAGGTGTATGATTCAAAGAATAATTAAGAGAAATGGTTCAGAGTCAGGAATGCAGTTTCATTTCTAATGTTAGGTTAGGTTCTACTGTAGTTATATATATAACTATATATATAAAATTTTTTGAACCTTGTAATTTTTATCCTATTGGCGTATCTAAAGCTGTGGTACCAGCAGTCTCACTAATTGAAGTTTCTTGCCTCTTACCAACCCTATCATGCAGTGAGACAGATTAAAAAAGCTTGTGGTAAATGATGCACTCATTAAATGAAGAAGTTACAATGCTAATATATTTAATCCTAAACTTATTTGGAGTAACAAATTGAAGACCTCAAGGTGTATAACTTTTATATATATATATGTGTATCACAGCCAAATCATCAAATTACTGAAAGTCAGTACTTCCAGATACTACTGTATTTGAGCAGTTATCCAAGTAAGTGGTAGCTCATTTTGACTAACTTCTTTCCTTCCCCCTTCTTTCCGCACCCCCCCCCCCCCCCCCCCCCCCCCAAATGACACAGGATTCAGTTTAGTAAACTCTGATTTTGGTTATTTATGGGTTTGCAGAATTCACCTGTAAGTCCTGGTTTTGGTGTAATCATCCTTAAAACAGACTATAAAAGAATACTGAATAATGTGCTCATGAAATGGATGTGGTGGATAGATATGTGGATTTTTATTCCCTTTGTGTGTTGTGTAGAATAATAAAGTGAGAAGAGAAACAGTTCATTTTAATGTGCCAGATGCAAACACTTATTTTTCACTGGCTAAGAAATCAGTACATAGTTGTATGGAATTAGCTGTTTGAAGAGTTGGTAAACTTCTGAAACATAGTTTAATTCATCCACTTACTAATATATACTTAAAGACTTACCTGGTTTGTGAAAAAGGCAAGAGACATCTGTTGGAATTATTTTATGCATCAATTGCAGCCTTGTGTCAATGTATATGCTCAGAGAAACTTCCAAATTGATTAATCTTTAAAAATAATAATAATGTTTGTATAAAACTCAATTCTTCATGAAAATGCTGCTTAAGCAACCAAAATTTAATCCCCTTAGGTAACAATGTGCATTTCTATAGCAAAACTGACTGCCAACAGAGAGAGAATTGTATAGCTAACTGTGCAGAGGCAAAATTGCTGTTCTGTGGACTTGAGTATTCATACAAACTGTCTTCAAAAATACATTGGCAGTGATAAATGCTTTTAGAAATGGTAAAATATGCCATTTATGAAAATCTGTAGTATGAAGAAGGAACTTTGAATAAATATAACATGATTAGTCACCACAACGAGGTTATTTCAGTAGCCTTGTTCAATTAAAATAGTCCTATGTTCAGTACGCAGGAGACGATTGTATATATCCGTATTTTAGCAAAGTTGAATGGTTTTCCTTGGATAAGTATTATTTACAGGTTATAGTAAAAGAACCTTCTGTTAGCACATATGCTGGTAGTTCTTTATTATGCTGATAGCTTTTTGTAATACTATCTGTAGAGCAATTAAAGATCTGAATGCATACGAATCACTACTATTCTGTAATGTACCAAACACCCCTAATCTCTAATGTGACATTTGCTGTGCTGTATGTACCAGTGTTATGTTGAAATACATGAATCTCTGTGAGTGAAACTTGAGAATCTAATGTACATTACTTCCTACCAATTTGCTTTGGTTCAGAGTCTCTCCGTAATATCCTATGATCCTGAAGACATCTGCAGTTTGTGTATTCCAGTATGGTTTGCAAGCTTTAAATAAATTAATCTAAAAGGTAAGATTTGTTATTGCTGATTAGTAGCAGCCTTCTATTGATAAAACATGAAAATCATTTCATATAAAAGGAATTTTAAAGCCATCACAGTTATACAAGTAGAAGTTAGTTTGATCAAGGTCAGCAAATGAGTTTGGGGCAGCTGAAGACTACCCAGATGGTCTATGACTATGTTCAGGTAACAGATCTATGTTCAGATCACGTAGAGATCACAGATGAGGGTGAAAACAAGAAGAAAATGAACACTTACTACTTAGGTGTGGTATAGCTACTTCTGACTACTGAAGATAGATGTTTACATAGAATCTTGCATTTAAAGGACTTTTATTTATTTATTTATTTTTGATAGTCTTGTGAGATTATTTCTTTAATATGGCCTTACTCAATGGAAGTAGAGTAGTTTTCACTCATTCTGTCTTAGGGAATGCAACTCCCTTCTGTTCTCATAGTCATCACACGTTAAACATGTGATAGGATCTGGCAAGAATAACTCATCTACATTGACATGGAAAACCTAATCTGAATTGTTTATTTGTACATAGTTAAAACAGTATAAAAGGTGAGACAAGTTTATGAAATACACATCAAGGTAATACATGGTTTCATGGGGGAATACTATTCATCTGTATGCTATGTTGTATGAGATGCAAATAAATTTTCCTCATTTTATTTACTTTTGAAAGGCTATTTTTCTGTCCTTTAGATTTTCTGCTTTACTTGTTTGGTTTTGTTTCTGCTTTTTTCCTCTCTGTCTATGCAAAGTACATATGCTATGTTTTACATAGTAGTGGCTTGATATGGCTTTAAAAAGCATTAAATTAGTGTTTTTAATTAGTATCCTCCATAAATAATATATAGTATATAATATGTTCCTCACCTGAAAATGTAAACACTTTGGGTTTGGTTATTGTTATAATTTCTATCACAATTTTGTGATCTTGTAACATAGAAAAAATGCATGAAATATAAAGGAATCCCTCTGAAAAAAACTTCTTCTGCAGAGCTGGCAGTGTATATTCTTGATATGTAATTAACTGCTGAACGTGAATAGAGCAAAACAGTAGACAGCACTTCAAAGTTAATTTTTCCATAAAATATTAAATCTGTTATCTTTTGAAGTGCATTTTTTTTTTCCTGGGAAATTAACACAAGATTTTTCAGAAGACTTGAATATGTAATTGTATTTTTATGTATTAAAGCATATTATTCCAGTAGTATAATTATAGCAGTATACAAAATAAGAGTAGCACAGACATTTTTATCCAGAACAACGGTTATGCTCAAGTATTTTGAAAAACATAATGAAAGATTATACTTTGTTAAAAGTACTCTTTTTATATTAATTTTATTTTTATTTGCTGTCAAATCCAAAGTTTGGTTATTTATGCAGTTCTACTAGACTGTGGGAAAGGAATTTTCAGGTGGCTTAGCACTGTTTCACACGTCCCTGAATTAGAGATAATGAGGAAACAAGCAGTAGAAACAAAAACTTGAGCAAGGTTGAGATAAAGTAAATTGGCTACAGTGTTAAAGATGAGCTTTGGGCAGTGGCCAATTGCTGGCTGGCTCGAGGCACGTGTCTGAGGGTCTCTAACCAATTGTATGACAGATTTGGGTGCATGGACAGTGCGTGGGGCTATGGGGAAAGTATATGTAGTGGTGAAAAAGTGCAATAAATGTCTCCTGTTCAAGAGCCATCAGGAGCCTGTGTCTTTCATCCCTTCAACTAGACCTCTTCTTTATTAAAGAGCATTTAAATGTACATCCGCTGCATTCACTTAAAGAAGAAGGAGAAAAGAAAAGGTAATTGAGTTCTTCAGGTCAAGAACTTCAGAAAGAGTGAAAGATATCAAACTGAATGTGCAGTGGCCAAAAACTGAGGTAGAGTAACAGTGATTCTAAATAACCAAAACATTCTTCTTGAAGAAGCTGCTATTTTTTCCTCCTCTTTCTTTCTGAGAGTGAGTCACTGAACATAACCACTTTATAAGATTTTACCAAGACCTGGGTGATTAACATCACCTAGAACAAATGTCATAAAAATATGGAAAGGAGAGTTGAGCAATTAGGTGTATTAGGAAAGTGCTGTGAATGGAAAGAATGCAAAGGGGGGGAATCCTCTGGTAGCATGATTGTCTTGTCTGTGCAAACATAAAGCAATGCAATTTCTTACTGTGTTGTTGTTGTTGATTTCTGAAATACTAAACTTGTGCAGTCAACTGCTGAAGAGAGCTATTGGCATATTCAGATGATATCCAGCATGTTTTGTTGAGCTTGGTCTGTATACTTCTTCACTCATGTTCAAAACCTTGTAGAATTATGTAGTCTCTCCTTAGTGCCAGGGTGGTGTCTGAGATGGGACCTTTGCAGGGTATGCTGCAAGCAGATGATGATGCAGCTGAAATACTAGTAACTTTTTATTAGTGGATAACAATTACTCGAAGAGTTTGGGTTTCAATCCTCAAGAGTAGAGTTAAACTTGAGAAAGATGAACTCACTGGGGTGGTAAGCACCAAGTATTTGCTACTGAGAAATCATGTACTCCTCTTGTTGCTGCTGTTCTTCTCAAGCTGCATCGTTTTATGGGCGGTCCCAACCCTTGTTCTTATGTGTTCCTTTATTCATTGCAGAATATTTATTACTGGGGAGATAAAAAGCAGTAATGCATCTTTTATCCACATGAATCTGAGAAACAAATAGAAGGGAAGCTCTGCGCTTGTGTATACACAAGCACGCACCTGCACAACTTGCTGTGCAGGCATGCATCTATGCCTATAGGAACCTATGCCTACTGTGAGACAGCATAGGTTCAGAATCAAAATTTATTAGATAAACAATTCAACATATTTCCATATTCTAGTTTGGAATTACACAGCTGTAGCTAGAAACATTTAGCTAGAAAATAGCAGAAAAAGTGGAATGTAGCCTTTTGAATACATGAAGGAAGAATTTTCATTAAAATTGTCTTAGTTGTAAGGGCAATTCAGAAGAATATTATTGCCATTTTACTTTCAGGAAGATCAGGAGGAGTGAGTTTGTTGGTATTGTAATATTGAACCAAAAAAAAAAAGTTTATTTGTTGATGCTGAATGATTACGAATGGACCTTCATTTTATTTTAATGCTAGTTGTATGTGTTTAAAGAAGGTTAAAATTTATGCATTAAAAATTAGTTATGTTAAACTTAGTTTAACTCAATTAATAGAGGGGAAAAAAAAAAAAACTGTTTATGAGAAATGCTTAGAAAGCTCATTGAAATATTCCCAAGCTTCCATTTATCCATTAATTTACACTGTTCATGTTTTTTATAACAGAAATGTGGAAATCTTATTGAAAGAGTAAATATATCAATTATTAAGTCATTAAAATGAGGAGACATACCATCTTGAATTAGTCTTCACAAAAGTTTAGACTTTAATTATTTTGATAGATATTTTGAAAGTATTTTAAGCTTTCTGTTGCCGAAGGATCCAGACAGTCAAAGCTACTAAAACAAAACAATAGCTAGAATGGAGCAGCAACAGCAGCATGTAATAAGCTTGCTTAAACAGTATAGTTTTCCACGGTGAAGTGCATATATAGGTATTATAAATAAATCAGTGTAACAGAGAACATACAAAAAACAGTTGCTATTTGGAGTTCATGTATTTTTGTTCTTGTTGTGTTCTTGTTATTTTTCTTTAAAAAAAAAAGTCAAAAGAAGACATCATGTTGAGTAAACACACTGTGGGCCTGTAGGGCAGTCATGTATTTAAATAACGATCTCAAATGTATATAATTAATAGAAATAAGTTTTAAAATGTCATATTTATTCCAAAAATACACTTAATCCAAACTTTCAAATCCATCGATATGGCCTTTGTTTTTCTGATGCTAGTGTCGTGAATGTCAGTGAATTGACAAAAATATCGACATCCTGTACTTCTGGCTTCACTAAGTGACATAGTCTGTGCCCTTTATCTGTCAGCTTTACCATCTGTCTGCAATTTGCGACTCAAGTGAATTTTTCATAATTTGCAATATTAAAATGCTTAATATTACTGCTTCATTCCTGTTGATGTTTGAAAGAACTGTGTATATTAAAGGACTTTATTTCAGCAACTGACATTTTTAAAGAAAATCCTTAAGTTTAGTATAAATATTTAAATGTAAAATATATCTGTAGATTATTTATCACTTCAGATTTATTATTAATCCTATATCATTATAGTTCTTAAAAGTACAAGCTACTGCAAGGCGAGAGGAGACAAAAAAATGAGAATAAAAATGTACAATTAAGTGAAAAATTCATGGAGCAGATGAAATCATCTGGTACCAGAACAATAAGGTCAGGTTTAGTTCTTTTTTTTAAATGCTCATGAGTGTCTCTAAAATAATGTATTCTTAGTTATATTACTTATTTCATTTTTAGCTTGTTGAATTCTGACTAAATTAAAAATAAAGCTTGTATTTTTTAGGTATTGAGTATGCCTGTATTACAGATTAAAATAAATCTGAGTTTATCTTGTGGGAGGCTTGAGGTCCAAAGTAATATCTTGTAGGGAATATTTTTTTTGTTCTTTCAAAATGTTTCAAGACCGATAATATTTAATTCTGGGAAGATATTTCAGTATTCATCGTGAATTATACGGTAGCATGCATCTAAATATTGCCTTCAAGGCTGTGATGTTACAGTGGTATAAATCCCAACTGATCATTGTCTTCAGATGACTAACACTGTCCTCAGATCACACGCTACAAAATATGTAGTGCAGTTACACTGAAAATCTTTATTCTAAAGGCCTAATAAAATAAATAAATATAATAAAAAAGCAAGCTTCATCAAAGTGAAAGTGCATTTAATCCCTCTTGTTTAAAAAATAATAATTAAAAAAAATAAGCCCTCCAAAATAAACGTGATGGTAGCTACTGATAACAGGAAGAAAAGGTGGAATCAGTGTAGTCAACAGTGTTACCATAGTGACAGTATGCAATGAGATCTAGGAGATGTCCAGAGCAATATCAGGGTGTACCACTCAAATATATTTAACTTATAAAAGCAGCTTCTAATCTTAGCTGAAGTTTTTTATCTTCTTCAGAGTCTTATATATCTGCTTGGGAATTGAAAAGAATTTCCTTTAACTTGGTGTCTGCAATGTAGTTCTATAACTTTTTTTTTTTAATCACATGGTTAAATCTAATCCTGTCTTGGCACTTCTCGTCAGCATGACACATGTAATAACATTAGACTCATTGTAATGAACATCCTATCATAGATAAAACCATCTCTTGAGCTATTCATGAGTGTTTTTTTTGTTGTTGTGTTTTTTTTTTTAATGGAATAAAATGTGATGTTCAACAAAAGCTACTCTTGCCAGGATATTTTTACCTTGGAATGAAAGTCAATATAGACAATATACAAAGCAGTGATGAGGCTTACTTACTTAACCCTAACTTGCACTTCAATTGCTGTAATTCCCTATCAACTGAAGGGCAAAATGTTAATAGTAAGATTGTTTCCCTGCATGCCAGTTCTCTGTATGCAGGAAGATTATTTTGGAGAATTGTATGATGTAACTGCATTGTATTACACCTGAGGTACGTAAAGGAAGGATGTTTTCATCATCTGGACAAAAAACACAAACTCCATTATTGATTTCCGTCACCAGTCAATTAATCCTTCCTCTCCATCACAATCGCTTTGTAATGCTCCTACAAAAGCACCAATATCTTAAACATGAGTTCCCTCAACAAAAAGAGATTGTTTACAACTACCATATATTGAAAGTTCGCAGAACAGCATACTTATCTCCTATAAGAGCATTAGGAGTACTTGATGGGATGGTACAGCAGGTGTTTAGAGAGGAATATCAACAAGCCCAACAACAGTCTTAAGATGACCTTGTCACAGGAAGATGTCTCTGAGAAAACCATTTCATTTTTGATTAACTTATCTAAATACCACCAATATGGAAAGTAATTTAAATATATATATAGTTGATGCCAGGAGACTGTAACTTTGAAAACCCTACTTCATGCATTTGGGACACATTTCCAACCTTTCTAAAATCAGTACTTTTAGTAACTGTATGACAGAGAGACAAACACAAATAGAATTGGGTATTGACAGGGCAACACATGTGAAACTTGCTAAAATATTTCTGTAGCTGTCCAAAAGAGATCTGCCAAATTTATTGTACTACTACATGTTGTCACAGGATTTCTGAGAGTGTAAATAAAGAATCACTATATGTAAGAATGAACTAACATAAGCAATAAAAAACAAACAAAAAAAACCATAATGTTCAGCAAGGGTGCAATAACTACCAACATCTTTTGGTATCTAAAATTATAATTTTTTTAGTAATATTTTTTCTTTGTTTAATGCTGTTTTTGTTGTTTTTCCCTGTAGCAGTAGAAGGTGCAATAGGAGCTGTTTGTGGAGTAAAAAATGTTGGGTTTCTGTTCTTGTTTGTATCTGTTTAGGAGATAGGTTGGACTAGATGATTTTAGAGGTCTTTTCCAACCTGAATAATTCTATGATAAACACAACTGTTTATATAGTAGGAAGCTTCACAATCAATGGTGACTGGATTGTTATAATTCCATCAATAATGTGTTGACTATTAATATGGCTACATCAAATTTGTTGTCATCATTCCTTTCCACAAAGGCTAAAGAGGGCTAAAGTAATATGTAATGTATGTGTAATATGTAATAACTAATTTGTTAGAATGAGTGAAGCTTTTTTGGGGGAAAGGGGAGGATTCTCATTTTAATTGAAAGGGACTAGTGGTGAATCTTCCTAACTGTAGAAGTCTAGCCTTTTACCTGAGAATTTAGTTTCTCTACAGAAAAATTGTAGTTACTGATGGTGTTTAATGATTGTCAGCTACTGTATTGTTATAGACATGATTTGCAGAAGGGCTTAATGTCTATATATATGATTGCAATAGGATGATAAATATATTTTCAATACATTACAACTTTCAGCTTTAAACAGCATGCACTGTGAAGCAATGAGAGGATTAAATATTGTTAAATTACTAACATTACTGCCTGTTCTAGGGCATCACATAGAGACAAAAATGTAGCCTCTCTGCTGTGATCTTGCAAGGCTTTTGATAATTGTTACTCTTTCTGAAATACAGAAAATTGGAAAAAAATGCATTGTTTAAACATTTTATGTAGATCTTAAGAGCTGCAAAACTGTCAGCATCTGAAATAAGTAAAACAGCAATAATCAGTGTGTACAATATCTTAAATTATGTTGAGACAGAGGTGGTAGAACATTCTCTTCTGAAGCATTAATAAGAGTTCTCCTATCTTGTTAATGTGTATTTACAGAAATATAGAAATAGAACTATAGAAGTAGATATGTATCTATGTGTTTTCTGTCGTCCGGTACTAAAGTGAAAACTGCTGTTAACATGGCAGTCTGTAAATGCATTAAGAGCAAAAAGTATACGAATATGTTTTTTATGATTATTATGGCTAGCCATCCGTTTGGAACTGCAGGTAATTTTCCACATTTGTACACAACTCAAACTGCAGATTTTTTGGGAGAATAAAAATAAGATAGTTGCTTGCTTGGCCAGATTTAGAGCAGAGGTTTGCTTTTGACTCCCCTTCCCCAGTTGAGTCTCTGTAGAGCAACTGTCTGGCTATTCTATGATTGCTTTCTTTCTGGCTTGGTGTTCCAGAGAACTTTTTTTTGACAATATTTTATTTTTGTTGGTCTGTATCAGTTTCAATGCGAAGTCTCCATTTCAATGAATTAGTATTTTCTGTGCCTTTATTTTAATTGTAAACAAAAAGAAAATAAAAAATAAAGCTGATTGCTTTCCACATGTTTTCAGAAGTGTTGGTGGGTCTTTCTGTGGTATTTGTTTTTGTTTTTTAATGTCTCTGAAGTTTCTTTAGCTAGAAGCCATGTTTTAGGCTTGCTTTGTAAATCTTTTTTTTTTTTTTTTTTTTAACTACTACTTACCTAAGCTGAACAACTTAATAAAATGGTATTTCTGAAGGTAGTGGGACTGTTTAGATAAGAGCTACAAGAGAACAATGCAGACATAACAAAGTGATTTGAGAGCTGTGCTGAAGGCAAAGGAATTGAGGGTAATGAAATCCATCAGGGAGGTGAAAAGGAAATGTGTATGCCTGAGGTTTATGTATTTTCATGTGAAAGGTTTTACCTTTCGGGGGGGTTTTGGTATGTTGTAGCTTGAAGCTTTATCAGATGCTGGGGAGAATATGTTAATGTGCTTAGTTACAAAATGTTCAGAGTTAGAACCCTAACATTGACCCACGTCTTGATAGATTCAGGTATTGAATGTGGAAAACATTGGTCTTAGTATGTCTGTATGTTGTGGTTTAACCAGCAGGCAGCTCAGCACCACACAGCCACTAGCTCCCTTCTCCTCCCCCTCCCAGCGGGATGAGGTGGAGAACCAGGAAAAAATAAGAAAAATCTTCTTGGGTTGAGATAAAGACAGTTTAATAAGAAAGAAAAGAAAGAGGAAATACTTATGATAATAGTAATAATAATAATATGTACAAGTCAAATGTTGCACAGTTCAGTTGCTCACCACCCACTAACCAATACCCAGCCCCTCCCAGCAGTGGTCCCTCCCAAACACACTCCTGCCAGCAACCCCATATAATTGTTCAGCATGATGCCACACGGTATGGAACACCCCTTTGGCCAGTTGGGGTCAGCTGTTCTGGTTCTGTCCCCTCCCAGCTCGCAGGGTGGTGTGAGAAGCTAAGTCCTTGGCTGAGTGTAAGCACTGCTCTGCAACAATTAAAACATCAGTGTTATCAACATTATTCTCATCCTAAATCCGAAACACAGCACCATGCCAGCTACTAGGAAGAAAATTAACTCTATCCTAGCCGAAACCAGTACCATGTAGTTATATAATATTATTATACATAATATTTATGATATTCAGGTATTGTATTCTCAGAAGATTAAATTCAGACAGGACATAGAAGGACAGATTAATGTTTGGAAAACTGTGATATTTCCATGCTGATTGGCTAGTCATAGATTTGAATGGGTTGTTTTCTTTCTCCCTCTCTTTCTCTCTCCCTTTTCTCGTTCTTCTAGCAGCAGAAATTATATTACTGCTGTACTGCATGCTACTTTTATCTTAGTGTTCTGTGCATAAATAATATTTTTGAAAAGAGTAAATCAATTGTCCCTTACTGGATTTCTGTGAAAGAATATTTGAAAACTTTCCAAGAGCAGTAGGGTCTTATCTGACTCCTCCTGTACTGAAGAGGCTGGATGATTCCACCTTTGTCAAAATAGGCGCCCTAGTGATACAGATTCTCCTGGTAATATTTATAGTTTTCCAGGAGGTTTAGAGTGGTTAACTTTTAAATGAAGCGATCACTTCAATAGATTGTCTATGTGTAAATGCAGTGCATGTCAGATAATTGGTAGCCCTCTGAAAAATAGTATTATGTATTTGAGGCTGACCATGTTAGACTGGAGGAGTTGAGGGAAATAGACAGCTACATGAACAAAACATTTGTGAATGTTCTGGTGTGATCTACCCTCTGAGCTTTCAGCCTTTCTTTTTCAGCCTCACCAACCCACCCTCTTCATGGTACTGAATAATTTTTGTTTTATTGTAACTTTAGGGTTTGTTTTATGGTTAATGGCTGGCAAGATATATTAAAACGTACAGTCAGATAAGACAGTTAAGGCAACTCTCTCAGCAGTACCATATTTTTTTATGAATTTAAATGTGGTACCCAAATATGGGAAGAATTACATTGAATCTACTATGTATTGATAACAAGTGACAGAGAATATGGAAAACAAAAGAGTAGTTGCAAACGCCAGTGATAGTTGGAGGCTTCAGTTACCTTCATAAATCTTGGATAATTGTCATATCAAAACAGACTGTTTCTGTCACATAAAATTTGAGACAGTGCTTTTTGGAGCAATCAGTCAAAATCTATAAGGAGATGTAGCACTCAATCTAGTTTTGATTCAAGATGTACTAGAGATCATAATGAACTTGAATACAACATCTGTACATAAGAGAAGAAGCCAGGTAATTTCATTCCTAAAGCATTTTATGGTGAGAAAATACTAAAAAGAAAATGAAAAGAAACACCTAGAAGGTTAACTCAGTTTAACTAGGTTGATTCCAGGTGACAAGAATGTTGTTTAAAGTCAATGTATTTGATATTGGAGTTAATGTATACCACATTATATTTATTTCTCTCAAATGAGGTTTCAAACACATCTTTACAAGGTTTGCTGTATACATCATCGCTTTCAGAGGCAATCAGTTGAAAATGTTATAATCTTAATGAAAATAAATTAGAAGCCTGTGGCAAGAGCGCATAGTATTACTATGCTTAGTCTTGATTGAACTATGCTGATCCGTCAAGGGCTTCTCTTCACCTTCAGATCTCATCTTGTTGATATCTATGTTAATACTTCTTTTACTTCAGTGGGTGAAGAATCAGAATCTTCATAAATAAATGGGGAGACTCTATTTCTAGAGGATAATCTAGGTTGGTTCGTTTGTTTGTTTCATTCCATCTCTGCTATAGGATTTTATAGCCTAAGGTAAGAAAGATCCCATTCAGAGCTACTAATGATCATCCCATTTGTCTTATAGGTGAAAGGATATACCATGTGCATCAATTTGGATATTGATTTGTGCCAGTGTGTACACACTGATTTTTTTAAGCTTTTTTCTCTTTTTCCCAAGGAATGAATTACATTTATTGTTCTAGAGATTTTATCCCTACCTCTTCTGTGTCATCCTGATTTGCACAACATGGTTGGCAGCATCTTCATTTTTAAAAAATAAATAAATAAATAAAACTAAAACTTGCTGGTATTGAAGGTCGAATACACGGAATCTTTGCAAGTGCTATAGGGAAATGAATGAACTATATTTAATTACTCAGATTTTTTAAATCACAGTGCTTGCTGTCTTACTCTGAAAATAAGGAAGTATCAGGGAAAAAAAATCCCATATTTTCATAGAATACTTTCTTATGCTAAAATTCTCCTTATTTTTAAACACTTCTTGTGATTTGTTGACTGCCAGTGTATTGAGAGCTTACTGAAATTTAAAGAAAAAAGAAAAAAGGATTTGCAGTTTAATGAAATTTGGATTAAAAGTATTAATTGTAAAACTGCCTTTGTTTTGATAAGTAACATATGTGCATATGTGTGAGAACAAGTAAAGAGCTGAAAAATTACCCTGTTTGGTTAAAAAAAAATAAAAATAAATAAATAAAAAAAGAAAGCTGCACAGGTATTCCAAAGGATATTTTATGGTTATTCTTTCTATGCTTTAAAACATAGAAATGGTGGCTTTTCTCCACTGTTAGAGGCATTCTCCATGCTGAGTTTCTTAGTTTACATTCTTCAGCTCCAGTTAAAGGTCATAGAAAATAAAGCAGAGCAGAATTTCTATTATGATTTGTGCGTGTGTAGGTTTAGAATAGAATGTTGTGTGCAGCAAAAGACACTACAAATGGACATCCACTTGTGACAATTTCTCAGAAAATGAGGGAGAGATTCCCACGTGATGTTGTTGACTTGGCACTTTGACAGCTGGCTGAACGTGAGCCAGCTGTGTGCCCAGGCATCCTGGCTTGTATCAGAAATAGTGTGGCCAGCAGGACTAGGGATGACCAATTCTGTATTTGTCTTCTCATGCTTTATCTTCTGGGTGCTCTTTAAACATAATTCTTTGCAGACCATGACAAAGGCATAGTCAGCTTTTTTTTTTTTTTTAAACGTTTTAGTGCCCACAGTATAGTTGCATAGTTCTGAAGTAACAGAATTGCAATTATTATGATGCTGATCTCGTTTTCACATCTAAGCTCCTAAAGGGGAGTAAACACGCTCTATCTATGGTCTGTCACAGAACTGTTCATGCAGTATATTGTGTAGCAGGTAGTAGCACTCTTGGTATAGATGTCAAATAACCCTTAATTTCTACCTTAAAATCTTGCAGTGCTTTCCTAAGTTTAACCTGTGTTAACACAGCTAATGAGACCTGGTTGTGATGTCATAGGTGTGTTCTGTATTTCCACCATGCATAGAAACAAACAGAAAGCTACTTTAGCTTCATATTAATCAGAATTTTGTCTTGCAAACATCATATTTTCCCTATGGATTGTGTCATGAATAACAGTAAAAAATATAGAAAATATTTTCTTGAATAAAAGCAGTAGAGAATATTAACCCTGTCATAGACATCAATTGTCTGGTTATTATTATGCAAGTTTTCAATATTATACCTGTTCTCCTGTGTAACTGGAGAACAAACAGAAAGTATCTGATACTAGTTCTAGTACTAGTTCTTTCAGTAGGAACAGAGATAAAGCAGATTCAAATGAAGACAATGTAAATGGCCTGATTAGACTTCTTCTACTCAGGTTTGTGAACTGTGACTATAAACATTGTTGTGACGTGTATTTAAAAACAGATTCTGCCAATATTAGAAAACTAGTTATGCAGATCAGTGTAAATCATCCATTTAGCTAATTTACAATAAGCAAATGGAAATATATTTAGAAACATTATTTTAAGAGAAACACGACAATTTGCACTGTATGAAAATCATACATTCAACTAAAAGAACTCTGAATTTTCCCTCCCTTCATTGTATACTGTATAAACATACTGCCAATGTGGTACAAATAACACTTGGATGAATAGATACATACAATAATAGGGAGATAATATTCACAGTAGTGGGAGAGTTTATTTAGAACTTCTTCAAAAACTGCAGTAGTCTTCGATTGTCAATATTTACAGATAAAACAGTTGTTGAATATTTTTTCTCTTTAACCTGAAAAAGACTGGCTTATTTCCCTATTTTAATTTTGAGACTTGCATTCAGTGGGAACAAATAGGAACAAATTGAAGAGAAATGAGAATGAAGAAAAACACGAATTTTCATAGTGATTTATGAGAAAACATTAAGAAGATAAATACAGGCAATCTGAGTAAGTGATATCTGAGATGGAGCAATAAGCTGAGTGAAAGGGTGAATGCTTGCATGAGAAAGAAATATATTCACAAGGATGTAATGGCATAATGGAGTGACAGTAGGCAGTGGAAGTTTAGGTTGCCTATTGTTATATTTCTTAGCACATCTGTTTGATAGAATAAAAAATGATGACTTGATTTAGCAATTTCAGGGTGTTCTAGTTGGCAAAGTAATGACCCGCCTTTGATGGCAGATGAATATCTCTAATTCCAGTAGGTTTTTATTCTTTGTTCTTTTACTGCTATGTTTCTTCCCAAACACTTCAAAAAAAAAAAAAAAAAAAAAAAAAAAAACTTTTGCACTATGAACAAAATAGTTTTCAAAATTATTTATACATTTAAAAATAAAAATAATAAATTTTAAAATATTTTTTTTTTTAAAACAAGAGTGTTTTAGAAAGTGTTTTTTACAAAGCATTCAATAAAATTATTATATTCCTTCAGAGTGGAAGTTCCCATTAGTGGAACTAATTCCATTTTAAGTCAAAGTAATTTGAACAGAAATTTACTGTGTACTAACATCTTTTTCTCATTGGTACAAAAAAAATCTTTGGATTATTTGCCTTTGTTCAATTTTTCAGTGGGTTTGAGAACTATTATCTGGATTATCTCATTCTTCAAATTCTTGTTTCTGTAGTCACTCTTTTTTTCTTAAGCTGAATTTTCTCACAATTGTAAAAATCAAGTCACTGTTTACAGATGCTGAGAGATACTTGAATGGAAATTGGTATGGGTATACAAAGTATTATTAGTTTTATTCAACATTAAACTATAGATACTTACTGAATGATGTTTGATGAACGTTTACCATAATACTTTTTTTCCAGGAAATGAAATAGGAAATACAGGCTCACTGATTATCAATTTTTTCAACAAAGGTCATATTTGAAGAGGAATATTTTCTCCTTTTTAGTCTGTAATTAAACTAGGGCACTAAATAGCTTATTAACTTAATTTAGTCAGTCATACAATTGTAACTGATTCCATGAGGTTTTGGAATGTATCTTGCAACTGTGGTAAATATGTATGTCCTAAGCATCCTTGCTTAAGACAACATTAAATATGCATTTTTAAATTACTATGATCAATAAGACTTGTATACATTATTTTAATTAAAAAGTCTTTAAGCGCTGAAGACGGATGAACTTAGCGATATGTGTAAGAGTGTTTTGAATGAGTATCCAGTAATGATTTGTAATTGTTTTTTTGAACAAGAACCTAGCAATTTGGTTTTTATACCTTGGCTACAATGTCAATATGTGTTTAACTATACAGAAACTTTTTTTTCTTTGGCCTTTTGCTATGACATTTTCTTTAGAGACTCAATACTGTTACAAACAATTATACAGAACATAAAAAAGACACCTCTGATTATTCAGGAAGAAGACTGCATGTCTTCAGATTTATATGTGGATAAAGAAAGCTCAAGAAGGGAGGAATAATGTGGTTTGTTTTCCTGCAGAAATCTCATCTCATAAGAGTAGAGGATATAAATTGTTCTAGCTGTTTGTATGATGGAGGATAATATCTCAGACAATTTATAGCATTCTGTCATACAGTATTATTAATATTCTTCTTTGTAATATGTTTAGCTCATATTAAATTAATAGTACCATACTTACAAAGGTCAGCTTTCTGGGGTTTCCCCCCTTTTTCTCACCATCAAGGAATCAAGTTCTTTACCAGATTTATAATTAGATCAACGACGCATCATTAAGTCTATTTACTCTATGGAGTATCATGCACGACTGAGGAAGTGTGGGGAAGAGTTGCTCGTAATTTATTCTACATTTTATTTTCAACATAAAATACTAAACCAACTGAACTGTAAGCCTTAGGTGAATAGACTTCTCTGCTTGTGGTATTTACTGCTTGGATAAATTAGGTGTACATAATAACCAGCTGTCGACCTCCAGATGTAATACAGTCAAGCTGCATAAATTCTGTAGACTCAGACACCATGGCTTTCCCTGATGAAGGGCTTGGTGGGCTGCTGTAAATAATTTCGTACTGTGTAACCTAATTTCATGCCAGCTTTGTTTTTATTTTTATTTTTCTAGCAACCTAATGAAAAGCGTGTTTTTATTAGCAAAGTCTGATTGTAGCAAAACTGTTGGAAGCTCTGCTTTCTGGGAACATGGAGGCAGAAGAAAACAGAGAATGTGACACTTCATCTACAGTGCTTGCAGCAAATGACAGAAAATTGAGTGTAGTCCTCATTTTTAATACATTGTTTAGCTTTAATGCAAAGATTAAAATTCAGTCATATAATCTGGGGTTTTCTTCTCCCTTCTTTAATGTTGCCGCTCACAGTAGCGATAGCATAAAGTCTTTGGGTGCGAGCAACTCACTAATTTCAGTGAAGTTGGTAAATAAATCTGATATTATAACTGCCATTTAAACAGCTTTTACTCTCTACTATGGAAGTTTGAAAAGCCTATTAGATGTTTGAAGACAGTTGATAAGTAGAAAGAAAGGGGAAAGGATGAGATAAATAGGACAGAAACCTCAAACTCCTTGGAGCTTTATAAGAAATCAGAATGAGAAAATAAGCAACAGAATTGACTGGGAGGGGGGAGCTGTGGGGTCAGGGGAGGAGATGTGTATATCCTGTTCATTGGAAACAATCTGTACGTTAAGTGACTGGAAACTGATAGGCACAGCAGGATTAAGGAGTCACTGGACTATAATCAGGTAATTTGCATATTTCAAGCAGATTATTTACAAACTTGTCTTTCATATTTTGGTGGTAGCTTTGTTCTAGACTGTCAGCCTGAATTTAATGGAATGTGAAAACATTGTTTCAAAGTGAAATTCAGCTCACATACCTTGGTTGTCCTATCTTCAGCACGTCTGGATGTTGGAAGTTATCTGGAAAATACCTGATTTGCCAGATGTAGTCAAATATCTAATTTATATGTATTAATCAAAGATGTGTTCAGCTGTCCATGTGTTCAGTTATCCGCAGTTTGTGCTCGAGGCATTGTGTTTAACATGTGTTTGCTGGAGGTGCATATACCTGTTTATTCAGAAGACACTGCATGACTGTAGTCACCTATTGTCCCGCACATGCAGTGGTGTAAGAAAAGCTCCTAAAATTGTCTTCAACCCTTTTGCAAGTCCTACAAAATCTTAGATAAAAAATACTTTTAAAACTTCCATTCAAAAAGGATGTAAAAGCCATTTTCAAAACACTTATAAAAATTGACAGGTTGTATATTTGTATTTTATCCACAAACTGATTGCAGTTTGTACAAATTTATCAAAGCTACCTTTAAAGCAGCTGTCTTGGATGCTGATCATGGCAGTGAATTTTGGACAAACTAAGCAGAGAGTGGTTCACTCAATCTCACAACTCATGTTGGTCTTTTTATTGCAATGCTCAGTTTTATCAGTAGCTGAGATGAGGATTCATGACCTAAAGTGATGTCTTTGACAGTAGTTTAGCTGAATCAGTTGTTTTAATGATAATTCAAAAAAGTAACTGATGAAAGCTTTAAACCTTCTTTGGAATAAAATACTGTGTTAAATTCTTGACATTAAAAAATACATATTTTGTTGATCAATACTTAATTTTTCAGCCACTTTTGATAAGTACATGACAAATGAATGTGTAATTTTGCACAAATTACACTAAATAATTTTTTGTTCAGCTTCTGCTTTTCATTTATCAACAAAATAAGAAGTATCTAATGCAATGTATAGTGATCTTTGGAAGAATTCCTTCCAAAAATTACTATTGTAATAGTTTTTCATATGATAACAATAACTAATAACTAATAGCAATAAAGTATGAACTACTCACAGATGTTAAATAGTTTTTGTTTTACACTAAAATAGAAATATATCTCTACAAAGACAAAATGCTACAAAGAACTCAGTTCTTTGTTATTTCAATTATTTCTATGTGTAATTCCAGCAGAAAATCTAAATCAAACTGTTTCAGGTAAAACTCACCATTACTGTTCTAATTGAAATAAATCAGAATATATTAATCACTGGGTATTTCCAAACCTAAAAGAAAATCTGTTACAGATTTGATTAGCTTTTTCTGTGTGTAAGGGTGTATGATATAATGTAATTTTCAAATTAATGTGTATATCCCCTATTTTCAAGCACCTGTACATACAACTTGAGATACTGCCATGGTGAAATGGAAGTGTCTACTCAAACCTGAAGTAATGTACCAGGGGAAAAAAAAAGTTAACAATTATTGGTTTCATAAAAGTCAAATTCATATTTTATGCAATAATGTAGGGAGGGGGGGAAAAAAAAAAAGCTAAAGCCAGGCAAAACCCCCTCACATTTAGTGCAATTTAGAACTTAATCAATTTTGCTGACAGGTACATAGTTCAGTAATCAAGTTCAGAATATATTTATTTTTCAGTTTGAAGAAAATACTTTCAATCTACATCAAATATTTGCTACGGGGTAGTGATAAGGAAATTCAAGTGCCATATTTTTTTTAAAGAGGGAGCTACTACTTCTGTCAAGAAGAGGTTTCAGAAACTGCAGGGTACACTGGGCAAGAAGAGAATCATAAGACAAATTTGTGAGCCTATACTTCATGTAGAGAAACTGTGAGGCTGTAGAAAGGAATAGTGCTAGCTAGTGAGGCTTCAGAAGATGTGTGAAGATTTTTCTAGGGACTTGAAAAGGCTAGGCTGAATTTGCTTCCACCAAAAAAAAAAAAATCACCTCATGATTTGGAGGAAAAAAAAAAACAATTACGATATTGTAGGAGTAGGTGATTTCTATGCAAATATTTCCAGTCCTATCTTTGTAGATGCTCGGAGTTCTCTTTATTGTGAAAGTTCTCAGCTTTTATTTAAATTATTTTTTTTTCTGCATTACAATACCTCTGATCTTTCTATGGATTTTACTGCAGAGAGATCTAGGTACTTCCATGGCAATACTGTGGCCAACTCAAGGTTTGGTCAGAGTTATGTACTTAGCTTGATAATGCTTTTTTGTTAATCTCCTTAATCATGTTTCTATAACTTTAATTGCCTCATAACTTTTGTCTTTTTAAGCTATCCTCTGAAAGATACTAGAAATTGTACTAGGCTACAAGTGACAGTAGTCTGACATGCAGTACTGTCCTACCTTACTTTCTATCCCACAGGCTAGGCAGCTTGGTATCATTCTTTTCAATTTTTCACCCTTATGCTTCAGCGTGGCTTTTTTTTTTCCCCCCCCCCTCTCATAGTTTACACAGGTTTATGTAAAGGTGCCTTCCATCAAGCTTAATTCAGACAAAAGTTCTCTGAATTCTGAACAGGTCAGTATCCCTTATACATCAGTCATGATTTTGTACTTTTGTTATGGCTGTATTTTTCTTCCTTTTTGAGTTTTGTTTTTCCAAACATAGTTCCTCTACCAACTCTTTTCATATGTTGTCTACATAGTAAGCAAGCAATTTTCAGATTCTTATGTATCTTTCAAGCTGGAAGTAGTTTGGACCCGACACTTCATTTACTTGTGTGTTTTGTTGGGCTTCTTTCCCTTCCTCAATTGTAATGATCCTTTGAGACCTTTGATTTCTCACCCATTTATTACCAAGAAGTTTGGTCTTAAATAAAATATCTTTTATCTTAAGTTGTGATTAGGCTTTACTTTTATTTTTTACTTTTACTTTTTTTTTTTTTTTTTTTTACTTTTAGTTGAATACTCTTATTAAAAAAATAATTGCTATATAGCATATTTGTACTTAATAAAAGGCCTCCACAGAACTTTGTCCTCTTCTTAGGCTTCAAAATTTCTTTTCACTTAATAAAATCAGATGAAATATTTCTAACAGTCTAAGTCATGTTGAATCTATGGGTCTCTAAATAATCAAGTTAAGAATCAAGATATATTCATGTGTCTTTGTCTTTGCCATTTTAAGCTAATTTCTATTTTTCAAATCTTATAGACTTTCTAATGGAGATTAAAAATAAATAAGGGAGTATTTTCTAGCAATTCTTGCCATAATATGCTGTAATTTCTCCAAGTTCTTAAAGGAAGGGATTTGCTTATGAGAGTTCAAATTCTCTTACCTAGCTGAAGCGATACAGTGGGTACATTGCAGAAGTGAAGCAGTATTAATCATTTTTATGCAAGCCTGTATGGGGTTTACAGTACTAAAGTCTGTGTAAACTCTGACATACTTGAAGTGTAAAACAAAGAAAAAACAATGCTGACAGACCATAACTGGAGTACCGTGTAAGGATTAATTTTTACTATAGACTGTGAATTCGTTGATACCTTCCATATATTTTCAATATTTCTTGAAGTTCAAACATTTATCTGTAAATCTTTCATCCAACATGGCATAAAAATATATCATTACATGACTAAATCCACGGGCAGGGAGGTGTGGGGGGGAAATCAGACAATGGCTTACGTCATTTATTACTCCAGCTATTCCTTTTAATTCTGACTTCAGTCAACTGCCTGTCCTAAAGCTTAAAGTCACTTCATCAAATTACAGCTGTAGAAAATAAGAGCACAATTAAGCGTATGGACTGTATTGCCACAGCTTACTATAAAAGTAACAATAATAAGAGAGTCATTGCTGTAAATCCCTCATAGCAGGAATCCAGATAAGCATCAATTTTTTTCTATGCCTATGTAATGCTTGTTAAAACATTTTCATATGCTTTAATTTAATAAGCACACATCTACTTGGATGCTTCTGCTGTTTTCTTTGTGCCTGCACAGATACTCATCTGTCCCCACAACGAGTTGGTACAGAAACATATACTAGTAGAAAATTACCCTATGGAAAACATCTGATCAAATGTACTATCCTTCTGCTGCCTTAAGTCCTTCTTCTGGCTATTCACCCTGATACCATGCGCAGCGCATTTGGTAGGGTTAAAGGCTGGAGCACATCACTGTTTGCGGAAGCACAGATATGTACAGATATGTAGCTTGGCATAAAATGGGATCTAACAGCATGAAGGAAAATAAGGTGCAAAGAACACCTGCTTATCAAAACTTTAAATCACTGAATGGAAAATTGGTTTAAAGCAATACTGTGAAAAAAATCTGATTCTTCTTTTTCTTAAATTCATTTAAACATATGCACGAAGATATGCAATTATACACAAAGAGAACCAACTGTGTCCATGCTTCTGTGTTCCATAACAATGTGTTTCACTAGGATAGACTGATATCTTATGATTGAGGATTATTTTTTAGGTTGAAGGTTTATGAACAGGAAGGCAAGGGCTGGTGTTTGAATAATATAAACTGAAGTTGTTTGTTAATTTTAAAATGAACTCTGGGATATTTAAGCTTGACCTTTTAATACTGTCAACAACACCTGGCAAAAGGATTTAAAACACTGCCAACCTTCTGACTCTCTCTAGAAACAGGCCATCATCATCCTTCAAGAAAGTGAATTAAGCATAAGAGAACGTTTCACAGTTTTAGGGTATTTTTGAGGGGGAAGGTGAGAGGGCAGTCAAAGTAAATATGCTGGTCATCATAACAATCTTTTAATTGAACCATATTTTTAGCATTGTCAATAACTAGATTGTGATATAAACATGCAATTTTCAAATGTTAATAGTATGGGAAGAGGGAGAATTGCAAACAAAACATTCCCATTTAATTCTGCAGATGTGCCATAAGTATCAAGACCAAAATTTCAGGACTTAATTTCAAAGATACTGAATGGTGTTTCTGCAGGACTTTGTTACATACTTCATATGTTTGTTTTTTTCTTGTTGCTGGTGGTTTTCTTTGCAGATGAAGTTGCAGATATATCTTTGGGATTTGTGTAGTACTATTTGTTTCATGTTTTCTCACAATGCAAGTGGTTTCTCTGTGCATTGGTTATTATTTTACAGAAGTACAAGAAAGGTATAATAATCATTGTAGTCCTGCTTATTCTAGCTACTGTTTGTAATCAGAATAGGCATGTAAATTATTCCCAAGGATAGTTAATGTGGTTTGATTGTCAAATAGAGCAGCTAATGCTTATTTATAACAGGTTTGAATAATTTACAAATTCCAAGAATGGGAAGAAGATTCCTCATGACATAACTGACTTAAAATAATCACTTGCACTTAGAGCTGGAGTCAACACTAGTGTTCTTACCCACTATAGCTCTGTAGTTTCTCCATAATGGTTATACATGGTTATATACGTAGTTCTATACATGATTAATATTATATATAGATAGCCTTCAGTTTTTTAAATGCTTTAGCTACTTTGCTAAGAGACGTTTCAGGGGCAGAAGATATTTGCCTCTGACAGTATTGGTCCCTAAGAAAAAGGCAAAGTATTATCCATGTTTCGAATGTAGAACTACTTGTTTCTCCAACACAGTAGCAGCCAAGATTTATGCAAGTAGTATAGTGTTAAAATGGTATTGGTTAAGCCACCCCTCCCACAAAGAAATCTTTAAAGCAAAAGTACTTATGCAGAGAGGGAATGATGAATGATAATTAAGACCCAATGATTAGATGGAACTTGGATGTTCAGAATGTAAAATAAACCATCTGTGTTGAGTACTCTTTTTGGTTTCTCGGGCATTGGATCAGACTTGCAGAGAATCAGGAGCTTCTGATAAGAAGCAGGTTTTAGCTCTGTAACAGAAGGAGAGGAGGGAAGTGTGACCATTGGCTCTGCAAACACCATGGAACTACCTGCACATGTTCTCATCTCCTTGAACTTCCCACTTCCACTGTGTATGTAAAGCATACCCAAAACACTAAGCTGGAGATGTTTCTGTCCTCTTTGTGTATGATCCTCAGTATTGAAAAATACTAAGTATACTCTGTTTCTTGCAGAAATAGTCAGTATCTGAAATGTAAAATACCTTTTTGTCATATGACACAGAGCTGATGAAAAAATGATGGCTAGATGGCAATATTACTGAGACTGTCATCATGTTGTTTGAAATGAAACTAAAGAGCTGTTTTGTTGGATTATCCAGGTAACCTATTGAGCGGATGTCTATGTTCACTTCCAATGTGTATCAATTAGTTTCACTGTCAGAGCTAGCTAGATTGAAGTTGATCTCAGTATGTTTGTATGAGTTGCTCCAGTTTGCAGCATGTATTGTGTAAGATCTCCTTTAGAGACCCCCATTAACTTATGGGAAGATATATTTTTGCATGCTTAATTCTGTTTGGCAAATGGCTCTTCGTAATATTTGAAAATTTAACATACGGAATCGAAATGATTCTTCGTAATTCTGGAGTGGGGCTGGCAGAAGGACTCCAAAAGCTTTTGATGTGCCAGTCACAGCCTGAGTATGAAAAATGGGGTTTGAGTCTCCTGAGAGAATTTTACTAACACAGCTTTAATTAACAACTTGAGATGAAAGGTGTTGTTCTAACATTTATTGTGTGTATTTGTCCTTCTCTTTCAGACATTTTTAATGACTTGGTAGAAAATTAAATAGCACTTTGCATACACACATAACTAGGCATACTTGAAGAATAATTTAAATGCAGTTTTATAGAGGACAATATGGTAATAAGTAATCACGAAATCAAAAGCTGGTCTGTATTAGACATCCTTTCTTCATTCTAGGGAACACGGCTCAATTAGTTACTAAACACACTTTATTAAAATCTAGATTCATTATTCATGTTATTTTCTGTTACTATCTTTAGAGGTCTAGAAGAAAGCTATGCCACTACTTGGTGTAGTAGCCATGTTTTCCTCTGTTCTTAATAAACTCATTTCATATTGATTAATTTAGTGTGTCATTGTTTCAACCTAAGGCTTTATGTCTTCAAATAATGAAGGACTATTAATTATTTTTCATAGTCTAATGAAACAATACAGATCAAAAAATATTGTCACTGTTTCATAATACTTAAAACCGCGCTAGAGAGAGATTTCAGCAAGCAGCAGACCAAAAGCACTAGGCAAGTAACAAAGGCCTACATTAAGGAGAAAAAATGAAAGTGTTTTCTAAAAATGACAAGATACACAGCAACCATTTGAAAGAAACTGTTTTGCTACATGCATTATAAAAGAAAAAAAAAATAAGTTTCAGCACACTGTCTTCTGGTTAGCAAAATACTAGCAGTGGTGTCTAATATGATGGCAAAATGGAACTGCAGACATACAATAGGAGTGCATAAAAAGTTAATTTTCGTTTTAGAGCTCAATGTTATTCCCTGCATTTCTAAAGTGAAGCAAGAACTGAAAGCAAGAATTAGCTTTCTTCTTTGCATTTTGCATTTAATATAACCCAAGGAAATTTCCCTTCGGTGCAGTCTGATATAGAACAAGGTTGGGAAATTCTTATGTAATCTAGCTTTGTACTTTATGAATACAATAGTCTTTTACTGGTGTAGTGTCGCATTCTGTTCATTGTAAACCATAAATTAGCAGTTCAGCTCAAGATCAGTGGATTAAAATTATAGCGCTCAAGTCTGAGAATGACAAGCACCAGAATGTCAGGAGTAGTATATGTGGACTAAGTATTATTAGTTTTGTTTTACACAGAAAGGCTCTAATTTTAGCTTACTTATATTGTTACTCTTTCTTTTGGTCATTTGGTCAGTGTCCTCTGGAGAATTTCTAAAGTGCAGAACACAGAGTAATGCTAGATGAATAAACAAGCTTAGCTTCATTAACACTAAAGTAAGAGTAATGTTATTCTAATGTTGTTGTTTTTTTGTGTGCGCGCGCTTTTTTGTTGTTGTTTGCTTGTTTTTTTCTTAGGGCAATAAATTTGTAGAACATCTTGATGCATCATTTGGAAAACAATAAATTTCACAGTATAAGTGATTACAACAAGCAGTTGTGTCTAGGGATATGTTACATCTTTTAATATACCAGAGGAACTTACCAAACATTGACGAGGATAAAGGAAGGTTAACAGCTGAACAGTTAATATTTATTGGGAAAACAATAATCAGCAAACAGCAAGATACAAAGTGTTATCTTATTATATGGCTAATTCGCTAGATAACATGAAAATGGGTAAATGGCTCTCATCGTTTGAAAAATACAGCTAGAGAGTTAAACCTGTGCCAAGTGTCTTAAAAATGCCAAAGTTTCATGGTATTCTTGCTAGCTAATAGGCAGAGGCCCATTATTTTCATTTTACATATTTTATTTTAAATATAAAAATCAGGAAAAGTTTTAATATCCTATACAATACAGAATGTATTGTCTTGAAGTTGAGGTATATTTAAATAGTTCACTGAACTGAGCCACATTGCTAGAAGTTGTGTATAGGAAAGGTAGAGCAGTACCAACACTTGAATATACTCCGAACTGAGACTTAGGACCTAAGAATAAACTTCTTGCTTCTCTTATGATACACTTGTTAGTTTTGAACAGTTAATGTAGATTTCTGGGTATTGTTGGTTGTTCCCGCCCCCTCAGCCCCCCCCTTCCCCTCAGCAATATCAAAAAAGATTATCTGTTAAAAAAATAATCAACGCATCAGTCTTAATCTGTGCACAACTAAAATTGTCAGTGTGCTCCAGCTGTTTTGTTTCTCTAGCAATGCACAGCATATTTAAAAAAAAAAAAAAAAAGCCTAATTGGCTAGTTAACCAGATTTATAATTGTTTTGCAATGTCAGAGTGATGGTAAATATTCTGCAACACATTAATACATACTAAGGAGTTTTCTTTCCTGTTTTCAAACTTGTTTTAAAGTTTACTCCACACTTTGCTTTACATGATTGGAAATCCAGACAGGACCCTTGCAGTGACTACATACAATTTGTATTTCTGGATTAATTTCAACCATTATTTTTCTTTTCTGTGTATTTGAGAGACACTTCACCTTGCAATGTAAATGATACTTGATCATTTAAGTTTCTCTGGTTTCTGCTCTTAAAGTCATGCTGGTAGGTCTTTGAGAGTAATTTTAAACCATTATTTCTAGTCCTGTTAAGCAGCAGGAAAGAGGAGAAAGGTTAGCAATTGGTCTCTGTCCAGCACAAACTGTTGAAATTGATTTGCCTCCGGGTGAGAGTTAAAAGCAAGCCAATGCATTACAGACGATGGATCTATACTGCATTGTGCTAATGTATGCCAGGGGATTTTTTCCTTCCCTGTACTCAGCTTTGATCCCTGGGGTCTGAGTCTGATTTTTCTCTAACATGTTCCAGTGTAAACCAGGAATGCCTCCATTGAATCTACATTGTTATCGGAGCTATGCTGTTAATGACCGTGACTTGTCAATTAGGAGAGCTAAGTGGTGTCTTTGCCCCCTTTTTGACCTTTGCAAAGAGGATGTGAAATCCTGGTGTTGAAGCTGGTCAGTGGACAGTTCTACGCTGTTAGTGGAATTAATTCATTACAATGGTTGCAATGAAGCAGGTTGCTTCAGTCTCTAAATAGAAAGTTGCCATATATTTTTGAATGAAACATTAACTTGTGGCTGCTGGTCTTGCTCTGATAAAACTTCTAAAGCTTTATTTATACTTATTTGAAAAATAATAGTAATAATAAGGCTGTGCAAGTTCTGATATTTGGATCCTTGTGGTGTATTGTTTTATGATTGGGTCTGGTAAAGCATCTTGTTCGATGTGTCTCCAGATATCAGTTGTGTATTGAAATTATTTTAAGCTTCTAGGCTTCAAACTGAATATGTGTGCTGCCATTGAACCCAGCAAAAATATCTGGACTTGATTCAAAGATAGAGATTGTCTGCATAGTGTTCCCTCCCGAAAGCTGGAATTTAGTCCAAGTGCTTGTTTTGTACTCTGCCAGACTCCCACCATAGGTTAAATAAACTTTCAGAGAGTCTTGCTGAAGTTGAGAATTTTGGTGTAGGTAGCCTGTTGTAGTAGCATGAGCAAACAGACTCTGCAAAGTGTCTAGCCAACAGTCCAATCTTTCAGTGCAGCCTAGTTACCTCTAAATGGGATATTTTGAATATTAGAGACCATAGAGTAACTTTAATATAGAGTTTTCACCCAACTAATATATCCAGCTTGTCATCTCAAGGATCCCGAATGTTCTGCTCAAGTTAATACGGCTCATAACAGCATGTGCTTGAATGTGGTAAACTGAACTGACACAATAACTTGTTACCACTCTAAAGATAGTCCCAGTTCCCCTCAAGTCTTTCTTTGCTCTGGACCATGAACTCCTTCCTTTCATTTCTGTCCCTCTGCCTAGGCCTCATCTCTCATTTCATCTTGTTGAGCCAGATGAGATCATTTGGATGGCAGAAAGTGAACTCGGAGAACTAAATGTCGTCAAAGAGAGGGAGGGAGAAAAGGACTACCCTTTTAAATGGCAGTGATGATTAGATCAGTTCACCTATTTCTTTATGAATGGTTATGACCTTAGCTTCAATGCACAAACAGTTCATTTTTTGAAAAATAACCAAATGGCTGTGTAGAGCATTTAAACCTTACTATTGACTTTAAGGATAAGAACACAGAGTTAGATATAAATGAACTTTCTGAACAGAGACTTCCTTAAATTCACTCAGTGCTCCTTCGCCCTTTTTGAGGTTATAGAATGATTTCCCAGAGATCACGGAGATAGGGTTTCCCTTTAAGCTTTTACTATATAAAGGTGCCCATTACGTTGAACTGATGAAGCTAAAAAGCTTCCTCGGTGATGAGCCCCCATCAACTATCGCAGAAATTCTTAAGGTGACTTCATTGCCAAAGTGACCTGACAACCAGTCCTCAACTCAAGATCTTATGTGTTAGAATAATTATATGTGTGGTGGAACTGCACTTAAATCAGTGACCCAGGATTATTAGATTTATGACAGAATCTCTTAGGCATTGGAGTCCAGGGCAGAATAAAGAAGGCAACTATCAACTTTATACTGAAGTTTTCAGTCTTGCATATATACACAGAGTTCATAAATTTGAATGGAATCCATAAGGTTTCTGAATGTAAATTCCACAAATAATCCTACAGCACTGTTGCATAATTATGTCTAGTTCCATAATCATCCAACAGTGACAGCTTTTATAGTCATGTTGCATTTCATCCTTATCTGCATTGAAAAAAAGTGTTTTATTTTGTTGTTGGTGGTGGTTTATTTGTTTTAGGATGCATAGAATCCTTTTATAGGATTAGATAAAATCCATCCTTAAGAGAAACCTTATTGCTATTACTTTGTAGATCCTGGAATTACTATTATATTCCTTGTAAAGGGCTCTCCTTGCTCTAAGAATCTGGTATTAGCACAATGTGTTTTCCATTACAATAACAAGTACATCTAGAACACAAATGTCTCTTGAGAGTCTAAGCTGTTTGAAGGGTTTTAGTGTCAGCTATTCGTTTCTAAGTGCTTGAATTAAGAATTGGAAAATATGTTTTTACTAGACCACTCACTGTTGCTGGTACATGAATGTGTATCTGCATGTCAGGAATACAAGCTGTGTTTAAAGACCAACCTTTTATATCACATATGACAACGTCATAGATTTCTTCTTACACTAAGACATAGTTTACTATTTTCTAAAGGTATTTTTCATGAGTAAATTCCACCGGATTAATTTCTCTCTTCATAAAAAACTAAGCAATACATCAAAATTATGTTATCCTACACAAAAGCAAAAGAAAAGATGCTTTTAAGTATTTTTTTCCAATCTATTTCTGGATAATGCCCTCTGAACTTGGCTTTCTTCTCACTTGCATGTTTGTCAGTCAGGACTATCTCAGAAATCAATGATATTACAGAACTCTAAATGCAGAGTAAGAAAAGCATCAGGGTCGATGTATTCATTCATATATGAAACCAAAAACTGCTAAATACTTAGTATTTGTTAATGTTTAGAACTCAACTTGTTAGCCAATGACTCTCTAAAAGGTTATGTAGTATTTCTGTAGAACAGATTTAAGAGAGATTCAAAAGACAGACATAAAGGTCCATGTTGGTTTTAAGTAACTAGATAAAAATATTTTTCTTTCGCCCAAATTTGTTCAGAGGTGCTACAATATCCTAAATGAGATCCTGGTGAGGGGGCAACTTTAACTTCATCCGTGATATTGTCCCTTAGTTAAGGGGATAATGCTTAGTATTATTTGGTTGATTAAAAAAATTTATATTTTCCTGTGTTGGAAAAATGAGTTTTGTGTACTTGGAGCTCTGAGTCTTTGTGATCTATAGAAACGAAGCAAGTAACAGACTTTTCCTACCAGTGGCCAAGTAACAATAATAAATACAAAGGTTTAAGTTACCCTATAGTCATTTGCAGTTTTTACATTTTCAAGGTTATACTTCAATAAATAAATAAATCTTTAATAAAAATAACCTCTACGTACCATAGTTATCTATGTCTATAAATTATGCCTAGATGCAAATGGACTTTAATCTGAAGAGTTGCTGTGGTTTTGTTTTATTTATTTATTTATTTTGGCATCGGGAATATCAATCTGATCAACCTTGACACCATTTGATAGAAAGTTCATACATGTTTTTTTTAATGACACCAGACTTCATAGCATGCTTTGTCTTAATGTTAGATAGCTACTGTTGGCTTTTAGGCTAGAGATAGATTAAAATATGCATTAGTGTTCTGTTCTTCTGTTTCAAACTTTATATGTGTATTGATGTAATGGCAATTAGAAGTCAAGAATAAAGCAAAAGCTGGTAAGATCAAATGATTTTCCTTCAGCTGATGGTTAACATTATAATGTTGATGTCCAATATGATAGTTTGCTTAAACCATCTTAAAACCTATACTACTGAGGAAAATTGAAATAAGTATTTAACTCTTCTTAAACATTGAATAAATTGTAATTAACCCAATGAAATCATTATATGATTAACATATTCTCTTGAGCCACTTGTAAGGAAATCTTAATAGGAAAGGAATATATTTCAGAGGAAATAATGTTTCCAGTACCATTTGCTTAAATTATCAAGTGACACAGAAAGGTTGATGCTTAGATGCAAATTGGACTGCTCAATTATTACAGCACAAACCTACTTCCCACATTCTTGCCTCAGGAAATTTAAAATCGACCAAGCCCTCCTTAAACACACACACAAAACTACTCTTTGATCACACCTAATGTGTATAAATTGCACGAATATGGAGAGGAATTTTAAATGTCTTCTGAGCTGGACTCAGCAAATTTCTTGCCACTGTCTTCAATGCAGACGTGATGCAAGGACAAGTAGGCTCTTCAGTCAGTAGTTCTACTTTTTTTGCCTTCCCTCGGCAGTAAGGAGGACAAAACACCAAATACTCTCTTTTGTTTTTTGTCGTTCTTTGTCAGCCTTGAGTCTTAGCTAAGGATAGTGTCCTTTTACTACAAGTTTAAGGTATACGAGCAAAAACCTACGTGCATTTATGTGCTGGGGCTAAATCCCTGTGTAGTGAAAACCATTAAATCACAGGAAACTTGAAGTTGGAAGGGACTTCAGGAGATAGTCTAGTTTGACCTCCTGCTCAGAGCAGGGTCTTCAGATCTGGTGACTCTGGGCATGGCTTCCTTGACATCACTGGAGTCATGCTGATTTATGTATCGGGCTTTAACTAAGAGGCAAAAAAAATCTGTGGTAGATATATTCTGCTGTTAGCTTTCTCATGTCACATTAAACCTTGAGTGTGCATTGGTTTTTGTCACAATTTCTTCATGTCATTTGTAAGTAAGTGACATACCTAAAATGCTGTCTGAATTTTTAATGCTTTACTATCAGACAGTGTCAGGCAATTTGCTAAAAATAAGTTTTTAACTAGCTTTCAGACATCAGAGATTGCCATTGTCCTCCCTGTTAGCTCTATTAGCTACATTTGAGTTTTAAATAATATTTAATCCTTTATTTTGTTCAGATGTTGCTCAAAGACCTGGCTCTTCTAAATCCTTTCCTATTTATATATACCTCTACAATCTCCTCTCAACCAACTCCTGTCATTTTCTAATTAGCTTTAATAAATTTAAAATTCTGCAAGGAGCTGAACCTTAGATGAATTTGTCACACTGTCATGCTGATAAGGATTGGGTAGTTTTCTATCTGGCCTCTTTGCCATTAAAAGTAGACTCAGTTTTTGTGTCCTAGAAACAGAAAAGTCTATTATTGAAGCAACAGGTAAATAGAGGACAACTTACACATATTTTCCTTCTCAAGATCAGGCTGGAGAAAACAGAAGACAGCACTTCTTTGTTTTATAAAAGAGTTTTTAATCTTCAGTCAAATATGTATGGCTTATATATATTAATGAAAGAAAAGGTATGAAAAAAAAAACAACTTGCTTTTGACCAAATACCTTTCTGTTACTTGTCAGCTTAGAAAGTGGCAAATAGAAACCACATATGAAAATTAAGTAACACAATCTATAGTTGGTTATTGGATTTGGAGTTGTAAGATTAAATTTGCTAAATGATTTGGAAGTACTTAAAAAGTTGAACGATTTTAAAACAAGAAGCATGCTACCAATATATATTCCAGAAGTTTTATGACAGTGGGAGTGTAAGAAAATAGTATAGAAAGCAGCAGACATAATACAAGCACAGCCCTCATCTGAAAAGGAAAAAAATATATAATAAATCATATTTTAACTTAATATTGTTTTTAATAAAATATCACCAGTAGATTCTGCACTTATGTTCAAAGTTTCAGCATGTGAGACAACTGAAAATAAGAAGTAAGAAATCTGCTGATGATTTTACTGCAGCTATGGCCAAATGACCTATTCTAGTACTCTTGTAGTGCTGTGCAAGAGAATGATGGTCTACCCAATGGTCTGAGTATCATAAGATATCACATACATAAAGCAAAATGAAGTTTCTGGAAGACTCTTGAACTCAGCTTGTTTTATCTTTTTTGAGATCTACAATGCGTTCATATTTCTAATAGGTAGGTTAATCGTGAGTGAGTCATTGGCTGTAGCTCTTTTGACATCTCATAGAAACCTTGAATAAAATACTGGATGTGTTAAAAATTAATGTCAACCTTCCATGTTCCCAGATTTAATTCCTAGTGTCATTTCTGTTGCTAGTCCTGGTACACTAAATGCTGTAAATGCACTGAAATGTGTCCGCTTGTGGGTGCCACCTTAACAGGCATGTAACTAAAATCTGGAAGAGAATTAAACCTGTTCCATTTGGTTCTAAAGACCAAACCTTTAGTCAGCCTGGCAAAGGGAAGCAAGTTCCTATTTTTTTCTTGCAATTACAAGGAAGAGTAGGAAAAACTTCATCCAAGAAAATCACTAGTTTTAGTTCTAAGCCTGCCCAAATAAACATGGAATTTTAGTAGTAATGGCTTTTAAAATGTTGGTAATATGTATAAATTTGGCATTCCTTAATGTGTTTCAGATTATCACATACGGTTACTGTGCAATCGGATATGTTCAGGCTTTCCAGTCTTTTTTTTTCTTTTTTTTTTTTTTTTTTACAAATAAGGAAAGAAATGTACTTTCACCCCAATGTGAATTAGGTGCTGTTCCACTGAAATGTTTGAAAACCAGCGTATATCAAATGGGAATTTGTTTGGAATAGCAGGAAGAAAACCTTAAAAGAGAGCCTATTCACTTGTATGTGTTATGGAGCCATAGATAATTTTAATTACATTTCCTTTTTATAGGTAGTAAACTATAAGGGAAGTTTTGCTACCCATTCTCTGAAGTTGTTCCTGAGCTTAAGCAACCAATCAATTTTTAATGAAGTGCTACTGAAGAATTCTGCTCTTAATAAATATACAGTGACTTAGAAATATTAACTGTAATGCTACTATTTTTGCTATGTGCATTAGAGAAACAATAATTTTTGCTTTGATCAACTTTCCATCCCTATAGATATACTAGGAGTAATTCTGTGTGGAGTTTTGTGATATTAACTACTTTGGATTCAGATGTTTTGTTTTATTGTGGGGCTTACTTCGTAATATACCTTTTGCTTTGGGTGTCAATTTATTTTTGTTGAAGAATATCACGCAGCCCAGATCACTCAGTTCTGTGCTGAAATAGGGCCAGACACAGTTGCTATGACTATATATACTTTTTTCACTGTTATAATCACTTGAATTCTAAACAGGTATGTGCTGCTTCTTCTCTTTTGTACATAGAATCCAAACAGTGGTGCTACAGTTCCAAATGTAATCTCAGGCATTTTGTTTCAAGGTGGGGTAAGGTGGGGTGGGGTGGGGTACCCGGTTCTGTGCTATACATGCATTCTTAGTGTTTGGCCCACTTGGAGTTTAGGCAAACTGAGCATATCCATAACTGTATTAAAGGGTGTAACGAAGTACAAGTCTCACTGTCAGCTCCAGCTCCGCCAATCTTCTCTTAACATTCTTCACTGTTACTTTAGAGAAGGTAGAACAATTTTCTGTGCAAGCTGTTTCTGACAAATATAATCTTTTATATTTAATCCACGTTTTTAATGAGGATATTATTAGTATACATCCTTGATGTTCGTGACTGAAAATGAGCACTAATCAAGAATGGCATTATAAGACCGCTGAATTTTCATTGTATGTGACCAGGTTTATCTTTACAGTAATAATAGTGTATTTTTACAGTAAATAACTAACGAAAATTGGGTCAAAAAACAATGTATTTCCATAATATTTTGATAATTTAAAGACATTTTAACTTCTGAGTATATTTTGCTCAGTGAAGGTAAGGTGCTTGAATAAGGCAATTTTCATGTATGAATTTTAGAAGAAGAAAGTACACAAGCAAAATCCAATGTGTGCTTACAGTGTTATTATTTCTGACTTCATCCATGGCCAGTACATTGCATTAAGTGTGTACAAGCATTGACTTTCTCACTTCTGACCTTAGGTTGTCTTCGTTGATTTCCTTTTGACTTGTCTGCATAGTTAACTGTCATTCACTGCTGAAAAGATAAGTTTTTTTTTTTTTTAATTTAATCTTTTAATCTTCAAAATAGTTACAACTGTAAATTAGTTAGCATATCTACAATTTAAAAAACATACGCCAAAAATCTTCAAGAGGGGTTAGTACTCTCTGAAGCTCCATTACTCCACAGAAATCTCCCTGCATTGGTGGAGCTAAGACTTGCCATTGGCAAACAAAGCTGTCGGGTAGCTTCTAGCACCCCTTTTAATATAAGGAGAGTTGAAAGAAAGTCACTTGCTATCACATCTGTGAACATGCAACTTAGCAAAACAAAATATTTTTAAAATAAATTCCTTTTAGTTAATCTGATTAGTGGGGGGTTTTGGTTGTTTGTTTGTGTGCATGTGTACGCATGCTACTAGTATTAATAGTTGCCTGAGGAACAATGAAGAATAAGGATCAAGGAATTAGAATTAGTATGAATCCAGTTTCTTTTATTTAAATATTTAATCATTGCCTCAACATACGTGAGTCTTATGTGTCCCTGTCTTTGAATGAGACAAAGTAGTTGCAAAGATATGAAATGTTTTGTTTTATTATTATAAGAAAGTTAACAGAGAAAATTCAGCTAAATATAATCCTGTGTCTGTAAGAACAGTTACAGAAATCTTCACAGACGGTATTTTGTAAAATTCAGGCTCATCTGATAGGAATTGATGTTTCAAGAAGTATAAAGGCTCATACTTCAATATTTACTTCTTAACTTTGACTCTGCTTTGCTTTGCTTTAGCTGATACAACGTTACTAACTGTAAATATATGTCAGTTTTCTGATTTATATATATATATATATATATATATACACACACACATATTACCCTGATATATATATCAGGATAATAATGATTAATAAATACCATGACTTTCATTTCTACATATGAATTCAGTCCCTAGTAAAAACACTGCATTTCCTAAACTATATGTAGGTTAGAAACTGCATCTAGATGCCTCTTCCTCGTGCGATTTTCTGTCACAATGGAGTGAGAAATTATTAGCATCATGTAATGACAGTGACTTGTGTACATGCAAACTTTTGGAGTTGCAAATGATTCAGAGTAAACTTCCTTTAATAATATGCTACCTGATGAAGTGCTGACTGAATATGTGTCCCTTCTTTGATCTTTCAATGGTTTTTGTCAGCAACCAGCTATGCTGCATTTAGAAAGGGAAAACTCCCAGGAGTTCTGTAATTGATCAGGAATAAAAAATTTCTGACAGAAAATATCCTAAAAGAAGGGAATAAAAATTACAGTATTTTCATTTTATAATATCCAGCTTGGAAATCATATTACAAAAAAAAAAAAAGGCCATTTTTAATCTTTCTACTCTAGGGCACATCACGTGTCTCTATATATTCATATGTGTATTCTTGGGCAGTTCTTACAGCTTGAAGGATTCTGAATTCATTTTTATAATTCATTTATATTACACAGAGGGGAACATTTTTCTTTAGCCCCATTGTCATCCCTTTACAAAACAAAAGAACAACAAAAATTATTTCTGCCCAAGCAGTTAGCGTCATTTAAACCCTTTTATAAAATTGTCTTTAGGCAACAAAGACCATCAAACAACATGCAATAAGCTCTGTTACTGTTTTCTAGGCATTTCTACCCTTTTATTTCATGTCATTTATAAATATTTTAAAGTTACTAGAAAATATGTTTATGGAGTCTCCAATGCAATAAGAAACCATGATTCTCCCTGACTTAGTACATTGCTCTCAAATGCTCCCTGACTTTAGAAAGAAATGTTATCTTGCGTAAAAGTATATCCTGCTAAGATTTCAGAGCAAGTCACTTCCTAATGTGTTTACACAGATGTACGAATGTGCATCTCCTAATTTTGTCTATATCTCAAGGTGCTATTCTCTCTTGTTGTTGATTATATAAATTTCAAATGCAAATCTATTTTATAATTTGAGTAATGTAATACAGCATTAATAGCTATTGCATTGATTGAGTATTCCATTTAAATGAGTTTGATGCTATTCAAGACAACAGCACGTAAGAGTAGAAAGTATGAAGAATATCTGTATAAATATTTGTATGTAAAAAAGATAGTATCACATTTACTGTAAGATTGCATATTAGATTTGCACATATATGGATTTACTGCAGGCTTCATCTATGGACTGTCATTAATGTTGCCCTGAACATGCTATATCCTGTAGTAATCAGAATTCCTGTAAAATATAATAATACCTATGTGAAAATAACATAATTTTAATTTCTGCCTAGAAAACTTCTAATTGTTAATTTTTTAAGATGAGAAAAGCATATCAGTATCCTAATTAAATTGGATGTTCCTTTGAACAATATTCTCATGATGAAAGACCCATGCAAATCATTTCTCTAAGCAAAGTTCATGGCTTCTTAATGAGAGTGGTTTGAAGGCAGAAAATGTAACTCATACAAATTAGTTTTGGGGGACAAAAATTGTAATTTGAGGGAAAAATTCTCTCATTGTTAACAGTTTTTCACTGGAGTCCTTATATTTCACTTACAGACACAGTGACTAATAGCAGGAGTTCAGTCTTAGCAGAAACATAAAGCATTGTGCTATAAAATTATTCCCATCTTTCTGCAAAATTGATCTCTTCTGCCAATTCAGACTGCATGTAGAAATATCTGTCAGTATTTTTGTTAGCTAAGAAAAAAGGTGCCATCTGTAACATGTTTTGAACCAATTACAACTGTATATAATTTTTCTCTAAATTTGGTAATGGAAATTTTCATAATTGAAATTCTGAAGTTGTTACTGCTTTCAGTAGGTCTAGAATGTTATTATCTACATTTAAGGTTATCATTACTACATATGCATCCAGTATGGAAGTTTGAGTACGCTTTAATGCCTTTTACAGAAGAGTTAGTGTCAGTTGTACCATTTTACAGATTAAGAAACTGAGAAAGTAATGTGTCAAGGTCCAACCAGTAAAGGCAAAAACTAGTACTAAGTCCCCAGTCAGTGTGTCATCAAGACGTCACTGTCTAGGTCAATATGCTGAAGATTTCTGCACCTCATTTTACAGAAATGAGGAAAATATTTTGCAAAAATAAATGTCTCTGACAGCTTGAGTTATTATGAAACTTTTTTCTTTTCCAGACATTGAGAAAACAGAAGTGTGTGACTCCCTGAAAAACCTACTTTAAGATCTACAGTTAACAACCAAAGTAAGTGATTTGTGGCACTAATGTGTTTATAAAGGGACTTGGAAACAGTTGCCAAATTTTTAAAGAAAAGAGGTACAACTAGATGTTGAATGGTTTTCTTTTTTTTTTTCTTTTCCTTGACTTAACTAGGATTATCAAGTGTTTTATTATTGATCACTTTTTCTACAAATGGGGGAAGGCCTTCTTTATCAAAATATCAGAGTTAAGATGCTTTTAATATTTGTAATCCTAATGCTTCATGTTGGATGCTTGTGTACGTAATGATTTCCTATGGTTATTTACTAAATTTAGCATGGTCTTTTTCTTGATGTTTTTACAGTAAGTTTTCATTTTGATTCATGACCAGTTTCTATGAATGCAGAAATTATTTTGTGAGAAGATATATCCATTCTTGTTGAAAACAAGAAAATGAAAATACAAAAACACAAAAACTTATAACTACAGGTTTATAACTTATAACTACACCTGTTTGTTATAACACAGGTGAAAAGGTGTTTTTAGCCTTTGAATCAATATTCAGAGCCCTGAGTGCACTACTAGGCCTTAATTGCCCTGATCAGCCTCACCTGGGCATTCACCCTCTGCCAGGAGCTCCGTTTGAGGTTAGGCATGGAGGCGGAGTCTATCCTTAGAGTTACACTGTAGGTAGGTTTGTCTCTGTTCCTGCCTCTTGGGAGGATCTTGGACCTATGCTGCAATTCCAGACAGTGCTGCTCCTTCCCCTTGCTGTGTCCGGGGCTGAAATGTTGGTAGCCCCTGGTGCTGCCCACCCTGCTCAGGACCCTGGGTCGCTGGTAGTTCCTTGCTCCATTGCGTCTTGCAGAGAAGCCCTGCTTTTCCTGTTTCCTGATGTGGTGAGTCTTTTAATGTACGTTGAAGAATATGTGAAAGAAAATATTCTGTTATTTAACTCTTATCTAACACTTCGTTAATGTTAGGACTGAAATAGTCAATAAATCAGGATTAAAAATATTGTTACTTTGGCAGACAGAATAGCACCTGAAAGATGCAGAGTTTACGGATGTTTGCAAGTAGCTGTGGTTAAAACACAGATTCTGATTTGGTGACTTATAATACAGTTGTTCATGTCCAAAATTGCATTTCTAGTTCTGAATGTCTGTTTTTAAAGCAATTAAATATTTTTTTGAAGTAAAATCATGTTAGAAGCTGCTGAGGTAACGCAATTTCGGTAGTTCTGAGGTGAATGCAAGCTCCATTTGCATTTTTCTTTAAAAACAAAAGAAAAAAAAACAACTAAAACCCAACCTGTTAGGATAGTATTATAAAGGAGCTTGTGGTTGTTAGCTATCTGTTTTCAATTATCTGCTGAAAACAAAGGATCGGGGATTATGCAATCTGAAATTCTGAGCCTGATGTAACATACAACACAGGTACGTCTACAAAAAGAGCAAGATCCATAGTAGGATTTTTGGTAAATGGAAAAAAATAACACAACGCCAAAAGTTACCTAAACTAGGATTGTTTGTTTTTTGTTTCATTTCACTGTTTCCTCCTCTCATTGAAAGGAATACTGTCTTTAGAGAGTTGGGGTTTTTATTTTTTCCTCATTAGATATAAGGAATATAGGCTATAATGTACCACAGACGCAGGATGATGTGAAGACAGTAAAGGAATGCAAGATAAATTAAAACATTTGCAGTTAAGTTTTTATTTGTATTAGTTTTACTAAATCTTAACATAAGATTGATTAATATTTTAAGTGTATGTGTTTGCCTTTGCTCTAAGCAACCTAAAATCTTTGTGTTTGATCTATGAAATCTAACTTTTTAATACTTGTGCTAACAGCAGTGACTTGAACTAAACAAAACTCCATAGACTACTCCAAAAGTTTTACTTTAGTATACTGGTTTCAGTGGTTACTTCAACAAGAGAAGTTATCAGTTTGTATAGCATAAAGGACTGGTTTATACTAATGACGATGCGGATAGCTCCTTTGTTGTGTCAGATTTCCTGAATTTATTATTAATTTTAAATCATTCCAGTAGAAATATGTATAATTTTTTCTTAAACTTCAGATTCCAAAATATAAAATCCATTTAAACTTATAAATAGCTAGTTTCCATGAGAAAAGCTGTTGACTCATTAGTAGAGATCTACAGCAGGAGTTAATTAGGTCTTTCAGAGTCTAATTGAGAAATAAATGGTTTCAAGTATGAAATGCTGTAAAATGTTAAGGTGGTGGTTTACAGCTGTTGCTCTGAGCAGCTAATCAAAAGTGTTAACTGCTGTACAAAGAGCATGTCTAAGTTGCCTTTTGTTCATGGCTTCCTAAGCAATATTCGCTTTATATAAGCTGCTATATGCAATCTCATTTATGGACTACGGAAAATGCAAGTATATATTAATAAAGTACAAGATTTTTTTTTTAATTATTATTATTATTATTATTATTTTTTACTATAACTGAAATCTTAACAGACTAAACATTATAGGTCCAGGTCTCTTTATTACAGAAAAAATAAGACTATGCAGGAAAAGTCTCAGTATTAATGCACTTTAAATTATTGTATGTACACTTTGCAACTTTCTACCCCTTCTCCTGATGTTATATGCACCTTTCCCCTACTTCTCTGGGTCCTAAGAGCAGCAATGTCATCATGGTGTTGGTAGTGAAGGTGTTTGAGTAATTCATCAGCTTCTGGAGTCCCTCACTGAAAGGAATATGGCGCTGATTATTTATTTTTTCGCACTCTAGGATCCACTTTGGGGGTCCTTTTTATACATTTACTGACAAAGTTTTGCACCTTGCTCTTTACGTATCAGCCTGTGGCACAATGTTATATCCCAATTTACCATGTATGATGCTCGTTGTGTATGTTAGATACTATTTCTTTGTTCTCTTTGTTACTCTGAAACCCTTTTTGTGCTGGCCTGCTTTTCTATAACCATTGGTATGAGTTGTTTCTGGAGACTTGATGTCTCCAGTGCTAAGTCTGTGTTACACTTAAAGTCATCCCATGCTTGTATTCCTCTACACTACCTTGTGTATCTCCAGTTCTCAAGGCCTGTTATACCAGGCCTTTATTTCTTTGTAGTAAGTCTTATGTTGGAATTGAAAGCTCATGGAGATACCATATAAATTTAGGCATAAAACAAATTAATGGCATACAACAGTCATTTAGAAAAAATATTGTTACAGCTGCACCAAGTAATACAAAGCTGCAGGCCTGTCAAGTAAAGTTCAGACAAAGCAAGCACAAGAAGCCTCTGTTAGGAGGCCTTGCAATCTCAGGGTAAGGATTACAAAAAATTCTAAGGCTCTGACCCAGCAGCATACTCATGAGTTTCAATGGAGGCACTGCACAGTAAGAAAAAAATCTTGCTTGATCACATTGAACAGATCAGCAAAACAATGTTGTATGGTCAATAAATAAGACCAGGCTTTGAGCTATAGTTTGATACTAGCATTCCCAAGTTTAGGATAACATATATTTATATATACATATATATTATTATAAATACTACATATATACACATATATAAATATATTATAAATACGTGTACATATATATTTATATAAATATAAAAATATATCTTTTTTATATGTGGCATACTTTTATTCATTAAGGTAATATTCCAGTTACTTGGCTTATGACTTTATTGTGCCTCAGGGTGTATCTATGGCACTTTGGTAACTACCAGTCAGTGGTTGCTTCTTGGCCTTTAGGCTAAGATCAGTTGTAGTGTAACATCTGTGATTACTGCAGATGGAAAAAATACAGCCATATTCAATGTCATATCATTTGGTCTGAGTTTCTGACAAGTTCATTTCTGTTTGCAGCTTGCTTTTCACCACAGAGACCATTTTACATACACTAACTGGGATCTTGGGTAGAGCTCTATCTCAAAGAAACTACAGATCTGCTTTGTAGTATAGTTTATGTACTAACAGAGCGACAGATGCAATACTTTGTGTGGAATGGCTACAGAATTACCTCCTCCCTTGACCTACCAAGGCTCCCTTTCACGATTTCCTGATTTCTCAAGCAAACTGTAATCATAACATGTCTTTCAGTATAATTCGCTCTGTATCTCAGTAAACTTTCTTCTGCGATGTTCAAGTAGTGGTGACTATCACTTCCAAGTAAAATGTTTGAAGTTACATGAGGTGTTTCTAAGCAGAGTACCTTCTATCTCTGATTTGAATGCCTAAAATCAAGGAAGTGCCTTTTTTTTTTTTTAATTTGTGGGTGGGTCTATTAATTGTGCTTCTGGTTGAAAATTATTAAGATTCTCAAATATTGTTTGCTCTACCAGCCAATTTCCAGATGGATAACTTGTAAATATTGAGGCAGACTGAGATATGAATTTATTTTTACTTGGCTATTGATTTAATAATATTTTTATTTCATTCATATGCAACATTAATGTAAAAGTATATATGGAAATATAGGCATCTTCAAGTATGGCTTTTTGAAATTTTTATGAAGACTGAAAACCTTTAATAGGAAATACAGCATGAGTAACTACATAAACCACTTGACATCTGTCTGTATTTATAAAAACACTTTTCATTTGCTGCAGTTTATTTACTCTTGGCACACAAATGAAGTGTGACAGACACCCTGTGGCTTCTATTGATGAGAGGATTAATAAACCTTGTACTTCCATTATGACATCCTAAGCCATCAAGCATGAATACTTCAGCAGTCATTATTGAACATTGACACATGCTGCATCGGTAATCAGAAAAGACAGAAGACAAGAAGTTGGCAGAAATATGATTTTCAGCACGCTCTCAGGAATAATCTCTAATACGATGTGTCCTTAATAATACATAGCTGCAGGCTTTCTATTTGGTTTCATACTCACTTTTAGCTATAACAGTTGTTTTTTAAAGGCATGTTCAAAATCTTCTTTACATACTTGTTGTACTCAGATGTAATACCTAACACAAACATGTTGTTACTTGATAAACATGAACCATCATGGTTTTAGATGCTAATGAAGCTTTATGTTTTTATTTCAATATGTTCATTAAATACCCTTTGCAGACCTGTGTTTTCTTTAATCTTCTCATGCATTAACATGGAACAATATGGTAACTTCAGGCAAAGTCCTGAGCAACTTCTGGAAAGTACCAACAATCACCATAGAAAAGTGAGTTCCTTGATTTCACCCATGTAGGAGGGTGATTTAATGCTGATATATCTCAGATGTAGACTCTTGTATCACTCAAATGACCTATATAAGTCATTTGGAGGCAAGGATATGTCTGGGTGTCTAATCTGTCTGGATGTTTTTGCACCTGGCCTAGGTACTTTCTTATTTCTGCTGTGTGCTACACGGAATATCAGTCTTAACTCCATTAAATTTTTTGCTCCTTTATTCTTTACCATCTGCTAATAATTTTAGATGTGCTTTTTTTTTTTCCCCAAGAATGTGTAAATCCTTATATTAATGAAGTAGTAAATTTCTTTCTCTTCTTTCAGTAAGTATTATGCCAAGGCTTCAAGGTGATTGTGCAAGGTATTTTTTTTTTTTCAAATAAATGTGGAAAACCTGAAAAGTTAAATTTCTAATTCATTTTCTTCTCTACAGAAATAGATATAGCTGTTCTGAGATACTGACTATTCATTTTGCAGTTTCTCAGCATATTCTTTAGTCTGAATTGGTCACTTCCTTATCAGCTTCTGGAAGAAAAACAGGTTGTCAACAGAACTTGCATTCTTCTTATGTTCTGTGAGGTGTCCTCGTGCTGTAAAGTGGGGTAATTATCTGCTGACTATCTTCGGTTTTGATACTACTATTGTTGGTTGTTCTTTGGTGGTTTTTTTTTCTTCTCCACCCTCCCCTTTGGTAGAGATTTTCTTCATGTAGTACGAACTTCTACATCTGAAAATATTATCCATTTCATTTTTTTACTTTCTGTTCTCATGGCAAGGTTTTCCACAGAAATAGGTAATGTTTTAATAGGAACACTCCTTGGGTGATGAAACTGCTAATTTTCTGAATATAAGATTTATTGTGCTGTATTTTCCAGGAAGATATAAGACTTGCGATTCAGTAATCAAAGGGAAATCAATATGATCTTATATAACGTACAAGAACATAATGGAAGCCATGCTTTCATTTCTGTATATTTGTCTTGCTGTATTGTTGGAAGTCAATGTTTATTGTTATTCATTTGTGGGGTTTTTCATTTGTGTTTTAAATGTGGCTTTCTAATTTTTGATTTCACTGTAGAGGTTTTAAAGTGGCCTGCTGGATGCCTGTTGAACTAACAAACATTTAACAAAAACGTCTCTTACATTATCTATTAACTACAGAAAGTTATTAGCTTTTTATGATTGTGTTATTTAGTATGCATCTGCAGAAAAAAAAGGCACGCTCTTTTTTTTTTTTTTTTGTTCCACATAGACAGCGCAATAAAAAAGGCTTACAGAGCTTCTTTTGAATCATTTAGCAATCCTGTATATAAGAAGTATACAGAAGTATAGGTAATGGGGAAATGCTTGGATAAAAAATTTGAATAGGGAGATGGATTTTTTTCCTACACTGCTGTCCAGAAGCACAGTCATTAGAGCAGCATATAGGTATAATTTAACTGTCCATTACTCTGCTATCATTGCATCCAAAGTCACCTCACTTTGGTAGACAGTTTAGAGGAAGTGTTGGAAAAAGTTCACCTACGAATGCCAGTTTTACTTTAACTTGGATGAGAGTAGGAAGGAGGAACAGGAATTGGAGGAAGTTTACAGCCCTTTTTTTGCCCCACAAAGCTGAAAACAGATTAGAAAAACATAGACATAGGTATATGCCTTCATCAGTGGCAATTCAGTTTTTGCTGAGAGGTGGAGGGTGTTCGCTTGGAAGCATTTGCTGAGGGATAAGCTGCCAAATTATAGCTGTGTAAAATAAAGTCTAAGACCTTTGCTTTACAGTTGTGTATTTATGCATATATAAAATGTTTTTCTTTCTGAACTGAGGTCTCTTTTCCAAATATAATTACTCCTATCCAGAGTCTGGATAATATTGACAAGGAATCTTGAATTCGTAGATAATTCCTATTGTCTTATTAGACTATGAGATTCAGAAATTTTAAAATGCTGACAATCTTCTGAAAAAGTAACTTCCTTTTGTTTCTACCCTAGGAGAATCCATTAACAGATTGTATTTGCATAGTTATGTGCTATTCTCACTTTGTCTTTGTACAGGTTAATTCTCTTTAGACCTTCAACATGATATGCACTAGCATTATGTTCTATGATTCAATTTGATATGTGCTGTTAACCCCCCCCCCCCCCCCCCCCCAAAAAAAAAAAAGGCAAAACAACAGCAGATGCAGGCCTGTAGACAAGAGAGACTTTCTTCTGACTGCCAGAGTTGTCTAGTCATTTCATCCACTGTGGGTTCCTCTCAGTTTTTCCAGGTCATTAATGCCAATGAACTGGCATATGACAATGGTGTGCTCCATACAAACTTCTACCACATGGATCATGTGCATTTGACTTCATCTGGATCTTTGGGTAGCCATTTGTTGTTTGTTGTCTAGGTCACCAAAAATCACCCTCCAGCATGGCTGCTTCCCTCAGGTACTGGATACCAATCTCCATGGTGGTCCACTTGCCTTGTTGACATACAAGAACTTCCTTGAAGGGATACCTTTCCTTCATGCCTGACAGGAGACATCTCCAAAGAGTGAAGAATTGTGCTCCTTTCCAATTGCTTTGTCAATGCCCCCTTCCCTAGCACGAGGGATCCCAGCGGCCTGTCTTCCCTGCCCTCTAATTCCAGGCCCCACTATCCCAGCAGTGGAGCAGACAGGTGTCAGTGTGCTCACCTAGGCAATGACTGAAATCTTTTCACATATCTTGTAGCACACACTGGTAGGGGCCTCGGGTAGTTATTGACGCTTTTATGATACGTTCCTCTTTGTCTTCCTGTTCTCTGATGGCCCAGCCACTTTGGAGTAGCCTGACTCATCTTTTTCCTTCCCTGTCTGAGTAGGAGTTCCTCTGCTTTCTAAATGACCTGACTCTCTCACCCATTGTTTCTTCTTGCATACAGGGGTAACTGATACTGGCACGGTTTGGTTCCCTGGACCAGCTTTGGGGCCTGTGGCAGGGTCTGGTGTGGCCTGCAGGGCCTGTCGCAGTGATTGTGTCTCTTTGGAACTGCCAGGGTGCTGACACGCCTTTTTTCAAGCATTCTGCCAGCGTTTTAGGATTCTGCACTTGTTCAGGAGTAAAGTTCCAAAGCACTGGAGGTGCCTGTGGCTCTAGGTGCCCGCCCATATCCTCCCACACTCCCTGCCACTCATAACTATCCTGCCTCAGGAGAGATCTCTGCATGGCATTTTAAAGCAGTTGTCTGACTTAAGGTTTTATTTCAAGTGCATTCAGGGGACATGACAGTAAGTACATAACGGTGTGAAAACCCCAAGGATAGTTGGAGATTTGAAAAGCTATCGTAACTAGTCTGGAAGGGAAGGGGGGGGGGTGAGTGTCGGCAGCCCTCACGAGAGCGGCTGATGAGGCTTGGGCGGAGCCAGGAGCAGCGGCCGTTCCATCCGTCATGTACAAAGGCGGCCCACAGGGAGCGCAAGCGGGCCGGTGCACGGCGCCTCCGTTAGGGCATGGTGCGGCAGTTCGCGCGGGTAGGGCGCCTAGAAGGGCGGGAGGCGGCCATTTTGTTCTTGTAGTGACGACGAGCAGGCAGATACTCGGTGAAAAACGGCGTCCACTCACCACACCAGCCGGGCTGAGACCAAAACCCAAACGGAGGGGCTGCGACCCCCCCCCCTTAGCAGATGCCTACACGCAGACAAGAGCTCCTGAGGACCAAAAGAGTTTCCCAGACCCCCGGTTGTGGGGAACTCCAGAATTCGGAAGTCCCCCTAAGGACCAAAGGCAGAATCGGGTGTTATGGGTGCAAGTGTGCCCAGCTGGATGAGCTTTTTGAGCAAGTTGCTGTCTTGCAAGAGGACCTCAGTAGGCTGTGAAGAATCCAGGAACCTGAGCAAAAGATTGATAAGTGGTATCAAGCGCTGGCACAGCCTGAGCAACAGCCCTGCCTTAAGTCCTCACAAAGGATTGGTGAGGGAGCCTCCAACTCTGAATTGGCACAATGGATAGACTCACAAGACAAGGGAAACTGGACCCTCTTCTCTGCTCAGAGCAGAAGGAGTAATCTCCCCTTTGCCCCTAAAGTGCCCCTATGCGATAGATGTGATGTTCTGGGCCGCAAAAAAAGGAGAGAATAATAATAACAACAATGGTAGTGGTCAAGCCTCAGGAAAGGACAACAGTATGAAGGTGGACTAGCAAACCATGCATATAAGAAGCAGTGCCACAAAAAAAAAAAAAAAGGCATGAAGGGGGTTGGTAATTGGAGTAGTTAGGTGGGTAATTCTCTGAGAGGCACTGAAATGCCCATTTGCCACCAAGACAATTTCTCTTGAGGTTTGCTGCCTGCCTGGGGCCTGCATTCGTGACATCACAAAGATTCTACCAAGCTTGGTTAAACAACGTGACTACCACCCGTTCCTACTCGTTTATGTAGGAACAAATGAGGTCGCAAGAAGGAAACTACGAAACATCAAAAGGACTTTATCTCTTGGAAAAATGTTGAAGGGATTGGGAGTGCAAGTGGTGTTCTCCTCAGTCCTCCCAGTTGGAGACTGGGACCTAAGGAGGAGGCAATGTACAAATCAGGTGCATGATTGGCTGCGTAGCTGGTGCCATGCTCAGGGTTTTGGGTTCTATGATTTTGGGCATTATTCTGAGGGACCAGGAATGCTGGCACCAGATGGGGCACAAATAACGTTTGGGTTCTATGATTTTGAGCATTATTTTGAGGGACCAGGAATGCTGGCACCAGATGGGGCACAAATGACGAAGTGAGGCAAGAGCGTCCTGGGCAGAAAGCTGGCTGGGCTCATTAGTAGGGCTTTATGGTATGCTTGGTGGGGATAAGGGGATGTACCTGCAAGAGATGCAAAAGAACCAGTGGATGCCAATACTCCAGAAAACAATGGGGAAACACCTGTGAATCATCCCATAGGAATTGGGAATGACTCTTCTAAAAAGGTAATGCGGCCCATAGCCCAGCTGAAGTGCCTCTACACCCATGCACGCAGCATGTGGAATAAGCAGGAGGAGTTGGAAGCCATGGTGCAATTAGAAAACTGATCTAATTGCTATCACGGAGATGTGGTGGGACAACTGAAACACTGGAATGGAAGGCCACAAGCTTACAGGAGAGATGGGCAGGAAAGAAAGGGTGAGGGTGTTGCCCTCTATGTTAAGAAGGAGATAGATTGTGAAGAGTTGCTGCTGAGAAAGAGCCACGAGCAGGTTGAGAGCCTGTAGGTAAAAATTAAGCATCAGACCAGTAAAGGGGACCTTGTGGTTGGGGTCTACTACAGGCCGCCTGATCAAGCCTTTGATGAAGTCTTTTTGCTCCAACTACAAGAGGCATCGCACTTACGGGCTCTCATTCTCCTGGGGGATTCCAACCACTCGGATGTCTGCTGGGAAAGCTACATGGCAGGCAGTAAGCAATCCAGGAGACTTCTGGAATGCATTGAGGACAATTTCCTGGTCCAGCTATTAGACAAACCAACCAGAGGAGAAGCATTTCTGGACCTGGTGCTCACCATTGTGAATGACCTTATTAAAGAGGTTAAGACTGGAGGCAGTCTGGGTTGCAGTGACCACACCCTGGTTGAGTTTGTGATCTCGAGGGATGTGGGCCAGGCAAAGAGCAAAGTCAGGACCCTCAACTTCAGAAGAACTAACTTCCAGATCAAAGAATTAGTGGATGAGATCCCATGGGACACTGTCCTTAGGGACAGAGGATCTGATCAGAACTGGCAACTCTTTAAGGATGTTTTTCTTAGAGTGCAAGAGCTCTGCATCCCCATGTGCAATAAATCAAGCAGGAAAGGCAAGGAACCAGTATGGCTGAGCAATGATCTCCTGGTTAAACTTAGACAAAAGAAGAAACTGCACAGGCAGTGGAAACAGGGCCGTGTGCCCTGGGAAGAGTACAGAAATGCCGTCCGGATGTGCAGAGGTGGGATCAGGAAAGCCAAGGCACTGACAGAGCTAAACTTGGTAAGGGATGTAAAAAATAACAAGAAGGGATTCTACAGGTACATTGGCCAGAAAAGGAGAGTGTACCACCTCTCCACTAAGGAGAGTGTACCACCTCTGAAAAATGTAGATGGAGTACTGGTAACAACAGACATGGAGAAGGCTGAGGTACTTAACAACGACTTTGCCTCAGTCTTCACTGGCAGTCAGGCTTCCCACATCTCTCGAGTCCCCAAATCTCTAGGCGGGGGCTGCAGGAGCAGAGTCCTCCTCCCCATACACTGTAAGCGAAGAGCAGGTTTGGGACCTGCTGATGCAACTGAACAGCTACAAGTCTATGGGGCCTGATGACATCCATCCCAGGGTCCTGAGGGAACTGGCTGATGTAGCTGCCAAACCACTCTCCATCATATTTGAAAAGTCATGGCAGTCAGGCAAAGTCCCTGGTGACTGGAAAAAGGGAAACATCACTCCAATTTTTTAAAACGATAGAAAGAAAGACTCAGAGAACTACAGACCAGTGAGCCTTACCTCAGTGCCTGGCAAGATCATGAAACAGATCCTTCTGGAAGCAATGTCAAGGCATATCCAAGTCCAAGAGGTGATCCAAGACAGCCAGCATGGCTTCACCAAGGGCTAATCATATCTGACCTGTCTGGTGACCTACTATGATTCTTTTGCGACATCAGTTAACAAGGGAAGACCGGCCAATGTCATCTACCTGGACATTTGTGAGGCTTTTGACATGGTCACACGTGACATACCAATTTCTAAATTGGAGAGATGGATTTGAAGGGTGAACCGTTCATTGGGTAATGGCTTGATGGACGCACCCAGAGAGTAGTGGTCAATGGTTCTATGTCCAGGTGGAAGCCGGTGACAACCGGTGTCCCTCAGGGGGTCTGTCTTGGGACTGGTGCTTTTCAGTATCTTAATCAATGACACAGATCGTGGGATTGAGTGCACCCTCAGCAAGTTTGCAGATGACACCAAGCTGAGTGGTGCAGTTGATAGAAGGAAGGGATGCCATCCAAAGGGACATGGATAAGCTTGAGAAGTGAGCCCATGTGAACCTAATGAGGTTCAACAAGTACAAGTGCGGGTGCTGCACCTGGGTCAGAGTAGTCCAAGGCATGAGTACAGACTGGGAGAAGAACTCATGGAGAGCAGCCCTGTGAGAGGGACATGGGGGTTCTGGTGGATGAGAAGCTCGACATGAGCCAACAGTGTGCGCTTGCAGCCCAGAATGCCGACTGTGTCCTGGGCTGCATCAAGAGAGGAGTGGCCAGCAGGTCAAGGGACGTGATTGTCCCTGTTCACTCTGCCCTCATGAGGCCCTGCTTGGAATACTGCGTCCAGGTCTGGGGCCCCCAGCACAAGAAAGATGTGGACCTGTTAGGTCCAGAGGAGGGCCACAAAGATGATCAGAGGGCTGGAGCACCTCTCCTATGAAGAAAGGCTGAGAGAGCTGGGGATGTTCAGCCTGGAGGAGAGAAGGCTCTGTGGAGACCGCATTGCGGCCTTTCAATACTTAAATGGGTCTTATAAAAAGCATGGAGATGGACTCTTTACTTCTGTAGATAATGATAGGACAAGGGGGAATGGTTTTAAATTGAAAGAGGGGAGGTTTAGATAAGATGTTAGGAAGAAATTCTTTACTCAGAGGGTGGTGAGACACCAGACCAGATTGCCCAGAGAGGTTGTGGGTGCCTCATCACTGGAGGTGTTCAAAGCCAGGCTGGATGGGGCCCTGGCCAACCTGATCTAGCGGTTGGCATCCCTGCCTATGGCAGGGAGGTTGGAACTAGATGATCTTTAAGGTCCCTTCCAACCCAAGCTATTCTATGATTGATTCTATGATTGACTGAATAAGTGGGAAAAAGTATCCCCCCTGTACCCTCCATAGATTGGTTCCCTGAGGAGAAGAGGTAAATGGTGTAATTATAAATAGTTCCTGAGATATGGTTTCTGAAGTATGGAGGTGACAGGAGTGCTGAGTACAAATACCAAATTAGTCTCATGACTAGTAACTTTGTCATATCATAATCCAGTGTTACACAGTACAGCAAAATAACAACCTTAAACCAGCCCCCAGAAATGGTAAACAGCATGACAGGGAACACATACAGTAAGTAATGTGCTATATAACTCAGTTTGGAAAAGAAGCACAGCAGACTTGAGATTTAAAAAAAAAAAAAAAAAAATCCACATTTTGATTAGCAACTATTAAACTGATCTAATGCTTATAACAATTTTCTTTTAACATGCTGTGGTCAGATCTGACATTATCTCAACTCTTTAGGCCCTATATCGGGAGCCAAAAGGACTGTTGTGGTTTAATCCGGCCGGCAGCTCCGCACCACACAGCCATTCGCTTGCTCTCCCCTGTCCCCCAGTGGGTTGGGGGAGAGAATCTGGGGGGAAAAAGTAAAAGCTTGTGGGTTGAGATAAAGACAGTTTAATAAGGCATAAAGGAAAGAGAAATAATAATATTGATAATAGTGTTACTAATAGTAATGTCAAGTACAAGTCAAGTGATGCACAGTGCAGTTGCTCATCACCTGCTGACCAATGCCCAGCCCCTCCCAGCAGTAGTCGTCCTCCACTTCTGCCAGCAACCCCATATAATTGTTCAGCATGACATGGCATGGTATAGGACATCCCTTTGGCCAGTTGAGGTCAGCTGTCCTGGTTCTCTCCCCTCCCAGCTCTTTGTGCACCCCGCAGCCTTCCAGCTGGCAGGGCAATGTGAGAAGCTGACAAGTCTTTGACTTAGTGCAAGCACTGCTCTGCAACAATTAAAACATCAGAGTGTTATCAATGTTATTTTCATCCTAAATCTGAAACATAGCTACTAGGAGGAAAATTAACTCAATCCTAGCCAAAACCAGGGAAGTCTTCAAACAAGGGAGGCAGAAAGTGCTCTCTATAATAGAAATTGACCACTGAGGTACTGTGAAAACAAAGAAGAAGATGGTGTTGCAAGCAGAAAAAAAGAATGCAGAAAATAATTGTGTGGGTGTGAAGATACGGGAAATAAGTATCTCTAACATTATGCTTTTTCTTTGCCTCCATCTTCTCCCGGGTAATAGCTGCCGAGTATTCTGACAATGCTTCTGCTGTGCTCAGTTTAAAACGTTGAAACTGCTTTGCAAGGATGTGCATATGTTTGCTGTAAGATATATGATAACACATTCTTTCACTCATTTTTTTCTTAAAAGCTCTGACCCTCGATAAAATGTTTTACTCCTATTTCCTATGTGTGGCGTATTTAGGAAGTTTGTTTTGAATACAGTTATAACCTATTGTATGTGACAAGATAGTAAACCCTGGTGACTGACTTCAGCCCCTTTGTGCGTTGTCATTTATCCCTAAGGCAATTAACCATAATTTGGTTTGTCCTGACAGATACAAGAGCTCTGTTTTGGAAGAACGTTATTTTAGAACATAGTAGATAGACTAACCCAGGTAGGTTTATTGCTGAGCCAGAGATTGTTTTGCATCCTGTGGAGAGGAAAAAGAGAGAATTTTGGAGGAGGAAAAGGAGGAGTCAGTGCTGTCTTACTGTGTTGTCACTGATGGTAATTACAGAAGGGATCAAAGAAGCGCAAGGTCTTGGCCAGCTCTTGATATTGTTTATATTTTTAATCTTCTGTGATATTCTTATCAAGTGATTTGGGTGGACATAATGATGCCCTGAACTGATGTCTAGTGCTTTCTCAAGGTGCTTGTTTCATAAACACAGGCCCCATAAAATTGCTGAACAAGTTTCCTTTTGTTCCAAAACGTATTTAGAAATAGAATCAGCAATAAATCATATGTAATAACTGTCATTTTTCTTTATAGTGTAGGTAACTAAATCATTGTTTATGCTTTAGTGAAAAAGTTTGGAAGGCGGCAATTTCCACAGTTAGCCTTGCAGTATTTACCTTTAGCTTACTTCATGAAATCAAATATTGTAGAGATGAACCTTAGTTGCCAGTTGTTCACTTAACACGTGCATTCCACATTGGAGTCACTAATATCACTTATGACTATTTCATGAGAAAAAAGAAAAAAAGGAAAAAAATATAAGCTGACATTTATATTTCTCATTTCCATTTTTCTCATACCTCACTCATTCTGATACTCTGAGCTTTTATATCCTTTAGCCTTCACTTCTTTTATCAAGCTTCAGATTTTTGAAGCGCTAACCTGACATCAAATTGTTATATCCATCATCCCCTAAATTGGTTCTGCTTTGAATATAGGCCAAGTATGTGATAATAACAGTTACTAGTTATCAAGATCTGATAAAGACCTTCATCTTGATGCATTGAAGTTTTTGACAAATGCTGATTAAATGATCCTGAGAATAACCTTTAGACTCAGATGACAGAACTTGATTTCATGCTACTGCAATACCATCCTACCAGGATGACTTTATGTATTATCTACCCCCCTTGTCTTTATTTAGATCTGATCATTATAGTTCTTAGTTTTGTATTTTAGTAGTGCTTAATGTTTCAGTTGAACATTCAAGGATGTAGCAAGAGCTGAGGTCATAAACATCTGCAGAACAAAACCTACGTTAAGTAATCTCTAATTTGAGAAGTACCTTCTCTTAATAGCAGGTAAAATGTTAAGTTTGAATGGTACGATTTCATTCCACCAGAAGTCTGAATGGTCCCTTTTCTCTGCTCCTTTACATTGACACCCCTGAATTAGTAATACAGCATTGTAGCAGCTCTTTTCAAGGCCTAATGAAGCTCAGGTGTGTTCACAACAGTCCAGTCAGGGTCCCAAGACTGCATTTACAGTACTTATGCCATATAAATTGTTAAAGATTATGCTTCAGTTCACTGACAGGACTTTTGTTGTAGGGGGACTGCGTTGCAGTACGGCCTTCTTGCTGGCAATGGAGGAAATTCACTATTCATGTGCTGTATTGGACATATTTTGTAAAATCCATGGAGGTTTTGGGAAAAAAAAAAAATTACCGTTATGGGGTGATGTGAAATGGAAGTTGTGTAGGTAGTAAGTCTGTTGCTGAATGTCAACTCAAAACTGTAGAGTTGATATCACTGGAGAATATGGCCTCTGTTATACAAAGGCCATGAGCTGCCATAAACATTACATGTGACAGTTCAACAGCCTGTCCTCTCTGCCACCACGCAAGGTGGGAAAAGGTAGCCCAAATTTTGTTTCCTACTGTCAATTGCAACTGTGATTCTGGGGTAACTTTGTCTGTGATGTGCCTTACTGTTATGTCCAAGTCTGAAATTTAAGAAACACCAATATCCAGCTGCCTAGAGTGCCTCTTCATTCCGGTTACTGTTACAATAACCGAGCAGGCTGAAAGTGTAGGTGTCTGTTCCTGAGCTTCCCAGTTTCTTCAGGCTTGGGTAATAAAGAGGTAGGATCAGTAAGACCTTACATGACTAGATATTTACTTAGTGAATGTGAGTCATAGCCTCCAGAATAGAACACGTCCTCTGCATAAATTCTGTTGCTGTATGAAGCAATGTTACAAAAGAATTGGATTTGATAGATGTCTAAACACCAATGCAAAAAGAGGGAAGAAAATATAAATACTAGAGAAGAATAGGAACAGATAAAATCATTGAAATTGAGGACAAAAGAGTGCATTAGATGACTGAAAACAGTAACACTTGGAATAATGGTGCAGATTAAATGAGAGAGCAAGACGGATTAGTAAACAATTACATATGATTACTATTGAGGTGGGCAGTCAGACTTTCTCAGCACACATAAATAGTGATGTAGGAACATAAGCTTTAGTATGTTCTATTTACAAAGCACTAAACAATATACTTATCTTACAGACAAATGTTCTAAAATGGCAGTAGTGTAATCAAACACCATCATGATGTGCTCTGATAAAAATCATTGAGATATTATTCCCATGGATGAATCATGGTAATAAAATAATTTGCCTGAACTAGAGGTTGCCAATTGAAAGAACAAAAACTATTATAGAGCTTCAAGATTCTATAGATTCTTCTGGATTTCTAGAGAAAAGGAGCAAATTCCTTTCCCCCCCCCTCTGAAAATGCTAGATAACACCTATCTTTCTCATATGAATAAATAACAGAATGAGGGAAAATGTATTCCAATTTTTTAATGCTTTATTTAATTTTATAATTTGAAATCCTTATTCTCTGTGATTATTCTTTGTGATTCTTCTGAAATGTATAGTTTGTGGAATGGGTGCAAATACTGGTTATTGCCATTGTTTTACTTCGTTCAAGACACTGCTGTGTTAAGTATTCAAATTTTGGTGTATATTGCTGTGCCATTCAGGTTAATGACTGGTTTGAGATTTTCTCAGGCTTCCCCTTACCTGGATTTAATCTTGAATGGTTAATACATGAAGGTAGTGTTTCTCTTACTTTTGTAGTCTTTGCTTGATTTGAAACTTTTTCATAGGCTTATTTATGTTCTTCCCTATATATATATAGATATAGATACATACATAGTATATATGTGCACTTATCTGTAATTTGTTTGTGAGCTTATTTTACAAGAGTATGGTTGCATTTCCTGTCCTCAGCTTAATTTTATGTATAGTGAATTCATACTATTTTACCTCTTAATTGCCTTGTAGGGTGTGTTCCTGTATATTTGCTCAAGTTGCATTTTTAAAGCTCTCTTGCAAACTTTGTAAGCAGTATCAAGTGCTATTAAAACTTTACTATAAAATGGTGGTACATTATTAAGTAGATTTCAGAATACTGATGTAGTGGGCGAATTACTTTTTAGAAAATTGTTTCAACTATGCAAAGGTTGAAAATTTTTGGGTAGGGGTTGAAATCTACTGTAAGACAAAATTGAGTAGATGAACTTAAAGCTAATAAGTTTGGATTTTTATTGCTGTTGTTGATCACTTCCAAAATGTTCCAGAAAACCAGATATACTTTTCAGGATGTTTTTAAGACAATAGAGATTTAAGTAGTATCATAATAGAAAATCTTAAGATACTCAGAGGCAGGAAGGAAAGAATGTAGTCTGTGTGCATGTTTGTAAAATTAAGCGTTGAGGCAGAAACCTCAATGTTATTCAAAAAAACAAACAAACAACAGCAATCTGGTCTCTGATCTCTATCATTATTTTAGATTTAAAAAAAAAAAAAGTTATGTTTACTCCTTTGTCACTTAATGAAATTAAATTTTCCATTGGGGAAAGGATGGTGTTTCATGTGAACGTAGTGTGGTGCTTCTTTAGCTGTTTTTTGAGAGTTGGGCTTCCTATTGAATGGTATGTCCCTGGGTGCACTGTATTCCTACTGGTATACAGCCACTGGTACCTGATCAGTGGGAGTGCATCATATCATCATATGAAACAGGACTTTAACCAAGTCTGTTCTCTAACAAAGCATGGGAATAACAGACATTCAACTCTGTTGGAAATTAGGTTTTATTTACAGCTGCTTTGGCTATTTAAGCCTTCATTCCCTGAAATGTCATTGCTGTATACAAAACCACCACCTGCTGAATATTCTCAGACATTTCATACAACCATTATTATTGTTTCCTCTCTTGTGTTCGCAAGCAAAATCTGGTCAGAATACTCCACACAAGATTTTTTTTGTTAGTCTCATTCTTCATAAACTCATTTTTCATAAATATAGCTTGCATTAGACCATAAATGCAAGCCTCTACATTTCAAAGGGTAAATAAACCTTTTAGTGATGTACGTGTAGCATAATTTTAACATTTCATATTAATTATTTAAATGAATCCCTAAACATTTCATTTTATTTTATAAATAGAAAACCAGCATCTCAAGTAGTGAAACAGTGATGATTTGCCCATCGTCTGCCAGAGGTGACCTCAAAAGTTGAGGTAGTATCTCTTCTACAATGCAATCCTCCCCCCTCAAAAAAAAAAAAAAAAAAAAAAAAAAAAGTCTAAGGTTTGGAGATAATATCATTTTTGAGAGGGCTTCTCAGGAAATGAAAACAATGTAAGTCCTGAATCCCTGATGGGACAGCAAAACACCCGGCAGTACTTTTTCAGCCAGCAGTGTGCTAAATACAGAATTTCATTACATCTTTGGCAGTCACAGTCACTTCATTTGAAATACCAACCTCCCCAAAGGCTTCTAGGAATGACATTTCTTTGGGCTTGCATACTTTTTTTTATTGGTCTTCATTTAGTGTGGAGAAGGTACTGTATTCATGATTTTCTTTTAATCTCGTTAATGTTTGTGTTCAATGAAAGTGTATGTTTTTACTTGAACTGTGTTTAAAAATGCATAAATAAATAACAGCACTTGTCTTTTGAAAGGTGTAATTTTAGCATCTTTAGGATTGGCAGAGTTGCATTTATACTGCACCAACAAAGTGCATAAATGGGAAGTGTGAATATAAAAATAGAGGACTAAGAGAAAAAAATGATGCTCAAGATGAGAAATGGCCAGTGAGAAAAGACTAATACAGGGGATGTTACACTGATGCAGGAAAGAACTGACGAGGTCCATTCATTTATATATTGAAAATGCATACAGAGAAAGACGGTTGAAATTTACATGATTTTTTTAAAACTCAAATGTAAAACTATAAATTGAGGTAGTTTGTGTTTTGGAATTGTAAAAACATGATAAAAATAGCAGAACAGGATGCAGACTAAGGTAATTCATGCAAGCAGTTGTATTTTTCCAGTTAACAGATTCTTTTCCCTAAGCTTATCTGCCTTTTATATGCAGTCTACATAATGCAGAAATTCATTATTTCTGTCTCGTAATTTATTCTAACCTTCCCATTGCCTAGTCTGTCCTTGCAACACTTCTGAGAAATTACTGAACCCTGTGAAGTGCAGACTTACCTCCCAGATCAGGTTATTTTTATGTCAACTTTCTTTATCAGACAATCACATTAGAACTTTGCCAATGACAAGGGAGGAAAGGGTAATGCTATTAGCACCTGTATAATGCTACATTCACCGAAAGTTAGTGGCACTGGTAACCTGATCTTGCTGCCAAAACTCTTTAAAGTGTACAAGCTAATTTCATTGACTTATGGAAGTTTTTCTAAACTGTTTGTTTTAAGCAACTCATTTTATGTTGTGTACTGAGGAAGAAATTCTGCCTTGCATTCCTAGAACCTACATCTGACTGCACTGCTGAGATACAGCCATGAACCATCTTTTTATCTGTTTTTGTGTCCCTTAAGGATCTCATGAACATAATAAAGCAGTCTCAGATATTAGTAGTAAACTAAAGTAATATCCTCCTATTCATTAGTTTGACACAGATGTTCACAGCTGGTATTAATCTCACAGATTCATAAATTCAATTTTTACCTACCAAATCTCTGCTTCATAGTATTTCTAGGTATTGCTGTTGTTTTCCCAACATCTGACATATGCAAAGATTCTGCTTTATGAAAATGAGCACCCTCCCAAATTGCAGCTGACCATGTGTTTACACATATTAATGTATATATCTTCTGAACCCTCTCTGTAAGTAGTTTTTTTCTTTTCCAAAAGCTTTGTGGAAATGTAATGCCATAATATTTTGCCTATAACTCAGGCATGTTCATCAGTGACGTGGAAAACTATGATCTTCTGAGACATTCAGAAATGCGTAAATGAAGTAGTTGTAAGAAATAATGCAAAGTAACCATGCCCACCACTTGGGTGTAAGGCAGTACCTAACAAGCACTTGATACAGATAGTAAACATATATGGGGGCAATTAAAAGATGTTATCTGAAAGATTCCTGAAAGGGGTCCTTTGATTGTTATTATTAGTATTTCTTTTTACTTTTCTGTGGATCAAGTGAAAAAGATCCTCGTGGAAAAGCTCCTCATGGCAAACTGAGTTTAATCTAGAATTTTCTCTCTTTCACAAGAGATGGAGTAGGACTTTGTAGAAAGTTGGACTTACTTTAGCTTTTGAATTGTTAGTGATCCCCCTGAAAACACTTAAAGGGATGGCTGAAAATGATCAGAAATGAAAAAGTAAATATTTAGAAATTAATTTTCAATTTCGTCTGGCACACACACATTCATGTCCTAAAACACAACCTGCATTCCTTTTATCAAACTTTCACATATAAGTATAGTATAAGAGTAGTTTTCTGAATAGAATGCTAATTTAGTTTAGTCGCTTTTATATACAGCTTTCTAATTCCTTGCTTTGCATATCTATCTTATTTACAACACAACATATTAGTAAATATAATTCATATTATTGACACTTCTCTATGGAATTTGCATGGAGGATGTGGAAACATTCCATGATTACAAAAGGAGTACTAGGAATCGGGAGAAAAAAAAGAAAAGAAAAAAAAAAACTATATGCGTATTATCCAACTGTGTGCATATTTTTCTCAATCTGTATAAACCCTTGAGTCCTAATTGTTCATAAAACTTTGCATGTGCTTAATGTATGAAAGATATAGTTGGATGCCCAAGAGATTCTGATTATGTAGACTACTTGTGTGTTAGGTTTGTACATACATCTGTTCAGATACTCAGTTTACTTTTGAAATAGGTAAACAAAATTCAGATTCTAGTTTCTGGATATCAGATGACATTTTTATTCATGGAGTGCTTCTCAGAGAAGAGGTTCTCCTAATATATTTCATTTGAACAGATTTGTGGACTTTTCCATTGGAAGTCTTGTTAGGAAGTCGTAAGAAGTCTTAACTGCAGCATGCTAGACCAAAGTTGTATGTAGATATTTATTTTGGCACGTTGTAGCTTCTGTAATTACAAAAAATTACAAAGCCCTTATTGTAGTTAAGAGACCAAACTTTTATTTGACTGTTATCTTAAATGCAGAACAGTGCAAATGAAATGCTGATTTATAACAATATCCCTTGTAGAATGAGTGCAAGGACAGTCATAGAAGTAAATGGGCAGACCTAAGCCTTTAGTGTTGTATGAATGCTGTAAATTCTCATTAACTTCCTTTTTTATTTATTTATTTTTTTTTAGAAAGCCTTGGTTTCCATTTGTATTTACCTTGTTCAGTTTAACCAGCCATAAGTTGTGTAAGGTGCGTATTCACTACATCTTTGGTGTAGCTGGAAAATCTCTATGGAGTTATTTATAGAGGTACGTTAAGTAGATGCACAATAGTTACTTGATTGCTTTCTTCAGCCCTGTTTCACTTTGAGGGAAATACCAAAAACTAATCTTGTTATCACATCAAAATGAACAAGTGAGATAACATTATGGCTATTGTCCTCTTCAAATTTTAAGTCAGGATTGCTGCTGAAAGTATCACAGTTAAATATGAATGTAGGAAACATGCTCAACTGTTACAAGAAAAGTATGAATAACTTATCTCTGAAAAGAAGCAGGAAGTTGCAGGGTTTGACCATTTTTGAGCTACAGAGATTTTTCATTTCATTTCGTTAGAGTCAGGAAAGAAAGATGGATTGATTTGACGTTATTTTAAAGCGCTAGAAATTACTTCCAAATGCGTGACCAGCTGAGCAAACAACTGTTGTATTAGAAAAACCAATCCAGATTCTGATTTTCAGTTAGTTTGGTGTAAGCTTGCAGAAATTGCAGTGAATGTGTTAGAATTTCTCTGGATTGAAAAATGAATATGAAAACAAGATCTGGCCTATTGTGTATTCATGGGGTGCACTTTTTAGAGGTAAATGGTGTTTAGAACCTTCTAGAAAAAAAATGTTTATACCAGTTGGATATACATAAAAATACCTTACTCCATGGCTAACAGTTTTATTAAAATTAATTTTGAATAAGCGTTTCATAATTTATATATGAAAATTATTTCTGGAATCCCTGGGGATGGGAGCAGGGTGTGGGAAGGTGTAGGTGTGAATCCAGCCAGCCTGACAACTAGCAAACAGAAGGTAGTTTAGTTCATAACTACTGATTACAAAATCTTATTCCATTTATAAGTCTAATAAAGGCATTTGGAAAGCTTTTTAAAAATTCACAGTACTACAATTGCTACTGTCCTTATGTTGATAGTCTCTTTTTTGTTGTTGTTGTTGTTGTAATTTGCTGTATCAAGAATAAATACAACTTTTTCTATCTGGTTTGAAAATAGGTGGTATTTGCTAGATATGATCTGAGTCATTGTCACATACAATCATTTAGGTTAGAAAAGACATCTAAGGTCATCTAGTCCAAAATACTCTCAGAATATTCTTTCAGATTTTTGTTGTTGTGACTCAGATGAACTCCAAAGTGCTAGCACAGAACCTGAATAAGAGTGGTGGGTAAGGACTGTATAGTTATGGTTTATCTCAAATCATATGCACTGAAGTTTCCTTATAATTTTCAGGGTTTTCAAATCAAGAGTTATTATTTGTTAAATGAGATGATTTGGGTTGTTGGTGTTGTACCTCCGAGGCTTCTCAGTTTTGTTTCCTGAAGAGTTTCAGGTATATGAGTGATAGGGTAACTTGTACCAAGAGAATTAATTTTTTTCTAAGGATTGATGAAGTAATTTATGTGCGTCCTTCTAGTACTTAGGTCTCTATCACACAGTTACGCTGCGCACTGCAGTATTTCTGTTAAAAACCTGAGTGTTGAAATGTATCTTGTGGAAATCGTCCAGTTACTGCCTTTGAGTTATCCGGGAGACTAGCTGTAAAAATGAAAATTAATGAAGAAATAACATTTTCGGTTGTCATATTAATCATAGCAAGCATAAAAATATCCTTAAAAATAAGGGGCTTTCCAGGAATAGGTACTTAAACTGTGCTTGTCATGGTTTAAGACCAAATTGAAGCATTTTAGTATGAAGGTTAAATGGAGTAGGATGTCAGAATACTTTAATCACACATCTATACACAGTATTATGAAATAAATAACTTTAGTTTTCTGCTCAGCAGATGTTTTAGTTTGGGAGGAAGGCCAGGTGGGTCAACACAGAGCTTCCAGCTATGCTGCATACAGGGCGCTGCAGGTCTGTGGGTTTCTCTTTTTCTACGCAGGTGCTCAATGTCTCTCTTGGGGTCTTTTCTCAGTCTGTCCAAGTTACTCCTGACCACATCAGTTACAGGATTGGGTAGAAAATACTCGATTCTGACTAGTTTATTCTTTTGCTCCTTAAGTCTGGATTCCCCTTGGGATTGGAGATTTGAGACCTAACTGATGGGGTTGGTTATAATGTTTATTGATTAGGTAACATATCTGGGGCTAATCCAGGCTAATTTCTTGCTGATTCTTAGTGTCAATTTCTTCATCTTCTGCATTGTTCATACACATGGCCACACCCATGACACTTTAAAAGAGCACAAAATTCGTATTTCGAAACAACAGTGGAACCCTTCTCGGGGGGTATATGTAATAATAATAATGCTGAATTGTTAGCTGCCTATCTGAGAAAACGCCTTTTATTTCTATCACAAATCAACATTTACGTAAATACATAGAGGAGAATGCTCTGCCCTGATTCCTGAAAATATAGCTGAACAAAGGTCAAGTAGTTCTTGCTTAGTTCTCTTTGGCTGACTTCATATTGTTTGCAGAGAAAATCAGAAACCCTGCTAGAACAGAATGCATGTTCATAGATCAGCAAGAGGAATGTTTTGTTATTTTACATCATATAATCATTACCATAAACTGTAAAATGGTGAAATGTGTTTTCTTTCTACCGTCATATATTTCATTACTTCATTTTTTGATTATTAGAAGCCTTAATTGACTTGTATCTGATTTATACAATATAGTACAATCTTATACAGTTCCCTCTGTGCTCCATTGATTTTCTCCCATGTATCGTTACACAGTCACTTCATTTTCCTGGACCAAGTATAATCTTTTAGCTTTTTCATTTAAGATCATTTCTTCTTTCTTCTGTTTACTCTTGTAGCTCTCCTCAGCTCATTTATCTTTATTACCTTTTAGCAAAGCATTCACAGTTAGCATTGCTGATAAACTTTTAAATACCCTCAATTATATTTAATTTTTGTGTTTTGTCTTTAAAATTTATGAAGTAGTATGCTTAAAAGAGGGATTTTTAATAACAAACTAATGCTAATAAAAATATAATTATACTATTATGGGCCAGGGAAAACTCTTACTCTTGAGGAAGAACATCCTACTTCCAGGTGTTCTCAATGTATTCGCTGATACAGAAATGCATAGTTCTTAAAGCAAGAAGATAGAATTAGTGTGGTCATCCTACTCTGAATAACGCACATTGTAGAAGCTTGTGAGGTGATTTAAGTATCAAGTCCATCTGTTATATTTGCATATAGCATATATATATATATTATATATATATTACATATAGCATACCATTTCCTAAGACATCCTCATAATCTTATTATTTTAAGGATCAAAATGATTCAGAGTATCTGCTGCCTTAATTCTGATAATTATATTTCAGTGTTTATTAAGTATATATTGCATATGTAAAGTAATGCATCGGCACAACAAAATAGAAAATATCCTGTAGTTTAAAAGCATGTTTCACTCAAGAATACACGGCCTTTTATGGCTGTGAAAGATGTGCTCTGGTCTGCAGATTCCCTGCGCTAGCTAGCCATGGGTATGCAGCCCCTTAGTAGGCTTTTCACAGTATTTTCATGTAAGGCCCTTTCTTCATGGATGCAATAAGCATGAATTATTGAATAGGAAATACAGAAAGGCAGAATCAATTCTACAATAACTTAGTTGGGGAGATCTAATCATTGCTTGGTTTGGCAGTGCGTTGCTAAAGTAGCAATTGTGATATAGCTGTATTACTGCTCCACAGCATGTGAGAAGAAATGTGTTCCTGTAATGCTGAAAGAAGTTGGGATGGTTTGATTATTTGGATACATGAAGTCATGAGGCTATGAAAATTTCTGACTAGTAACAAGAAATACAGTTTGTATGTGATGATATTGAACAGTGTCAGAATTTGTCTTGATTATAACTGGAGCAGTACTCATCAGAGTTTATACTGATCTGGACTATTTAGTCATTCTTTGCTCCAAATCAATGGGAAGTTTTGTCTGTCTAGGAAAAAATACATCATAATGCTGTTTTTCAGTATGCTCTATTTGATGTGCACATAAACAATTTTTTTTTCTGTTGGGATTTAACTTTGGAAGCATAATGTCAGGAGTTCGTTTTGTACTTGGGTCACTATCAGTTCACTTCTAAGGAAGGGCTGCTGCCAGTGGGATTGCACACTCACATTACTGCTCTTGAGAGAATGCTAGAGCTGTGTGCCCAGCACATCATCAGTGGTGTGCAACATACTGAGAAATCTTAAGTTAGCATCTTGGTACAGTGGATCAGTCTTATGAATCAAAATTAGCCCTCACATTGAATTCAGCTGAATATTTCTGTGGGGTTTTGGCCTCTGCTGAAATGAGGGCTTGACTTTTGCTTTTTGGTGTTTTTTCTTTTGTTGGGTGTTTGTTGTTGTTGTTTGTTTGTTTTTAAGAGGTATAAAACAATATGTTTTTTCTGATTTTTCCCTTATGCCCCCTTAAATCAGTATCACATTAATAACTCATTTACAGAGATGATGGAGGAAAATCATGTGTAATATAGTTAAAACATTTAAAGGAAAACTAAACAGTTACGGTCTGTTCAAATTTACATCTAACTCTGCTTGGATGCTCACTGGTTGAATTTAGACTTGTGTATAAATGAGATAATTCTACCCCCTCAATACTTAATACTATTTATAATTTTATTCTTAAGCTTAACTAGGCACAGATAGAAGGTACATTATTATTACTTACATACTCATAGAAACTTCTTATTAGAAGCCCTTCTCCAATCAGAGTTATTACTGCTTTCCATCTCTATTTACTGTCTCAGATAGGAAGAAATATGGTTACATGGTTAGCTCCACATGTTATTACACAAACTTCTTATTCAGGTTTCTTTACACTTAGAGTATTCTATTACTGAATACTATTTACAGAAAAAAATGCAGCTTCACTGCAGTGCTTTCAAATGAAAACAGTTGGAAGTGAATGGCTCTGTAACGCTTCTCCCTCTGCTTTATTTGCTATTAAGATGCTACTAAATCCAGTAGTGAATGTCCTGATTGCAATGAGGAATGGCAGTGTATTTTAAAGATAAATTATTTAATGTGTTTCAAATTTGCAGTTGAAATTAAAGACATATTTTATTTCTTATTTAACATGAAGTTGAATGGGGGAAAGAATAAATATTTTTCATGTTTTTCCATATTTTAAGATGAAAAGATTAATAAAACAGTTATTTTTCGTGTCCACTATGCATGTTTACTGCACTACTGTTTGTGAAGCTCCAAATTTAGCTCTTTATTAATAAAAATATTGAAATAAATGAAATTAAATAATCAAAACTATTCTGTTCTAAAATATCACTACTATGAATGATGAAATTTCAATGAGCACTAAACATCAAGTACAAATATAAATGCAATATAATTTATACAATTTCTTAAACCGGCTAAATATATGGCATTTAATTATGTTTACAAATATGAGAATTTCATTAATCATTATGTTGCTATGAATAATTTTAAATCAGAAAATTGTATTTTTTTCACTGGAAACTAGAGAAATCCAAGTAATAGGATTTAAATACCAGAAAGCAATTGTCCCTCACTTAAAAAAAGTAATAAATACTATTCTTAATTCTTAATCTTCTATTTCCAGTAATATGAAATGTTGAGCTTTTCCTCAATAACAATAAAAAAAAGGTATTTTTTAGCATGTTGTCTGTATTGTCAAATTTGTAATAAGACAGGATAATTAAACCCAGCAGGATTTGTGTTCTAATTAGAGTAGGGCAAGAAACTATTCTGCTGTCCCATGACAGTTCCATTAGATGCCTCTTACTCTTATCTAGTTTTTCATAACAAACAAACAAAAAATCCACTGAGGGAAACTTAATGATCCTGTAGTTTGAGAGGTTCCGATAAAACAGGGGAGAGTGCAGAATCCATCCTAGTGAGGGGTTTATGGTATGAGCTTCTCTAAACCACAATGCTTCTATTTTTATAGTGAATGTCTGAAAATTAGGAGACTTTGTAATACAGGCAGTTTGAGAATGAAGGGATGAACACAAGCAAAGAACCTCTACTGTGTTGTATTTTGGTGCCAAAAAAAATTGGATAGGCTTTCCAGTCTTACAGTTAGGAAACAAAAAGGTACAAACAATGTCAAAGGTAAAACAGAAAATTAATAGATAGCAGAGGTTGAATCTATGAATCTATGATACTATTTACTTGCTAGTTGCATGTTTTGCCCGATCTTTATAGGTGTGGACTTAATGTGTCATACATTCCTATATCTATGTGACATGATGACACTACAATTTGATTTCAGTTAAAAAGCATTGAGAGAGTCAAACTGGACTCTCGACACCATGCTAAAAATTACCCAGATGTTGGTTGAGGGTTATAGATGAGTGCAGCGCTGCTCTTCTTTCTCCCCAAACTCAGAATGCATGGAGCAATTCAGGAGTAGCACCTGGACTTTGTGCATCTATGTTTGATAGCCAGATTAAGTAAATCAGTCTGGAGCATGCTCTCATCTGCTGGGAGGATAAAGCAGTAGCATGGAGTTTCCTATCTGAAAGAGAAGAAGCTGTAGGCACTGCATAAGAAATCAGGACTTAGGAGAGCTTTTTTGGAGGAACAGCGTATCACACGTTCTGGAATACCAAGGGAAAGGAATAAGAGTAATTCCTCTGTTTTTGTAGGAAACAAAACTGTGATCATTTGTACATAGGTGAAGATATTTCTGATTGTCTGGAAGAACTGTTTATTTTGGCTGAGTTTCTTTGCTCAGGTGAGATGGCAATAATACTTTTATCCTCCTACATTACATGCCTGCAACAGTATAGAGAGAGGTTTCTGTGATATGAGGAAAAAGTGAATGTTTTCTTTGATCCTCTTTATTTCTTACAGCTCAGTGAACAATGGTTAGTTAAGATTCCACACAGCTACTAAGATGCTGTGAACAAGTCCACCTCTGCTTTAAGTATAGTGACAACAAGCACAGAACTACGTACTGAGCTTGTGAAATCTGTTTCTAATAGGTATGCTCCGTATAACCATGCAAGTACCTCAGGGCTATGACATTGAGGAAAGATGTAGACTGTTCCATATGTCAGCTGCATCTGCAGTGACACAGATGTGACTTGATAGGCCTGATGCATTTTCTAATTTTTGTACTGAATAGCTATCAGAAATAACATATCTCATTCTGCCTTTTGAAATGAAGGCAATAAAAAAGTCTGCCCATATTTCTGGAACAATAGTTTTGTTGTTCGCAATACAGCCATGCAAGGTTAATACTTTTAGTCTCCAGAGTTTCAAAACATACACATACAAAATGTGTATCTGCTTATGTGCAGTCTCTCAAGCAGTGTTAGTAGGAGAAGATAAGGTAGTTTCGTCAGTGCAACTTGAATGTTACCTTCACCATCTTCTGTTTAACCTTTTCTCTGACATCCTGGATGTTTGTTCCTGTAGCACCATTCCCTCAAATGATGTCAAGACTGTTGTTACTGTTAAAACCACATGAGAAATTAGGACTGTGGTTTAAAAAAAAAATAAAAAATAAAAATCATCAGTCGCTACTGCAGAAAAATTCTTCCAAGTTAGATGCCGTGAGCTATGTGTGAAGCAGCTTAGTTCCTGGGTCTGAACAAGGCAAAACAGCTTTGCTGGGTGCTTTGCCCAGCCTTCCCTGCCATACCTCCTTGGAAATGGCTGGGTTATCTGGGAAGGTGGCAGTCAGAGTTCTGCCAGTATCGTTGCCAGTATAGAATATTGCTGCCTCACTTTCACTGCAACTAACTGTAGCAACAGCAACCAGACCTTCCTGCCTGTGGTCTGCATTGCCCTGTGCAAAAATAAGACAAGAAGGGAAGACAGCAGCCTGAGAGCACGTGGCAGTTGTATTTAACCAGTACTGCTTGTGAAAGCCTCCAGCTGTGAGGGTATTTGTGTTCTGTGGAGCATTTTTTTGTCATCTTTTGTCAGTAATTTTCCATTTATGATTACAAGCTATCCCAAACAAAGTTTTGTTTACCCCCATGTAGGGGTAATCACCAGCATATGACTTCCTTTGGATTAAAGGAGGAAGGGGGAACAAAACAAAAGCAGTACAAAAATATAATTTTCCTCCTCTTTCAGTAGGTTCTGAACTTAATTTAGTAAATCATTCTTCCTGGACATGCAAGTCTCCCCAAAGTATCATAAGCTCTAATTACTGCCATCTATTATTCCTGTATTTTCATCGGAATTTCTTTTTCTACAGTTGCAATAGTTTCACTGTACATATGTAGCCACAAGATTACAGTACTTATCTCTCTCTATGGACCGTGCAATTGCCACTTAGAGCATTTACTTTAAAGGAAAAACCTGTGAGTGGTACAGCCACCTATCTACAGTTTATATACTTGGTCAGTAAGAGTCTTGGGGTTGGTTTGTAGTGTAATGGTAGGGAAGGTGCTCTATGTACTACATCTCGTTATTGCCTGTGCAGTTTTAAACCCTGCAAAATGCCTCAATGTTATTTATTAGGGTCCTAATTTGAGAATGCTGGAGTATGTTAAAGTGATGGAAAGAAGCTCATAAAAATATTATCATTGTGATTATAATGTTGTCAGACATGAGGATTTTTGTAGGGGAGGGACTGTCCTCTAGAAAAGACTGGACAAGTATTTAATTCCTATATACGTGGAAACATTGTAGAAGATGCAGTAACCATCTTAACAATGCTCCTGGCTTTCCTGTAGCTTGTGTATGCTTTTCTGTGGTATAATTTTCAGGATTTTAACAGAATTTTTGCAATTTTATCTGAAGAACTGAAAAAAAATGTTCTTTGACATATATAGACCATGAGTGTATCTAATACAGTAATTAATCTATAGTATGGGAAAATGGCAAGTCACTTTACCAGTATCTAATTATCTTTGTGCAACTGCATACTCCTTTATAAAGTTATCTTTACGGGAGTTCTGTTAGAGGCAAAAATGCAACAGAGGACCAGATGCTCAATTACCATACCCTGAGCAACTTTAGCATCACCTATAGCCGCTGAATGAATTTACTACTAATTGAATTTAACAAAAGTTTTATCAGGCCAGTGTCCTGTTTCAAAATATATTCTATCTCATTATGTTACTTACTTAAAAAGTCCTGTATGGGTTTGTTCATGACAGTTATTTGTAGCGTATAACTTTTTGTTGGGTAATACATATCTGGAGGTAAAATAAACATAACTGTGATTAAAAACAAATATATCTATCAGGAAAGAAATCTACACATTTTATACTATGAACAAGGCACATAAAGATATTTTTATGTTAAAACAAGATTACTTCTGTCTCCACAGTAATTGATTTAATAATACCAAGTTGTTCCTAGATGTGTAAATAAGTGACCAATAATTTGAAATGTCTATTGGCTGAGTTAATTGTAGTAGAACTCAGGTTACTTAACCTGAGTTCTCATGAACAAAACCTACTGTAAATACACTGTATTTGTTTACTGACATTAGAAGTAAAGGACAATATAAATAGCCCTTCAATATATTCACCATTCAGACTTTATTTTAGGAGTTATACTAATAATTTATTTTAAATAGTGCCAATTGTATGACTTAATTTAATCCATTGAAAAACAGCTTTCCCAAGATGCTTCATAACTTCTTTTGTGTTTATTACATCTCTATTACTAGAGCATTGAAAATGAAGACTGTGTGTTGCAGCAGTCATCATGCAAAATATTTTAAGATATACAGCTACAACGGAAAAAAATTACAAACCACAACTGTCTTTTATGCAACTTAAGCTGTTAAAGGGATCAGGTTTTACATTTACTGGGAAGATAAATAATATAATACAATCTATTTCAAGAAAAGCATAATTTAGATTAAAGTTCATGAGAAAAGAATTAAGAGAAGATACTTTTTTTTTTTTTTTGGAAAAAAAATCATGCAAAATATTTCAATTAAACTTCTGTGATGTCTGAAATCATTGCCATTTAAAATCTCATATAGTGCATTAAAAAAACATATGTTGCATAATACAAATTTGAATTATTTTGATTTTTCATTTTGTATTTGTTATCAAACTCCTTCTTTGATATAAATGAAAGTAAAAGATTAGAGTGAGCTCCCAAAAATTACTGGAGGATTTTAATTTTCTTAGATCATTATAATATGAACTAAAATATGTACCTTTTTACCTAGACAATGTTCAAGTGGTTATATAAGAATAGAAAGCAAATAGTTTTGAATTAACTTTTTTCTCTGGAACAATGAATTAAACACTTTCCCATATTTCTTTTGTCAGTGTTGCCTATCCATGGTCAAAAATAGAAGTAAAACAATGTATGTATATATAAAATTTGCAAGACAACATTTGGATTTTCTATTTTTCTTTTTTTTTTTAATTCACCTAATAAAAAAATATACTATTTAATTTTATTTGAATAAATATAAATTCCATTGAATTACTTTTCTAATGTCAGGATGTGATATTCTTTTTATTTAAAACTCATGCTTCTCCAAAATGTGTCCCTATGCAAATACTTCTATAAGCCTCAAAGTCTCACTTCAATAAATATTATAATTTTATCAGATTTTGACATCAAATTATCAGTAATCAAATTTGAACTGAGATCCTAAAAGTCTAAGTAACTAATAACTACCATCAAGTTCTGTCTTGCATTTACCTGTATAGCTTCATTCTGTACACCTAGAGGTGAGAAGAAAAATAGAGATAATGAGCTCTTTAACGATCATTGTGTTATTGATGGGGATTAGCTTTGATTTGCTTTGCTTGTTAGGATACTAATCTTTCATATTCAATAAATTAAGTATATTTTTGAGTATAGAGTTGAGGTTTGACTCTTACTAGATGCTCAGTGTATGCAATTGCTTGTAGAAAGCAGTGTACAGGATCTTCTGGTGTTTGCTTTCTGTGCACAGGACTGCTGTAGATAACAGGGAAGCCAAGACAGCGTGCCAGCCATTAGGTGTGCCCAGCTGTTCCAACAGGCAGGCTTTTACAGCCCTACATGAACAATGACATCTACTCTTGAAACCGTCTGAGCAGGAGGTGTGGGCTGTGCACTGGCAATGAACCAGGGGCACAACAGGGGCTCGTATGCTCAGTGGCAATTTGTACGCACAAACGTCCGTGGTACATTGGTAGCTTGGTGCTTGGGTCACTGTACAGTTACTCTAACCAGAGACAGTCTCTGGCACTTGGAGCTTGTAATTGTGCAAGCTTTAACTACAAAAATCTTTCTATATCTAAAACGTTTAAAAATATGTCAAATAAAAACAATCAATAACAACAACAACAAAAAACCCTGAGGCCTAAGTTTCCTAGCTTTCCTTTCTGTGTTGTATTTCATTCTAAAAATGTGTCTACCTGACACTGTGTCAACAGATTTTTAAGTGAACCCAGGTTCTGTCATGCACAACTGGACGTTTCTTTCTAAAAGCAGCTCTGTTCCACAAGGCAAAATTGTACTTAACTGCTTTCTCAAAACATAAATAGAACCAAGCACTCTAAAATGCAGAAGGAACAGGCACTAACACTCTGTAAACTGAAAGTCTGGGAATCTGCTGGGAGCAGAAATACTGATGTCGTCTTTGAGGTGGTTTAGAAGACTGACACTTGCAACTAGACTTTTTTTTAGAAAGGGATTATTGGTAATTCATGAGAAAGCAGAGGCTATACTATGTTTTAATTGCATTCTTTTCTGTTTGGCTATGAAGTACTGTTTTACCATTCTTATGCAATTATGCAGTGCAATTAAAAGCTAACAGTGCATAAAAATAGCCTCCTATGCTCCTTTTATAAATTCTAGTAGGGGGTTTTGGTGCCATAGCCTTAATAAGGAATTAAATTTCACTTTGGTAGCACAACTCATCAGGATAAGGTTGACAGAACTTATTTATTAGATAGGAAAAATACTGGAAAACTCTTGATATGAGTAATATATATGTGTGTGTGTGTGTGTATATATATATATATATATATATATATATACACAAGCTATCCACAGAATACACTTGGGTTTTAGCTGAATAAGAATTGAATGATATTTGAGTTTTCCAGATTTTGAGCAGCAAATTCACACATTCAGCGGGTGTCTAAATAAACCTCTATAGCTTATGATATGAACAACAACAACCTAAGAACTCAATTCTGAACTGATGTGTTTTGATTAGTTGGCTAGTTCAGCTCTGTTCATTGGGACTTTTAGTGAGTGGGACTACAAGCCTGGGTGCTATGGAGTACATATGAAGCTTTACACAGCTATGGAGGTGCCAATAAAACCACAAAGAGGTATGTGAATAATTAGTTCTAGGGACTAATTCCTAACTCAGCTGAATAAGCATATGTATAATGCTATCCCTTGCATGAGGACTCTGATTTATTCAAATCAGTAACACCAAAAATACTGATCCATCATATACAAGACCCTCAAAATTAAAACTGTTGAGGATCTTAATCCAGAGTAGCATGTCTGGGCGTTCCTAAATTAATGCCTTATTGCAGTCCTGTGTCAGATCCGTGGAGTACCAATGGATTAACTGTTCTTATTAATAGACAAGAGTGACTTGGTCAGCTTGGCATCTGATCATCTGTTATTTTGTCTTGTACAATCAAGTTCATTTCTATTAAGTGGTACAAAAAGCAGTGTGATTTGTCAGCCTTTATATTCACTGAGCTCTCATGTTGACAGCTTGGGAGATATAAGGAAACAGAAGACTTGGTGTCATCTTATCTTCTTGATCACTATGTGTATACACAGAAAATTTTCGTTGATGTGAAACAGCAAAAAGTTGATAGGAAATTCATTTTATGCTCTTGACCATGTTTAGCTGATATAACACAAAACAGTACTATATTGTAATGGCTGTTCAAAAAGTAAAACAAAATTCAACTACTTCTCTAGTTTATGGCCAGGAATAGCTTGTCAGGAAAGTGAAATACTGAAGAGTTTCCATCAACTTAAATTTGATTTGGCTGCTTTAAAATTACATGTGCAATTGTTTATCATATGCTTTCTCCGGCAATATATTCAAGCCTTTCTCATAGCTTCTAATATGTTTTCCTACTATGAAATACCACTTTATAGCTAGCTAAATGCCATGCTGAGTGGTACGGCTGCATACCTCCAACAGATCCCTTACCAAATTTGTAAAATAAAAGATACTGTATGCACAGTGTTAACCTAACACTTACAAAATTTATTATTTTCATGGTGTAGAAATATATTTTTATGAACTCTGAAAGATATATATATATATTTTATAAAATTAAAGTTAATTTACAACCTCACAAATGTTTTTTCTTCAGCCACTAGCAGAAGAGAACTGGATATATTCTTTGAACAATTTTTCTGTGGGCTAGAGAAGTAAAGTTCAGTTCTTTGTTCTACTTACAAATCTAAATGTAAAACTGGTTCAACACTTGACATGCTCAAAATGCACCTGAGGTTTGATTGTCATGTGTGGAATATATGAATGTAGAGAAGATGGCTGGAACTGGAAGTATTAATTCAAGAGATAAATATAATGCAAGCTCGAATTTGAATAAATGATTCTTAACAGAAAGTGTTGAGAAATGGGCAGATATGGCTAAAGCACATCAGGCAGTCTGATACATCTTATGTAAGTATCTACATTTCGGTCACGCACCACCATTTAAGTCACAGAGCAGTTTGTGCTTTATCCTTGGGGTTAGGCTTAAAAAACAAAACTTACTTTTCTATTGCACTAATACAGGTAGAGTTTCATGCTGGGCCTATCAAACAAAGAAAAATCAATTAGTTTTTAGTTGTATTTTAACATGATATGTACAAATACCTAATTGTTAAGAGTGACACTTTTCAAATGTTCTCTAGAGATTTTTCTGAACGTTTCCTGTTTAATCCCTTATGAGTTTGCAAATCTTTTTTTTTTTTTTTTACTACAATGTATTTTTCCTGAAGCAATATAATTTTCTTCCTTTCAAATGAAAGGTGGGAAGCACAAAAGTGATGGTGTTTCACGTCACAATATTCTCCAGTAGTACAGAAACCATTTGTCTACAGACTGTCAATATGCATAGTTCTGAAGGAAAGTATTATATGTTCCCAGAACTCGTGACTTGATTGATCTTTTGCCATTCCCACAGAGTGAAAATTATATTTTCTAACTAAATGTAATTTTCTGGAACAAACAAGCAGGCAAGTGCCGATGAAAAAGAATTCTAGGAAATGGCCACTCAGTCTACAAAGGAGTTTCGTAGGAACAATTTTGTTTAGTTGATGTCTGCTTTATACACACTTTCGGATACTCACAGTCCTTACTAACATTGTGGCTTTTAATTAAAAATAACTACATTTTCACTTACTAGCCTCGATGTTCCCAAGCTCATTAATCGATATTTTCCAGAGTTCTAACAGGAATTAGTCATCTAACTTCCACTGAATTCTAATGACATTTTGATGCATGCTTGTAGCCATAATATATCTCCTAAAGGAGACTGTGGACCAACACAGCTTGTATGTGAATCAAGTGTGCAAGTTCTTTGTGCTTCTCTTTGTGCTGAACTGTACTAAGGAAACAGGATTTTCAGTACTGATAGTTGCATGGCAGTCCAAAGAATTTATAAATTACTGGTTTGCAGAAAAAATGAGGTGTTTACTGTAATAACTGAGACACCATACCTTTGATCTGTGCTGAACAGCTTTCTAAGAAACATGCAAAACCACACTGATTATTTTACGCTAACAAGCTTGCACAAAATGTTTTGTTTTTCTGTTTTGGATCAGTCTTTGCAGTACTAAATTGTCCCACATGCTTTTTTGAGATTAACTGTTATGTATCTCAAAGGAAAAGGAAAACATATTACATAGTATCCTGGTTTGCCCTGCTGCATGATGTATATGGAATATAAGTTTGTTATGCTTGTTCCTGTTGTTCCTGGCAAATTTGTTCTGTTGACAAGGCGTCACAGGAATGAGAAAACAGTAAGGAGAGGATTACCTGTTTCTTCTTCTTAAAAACGTAAAAATGGAAGATGGCTGATATGTCCACTATCAAAATGGTACAGCTAAGATAGCATTATAAAGCTGAAAAAAGATTATTGCAAATAAAGAAAATGTTTGTTCATTTTACTGCTATAATCTGAAGAGCTTCTGTAAAATGATAGAGAAAAAGATTTTGTTCGCCATTTTCATTAAGGGTTTTGAAAATTTAAGTCAAATTCAAAAACATTTTATTTTTTGCTGAAATAATTACACTGATTTCTGTGAAGTGCTGAAGTGATAAGTACTGTTAATTTCTGTAGGTAATATTGTGCAAGTTGTTCATTTTCCCCAAACACAAAACCTAAACAAATATGAGAACATTAACATAATTGTATCTTTGGTCCTTTGGGGCCTTTTTATTAATCATGTTACTGGGATTTATTTCATCATTATTTCTATTTCAGTCCTTTTTAGCATCACTAATTTCATTTGTACTGATTCTTGTTTTACGTTATATTTGTATTGCCTTTTTGTGTGCTTGATTTAGCTTGAGAAGTGATTTCTCTCTAGATTTTTTTTCATGGTTCTTCTTCATATCTAGCAAAATTCTTGTGTCTGTTTCTTAAATGCTAACTGCCTGACAACAGAAATAAGACCATAAAGCCTCTTCATATTATTTACTCATTAATCTAAGATTAAAGAAAAACTGATTTTGCACAGGCAAACTCTTCATCTGCAACAATTTTCTTTCCGTAAAATCCTTGAGGTTAGAGGGGAATTCAGTATGTCATCCAGTCTTCATCTGTCACTTGTTCAAGCCACGCCTCCAGCTGTCTCTGCTTTCTTGCATCCTGTAGCCAGTGCTCTTACCTATTCAAGGTTCTCTGTGAAGATACTTCACAAAGTAGATCTTAATAGATCCTGAATCTAGAATCCTTTTATATCTGATGTCTTCGACACAACTAAATTCTAAATGCAACAAATCACTGTGGAAAAGAATGCAAAACAATGTACCTTGTTGCGTGCACCTCCCTAAACTGAAAATTCATGAGATTATATTTTCTTGTATAAAATTACAAGGGAGTAAGAATTTCTGCAGAATTGCAGCATGTTTATTTTTACATAATATTTATAAAAATGTTGGCCTCAGTACAAAGTACATTGCAAATGAACATACAGTGTGTTTCCACAGGAAAAAAAACTCAGCTTGGGAGTAGCATTGAAATGAGCTTCTGTTCAGTTTTTACACCCAACTGCATGGATTTATAGGCAAGAAACAAAATTCTGACTAAAAAAAATGACTATTTTGTGGGTACAACTGCTATAAAATATTTTTGACCTAATTTTAAATGCTTAGAGAATGTCTGTCTTAAATGTTCGTTATGTGTAATTTTCTGCAGGTAGGGCAAATGGTTACTCCTCTAGGCTTCTCTGGGACCACAGGCATCAATTAAAACACAAAGTAAAATACTCAGTGCTTATTTATATTATGCCACCTACTCTTGCTCTTCGTTAGTTAATATCTACTTATTGTTCTGAATCAGATTGTGACTTTTTCCTGGTATATTTCCACAGCTTTTTTTATTTGATATGAGAGTTGAGCAATATCACTTTCAATAAACAAACATGTTTACTTCTTCAGGCAAACTGCAGCAAGAAAAGCAAAATCAGCTATGACTTGATTAGATTTTGTCTTAAGCTAAAAGCTGAAATTTGATTGAGTCACAGCAGGGACAACTTGAAGAATCACAGCACGCAAGCAAAATGTAAGGATTTGATCAGATTTAAATGTGTTATTCATGCAAAAGTGATTTAAATAATCCTCCTTTTTCAGAGGTTAAAAGCTTTCATGATTAAAAAAAAAAAAAAAGAGAGAGAGAAGAATATGTAGGAGTTTACTATATAGCCTTACCTGGTTCTCTGGACCAGGTGTGGCTTGTCTAGCCACTTATATTGTCTTGAGTTTTGAATTAAATATGTAAGGACACTCCTGTAGTGTCATGTCCCTTTCTATACTTACAAACTACTTGTCTTTGCAAACTACTTACTACTTACTTACTTACTACTTACTACTTACAAACTACTTTGTCTTAGTGGTGCACTTTAGAATCCAGTCCTGTTGCATATTGAACTAACACATATTCCTGGTGTATTCATTAGGATTTGAAGTTAAAGATGAGGAAGAGAAAAAAAAAAAATAAAAATAAAAATTTGTAAAGCCAATTTAAAATTGCCATTTATCCGGCAAATAACAAGAATTCCAAGAAAGAGGATAAACATTTTAACTGGCTCAACAAATGTAAGCACCAATTCACCACAGTGATTGAGCTGTGCAATTAAGCACAAACAGGAAAAAAAAAAATCACACCCAAAAATCATATTGCTAAGTCAGGGAAATATAGTTGGATTTCTTCAGTGTAGGGTAGGGGGAAAATCTATCACAGTGCCTCCTTAATTACATCCTAATAGTATCGCACATTAGAATTAAAATTCTGATTTTGAAGTAATTAAAAGCTGATGAACTGAAATTTTAAAAACATGCTTTCAATAAAGCAAAACTTGGGGTAATTGTGACTGAGATAACTGAGTTGATTTTATGTGCTGAGATAAGTGGAGTTCTCTCTTCGCCTCCATGAAGCCATGAGTTCATCTTTAGTCTTTTTAAAGAGGGAATCTACAGCTGTTCTCATGTAATATCTTGTCCCAGACTTGTTTTCTGTCCATACGCTAAGTAGCGGAGCTGAGAAGTCAGTCAGATTGAGGGCCTGTAATCTGACCTAAGGAAAAGGAGAAAATATTCCTGTGCCTGATAGGAAACAGTTGAGAATGAAGAGGGAGGGAATTTTCCATCACTACCTCATTTGGTAAGGGACAGGGCCCAGTAAGAACTATCTGATCTTTGTATTATTGCAACTTGTCTTGACCAAACAGAAAGATGCTGACACAGTGAAGGATTTTTTGATAGTATGGTACAAATTGATTAAATGCCTTGCAAAAATTAAGCATTAGTACTTTGGGCAACTATGGGGACATGCAGTTCCGTAACTTTTTATTTTTTTTTCAATAACTACATAACCTAGCTAAATTTTTTGTGCGTTTTTAGAAAATCTCTTGATTAGATTCTTCAGCCATCTGCTGTAGGACAGCAGTCTATGAAAATGTCAGCAGAAAGAGCAGAGTGTTGTGTTTGGTATGTTTATGAATTATAAAAATGTGTTTGACTTCAAAGTGGTCAGAAGTCATCTTGTGCAAATTTAATTAAAAATAAAATGCATGCTCCCTAATGAATAAGACAGAAATCATTAAAGCATTAAATTAAATTTACATACTTTGTCACAGTTGACATTCTCCATACAAGAAGGTGAGGAGGAGCATGTAGCTGGGAAGGTCCTGAATGATCTGTCAGCCTGAGAAAGAATAGTTTATATGTTACTACTTTTGCTGTTCCCTGGTACACCACCACTAAACGTAAATCAAGTAATTTGTATTCTGAATAGCTGGAGTTCAGTCCAAGCTAGTTGGCTAGACTTTTTCTTCCGGTGGGAAGACAGAGGTACCCTTGGAGCATGGTCCATCCTGGAAATGTGATAGCATAGCTTAAGCATGGGACTTGCTAGGTTCTTCCTGAAAGGTCTTTCTATTCCCTTGACATGAGGGAAGCACCCTTGCCAAAAGCATATGTAGCTAATGGGAACAGAAACAGAAGTTTTCTTGAAGTGTATTAAGCAACAACATCAAAACTAGACTTCTGTGAGAAAAATAGTCTCTATGCAGCACTTTGCCTTGAGTCTCCAGTTTGAAAGCAAAGGGATATGATCGGTTCATTATAACAGAGCCTAATACATAACAGGCCTTAATTTCAGCCAACGTTGCAAGGTTTATTGACCCTTTACATGATGCTGGATGGTCCTTTTTATTGATACTCCTTTTTGCATGTCTCTGTTGTACCTAAATAATATTTTTGGTGAACACTTTTTCTATCAGTTTTGTGCTTTCTGTGTGATCCATTATCTTAATCTGTTTCTCTTAGAATGTTACAAAACTAGACTGAAAATTCATGCTTGCCTTATCTGTACAGTTTTACAGCCACAAGAAGGACTAATTCTCCTAAATAAAACTTCTGTAAGTTAATTCTTAAAATGACAGTTGCTAAAAAGGCTGCAAATTGATTGTACAAGACTATGAGCATACAGTCTGATATTAAAAAAAAAAAAGGAAAAGGAAAGGAAAAAAAAATAAACAGAAGACATTTCTGATTGGTGTGCCTTAATGTGTATCAAGTTTGCCCCCTATGGAAACTAACCTGGATGCTAAGACAATAGATGTTTCTATACTTTATTAGAATAAGCAACATCAGCAGTAGCGCAAGGAGCTGTTACTTCTTTAATCAGTGGCTGAATGATTTTAGATTTAGAAGGCTATGCATTTAACATGTGTATATTAGAGGAATTACATTGCTTTTACCAGTATTAGTCATTAAAAACTGCAACAGGACACTGGTGAATCAGGGCTGTTTGTTCTCTTCATATGCATACACACATTTGTTGTCAGGCAGCTGAAGCACCAATCTAGGAATAACTCATTTAATCATAGCTTCCTGTTCAGCAGAACTTTAAATATCTGAGCAATCCTGCTGAAGCTAATAAGGGTTGTAATAAGGAGAGGAATTCTAGCAAGCTGGTTGTCAAAAAAAAATCAGATAAACGATTACTCTAGTATGTTGTTGTTATACTTTTCAATATAGGAAACTGTCTTTGGAGACAACATTCTGAAACCCTCTTTGCTGCCAAAGAAATTGTAATATTGAGCCATTATCTGAGAATTAAAAAATTAAGAGGGTCAGGTCAAAAGTTGGGATTACTCAAATGCTTCAAATTCATGTACTCATTAGTATTGCAGAGCTCTGATAGTACTAAGTGATAGTACTAAGGTGCATGGTACGTGAACAAACCCATCAGTGTATTCCAACAATGTTTAACTTCAGCTGAGAGATGCTGCTATCCATGTAGGAAAATGGGGTTTCCTGTAATCATCACTTGGTATAATTGTGGGAGCTTCTTCATACTGCTCAGTGAAGTGTTTACAATGCCAGCTGTCATCAAGCCAATAGTTCGCATGGAGCACTTCCTTAGATTAGGACCTCAAGTCTCTCTGGTCTAATATCTCCAGGATATTTCAAGTAATAAAATACAGGTAATCTTAACAGCAATCTTATCAACTCTCAGTTGTATCTCAGATGCAATGATTTCATCTTTAATGAGTAGACTGAGGATTTTATTTGTGGAATGAAAATTTACATCTCTGCAAAGTAGTTTGGTTAGCTGGAACTACGTAGAGAGGAGAGCAAGCTTTCAAACAGGGCTCGAAAGTGCATTTTTAGTTCTAGGTTGAATATTGCTGGAATTGCTGAGGCCAGCAGTCAACAGGAACACCAATATTTCTGCAGTTCATCAGAGACTGGAACTGCATTCACCCATATTTTGCAGGATGAGTTATTTTTAGAGCTTCTGAAAGTAAACAATTGTGGTTAGAACTTACCAAAATTATTTTCTAAATCCCCTGGTATATTTTGAGTTAGAGAGTTGATGTTGATTGATTTATAGTTTATTGCTTTTCTTGTTTTGTATTGTATTCACAAACTATTTTCTGAAAGAAAACTTTTTTTTTTAAGCTTTCTTAATACAGATTTGTAAGATATTGTTTTTAATAGAGGCTAAATTTCAAAGTATTCTTAAGTGTATGTTTAATAGATTATCTTTCAAGAGTCCTCACAGAAGTCAGAATGTATTTTTCAGAATTTGAATTATAATTATGAAATTACAAATGTGTCTAGTTTTTTTTAATTGTCAAAGAAGGCATACAATTCCTATTCTTTGTTACAAGAAAAAAAAAATCAAAAATATGGAAGGGCTTGCATAGTTTCTTCGTGTTATAACCGTTTCTAATCTAAGATTGTGTGCCTTAAAGTGAGAGATTTATTTATGAAAAGCTGTTGAAATGTACTTTTAGTACAGATTTCTAAAAGAATGCTATAAAAATACCTTTGAATAGAAAAGATTTAGGTAAAGCATTTTATCTTCTATTCTCAAGTCTTTTATGTTCCCTTTTGTTATCTGACTCGAAGAAATTTTCCACTCTGATTTTCTTTGAGCCTCATGAGCTTTGCTAAATGTTGGGTCACTATAGACAGCACCTTTTATCCATTTTCTCACACTTGGAAATAAGAAGGTGAAGGCTCTTTTTGTCTTGTTCTATAGATAACTATAAAGCTTACATAGGGAGGGGGAGAGAGAAGAATCCCAAAATCTGCAACGATGCCTCCACAAATAAAGCTAATGTTCTTGCGTGCTGATACAGTCCCAATAGAGATGTACCTTTCAGCAAGATATACTCCGATCATTTCAATTTTTCTGGAATTGAAACTGTATCCTGTTTTTGGGATGGTCAGTCATGCTGTACCGCATCAGATTTATATCCACGGCATTATCATTACAGTGCTCTTTGTGTTATGCGGTTCATTTCTTCCGGGGGGGGGGGGGGGGGGGGGGCGGAAAGATGGGCCATACCTCATCAGTATTCACATTTTACTTTCAAAATAATAATAATAATAATAATAATAATAAAAAGATCTTGGGTTGCTTTTAAGAAATGCCCATTGCCTTTTGCATGACTGAGTTTTGTTGTGGTATATCACATGAGTACACATGAAATGACATTTGGGAAAAAGTGGTTGATTGAACTGTGAAAGTTGCTGAAAAAATCTGTATCAGTTGCATCTGATTTGCATTTTGTGCCAGTATATAAAAATAATAGCACCTGATTTCATTCATAACAATTAAGAAACATAACTTTTGTTCACAAAAAGAAATATAAGGTGACTGTTATTATTTTGACAACTGAAAATGTAATTTCAGTCTTGAAATACTATAAAAAGATCCAGCTGAGCATCACATCAGCATGATGGAAATCTACTGGAATCAATGACCTAAGCCTAGAAGAGTGTGTCCCCCAGAATGACTTTGCTCAGTAAACAAATAAGAGGTGTCAAGAGGAAGTATGAATAGGGATTCTTCATCACAAAAATGTTTAGCAAAATTACAAGTGATTATGTGAAGGCTTCTCTGCACTGAGCACTTTTTTTTTTTCCTTTTTTAAGGGGAAAATGCACATAACAGCATTTATTTGAATTCATACACATGGAAAATGGAAGTTAAAAAACTCTATTTTTATAGCTCTTAAAATACCTTATTTTATCCTTAATTCTGTAGATGGACAATCTAGTGTAAATCTGCTTATTTCTGTTGATACAGTTGAAATGTTAATTTTTCCATCAATTAAGCTGAAAGCCAAGGAAAGGCTAGAATCATTTTCTCTGTAGGGAGAGATGAGATGGAGTTTAAGCTGCCAAGACAAAGTGAAAATAAATTAAAAATATGGTTACAGTTTAAGGCCAATGCTATGGAGAGTTTCGACCTGAAAACATCTTTTGTTCTAAATCTAAAGGGTAGGATATCTAGTCTGAGAAAGGCATTTGATGCCCAACTCTGTACCAATGGACACCACACCTCTTAAATAAGTAAAGCCTAGATCAGCCAAGGAAAGTTGAGCAGAAAATAGTTTACATTGTACCATCTTCCTTCATGTCTGTGGTCCTGGTTCCTGACAAATAAGATTCCCTGCACATTAAACATTATTTGTAGTTACTCTAAGCTGTACCTGAGTATAACAACATCAACAAATAGCTGGAAATGCATGCAGAAAAGCTGTGCTTCACTTCATCTCTGTTAAGGCTCTGACCTGAATCCAGGGCTGGGAACAACATGCTAATTCTGTGCAAGCCATGCATGTCTGCAGTGACTTCATGTACAGGTCACATTGTAGGAGCTGTGCAGAGGAGGCTAAACATGTTAGCAGATCTTACCTTTTATAGTGATGAAACTTGTGGTCATTATGTAAAATTTAGGTGTATGTGAGTTCTTAAGAACACCTTTACACTGTGGAGCACCCTACATTTGACTGGCTTGAGAAAGGATTGAGTGTGATTCAGCTTTTTAAATATGTTCGTGTTCTTGCTTTGTATTCTATAATCACCATGTGTCTATTTTTGTTATCTAAGATTTTGAATGGGGGGGGGGGGGGGGGAAGATCTATCTAAAGGAAATCAGAAAATCCTTTTTTAGACCAAGTTGGTAGCATGAGCTTTGTCCTTGAGATCAGCTGAGGCTTATTGGACTGTAAAGACAAAATTACCTGGAACAGAAAGTATTTTTAAGCACCTGTTTTTCCAAGGTAGGCAGCTGCTCACTGCATGAGTCCTTCAGTCACTGCTGTGCTCAGCAGGTAACTTTCACTGCTTAAAGGCAGTAGGGCATGGAAGATAACTTCAACACATTGTTTTTCTATTATTCTTTACTCTCTACTTAATATTATCAAAGTGACTATATTTTTACTATGTTTTGATAGCAAGAAAATAATGGAAACCCAACAAAATGTGGATGAGTTGATGAAATTTTACCACATAAGAAAACACTTTATTCTTAGATTTTTTTTTTTTTTTTTTACTATTAATAAAAAACACCAGGAAAGACTTGGAGGCTGTTTTTCAGAAAGTGTATGATCACCTCTTTAGGACACACAGCAGTTTCCTTTTTAAATCAGAGTATTAACTTCTCACCTTTTACCATTCTCTTTATTTTCTATGGAATGTGTATTGTTATACTCATAACCATTACACATTTTCTTCAGTAACATTTCTAGTTATAAAATTCTAGTCTGGTGGTCTATTTGAATTTTCTTAATTATTTTCTTAACTACTTTTCTTAGCAAGCTTGAATGCCCTCAAAGTTGGAGGCAGGGAGGAAATTCAGAATACTAAGACTGAAAGAACAGCTGAAAATATCACTGGGTTAACAGGGGGAGAAAAATAAATATATTTTATAAATACCACTTAAATTACTTAAATATAAATACCACTTAAATTACTTAAGTAAATTACTTTGAACTCATTAAATTATGCAGAACTGCAGAGGTCAGAAGTCTTTTATTTTCCCCACAAGATTAGTAGACAGAAATTATTGTAAAAAGTTATCTCAACTTAGTTAAGTTAGTATTGTATTGTTTCCATCTGGTTTCCACCTTGCAACACTTTTCTTACTATCATTCAAAATCTGCACGTCATCTTCAGAAACCCACTGTAGATCTCTGACTTCTGTGCTACTCTAGAAGCCCTACATTTACATTACATTTACATTACATTTAATGCATGGCTATTCCCTTAAGGAAATTAAATGTTTTCAATATATATTATAATTTTGTAATCAACATAGTATTCTACAATGTTACATAAACACTCAGGTAGCATTCAAATTAAGAAGCACGAAAAATATCAAGTAATACATTCATCAAAATGTTTGTCACACCTCAAGGTTTCAGAGAAATGTTTCAATCATTTGAACAGTCCAGTGTAGAAATTTATCAGCACTTATGAAGTTGAATGGTCTCTTCAAGAAGTTTGCATGTTTCTTTTAAAGAGCAAGCTATCTTGTTTTGATAAATTTACTCCTAAAGACCAGGACTATGCTTTTGAATAAATCAGTGTCTTTTAAAAATTTTATTAGACTATCAGCCTGGTTTCTGATACACTTTCAAACACTTAAGAAGAAATACTTCTAAAATTGAAGAAAAGAAATGAGATAGTAAATTTTTGATTGAACAGTATATATACTTATGAACGGTGTTCATAAATAGCGTGTGTGTACACAATTTCTCAAGGGAAAGCTAAGTTCAGGAAATGACTTATTTGCATTTCATGATTCCTGTAGTCATTCTTAGCTGTCCTGTAACCAAAGTGTCAAGTCCAGCTTTCATTTCCTTCTCTCTCTTATGAGTTTTCCATCAGAAATGTGCAGTTTTACAATTCCCAAGGAGTATACCTCATATGGGAGGTCATGACCACACAAGGAGGCAATATTTAGTCCTGGACAACCAGCTGGTAGTAAGCCTGCTTAAGCAAGGGTTAACAGGTTGCATGGTCACACTATATATTCCTTTGTAGAGCGTAGTTTCAGTTAAACAGCTAATGTGACTAGTCCGATGTATATGGCATAGGACTGTTACCTCTGACAAAGTAGGACATCTCTCATATAGCACAAGACATGAGTACAAAGGTGATGTCCCGTCTGGTAGGAGTACGTGCACATTTATTGTACATTTTTTATCCCAGTTTCTCATGATACAAAATTCTCTGTTCCCAAGATATATTCCCCCGTTTCAGCAATTTGGTTATTCCAATAAAACAGAAGGTTTGAGAGTATGGACTGTTTCACACTATGGAACATGTCAGCATGCCTGCAGAAGACACTATGGATATAACCACAGGTAATTATTCTTCTCTAGATGATAAACAGTTTCTTCCAGGGTTTCAAAGCCATTTGAGACACATTTTTGACCCGCTTTCCTTTTCCTACTTTTCCTTCTGCATATCATAGGGTAAGCTGTAATGATTTAGAGCTTATACCTTCTAAGTAACGATTTAATATCCTTCTTTATAATGACGCTTTCTCTAAAGAGAAAGGCAGATAAATACCTCTTTGCTAGTATCTTTCCTATACTTTTTACAGTATTGTCAGTTGAATGGTACTTACATTTTTATGATCAATTTGTCTTCAGGGGGGAAAAAAAGGAAAAAAGCTTTGCTGTGTCCTAGTAAAAAGATTTTTCTTTATATGTTGTTTATAAAATGTTTTTCATTGATAAAATCAGTAAGCATATTATCAGACATCAAAGAACAGATTTAAAATGACAAAAAAAGACCAAGAGTGTAGATAACTGATGCTTATCTAGTACATAAATTTATAAAAGTCTTGTTTATCTATTGCAGGGCTTTTCAAAGCCACAATAACTGTGTTTCTTTGTTGTTGTTGTTTGTTTGTTTGTTTGTTTTTTCAAAATGCAGGAAGCAGGGAGGGGTCAAATATGTAATGCTCCTACCAAACCTATTTGATACATGGTTTTGTAACACACCAAAGTTCCTCAGTCCAAGTTTTGTTTTCCATTTTTGCTTAGTTTTCCTTTTCTTGAATTCATTTGGTTCTACTGCTTCCTGAAGGTTTTATTTTCTTCTAATCTAAATGTTCATACTGCTCCCACAATATTAACTTTCCCTTGTTTACACCCTTACATGGAGATTTCAACCAGATGAGCTGCTTTTCTTCCTTACGGCCACTGGAGAAACCAAGTATCTCATTCACTATTATTAAGTATGCATTACAGAAAGTCATAGAATATGAAGAACTTTTATCTCTCCAGCTAAAACACTTTCTAGGTAATTTTCTAACCTTGACTCCCATACATTTGCTGACAGTGTTTTCTAGTGCTAGCTCTAGCTGAAGTACTTTATTGGGCTTTTAAAACAAAATAAAAAACAACACAACAGCAACAAAAAAACTTGTGTGATAATTTTTCTATGTATCTGAATATGATTCTTCTCTCACACATATGCAATGTTACCATATGTCACCATATTTTAAGAAATGATTAATGACATCTTCTAACATAAAAGCCTTTTACACTCTTCAACCACGCAAAAAAAATGCAGTGATAGGAAAAACAGTAACATTCAATGACATGGTACTGTATTCACTTCTATACAGTCATTCTAAATGAGAACACTGATTGCAGATAATACAAATCCCTTTTACATTTGTCTGCCTGTAAGATGTGGATTTACTAAATGTGAAAAGTGAACTTTAACCTTGAAAATCTCATTTTTCATCTAATCTGACTGAAAAAAAAAAAAAAGCTAGTTATTTTAGAATAACAATAACAATTTTAGAAGTTCTTTGAATTGTTTTTAATAATGAAATTAAAGTTTTAGCAAACAACAATAAAAAAATAAAAAAAACTTGCAAGTACTTATATTTGTACAAAGATTTTCCATTTTCCATTGCCTTAAAATTTAATGGTTAAAAAATGGGTCAACTAATCTGAAAAGAAAATGAAACAGGTGAAAAAATATATATATTTTCATTCAGAACTGTTACCAGCACTAGAGATACTTCAGAAAAAGATGTTTATGTATACATCTGACACATTTCTAATCAGCAGCTGTTAGGAAATAATAGTTGATTCCAGGTTGTTTCCATGCTGTTGATTCTATTTAAGTAAATTTCTTCAGTAGATTTTTTTGTTCACTTTACAAACAAACAATAACAATGAATAACAAATAACAGCATACTTTTTTTTTTGTTGTTGGTAGACCCATTTTTTCTTTTATTCCAGCTCACCCACTGACACAACCCGGGGGCTGTGGGCCTTCTTCACTGTAACAGCACGTTGCTGGCTGATATTCAGCCTGTTGCTCAAGTGGACTCCTCCGTCTTTTTTTTTTTTTCTTTTTTTTTTTCTGCCAGATTCTAGGTACTAGTATGTGGGATCACTCCTCCCCGAGTGCAGGACTTTATATTTCTTTCTTGAACTTTGAGATCATGTTTGGCCCTTTCTCCAAAGAGGTAACATCCCTCTGAATGGCAGCACAACTATCTGATGCATCAGCCACTCCTTCCTATTTTGTATCGTCTGCAAACTTACTAACGGTGTACTCTGTCAGATTGTACAGGTCATTAATGACAATGTTAGTGTTACATCCAGTATCAATCTCTGGTGTATACCGCTGCTGACTGGCCTAGGGCTGGACTTCATGCCGCTGATTGCAAGACTTTGAGCCTAGTTGAGCTATTTTTGATTCACCTCACTTGTAGTTGAACCACAAATATTAGCATTGTTGGAACTGTGGTAATGCAGTGATTGTGTATAGCTCCAAAAACGTAATATATTTGCACAGCACGAGGAGCTCTATTTAATATGGCTCTACAGGGATGTGTCCTGCAGCTGATAGAGTTGTGCAGTCTGAGGGGTCACACTGTAGTACCCTGCAGCTGCACCAAGCATTTGAATACTGCAATGCAGTTCTTCCAGTATGAGTCATGCACAGGTTGCAACTACAAGGCTAATACGTATTATTTGCTGGTTTTTTATATGCTTCATCGAGAATGCTGCATAGTCATTTTTGTAACTGCTTAGATGTGCATCTTCCGTGTGTGGGGAGGGTGCCTGAAAGAGAAGGCAAATTCAACATATTTCCTTCACGCAGCTGAGTTTTTAGTTGCTTGGATGTAAATTAGAGCATGAAAGAGTCTCTGGGTTTTTGGTTGTAGTATTTTAGTATTGATTGTAAGATCATAATTTTATCTAATTCATTTTTTCATCAGCAATTAATTATTTTCCTTTTATAATCTATGAGTCTCATCCCCCACTTCTAGTTTTCTGTAAAATATATATATATATACATATATATATATTCATCATTTTCAATGTCCATGCGCATTTTAAAATTTCCATACTGGTCCAAATCTTCAGTTAGGTGAGCCTAATATGTTCAGTAAAGTAGCTTAAAGGAAAACAGCAGATTGAGAAGGCAGAATCCTGAACTGGAATTCAGCTTGCACAGTTGCTGTTGCTTCCTACTCACTACTTATTTGGATGTGTGGAAGTCCAGGGAACCTGTAGGTACCTGATAAACTGGTCTTCACTGTAATCGTTTTAGCTAGTACATCTGACCAATAAGCATTTATTCCTATTTTTCATTTGAAGGTTGTTATATGTGCATAACCAGCCATAGTTATGCACATCTTGGTGAAGACTAACTCTATGCATTCGAAATCAGTTCCCAAAATATAAGCGTTTCTTCTAGTACTTAAAAAATATTTGTATTCTTCAATTTTTAGTAAAAACATTAAATGAACCAACATTTGTTTCAATATCTAACTAATAATAGTAATGAGGCCTGTGTACTTGAACCACAGTTGAAATCATTTGATCAAATAAGATATTAAGTTTCTGAGAAGGCTTCTGATAATTTAATGTTTATACTGCAGTATATAACAGAAACTTTCAGTAAGAATAATACATACTGCTCTGATTGAATAAAAAATAAAATAGAAGAAATTAGAAAAAGATGGTAGAAGGTTAAAAAAAAAAATCAGAAAGGAAGTATCCATAACAGCAATTGTGCTTGAGTGGAATCAGAGTCTGAGACTCCCAGTCAGAAGCCTGTTCATTAGTGGGTGCTTTCTCCCTCATTGGCCCTTTCACAACTATCTCAAAAAATAAAATAAAAAATTGCTAATTGTTGTCATTTTTCTATTGTAATATTGAACCAGTCTTGACTGTTTACAACCTTCTATTTTTGCACGATAGGTTACAATATTAAAATAGGACGTTGGTTAAGCGCTTGACCATAGACCCAGAAGAAATGCTAATCGACCAAGCTTCTCTTTATCAGAGATATGCAGCTGTAGAAAGTAATGCAGATCTTGATTCAAGAAAGAGGAACCATGTTCCTCAACTTTAAAATCTTCTTACCTATCCAAATGTTGGTGGTCTTGATGGTACCTTATATTACCTAAGTAGATCTTTACTTTCCCAGTGATCTCCAGAATGTGGAATGAATCAAACTTTTTTTTTTTTTTTACGCGTGGATAAAGTGTGGTAATGATTAACTGCAAATATAATAGAAGCTTTTCATATGCCTCTCTGAGTAATACCATACAGTTGTGTTTTTTATCAAAAAAAAATATATATATAATAATAAAGGCAAATCAAAAAGCTAAGGAATTGCTACTAAATTAAGAAATACCTAGATGATGAGTGATTTGTTAAATTCCACAATTTTATATTTACAATTCTGACATACAGGCATACATAAGTACAAGAGTCAGCTCTCCAAGGATCCTCTTTCCTCATGAAAGCAAAGTTATTTTTAAACATCAGGGTACTTCATTAGTATTCTTACATAGACAAAGAGGCTAAATAAAGGGTATACAAATCTATATATACAAAATAATACAAAATATTACAGGAAATTTTAACAAGGAAGTCAAAAGGTCCTTGAAGCGTCTTTGGTGCTTCATTTGCATTGAGTAATAAGAGGAAAACCTCAGGAAAAGGAACAAAAGTGGATCCACTCCAGAGGCAGAATACTCCTAAATTGCTGCCTGTAGTGTTATGGCTGATAAATGCCCTAGAAAGTTTCTGAATAATGTTAAGGACAATAATTGATTTTTGCTTATGTTCCAGTTTTATTTTACCTTACCGATTATTTTCTTTTGTAATTTTGTTTCCAGTTTTGAAATCAAGAACCTCAATCATTGTTAGCTAGAGTATGATGCAGTCTGTGAAATATTAAGTAACTTGCACATGGTTCGCTGCAGTTATTAATCTACTTCTCTAGAAATTTTCATTTAAATAAGTCGTATTGAAGAAAATGCCTTGGACTGCCCATGGTAGTCTTGGAAATCTCTTTCTGAAGGGTATGGAAGATACTGTTGATCTGCAAAAATCACTCTGGTAGGAATAGCATGGAATGCCTGGACACAGATGTCTCCATTTTTGTTTATCAGTTTACTATTGTCTGAAGTGGGGCCAAAATCAGCTAGTCAGCTAAGGGGGGTTTGCTACTCATTGCATCAAAACGCTAAACAGCATTTGTCTCCTAGAGAGCATCATGTACTATGTGAATATGGTATTCAGGACTGTAGACTCTAGATATAGGAGTGTGATTTTTTCCCCAGTAAAACTGGATAAACAGAATTATACTCCATCGTTTTTGTACAGAGGGATTTGTCATAAGTTTTATTTTTTTGTGTATATATATATATTAAAAAATCAATTGCATTCATCAGCACTAAGCTAGAAAGGCAGGTTGATTTTTTATAGTATAAAATATAACATTTTCAGAAACACTATTTTATATGTCTGTTCACTGTAATATGTACCTCTTTTAACCTTATTAAATTCCAACGAGTGTCTTTTTTTTTTTTTTTTAAGGGTCAAGGGAGTAGTTAGTGAAGGACAAAGTAGTGTCTATCATTTCAATAAAGTAAAGCAAAAGAATCCTTCAAGTCATTTCTACTGCTAGATCTAATTTGTATGTAGCAGGTCTTGTGGGTTACCATTGTTATGAGAATTAAAGGACATTGGATCATCTAATTAGGATTTATATAAAAGTCCTGATAGGATAACCCATATTCACAGGACTTCTACTTCCTCCAACTTTTTTTTCCCACTTTTTTTTTCCCGTTCCTCAACAAAGCTGTCTTCCATTGCCGTTTGTTCATGCAGCTTCTGAAAGATGCTGATGACATTACTGAAAGCATGTGTGGTGTGTTTGGATTGACATATTTTACTGTTAAAGATAACGGATTTAAAATTTTTCTTATTGTGAAAAGCTATTCATCATTAAAGATGGATTATCATTACAGTACTTAGAGATCCTTTGTGTAATTTTTTTTTTGGTATATGGATTAAAAATAAGTGTTCAAAGGTACTGTACGTTATTTGGCTGCCTTTTTGTGTATGATTACAGAATTGAAATTAAACCTTTGAAGTACTTATCCAGAAAGCATACTATTTGCGTGTCTTCTATTTTCTTTAAAAGGAACTTAGTATGGATAAAATCAAAACCATGGAAAAGACAGTTAAAGTTGCTAAGTGAGAATAACACACCTATATGTCACATATGCATTTGCACGTCAGGGGTCCTGGCAAGAACAGACAGTACGTGGGCAGTCACACCACAGCTGTGTCTCAGACAAGGACTTCCCTAGGGTCTTGAACAGGCTGCACTTCCCTGTAGGTCCAGTGCCCTGTAAGGAACTCTGAAAGGAAGGGCCAGTTCCATGGTCACAGTAGCTTAAAGATAAGTCTTTTTTTTAATTTTATTTTTATTTGTGTGTGTCAGTTGAGTTTTAGTCCTTCTGGAACATTTGGTTAGTATGAACACCAGATTTGAATTCTTTGTTCTGACTGGAAATAACAATGCTCAAGTCCTGAGCGAAATCTGAATCATAGTCTTATTTTGTCTATATGAAAGTCAGGTAAATGACTGGTGCCATTCCTTTTGTGACAGGTAGTAAATTAAGCTAGCTGCAAAATTAACTTTGTCCAACTGCAAGAAGGAGAATAGGTCTACAGCTATTTTTAAAACTTTGTTTAAGAAGTGCTAAGTTAAATTGACTTAGGTTAGCTTTTAGGATATGAATAAATTCTAAGCATTTGTACAACTGAATATAATGTACCTTTTCTATCAAACATTCCAGTGATAATAGAAAAGGAAATAAATGTCAGCATGACAGCAATTCAGAATAAGCTGTTTGCAAGACAATAAAGAGACAAGAATTGCTTTACAAAAAGCACATTTCTCAGCTTCCTGCGATATTAAATTATTTTCACGTTAGTGCCAAAAAGGCAAAGTTAATAAGTATTGTCACACAAACTGTATTTTATCTTGTCAAACTGTTTAAGGTAGATCATCTTGTAAAACCAACTGTTATATTATGACTCTGCCTGCCTACTCTGACACAAATCCTCTCTCAGGTATTTTATCAATGTTGTCAACAACTTATTTGCTGTCACCAGGCAAGTTCTGTGTTACAATAGATCTCATACTGTTATAGTCAGTGGAGAGATATTGTGGTTAGATTTGACTCTTTTCTCTTTCCTTTTTCCTTTCCCACTCCTGTAGTTTAGATTTCCAGGTCTTCCAGAGTGGCATTTTCATAATGTTAAAGAAGCCAGAGAATTCACTCTTCAGCTGTAACTGGAAGCAAGGGCGATACAAAATCGTGGGTTTACCCCTATTCCTCCAAAGGAGTTTTAACTGTTTTCCTGGTATACTCATGAGATATCTCATTAGGGTGAGTTCCAGCACAGAGAGGGATCCCATGTTCTTTATTTGTGTGCATTAAATGCAAGTTTGGGTTTTCTTTAGCGTGTATAAACGGCCTTATCAGATGCTGCAATACATGATTTATCTTGCTATTGATGTAGTCATGATAGCCGCTCTCATGGACACCAGAAGAGCCATAGGAACTTGCCAAGTGCTCTAATATGTTAAAACAATCCCTGACAGGCAATACGTTTGATGCAGTAGTTAGTCATCTGCTTGCTGATACATTTAATCATCATTTTAGAAGTGGATTGATCATTTTTCAATGTTTCCTAAATTTGTAATTCGTTTTTTTGTTTGTTTGTTTGTTTTGTTTTGTTTTTGTTTTTTGTTTTTTTTTGGAGGTCAGGAGGTTCTGGTCACAACTACTGCCTTTTCTTGAAAGAAAAGGCTTTAGTTAGGACTACATTCTATGTGCTGGTTTTCATGCATTTATTTACAGAATCAATCTTAAGCTGTGTAACCTCAGTCCAAAAGCGTACTTATGCTTAATTTTTAGACCTCAGTGGCATTATATAGTTGTTTAAATAATGCAGCTAAGACTAACAGATGTAGAGAGGAATAGCGATTAATGAAAAGTCTGAGTCAAGCTTATACATCTTATGAGTATTTAATAAACAAAATTTAATTTAACAACAACAGAAAGTAGGAAAATTGATTTCCAAGTGTGCTTAAGTAACGTCAAATCTTATATTGGGGAATTTAACAAAGCTTAATGCAGTACAAAACCATTGTGTGACACTTGAAAACAAAACAAAGCAAACAAACAAACAAACAAAAGGTGGTGGTGAGAGGGCGGGGGAACTGGGGAGAAACCCCAAAACCCCAGCTCTGTGCTGGTGGACTTATTGGGTCAGGTACTGCAACCTTGATCTGAAGCCTGATGTGCTGCTCACAGCCTTCTCACTGGTTCCTTTAGTCCAGCTCAATCTGTGCTGTGGGATTAGTGTCTCTCTTAAAGGAAGGCTCACAGCCCAGCCTGTGTGCTTTCTCTTTGGACATTCTCTAGGCTTGGGTCTTTCCAAGCCATTAGCTTTGTATCAGATTGTGTACTTAGTCCTTTGTATGCAGAGTTTTGCTTTGGACTTCCTTTCTTAAAATCAGTCTCCCACTTAATGGGACTACATCCAGTTTCTATCATGACAGTGTAGCCCTGGCACCAAACAAGCAACAGACCCTGTGTGAGGTTACAAGCCTCTGCCCTTCTAACACTTAGTTCTAGCAAACAGCAATAATATTTACAGAAAATTTGCTTTGAGAGTTGTTTCTCAGCACAAAGCACTTAATAGGCCATTTACCATAACATTCAGTTCCTGTTTATCATATTAAAATTTTAAAGAGATTGAAGGTATTTCTTGAAGTCTAGCACTAATGCCTTTCCTTTGGGAAATAATTATTTGCTAAGAATCATCCATGCGTTTGATTTTGCATAAGACAAAGGAGTCAATGATCATCTTGGCTAATGGTAGGGGAAATACAAAGCATGACAACCTCAGAGACCTAAGAAAAGCCTTTTGTCAGACAAACTTACTGTTTTTTAATTGTTGAGTACCAGGCATAAAACAGTTGTGGTGTTGTTTTTTTCATTTTCTTTTTTTATGTTTTTGGCATTACCATATGTTTAGACACTTTGCTGAAAAAGACGTTTGGCATGTTCTGAAATGCACAGCAGTTGATGCAAGGTGTTGTAATGGAATGGATTGTTTTCCAAACCTTAATTTCTGCTATTCCATTTATTTACAGTAGCAATTCTGTATGTTTTCTTTGTAGTACTAGCATGCTATTTGCATTTATAGAATTGTCTAAGAATACTCCAAATATTTATTCTCTTGGCAGTACACTGATCTGTCACTTGTCAGATCAGGGAGCTGTTTTGTGAACTTGTGGCAATTTTATCTATAATTCTTCTGTTGGCAGGCAGTCTTGCCAGGCCACATTATGATTTCCTTGTGTGTCACCTTGTCATCTTCGAGTATTGCATAATAATGCAGCTCTCCATGTCCTTTTCCCACAACAGCCAGCTGAAAATTCCTTGCATCTGAGATGTGACTTGAGCAGTGCAAATGGTCAGCTTAGTAACAAAAGAAAAATATATAATAATAAAAAAAAGCATTCACTTTGACAACTATTTTGTTTTCTGTTCATTTAAAAATTGTTTTCTGATTAGACTAGTATATCCTGAGGAATGTTTACTAGTGAAATGTGTAAACTATGGAACCATATTTTAAGGTAATTCACTAATTTACATTTGAGTGTACTAAAACAGTCTTGTTCAGTAATACAGGCTGGTATGCACTGCTAACAACAACAACGAAATGCAGATTTCTCTAAATTTTGTAAGAATTTGCAGGTGTCTGTTTATTCAGATATATCTACACAAACTCTGGACTATGCTTCTAGGTTCTTACCATGGAAAAGGAAAGGGAAAAGTGGCTGATCTAAACTCACTTCAGGACTTGTCCTGCAGTTGCACATAAAACCTTCATATCCCCCATTCAAATGATATGGCAAAAGACCTGAGAGCTAAAATAGCTCCAATAGTTCTCCTACAAGGACCACAGTATTGTGTGGTTCAACAACAGAGTGGGTTTCCACACAAACATACAGCTGAGGGAAGCGTCGATGTTTGTCTTGGTCATGCAGAAGCAGTATACAGTTACATTTCCTATAATTTCTTGTATGTATAAAGGGTATTACAATTTTTTCCAAATTACCTAGAGGTGTAGAAGAAGCAGTGATGTTATCTTAATGTAGTGAGGTACAAAATAGCAAAGTTTGCCACTGGTTCAAGGGGTAAAGGCTTTGCCAGGCTATTGGGGAATTTAAGCTGTTGCCTGCCTGCCTGGGAGCCCAAGAGAGTGACACTGATATGGTATTAATCAGTGTGAAGTATAGTATGGTCTAATGTGAAATCAGGGCCTTGAAACTGCGCTTCCTTCTTCACATGCATAATAGCTATCCTCTTGAGCAGGGATTTGTTGGATCAGAATTAAAAACTGCAGGTGTAGCTTTTTAGCTGGGGAAGACTAATCTAATCTGTTTTATTCCTAATCCTAAACATGTTAATAATGTGATGTTTTTGCATCGACATGTAAAGATGTCAGGGAATAATTTGCAAGTAATACATAACAGATGGCCCTGAGCTTTTAAATTGCTTGAGGCTAGAACATCACTGTATTTTTTATATAAGGGATTGGTAGCTAGGGAGAAAGGAGACCCGTTTGGTTAGGAAAAATATCCCTAGATAAAACTAAATTGCATTTAACTTGGCTGCTTGCATACCAGTAACATATGAAAAGCAAAAGGCAACAGTAATAAATAGATTTTTTTATGCGCATATATTTGTTGGAAAAGGGAGAAGGAAACAGTTTGGGGATTGTTTTTCATTTGCAATGCTTGCAAGCTTAATGAAAAGAAAAATGAGATATGATTCTAAGAGATCCACTGTACAGGTTTTACTCACGAAAGCTTTATTGAAGGTGAGTAGAAAGAAAATAGTCATCAAAATATGTCGTTTTCTAGAGAAACATGCCGCAGCACGATCGCCTACTGAACATACCTAGAATTGATATAGGTCCTGACAGATCAAAGTCTTATGAATGTGCATAGTGAAAGAATAAGAAGAAACAGATTCCCCAACAGTAAATTTATTTTATAGCATATATTCTTGTGACATTGCGGATTGACTTAGAACTTTAATAAGCTTGTTTTCAATGAAACAAGAAAAAAAAATGCTTTTTAAAAAACATTGGCATGAGCTATTCATAATTTCTCATGTCACTAAATGGCACTTGGTAGCACAGAAGATTTTAGGAAAAATAGGGAAACATTTTGGTTATGTAACTGTTCAGAATGATAGAAAAATTATCAGGAAGGACCTCTGGAGGTCATTAGCCTCTCCATCTCAGATACAGGGAACATTCTGAAGGTGGCTGTGAGGAGAAATTAACTGCCAGGCGTTGGGTTCAAATTTCCAACGTTTTTGCTGGTGTTCCTTCTCTCACAACAGCAAGCAAACCAAAATGTTTATTTGTAAAAAGCAAATCAGATGATGATTTCATGTGGCAAGAAGGGTAAGGAATCCTTTCTATAGTCTGTTCACTGGAAAGTGATTGTTCAACTTTGCTCTGTGTTGGTGCAGCCTCACCTCAAGCACTGTGTGCAGTTTGGGCCACCACAATATAAAGACATAAAACTATCAGAGTTTTTGATGAGTATTTATACTAATTTTTGTAACACTCAGTTTTGATGAGTATTAGAGTGTCCAACAAAGAAGGCAACAAAGATGGTGAATGGGTGGATGTCTGAGGAGCAGCTTCAATCCCTTGGTTTGTTTAGCCCAGATAGGCTGAGGGGAGGCCTCATGGTGGCCTGTAACTTCCTCATGAGGGGAGCAGAGGGGCAGGCGCTGAGCTCTGCTCTCTGGGGACAGCAACTGATAGTCCTGAGGGAACAGCATGGAGCTGTGACAGGGAAGGTTCAGGCTTGATATCAGGAAAAGAGTCTTCACTGAGAGGGTGGTCGGACATTGGAATTGGCTCCCCAGGGCAGTGGTCAAGGCACCGAGCCTGCCAGAGTTCAAGAAGCGTTTGGAAAATACTCTCAGACATATGGACTACCACACAGTCCTGTGTGGAGCCAGTAGTTGGACTTGAGGATCCTTGTGTTTCCTTCCAACTCAGAATATTCTATGATTCTTGGAGGGAATTTTGAGCAACAAAGAAAAATGCTGATATATTTTGAGCAGTCTCCCAGAAATGAATTACACAAGTGTTCTTTTACTAGAGGATAGGCGTTCAGTTCATAGATGTATCCTATCATTGACACAACTGAAAGCCATTAACAATTTTGAAAGCTAAATTATGTATTGAACTTTCTACTTCATATTTTGATCATGACATAATTAAACTGTTGTGGGCACTGATCCTCCAGAACTTCATTCCTAATTCATGGCTGTCGTAGTGCCCTCTTAGTGGGACGTGCTGTTAAGTAATTTATCATAAGCCCCAAAAATGCAACCCCAGAGGCCAAGAACCTCTACTGTTTCATTGCCTTCTCTATCCTAGATACAGGTTCCAAGGAAGACATTTTTGTAATGTCCCAACTAAGAGTTAAGACACGAAGGGAGGAGGAAAGAACACTGAGTTATCTTCTTTTTCTGCTGTGCATCAGAAAGAAATCATTCATAGAATTTCCCTATCAGATTTGTGAATCTAGTCTGAGATGCAGGCTTTTATTTCAAAGTCCTTTTCTTGCCATATGTTTTGCCCTGCCTAGCACAAGTTGTTTGCATTACCTTGATGTAGGTATATTGTTTCAGGCAGTATGACTGACAACTTCCCTGCTGAAGGTGACTTTAACAAAAATATTCTTCAGAGTGCTTGGAAATAATCTATCAGAGTCAGCAGGAAGCAGGATTTTTCTGTCTGTCATGGAGGTGATGCTTCAACATTTTCTTTAGAGCAAGAACTTGTTACAAAAAAGAGGAAAAATTACTACCATTAAGTGATGATTAGAAAAGATCAAAAAGTTTCATTGCTGATAAAATCAAAATTGTAATATGAATACTCTCTGTATAAGTTGAAATATCAAGTCAAAACAAATAGTAAGTTATTTGAAAATGTAAATGTTTTTTAGAGTTAAAACCTCAAAATGAAATGAGAAGGTGAAGCTTATTATTTTTGACGTTTGCCTATTGAACCTCAGATGTTTTCCTTGAAACTTTTCAATTTATCAAAACATCTTCCCCCATGCATAGCCATATGAAATCATCACTTTTCCTATTCAGTTTAGTCCTCTGAACTATGGAGGACACAAAAATTGATTCATTCTAATTGGCCAAATAACACAGAGCATTTAAAAAGTCATTGTTTTCATGAAATTGTTGGATCATCTTAATTCAGCTATCTTCAGATCTGTCTGAACAAAATACAGAAAACATATAAAATGACAGGATATATTTAAAATAAGAGAACATGATATTCCACCGTATTGTAAGTAATTTTTCTACGTGATTTAATGTTCCAATATAAAACCCCCAAATCTGTGAAGCTTGTGCTACCGTTGAAGGTGAGTCTTTGGTGCAAATTGAGATTGTTAGGTGTTGTGAACTTATATCACCATTTGCTATTTAGTTTGAATCATTAGATACTCATTGAGCCAGCTGTACATTGTAACCACTCTAAAAGTTGTTGGGTTTTATTTTAATATGTTGTGGAGTTTGTATTTTTTCATCATCAGATGTTGCAGTATTTTAAAGGAAAACTTACCATTGATCCTTCCGGAAGTAGCTTTCATCAAATGTCTGCAAATTGTCAAGCTCTAAAAAAGAAAAGCTGTTACTAACTAAAATGCTATTAAAAAAAAAATATCTCAGGGCTACAGAAGAGGTTGGAACTGGTCTTTGGGAACAGGTCTTTCCTTTTAAATTTCCTGTTCCACTTGAATTAATAAGGTTGTTATTAAAGATAACAATCTGAGGAGTATAATGGAAACGAGTGGTATAAGCATTGTCCAGACTCAGCATATAACACTATATGACAATGTTGATCACTGTTTATGGCATTGATTCAGAAAAGACACCCTTAAGGATAAAGATAAAATTGAGGGAAAATGTGTTCTTCATAGAGGGGGGATTTGCGAAATAATGTCACAGAGCTTCTTAAATATATTAATCCCAGGAAGTATTCAAGAATGTGAAGTATGTCTGGAGTCTGGGAAGGATGCTTAGAAACTGATCTCACATTGTATTTTTTGAGACATGAACTCAGTGCACATCTTGAGCTCCTCCTTAGCCACTGAGAGATTCTGGTGTTAGCTGGTACAAAAGAACTTAAGGTTATCACTGCTCCTCTGTCAAATGCTAGACTTAGTTATCTATTTTCAGTTTCATAGTGCTTCAGTAACTTTGTGCGTACACTGGAGATGCCTAGAAGAGAGGGACATATCTTTGACATTAATTTCCCATTGTACAATCAGGGACCACCACACCAGCAGTCTGGTACAAAATAGCCACTGGTTCAGGAAGACAAAAAATTATATCAAGAACAAACGTTTGCTAAAGTCACCTTTGAGTTTCAACTTCTTAACTGAGTCAAGCTCTTCTCCGGAAGTCCCAAAGACTTGTTCTCCTAACTCTATTGCTAAAGATGATTAATAATAATAATAAAAAAATAATAAGAAATAAATTGGGTAAAACAGTTAAGAAAACAATGGATTTTATTCCAGGATTTTTGCCTTTTTTGTATTTCTGCTCAAATTCTCAACTTTTATCAGTAACAATTTTGTTATATGCTGCTTTTTAAAAACTGCAAAATAGATATCAAGTCCATACACATGCTTTTATATTTTCTGAAGATCAAGAACATATAGGTTTCCAACAGTTACACCATTTTCAATTGTATAAAGAATGAATGACATGCTAAAACTAGATTTTTTCAAAGACAATGAATTCAGCTATTAAATCTCATGGAAATTCATTGACTTGTGTCTAAATCTCTTAAATTTGTCTGTATCTATTACAGCCAGATTGACTAAACAGACCATAATAAACTTGGACTACCATTATGGTGAATTTTTCCAATAATGCAGATCTTAGAGTCCCTGAATACTCATTAGATGTGAAGTCTGCACACAAATCTATTTTTTAAATGCAGAAATGAAGTTGCAGATTTACATGGTATGTTGTAATAGAGTTAAAGGAGACATTACAGCCAATTGAAGGTTTTTTATTATTTCGTTTGTTTAAGACAGCTAACTAAGGCTTGCCTCTATGCTTGAATGATTGGCCATCAAACAGAAAGAGCCAGTTTGCACTGGGTTTAGAACTTGTAAAGGACCCTTCATGGACTTCTGTGGGCAACTGTGTTCCTTTTTACTCTCAATGAATGTCTATAGCATTCTGAAATTCCATAAATGGATAATTGTTTTTCGTTTGATGCCTCCAAAGTTAACTTGGGAAAAGGAAAATCACTTATTTCCTTCTCATCATGAGTGTACTGGAAGATACAATTATAGTTGTATGTTAAGTGCTGCAGCTTAATGCATTTTGGAGTTATAACTCCTGAATTTATATTGGTGTAAACTGAAGCAGAGTCAGTTCAACAGAGTTTTATTTATGGTAAAAAGCCAGAAGTTGATTTGCACTTGACATGGTTCTGTCTTAGGGAAGTTAACAGCTAATCACTTTGCTCAGGTTGAAATAAAAATAAAAGCCTAAATTATTGCCGGATACAAAAGGTCATGTCATTCAGTTAAAAGAATTGGATTAATCACTGTCCTGGTTTCAGGTGGGACAGAGTTAATTTTCCTCCTAGTAGCTGGCAGGGTGCTAAGTTTCGGATTAGAATGAGAAGAGTGCTGATAACATGCTGATGTTTTAATTGTTGTAGAGCAGTGCTTACACCAAGCCAAGGACTTTTCAGCTTCTCGCTCTGTCCTGCTAGCGAGCAGGCTAGGGATGCAGCAGGAGCTGGGAGGGGACAGACCCAGGACAGCTGACCCAAAGTGGCCAAAGGGGTATTCCATACCATCTGACGTCATGCTGAACAATATATAGGGGTGGCTAGCAGGGGTGGAGGGGGGGCCGGCTGCTCGGGGATAGGCTGGGCATCGGTCAACGGGTGGTGAGCAATTGCATTGTGTATCACTTATTTCGTACGCATTATTACTATTAATACTATTATTATTATTATTGTTATTATTTTCCCTGTCTTAATAAACTGTCTTTATCTCAACTCACAGACTTCACTTTCCCGTCTCTCTCCCCCATCCCGGAGAGGGAGGGGGGAGGGTGAGTGAACGGCTGTGTGGTGTTTGACTGCCAGCCGGGCTAAACCACAACAATCACTTTTTTCAATTAAAAGAAAGGAAGCACAGAACCAAAAACAAATAAATAAAAGGGATGCTTTCACACAATGGGTAACTAGATGGCACATATGTCTATTACTGGATGTCTTTAACAAGAAAATACAACATAAGTCAAAAACGGATGCAGCATTTCTGTGAAACATCTGACTTTTACAGAAGCTGACATCCTCAAATTCTTGAGAAGCTAAACAACCTGGCTTTGCTAAAATTAGGAGTTGATCTGTTGTGAGAGAGTACATTCCACATCTTTATATTTGTTTTCTGAGAGACTTTTGTTGTTTGCTTATGAGTTGCTATGTGTGTGCGGTGGTATGGTGGGGTAGTCCCCACCTTTTGAAGCATCTGGTGCTGGCTTTTGTCCAAGAAAAGATTCTGGACTGCGTGATTCAGTGAGCCCAGTCTGGCTTAGTGAGCTCAGCCACTACATTCCTGTAATGGAAGATATTTAAGACACGTATGAAGGAACTCATTTATTGTCAGGGTGTGAACTACATCCTCGTCATTTATTATACTGGCATGTTTAGTGTCAACATGGAACTGCATACCTCATAGCTTGGACAAATGAAAAAGTGGTCTCACAGGGGCACCAAGTACCTAAATAAATACTACTCTACTAAAAAATATCTTCCAATCCCTCTCTTGAGAAGTGCCCAAAATAAACTATGCACAAGCTGTTGCCTGTTCAGCCACAGGCTGAACTGGGTTAATTAAGAAGGGATTGTTGTGATGAACAGCATCCTCCCTTTCCCAGAGTTCAGGGAGATTGCAGCATGGTACAATACATATTTTCCTCAAATGCACAGGTAATGAACCCTGCAGGAGGAAAAAAATGTAAGCAGATATTCAATGGTTAGTTCTGCCTCTAACAGAGTACCAATTTTGCAAGTTGTATGGTATTTTTGTTCTTTGTGTTGCTATGTACTTGACATTGAGAGGAGATAAAACATAATTTACTTGTTGCCTGAGGCAAATTCAGCTAAGCTCTCTATCAAATAAAAATTCAGTACAATATTGTCATTGTTGTTCATATGTTTTAAATATGATGAAATATATTCAACCCTCAGAGTTTCTTTGTGGCAGAGAAAGTCACTTCAATATTTTATTTGAAATTGATAATGCTCTGTAAATAGCTATTTTAATGGGTGTCAGAATTTTAACCTCAAACTGTTTCCCATTTGGCTGAGGTTTTTTATTTCATATTTAACTGTATTCAGTATATGGATTTTCCTTCATTGCATTCAGGAAGGGAAAAATGTTTTCAAAGTAACTAATAGCTGCTTTTTTTTTTTTTTTTTTTTAAATTGTCATCAAATTGATACTTCACCTTGCAGTAGTGACAACAGCAAATATCCACAATAGATATTGGGAAGTAGGACTAGGAGAAAGGCATAAATACTAAGAAAAATAGGAACATTGATCAAAAAAGTTTGCTATCTCTTCGAGTTTAAATCATAACTGAAAGAACTAGATTCTAGGGAAAAATGAAAGATGTACAGAAAATCTACTGCTAAGATTACTGTGTGTACCCAAAGAGGCAGCTATGAAATAGGGAGGCAGGTAAGCTGTACTTGTTAGTACAAAATAGACACTCTGTAGCACTAGAATTAGTGAAAAAGCTGGAATGATCATGAAATTTGGGGTACAATGGAATTTAACAAACCAATTTGATAAAGCTGACAAAGTATGCCTGATGCCGATCATTAGGGTAGGACATGTTTTCCTAGTAAAGAGGAATATGGATGCAGTTTAAAGACTAATTTAAAATTTTCACTTCTGATGAAGTAAAGACCCGATAGCCAATTTCTTAGTATCTGTTGACAAAAAGTGACAAGGCAGGTGAGGAGGTTTAGTCACACTGAAATTGGCTGCTCCTCATGTTCTTAACTGAAGGACACTCAGCTTACCCTTTGGGCCTCTACCACCTCTGGGATAATTCATTAATGTCATCAAATTATGTAGCTTGCTCTCTTCCTTTTTATGCCAGAGCTGATTTCAGACTAATCCAACAAAAGATTCATGAGAGGGTAGATATTAAAATGCTTGTTAAAAGTGTCCAGTTTCAATGAAGCAGTTCAAAAGCTGAGGCAGACTTAACAAAGATGCAGTTAGCTAAAAGTGCTGCGCTTTACTCCTGACAAGGCTTGACAGCTGACTGCTGATTAAACGTTGCAGTCCTTACCCCAGGAAGCTCTGAGTCAGCCTAGAATTAGGAAAAATCTTCAAAGCAGTCAGAACTTCAGAACTGTGCTTTACAAATGAGACACTGGATATGTAATTCAAAACAGAAAAGGAAAAGAATACATGACATATTTTGCAGATAAGCTTGAGCACAGGAAGCTGACTTTGACAGACAAAGTATGCTTTTCCTGACTGATGCTTCAGAGTACCAGTAGATGCTGCAGCGCATCATAGCAAGGGTCGCGACGTTTCTCTATCTGGTGAGAAAAATCTTTTTAAGTGAATTTGTCCACCTAGTGCTGTGTCTAAATGACACCTACATTAAAAAAAAAAAAAGTTTTTTTTTCCCTCCTTGCAATTTTAGCATATTTTGCACTATGACTTAGTGAAGTACAAGAAAACAATGTAGAAAACAAGGTAAAGTTTTATTTTTCTCTAGCTTACATTGATTAATGTTTTTAAAGAGCATAATGACAAGAAAGTGAGGGTAATCGACTGGCAAAAATTGGGGGAAAGAGTGTTATTGATATTCCTATATAAATGGCAAAGGTATCAACGTCATGAATTCATTGAAAAATATTGCTGCTGTTAAGGGCACAATCAGGTGAGGAAAAAATACAAAAAAAAAGGTCTTCTGGGTATGTTCAGAATCTTACGTGTTTGGAGAGAAATGCCCATTTTGTGGCATCGGATTGAAAATTCTGTTTGTCTTCAACAAGGAAAATACATATTTCCTTTGCAAGTAAAGTGAAAATGAGACCTCTTAGTATTGGCAAAATGGGGATTATTGAATAATGAGAAAAAGAATCCCCTTTTAAATCAGAAAATCCTGATATTATTAAGAAAAATATCTAATGCTGCACAGAGTATAATACCTTCTTTCTATTATCAATGGTACTGTCTTTCATGGAACTTTGTGATCATTGCCAGAAAAAGGACAACCAACATATCTGTTTTAAAAAGAATATGCTTCAAATCAATTTACATAGAACCAGTATATAGGTAGTTGAGCTACTTGACAATTCCTAATCCTTCCTGCCTTATATAGCTAATTAGATCGATTTCCTGATGTTGAATCTACTGTTCAACACAGGTTATATCTTTAAGTCTGTTAAATAACGAATTTCCTTTGAAAGGTTAACTGTGATTCTGAGGCCTAAAACTCAAAGATTGTTAGTATCTTTTAGGAATAGACTCACTTTGTGACCCTAAATATAATTTAAGCATTGTTATAGCTGAATGAAAAAAAAAAATGTTAAGTGGAATAAGCATACCTTTGATACAGAATGTACTAGTTCGGTAGCTGTAAGTATTCATAAAGATGCACCTGCAGCAGCATGTAGAGCACCAACTTTACGGGGAACTGGCTCCTTATGTATGAGGATATTGAGGGACTCCAGTGGAAAGTGATGAACTTCCCAAATTTTCTAGCTATTTAGTGCCAGTGCTTTCATTTAGATCATTTCTTCCAGAATGCCTTGGAATCTGAAAGTCTTCCCAACCGTCCCTTGTCATTTTTGCACCAGTGCTGTAGGCATGAGGTTCATACACCCCTTTGAGTGTACATTCAAATTTACCCTGCTGTAAGCAGGTGAAATAGGAATTTAAACCAAAGATCTCAGTTGTTGAATTAATTCATAGAGAATTAAAAAAAAAAAAAAAAAAAGTTTTAATGCGGATAAATTGACCAGTACAGATGATTAAAATCATAGAACCATAGAATGGTTTCAGTTGGAATACACCTTAGAGATCACCTAGCTCCAGCATTCCTGCCCTGCTCAGGGACACCTCCCACCAGACCAGGTTGCTCTAAGCTCCATCCAGCCTGGCCTTGAACATTTACAGGGGTGGGGCATCCACAGCTTCTCTAGGCAACCTGTAGCTATGGCTTCTTTATTGTGGGGTTCTACTTTAATTCTACAAGTATCATGGGTATGAATACTGTTTACTTCAGATACATTCAAGGAATTTGTTTCTGAGACTTTGTTGCCTACAGCTGGATTGCTGTTAGGTGTGTGGAATGGAATGTCATAGTAGAACTTCACTCCAAAGTTAGGTGGGAAAGTTCTGGGATGATAAGTAAAACAAAATTTGCTAGGAATATTAAATCATAGTTTTAGCATTGTTTAGTCAAGTTTGCTTTCTGAAAATTGTTATTTACTGATTTAACATGCAATCAAAATCAATAGTCATGCCCTTCAAAACTCTACTTACTGGGAAAATTAAAAAAAAGATTTTTCTATGAACAATTCTATGTTTATTTTAATTGTATTTGCCATATATATATCATACCTTTATTTTGTGTTTCTTCCTGTTTTACACACTGGAGCCTTGGTTTATGGTTTGTGGTTTTGGATAGTTTAGTACTGGAAAAAAGGCAGTATTAATGATAGCATAGATAACATGAAGAGTAACTTTTTTGGAGACGAATCAGTGTGAAAGTTGGCAGATGGATTTTTTTTTCCCTCCCAAATTCACACTTATTTATTGCAGTGATAACCAAAAGCCTTGTAAACTGAGTTGTATTGGATTTTCTTCACATGTTTTTTTATTTCCCATGAGGCAAATCCTCAAAGAGCCTTGATATCTGCATGCAATCCTTTATGAAAGGCAAAAACAGGAAATGAATAGTTTTAAAGTTTGCCAATTCTTGTGGGATTCATATGAGTTTACTAGACCCATAATGCTGTACTTTAAGTATGAGTAGCTTCAATTTAAAATACAAATAAAATCTAAAAGCAGGATATTCAGTAATTACTATAATCCCAAACTCCTGTAATTATGTGCCGACTGCTGTTTGGAGTTGAGGAGAGGTTCAGTGTCTTTATGAAACAGCAGAAGTTCCAAAATAGATCGGTGCTAAATCACACATCTTTTTAACACCGTTCTGACATATATTAGAACTCAATGGTACGTAATTCTTGGATTAGAAAATTAGGGGTAAATGCTTTATTTGTCTCACTGTTAGTCTGCTATGGGTATGAGTTAGACAGTGCTGTCTACCCAAGAAAACCCTTTTTTATTGTTGTTTTTGTTTTTGTTTGGTTTAGCCATAACCCATGGCTAAATATACAGAAATTAGAAATCAGGAAACTTCTTGTGTTTTGTGCAGTTTTTTTTTATTGCTTCCCTAGGTAAAAATCTATCTGTACTGTTCCTAATGACCTCCTTTGGTTTTGAAATTTTTTTCAGAAGAGCAAGGAACTGGAGACTCAGTGACTTTCTCTGTGAAGAATTTTCTTGTAATTTTACCTTAAGGAATTTATATGGTAAACGCTTAGCCTCCTGATATCCACTAAATGTTGATCTTGATGGGAGTCTTTGTCTCTCTTTGTTGGACGAGTCCCTTCCAGCCTGGATTACTGTACTTCAGTTGTTTGTTAGCTGAATTTAGACTGAGGAATTCATTTCATATGAGACAAAATACACTGCCATTTTCTCTGTCACTGAAACTTCTGTGAAGTACACTCCAGTGGGTCAACGTAGACCACTTGGTCAAGGGTAATGCCTGGTGAGTGGAATCTGGCTACTGAACAAACCTTCAGATTTCAGGCAAAGTCAGAAAACAGTTCTATGAAACACCGCAATGTGTATGTGTGTATATATTTATATTTGTTTTATGGCTTCAACAACAGCCATGTCTGTTACTGCTATGCCACCTTTAACCAAAATAATTTCTCAGGTCCAACCTTCATCTTTATTATTTCCTGTCATGAATGTTTCTTGGCAATTGACTCTCAAATGTTAGAAAGCCTTGCTTGAAGGAAAAAAATAATAATAATAAAAATAATAATAAAAAAAAAATCCAGTGTATTTTCTTTTTACACTGAGCTTCTTTCACGCTGTTTTTTCAAATAGTCTTTGGAAGTTAGTCAGTCATCTGTAATAAAAGCCAATGAAAGGCGAGATGTAATTCCCATAAACTCTTTGAAAATGATAGGCCTAACTACCCAGTTTATGTGCAACTTAAGACACTTGGGTGTTTTAAAACTCTATTTCCTTTCAAACCAGTAACATCACTTTCTATAGCTTAGAGAGAGAGATGATTTTGAATGTCTCACAAAATTGCAGAAAAGGTGCTTCTACCACAGATTTTGTGAAATACTGTGGCAACTCAGTATTTAAACACAATTTAAAATGTACATTTTGTTTTATTTTATTTTACCAATATCAATCTGACAGCTACACTCAGTAAAAATTGTGGGTGTCTGTCTGCAAGAATTGCATGTCATTTCTTTGCAATTTTTTCATTTAGCCATATGAACATTTGAGTTGAACCGACGACATCCATGCAGTAAGTAAACATCGCTGACATTCACTGGGTATGAAAGTGGTCTTTAGGGAAATAACAGATGAGTTAAGGAAATGATCCAAGTCAGGTAAATGTGTGATAATTTACTGAATTAGTCTCGAAAGGAAATTGTAACAAAAGCTTGTTGGCAGAGCCAGAGAAGCCCCTATTGCAATAAAATAGTAAATGGAGTCTGTTGAACAGTGTAAATAATAATTTAATCACAACTAGTGAAAGAATAAAGAACTACCCTGTTATAGAGCCAATTGCCTGAGCTACAAAAGTTTTGCTTATAGAGTTTAGATACTTGACTTGAGGAAAAAAAAAAAAAGGCAAGAAATACTGTGGATGCTTTAGGTATTACTTGCCTGTCTTTTTCACAACACTTTGTGTAAAGATATATAGGAAGTAATGATATAACATGAAATATTGTGAGCTGATAACTAATGATGGATCAAATTATTGTTTATCAAATTTCTGAAAGTGTCAGAAAAAGTGGTATATGAGGGTGTTGTGGCTTAAGCTGCTTAAGGAGCTTAGGCAGCTCAGCACCACAGTGTTCACTCCAAGATGCATCCCCAGTGGGGTAGGGAGGAGAATCAGGGAAAAAAGAAATATCAAAAGCTTCTGGGTTGAGATAAAGACAGTTTAATAGGACAGAAAAAAAAAAAAAAAAAAAAAAAAAAAAGAGAAATAACAATAATAATGATAATAATAGTAATAATAATACATACAAGTCAAGTGATGCACAGTGCAATTGCTCACCACCTGCTGACCAATTGACTGATGCCCAACCCATCCCTGAAGAGCGGTCCCGCCCCGGCTCCCACCGGCCATCCCATATAGTTGTTCAGCATGACACCACATTGGATGGGACGTCCCTTTGGCCAACTGGGATCAGCTGTCCTGATTCTGTCCCCTCCCAGCTCCTCATGCTGCCCAGCAGGCAGGGCAGTGTGAGAAGCTGACAAATCCTTACACAAGCAGTGTAAGCGCTGCTCTGCAACAATTAAAATATCAGCATGTTATCAATGATATTCTCATCCTAAATCCAAAACACAGCACCATACCAGGTACTAGGAGGAAAATTAACTTTATCCTAGCTTCCTAGCTGAAACCAGGACAGAGGGGCAGTCTGTTTCCTTTTGTCAGCTAGGGTAAAAGAAAAATAAAAAAATACTAAAAAAAATCCTGTCATTTTGGCTAGTGTTCTGAACATCCATGATGCCTCTCTAGAGGTTTAGTGTGCTTGTATGGCACAATGCTGGCTGGCCCAAGATTTCATAAGTTGCACAGGGGCATGTAACAGGCAGACATTCAAAAAAAGTAAATAAATGTCTTATTTAGGTTCTTAAGGGATGAAGGGATTTCATTTTTACTGATTAAAAAACAAAACAAAACAAAAAAAAAAAACAGAGAAAAACATCTACTGTTAATTCTATCTGCTATTACCATTAACTAATAAAAAGAGGAAAAAATAAACAGTGTACTGATGACATAAAATTTTCAAATAACCCATAGCTTGGTTTGAACTATTAGTTTTGTGAAGATTATAGGTGATATTCAAGGAGAAAATATTAAATTGTTTCATTAGTTTTATGTCTCTGTTTCCAGGTTTAACTGAGTTATGATTTGATGAGTTTAACACAATTACTCGACTGATTGTTGCCATTGGAACGCAACCACGTTATACATCTAATTTTATAGATTATTTTTTTTTTAGTTGACTTGGTATTATGTTGTGATAAAGGGTCCTTTCACATTCTTGTAAAGTAGTGAAATAACTCAACCAGTGAAGTAGTAAAAAAGAGAAGAGCCTTCTAGGTGAGACATGTTCTCCCTTACTTGCCTTTGGATTTTAGAGTACCAACTTATATATAAACTATATTTACTATATCAACATCTAAATAGAATAACCATGTTCTTGCAGAAACCAAAGCAAATTCCTGTGTGGATTACAGACCCCTAGCAACTGTGACTTCAGCTAAACACAACTGTTCGATTCTGTTTTGAACACAGTTCTCATAGATTTTTCTATTTGCACGTGAAACCTGATTGAATTATATACCTTAGTGTTTTCTTATTCCCTTTTACTGAAAAATAGGTGAAAGGAAAATTAGGTTTGATTTATCTTGTGCTTACAATTGAACAGAACTGGCTATGGAAATTTCGGCTCACATCTGAAGGCCATTCAGGCTTACATCTGAAGGAAACAGCCTAGAACCTGCATCTGTAATACAGCATAAAACTCAGTGTGGTTATATCTAAGTTTTTAAATTTTGTCGTAGGTGCAATTTGAATTTTGTGTGTGTAGGTGTGTAATAAAAATAAGCCTTAATAAAAATGAAGAGAAGAAAGTGACTTTCTTTCCTTGCATCTCACTTCTGTGAGCTAGTCCTTGGAATGCCTTTGTGATCTACAGCTTTTTCTGTCGTTGGAGATATTTTACATGAGTTTTGAAAGACAAAAACATAATTATTTATGAAGCACTCTTAAGTACATTTTTAAAAGAAAAACCATGGATTCATAAAGAGTTTATATGGAACAAGGTCACTACAGCTATGCTGTGTGGAGAGAGACTTTAGAGATAATCAGTTGACATAGGAAACCTTCAAAGGCTGAGGAGCAATAAACAGAGGGAAATGAGAATGAGGAAAAAAATGGTTAAAAGTCTAAAAAGCAATATAAAAATAATCTTGATATAAATCAAGAAATGAGGAGTAAAGGATTAAATGGAGAATGAATAAACTACAGTTGAATGTAAAAGAAAAAATAGAGCTGGTATAAAAGAGGCATAGAACTTTAGGATGTGGTGAAAGTGAAGTATGATATGATGAGAGAGAACCTATTTCAAAAAAAAAAAAAAGGAAAAAACAATAGTGTTGTGGGAGCCTAGTCGGGACAGAAGGAAAAGAATGATTTGATTTTTTGGGGATAATCAGTAAGTGATGGAGAAGTAATATGTGACGGCGGTTTTAGTTGATTGGCTTTGAAATTTAAAACTGGAAGAAACCTCCTGGATTGCTCAGTATAATCTTTCTATTTTAAGCAACCACATCATGCTATTCCTTGTCTAACCTGTCTTGGAATCTTCCTCTCCCTAATGAGAAACTGCCTAGAATTTCATTGTTCTGATTGTTAAAAAAATCTTGTAACATTCAGACTAAATGTATTCATGGCATAGATTTTGTAAGCAGCTCAGGGCTACATTAAGCTGTTGAAGTCAATTGATGCACCACAGGTGAAATAACTGAATGCCTAGTGAGGAAGTAAACAAGCCAAATAATAGGATATTATCTATTGGTATGAAAAATGAAGGAAGAAAATGGGAAATGTATGCTTGCTTTCAGTAGTTGAAAAGCAAGTATTGTAATTTATTGTTTTATTATTCTTGACATTCTTTTAACCTTATTTAGCATTATAGGGTTCATTAAAGGCTACTTTCAGAGTATAAGAGTCTGAAAGAAGAAAATACTTTGTTTGGTTTTGGTTCTTAAGTCTCCGGTAGAAAGAAATGATTATTAGGAACAAAGAAATGAGTAGGAATTAGTTATTTATTCTTTTTTTTTTTTTTTTTAATTTAAAAAGCATAATAAGTAACGCTGGAAAGTACTAACTTCCTGACTAGATTTTGTGTAGCTATGATACTGTACTGGAAACCTTTTTATCTACTTTTCTTATATTAAGAATTCTATATTTTCTTTGTGGATTTAAAAAATTGTGGATATTCCTGAGAAACAAACGTAAACATCTTAATTATATGATTAATAAAGAGCATCTGTGAACTAGAAGTGAGGATATAAAACAATATTTTAGATTTAAAATAATTTAGCAAGATGCTTAGATGGCGAACTTCTAGTAGGGATGACTCTGTCTTGCTGAAGCACAAAAACTTACAGCAAACTATATTTTCCAGACTTCATAGTGGCAAATACCAGTAGCATTTAGAGTGTTATAGTCCTGGAAGTAATAAAAGGGACATACTGTTCCCCAATAACTTTTGATTTTTGGAGAAAAATTTCTCCATGGGTTTACAGAGTAGCATAGAGACAGAAACTGCCCTAGGCTAAACCCAAGAAGTTGTCAGAAAGGTTTTGGAAAGAAGTGGAGAAGTGTCTGTAATAGCCGTAAGGATGTCACAACCACAGGGAAAGATGTGACTACAAAATCAGTTGGATTACTCAGTTACATCCCAGTTGCTTTGGAAAATTATAGTAATGCTTCCTGTGTCAACACAAAGGTGGAACAAAATAATTTGATAGTTTTTTTTAAATCATTAATTGTGTAATAAATATTTTACAAATCTTTTCTTACTTTATGGGGTTTTCAGCACGTTAGTCCTGATTACTATAAATATGTTCATTAATTCATTAGGCTGTTTGGACAAACATCAGTGTTAAAATTCTCTTAAACTTTTCCTCAGCTGTCTGTTACCTATGATGCAAAAATGGGCAGCTGAATGAGGTGGTACTCTTACTGTAAGATAAGTCAAAGGCTAGTTACATTTTTAGGCAAAAAATGGTCATTAATTTAATTTAGCATAGACTTCCAATAATATTATTCATTTCTATAACTGAAGATACTTAAAATAAGAAAATATTTTCAGATACTAAACACCAAGTAGCAGCATTCACAAGCATTAAGTTATAGATAGTGTATTGTTTATAATAAATGTCCTGAGAGAATGAATGTCCTGCTCCCACAAGGACGTGTATTATGTGAGTAGATCTACTGAAGTTGTGTTTAAAATTCTCTAATTCATTTTCACTTACAAAATCTAAGTTTTAAATTCAATTTAACAAACTTTTTAAAATATCCTCAGAACAGTCTCTGTTAACAACTGAATAGGAATAAAGGTTTTCACTCTTTTCTGTTGTCAGGATCTTTATAACATTTTTAAGTGCCATTTCATGTTCCTTCAGATGTTATTCCATTTACAGCAGATAATATTAGATAGTCCAGTTTTCTTTAAAATTTTCAAGACTGATGCAGGAGGGATATAGAAAATGCAAAGAAAACAATCTTGCTAATAGTAGGATATATTAGATTATTGAAAATACTCTCAACAAAGCAAATTAGTACCTTACATGAAGCTAAGAACCGAAGACCATTTCCAGAAGGTTTCCTCTAAATAAAAAGGGAAACTTTTAGAGCTGAAGACTAATTTTGGATAAAGATTTAGATATTTGTGGTGGAAGTCAGTAGTATAATGGCAAACATCCAACAAAGAAACAATGGCAACTTGTAGGATATCCATCACATTGCAAGATTCTTTTTCATTCAGATGCCTGTCTTCATCACCATTCAATTAACTGGTACTTTATTTACAAAAAAATATAGTGTTTTATGATGAGTCCTTAAGGTTTTGCTAGCTGCAGTATCTATGTGTCAGCATAATCAGACAGAACAGTTATAGAATGTGCCTAAACAGATGGAACATTAAAAGAAGTATAAGTTTTAGTTGTACATCATGCTAGAAAAGATGAAGAAAATGGGCATAAAACCAGATGCAGCTGTTGAGGATTCTACATGGGATTGAATTTCTTTCTTGTGCTGTTATATCTGGAATCCTTTAGAGGATTGTAAGAGAGATTTGTATCTAGAATTTTACCTGCATAAAAATAGTTTTTGTTGTTGTTTTTTTTGGGGGGAGGGAGGGTGTACAATCTGGGACTGAACATTTACCTTCTGTAAATTCTCTTGATGAATTATTTTAATAACTTAAAAGCTATTTAAACATTAAATTCTATTTAAAAAACTTAAAATCCCATGACTTTGGCTAAGTGGTTTATACTAGTACTGGTATAATCTATAATGCAGGCTTTCCAATCACAGGTGTTTCATTTACATTCACCTGTCTTGCTCACTTTTAGTATTTGTGGCTATCTATCATGCTGCTGAAAAGCTGAAAAAAATATATATTTCAAAGAGTTATATAGTGAAATTCAGGAGCTCTTCTTGTTGTTTTCATAAATGACCACTAAATAGATTGTCATTTTTACAAGTAAGTCAAAGTGAAGTCAAATACTCAAGTCCAAGCCTGAAGAAGTAGTATAACATGAGGAGGGGAAATAAATGTAATCAAAAGAATACATCTTCATTCAATTTTGTGGTTATTGGGATCAGCTGGAAAAGACAAATTAGCCTTAAATATGCAGATCATCAAGATTTTATGATTTTAGTGCTTAATTCATGATCCAAAACTAAGCAACAGTAAATGCACCATCTGGATAGTTAATGATTATAATCTTTTTTGAGTTCCGTTGCTATGCTTCCCAAAGTCTGTTTTTCTCGTTCGTATCCCTTTGTCAGTCAGTGTTAAAGTCATGTGGTTATTTAGGTTATTTAGGTTATTTAGTGTGGTCATGTGGTTATTTACGACTTCATTTTGGTGAGGAAAATTACAGATAATGTTAATTACTTCTAGAAAATTTGTAAGGCTGTCTCTTCTGTGCATTGTTAACATTTCAGCATGTGCCACCTAAGTTTTTTTCAAGATCTTCTAAAAACATTGCAGAGGATTGGGAAAAGAACTCGGCTTTGTATAAGTCTCTTGCTGAAAGATCTGGAAACGAGCTGTGATGACTCTGATTTTGGTTCATGACCCATTATTCCCTTAGTTCAAGCACAGTAACTTCTAGAATTTTGCAGGAGGAAATAATAGTTTATAGCTATCACTGACAGCACACTATGCAGAGCATGATGAGTTTTGATATATTTTCCTTGGTCATAGGCAGGCTAAAATTGTTCTCAAATAGCAGCTGGAATGTGTAAGCAGGGTGAACTTCAATCTGAAGAAATAAGAAATATGTAAAGCATTAGGTGTATGATAAAAGAAGTCACACCTTTACCAGTGGCAGTGTCTTTTCTCACTTGTTATATATAGCAAAATAGATGCGGAAGAAAAGGTCCGTGACTTTAGGATGCTGTATCCAAGTTTGTGTGATCCACATTTAAAACTTCCCTAGAAACTTAGAATATGCAGTGGGATGAGATTGGTTGAAAGCACAGCTAGAAGATAGCTTGAAGAGTTAGACAAGGTTCATCATAGAGTCAATTCACACTTAAAGACTTTCTAAAAAAGAATTTCTGAAAGCATGCCTTTTACTTTATTTCGCGTGGAGAATGATATTCTGAATTGAGCTGTGTAAACCACTAGAACTGTAAGAATTATTGCTGGAGTCTATCTCGTCTAACTTTCCTGTCTGTCTGTAGCTGTGTTAGTTATACTTTCCTGTGTAACTGTCTAACTGTTACTCGTATATAGACTGTGTATTGTACTTTACCTGCACATTTGGAATTTTGTTGATGTTTGCTGGCTACCTGTTTCTGTCTCTTGCAAATGAAAAATTACTCAATTCTCTCTACACACAGTTGTCAATGCTTTTGACTTGTGTATCAGTCTATTAATTCAGGGAGCTATGTGCCTGCGGACTAAAGAGAAATGAATGGAGAGAAAGATCTGACAAATTTTGTGTAATTTTAGTTGTTAGGAAAAAGCTTTTGTTACTTTAGAACCATTAATTATTTTGGATTCTAGCTCCTAGGCACTTAGATAGTTGTTTGGCTCTGAAAGATTATTAGAAGAAGAAAAGGCTTACTGACTGTCATTTTCTTAGTTTCAACTGCGAGAAAACTTTGTGAAATGTTTGAGCTAACCTTTTATAATGCGAAACAATCATGTGGCTAATGATGGAATGACAAGACTGATTATATCACAAATTAAAAATGTAATGAAAGTGGGGAATTTTTCAAGCCTGCTGGCATTTTACTGCTATGTACGGAAGCACAAAAAGTATATTAGCCACTAACATATAATTTTTATATAAGAGATTAAACCTGTATGTTCATGGCCCATAATTACTAATAACTTTTCAAGCTGAAGGAGGAAAAAATGATTATTTCTCTTTAAGACCCATTTTGACCAAAACTTATGCAGGGTGTTGTGGTTTTTCTTTTGTTTTTCTTTTTTTCTTTTTGAAGGTATTTACCATTTCCTGCATTAGTAAATGTTCAATTCCTCAGCCAATGATCCTGAATTTTAATAAGTGAATATCTTGAATTTGAAACACTAGTGTGTGCGTCATACTTTTATCTACTGTTGCAACCTACTCTTCCAATCTGTAAGACAGTAGCTTTCAAGAAGAATCTGAAATTTTCAGCAGTAGCTATTGTCTGAATCCGGTAAACATTTATTTCTTCTCCTGCAGCTATGAACTTCAAAAAGAAAGAATGTGAGAACAAAATATTAGATACTCTTCGAATCACCAATATAGATTTCCTTTCATATATACAGACTTAAGCTTAAATGAGGAAATTGTAAGTTATCATATATTAATGAAACCAAAAATCAGAAGCAAGAATGGAGGCTTAAATGGCAGTAGTTTGCTAATATGGTTAGACAACCAGGAATATGCTTTGCTATACATGTGAATAACTCTGATATCCCTGTCTTTGGGTTACACATTCTTGTGTTTGTTCTTTCCTTTTTAGGAACCTGTTTCTGTCCCCATGGCATTATGTACATTAAAGGAATCAAAACTATTCCAATCATTTCCTCCCGGACAGCTACAGAAGAGCTGAAGGGAACAGTGCATGCTTCATGTGAATGAAGAACATTGCTGATCCACAGCTAGGTAAGACGAAAGGAAACTTTCTATGATACATGCTTCTCAGCCACAACTCAGAGCAGTCAGTATCAACCCAGGGGCAGGTCCACCCACTTAATCACTTTTATATTTTATAATTTATATACACTGTTGCAGCTGCATATATTTTTTTTTCCTTTGCCCAATCTATACTTACCTATTAAAGTCTATAATTCTCGAGTCTAGCTTGATTAAAGAATCAAATTTCTGTCAGTGATCTTCTGATTCTCATTATGTCTATTTACCCTTGCACTTAACAACGATCAACAGTCCTATTAATGGAAGTATTGTGTCTTTGATTTTGTTCTCTTTTTTCATCCCCGAAATTTGTATGTAGCTTTCCTATGAAGCAGATCATTCTTATCTGTTATCACACCTACAAATTTCTTTATCTGAAACTTGCAAGCTTAAATTTTCTGTGCTCTCTTTCTTTTTCTGCAGAAATAGGAAGCCAAATAGGGGAAAATGAAAACAAGTGGCTTTGAGAGTACAGATCTGCTAGACCTGGAAAGTATTCCTAGCAGGAATGCAACTTCTTTAGTCAAAACTGTCCTATTACTAATTAGCATATTCTGAATCCGTCATGGGCGTATATTGTGTCAGCAAAATGAGTTTTCCTGAAACAACTGTAGTGACTTAATTGTTCTTATATCCATATTAGAGACTGTCAACTCCTCATGTCACTGTTCATCTACGTATGCAAATAAAAGCTGGTAAAGTAAACATGGCTTGAGGCCAAGGATATAGAGAAGTAGGTTGCAAAAACATTAGTACTGTGTTCATGGGATAAATATGTTAACCTAAAATTTGTGTTGGCTTTTCATTTGAAAAGCTGTGACACCAGCTGAGTTTGGGGCAAAAGAAGTTTGCCTGGGAACCAGGTATAAAATGCAGTCATGTGAACTGGTAGACAGTGTTTTTCCAGTGAAGAAAATCAAAACAGCTGAAGATATTCTGACATCCACTTTCTCAAAATTTTTCCCTCAATTCTTTCCTATAGCATCCAAAACATGGCACCCCATGGGCACACTTTTTCTGATTACATAGGATAACGTAGATAGCATAGACTGCTGTGAAGAGTCTGCTTCTCAGCAAGTTCTCTAATACATTAAGTAACTGGACCTTTAATAATGTGATGATCAAAAATCATGACTAATTGAAGCAATTTGCCATACTGAAAACTTCGGATAATCCTGGGATGCCAAAACAGGTAGAACAAAGTTCTTCATACGGCGGTTTTCGATTTGTGTGCAGACCACTAGAACGTTTTACCAGTGATTTCTTAGAATGACTTTCTCATTTTTGGTGTTCTCTTGATTCCTGAGAAATATGGTACTGTATTGTGGAATAAAGAGGCTGTGAAGAATCCAAAACTGTGTTGATGCAGGATGACATGAGACAGGAGGTACTAGACTTTAGCCTGCTGAACAAATATTAGTGAAATTTCTCAGCAGACCTTTATAAAAATAATCTAGCCTGGTTTAGATGAAATGCCAACAATTTGAAATGCCTTTGCAAAGGAAATAACAGATTCAGTTGATTACAGACTTAGGGTGAATAATGGAACAAGTTTGATATGCTGTTCCCTACTAGATATCTTGGGGGAAAAACAAACTGTAACACTGAAGGTAGTCTAGAGCATGTACTAGATTAATGAAATACGCAGAATTTAATAAATGGAAAAGTTCTTCCACTATTAGATAGACCTGACAGTTATTAGAATCATATAGTAAAGCTATTCAGTTGGAAAAAATCATAAATAGCCTACTGTTGCCTCCAGCATTTGTTGCATTGTGTTGAAATGGCTCCTCAGAAAATTATAAAATATATTAATGCATAGAAATGACCACACACAGGAACTATTTTTCTTGGCATGCTGTTTATAGCCTGAGGAAAAAAAAAAAAAAAAAAGAGTTTGGTGAGCTAAGTGACATCTATATTTTAAGTATTGCTGTCCCTGTATTTTTTTTTCCATTTGCCATGTTCCTTTGTTACTTAGGAGAAACTAGAAATGAATACTAATTAGTCACAATGAATATTTGATGTATACTACTCATTTCTTTTTAAGCCAGCTTCATGTTTTTCTTCCAGATGCGATACTTTCTCACAATGGCTTATATTGTTCATTATGACTAAATGAATAAGTATTTTTCGACAGTACCTGCCCTAAAAACAGGCTCATACATACTATCATCATGAGCTTCATAAACCTTCTTCCTTTTATTATATTTTTTTCTCCTGTGTACTTGAATGATCTGAAAAAAAATAATAATAATAGAATGAACAATCTGGAAAAACTTATAAGAGACTCAGTAGTGGCAAGTGAAAGGCAACACACTTGAACAGGAGTAATCACCTTTCATAGATACAGGATGGTAAATAAAAACCGAAACACCTTTTTGGTGTTATTTTTAGCTCTGTGGCTTTTCTTTTGATTGATAGAGTTCTAATTAAAATTTTGGGAAGTAATAAAAAGGAGAATAACCATTTTTACTAATAGTGTGCTAGCTAAATTTTTTGCTTATGCTTCCATTATAGAATCTTTTTTTTTTTTTAGTTTTACTCAGACATGAAAATTTTATAAGTTGAAACTGTAAAAGTCTGTCTAGCAGGATTGCATATTCTTTTTTTCACTAAAACAATAATAGTCAGAACTTGAGTATGCACTTAGTGACCTCACTCCTCACTGCATTACTATTTTAAAAGATGTTTACTATCCTGTGAAATAATATTCTGCTTGGAAAATTGAACTTATAGAATTATCTGTTTTTATTCTCATAAACAAGTGGGTGTTTGTACACATTGACTGCTGTAGGAGATGTGTAGTATGATGGAGTGGGAAGAAAGCTGCTGTGTGCCTATCTGCTAGATATACTGAAATGCAAAAACGGATGTTGGTCTTCTTGATCTCTTTAGTCTTAACGTTATTAGCAAAGTGGAAGAAAGTTGGCACAAGTTGGAAATAGTCTAAAAATAGGTTTCACCTTTGGGTCTTTCATTTCTGGTAGTTCTGAACAAGAGTTTATTACACTGTTTTTCTTGCTTTGAATTGTGATGTGTGCTTAAAGCAAGGTTAGGATCCTTAGCTTGTGTTCTGGTGGCTTCACTCAGTGACTTCTTGGGGAATAAAAGTGTAAAAGGTAATGAATGAGGATAGCTCCACTTTAAATGGAGGATGATCAATGCATATTCCCATTCCAGTGTACAGAACTGTGAACCACAAGGAAGGAAAAATTCATTGTCCAGGAACCTCTCTTCATATTTGCCATTGCAGACTTACTTATCTACTTATAATTTAGAATTGAATGTATGATATCTTTTAACCTCAATAATTCTGAATGATCTCTGCTCACCCAGGAGGCAAGCTTTCTCCTAATGGTGATAGGTGGTGAGTTTTAGCTGCGACTTATTTTTATTTTGTACTGTATGTTTACTCTGAAGTTGGTAATAACATATGTTAACTTAAATTATGTGTGGGTACTCAAGGTGAGTGAGTGTTTTTTACAGTAAAAACATTAATAGCAGAAATCTCTGAGGGAGCTAGTTATATGAGGTCAATAAATTCTTGACCTTGTCAAGCTTGGCTTGGTATAGCTATTGTTGAACTGAAATAGCTTTTCAAATAAACAGAAGTTGTCATAGTTTTCTTCCAGTTTTCATTTTTTAATATGAAGCAATATTCAATGACCAATATTTTTGATTCATGATAAAAAATGGTATTTGAAATCAAGAATTGAACTGAGAACTATTACCTGAAGCAGTAGATTTTGTGTTGTTTCTTAGACTGTGAGGCTGGAAAGTTTTATGTTTTTCTTAAAAAAAAAAAAGGGGGGGGGGGGGAGGAATAGTGTTGCTCATTTAGAAAAAAATACTGTAAAAATTCCACCTGATGTTTCTCAATCAACTCATAATTTCTTAATCATCCAAAAAGCAATAGAAATCTTTAATGTCAACTCAGTTTTTTCAACTAATTTCTTGAGATATATTTCCATTAAGCATTGAAATCAGTTTTACAGTCTGAAATCCCATGGTATATTTACATATTTGTATGTTTCACAGTTCACCTTGCAATATTCAGAGAGAATTTCATACTGAATTTAATTATAAAAGCCTTCCAAATCCACTGCATTAAAACCTGAAGGTACCCCTTTTGTTTGTATAATGATTCTTCTGTTTAAAAGGGGGGGTTTGTGTAAGCACAGTAAAACTGCCTACCTAGGTTCAGTTACCTTTTTTAACCTCAAAGTGGAACTTTGAGATGAACCTGAGGTACTTGTCAGAAGAAGCAAATAGTCTGACATGGTAGTTGCAATTGCGTCTTACACAGTGAAGATTCGCAGTTCCTGGCACATGTTCTTTACAGGAAAATTCGATTGATTGGTAGAGTTTGCAAGACAAGTTCTCAGAATTTCATTTGCCTGTGAAACTACTTGAATTTGCTGCATCTGTCACAACAATGCAATTTGAATAGTGCGCAGAAATATTCATTTGTATATTTAAATTTAGCCTTCTATATATTTTTTTTTTTAAATTGGAAGCTACATCTATTACTTCTTATCACAGCAGACCATAGAGAGTGTTTCTCACAGCAACTAGAATGTGCCTCAAGCTGTTATGTGCAGTTTACAAGCTATTATTGTGACATGAATAACAAAGTTCTATTTTTGGAAGTGTACAGGAAAGGTAAATGAATGGTTCTACTGATAAGATAAACAGACAAATGAATTAAGAAATTTTATAATTAAAGTTGATAGTTTCAGGATTAGTAAGAAGCTCATAATATAGTATTATCCTCTTATGTGCACAGTGTATGCTACAAAAAACTAATACTCTCAGGAAGAAAGTGATAATCTTGACTGACAATCCAGCAAAACTTTTAACAGCTGGCATGTTTTGGATTGAAGCTTTAAAATTTCCAAGTTACAGATATTTTATAATGGAATTTTAAGTATTTCCTTTTCGTAGACAGATAATTAGATCTAAGTAAGACCAGTGGACTACCATTTGAAAACATCATTAAGCAGCATTTAACATCAACACAAAGACCTAAATGACTGTAGCCTTATTTTCTGCTACTGATATGTATAGAAGTCTTGGTTTTGGCATCATATCTGAAAAGTCAATTAAGTGTTGGTGGATACGTGTCATTTCCGATGTTGTTCTCAAGCTGTTTTTTTAGTAGAAGTAATAGATGCTGTAGGGAAATCTGAGCACAGAGCAACCTTGCATTGTCTGTTGTGGATCACTGTTTTGTTTCAGTGCCTGACAATGAAGCCAGTCTGTTTGGTAGGATCTGATAGTGTCTTTTTTCTTTGTTATTACATACTGGATTACTGTCACCCTCCTCAGTGAGACTGAGGGCTTGTGTTACACTGCTGCATTTTGAAAGGTCTAATACATGAATTGTCCGTCTTTGCAGGACAGCAGCACTGAGTAAAAGAAAAATATTCTAAAGCTTGACTTAAAAAAAAAAAAAAAAAGTCTTATGTGCAACAGTTGTTCATGTCCTAAACTGGTTCTAGTGAGCATGAAGAATTGAGAGTTGAATCCTCTCTTCTTCAGGACAGACTTGCAAGCCTTTTCTTTCATTGAGCAGTTTATTGTGATAGCTGTTGCTAGTGCTTTATTGCAGTGCTGAAACAAACCTATCCCCTAAACACACGCTCCTTGGTAGTTTGTCAACTCTGCCACTACCAATTCTGCCATGATGCCATGATTTGTTGGCATGTGCATATTTGATGGAGCTGTCTGTACTCTGGGCACAACTGTTTACAATCCCATGTATCTTCAGATCACTGTCCTGTAATTTTAAATGTTATCTTGTCCTTGTGAAAGGAAGGTATGAATATAGGGTATATTAACACCACTTTTCTAAATTGCTGGTAAACATCCCATGCACTATTCTTTTTCTGGATCTATCAGTCATACACTTCATCGTATTATTGAATCATTGATAGAAGATAAGAAGTTCTGCTGACTACAGAACATTCAAAATAACCTTTATTTCTGCCTAAAAGTAGGTCTATATTACCAATATTTTATGAAGAGCAAACTTTGGTCACTTCTCTATTTAACTCCACCAAAGGAGAATGAACCTTAGGGAATATGTGAGAATTTACAGAAAAAACATACACAGAAGACGATCGTAGGAAAAGCATTTCCATAGCTCCAAATGAGACTAAGCAAATGCATGATTTTACACTGTGTCACTTTCCTCTCAAAATACCCAGTATGAACAGCGTATAAAGTATATAGGAATGTACATGAGAAAATCACGTTAGAAGTGGGATTGTTAGAAGAAAGGCAATACAGAACCTGAGGATAAAGGGGGAAATTCTTCAGTAATGGTAAATTCTACACTGTTTGTCTCTTCTGTCTCTGAACAGCAAAAGCTGTCTCTTACTTGTCATCACTAGTGATGTCCAGGTAGTCAGAAATTAAATGCTTCACTGCTGTCATCGTGACAACAAATCATTTTAAAATTGATAAATCTTACGTATATCTACCAGCATGGCACATATATATGTATAGATATATGGATACAAATAGATTTAGATATATGGATGTACTGTGTTGGTATATCTTTTTACTTTAGGCCAAGGAGTATATAAAATTATTAGGTAACTATTAGAAAACTCTTCATTTGATTTTTTCATAGTATGACCTAAGACTGAGTGTTGCAATTATGATATTTGGGGGAAATAAATTCAACTGAACACACAAAACCTGATGACCATGTCAGCTCCAAGCTGTCATCAGTGTGCTTGCCTTCCTACCTGCCTTCCTGCTAGCTCTTGAGATTTGCTGTAAGCCCAAAACAAGCACTGTGTAGGTGTTAATTAATGTGATAACATCACAAACAGACGGTGAAAGTGTAATGAAATGCAGCTCAGCCCTGTGCTTGCAATGCAGTATTCATTCCTAAAATTAGCCCCTACTGCCAGAGTAAGTCTCAAAGTCCATTCTCTTAGCTTGATCTGTTTGCTTTTTTTGTGTCTTCAATTTTTAACTGATAAGTTCATAGAAACATCGTTAGATTTGTATTGAAGTAGTGTCCTGAAAAACATGTCTTTTGTTAGAGCTTCTTGGGTGATTAATGTTAAATACTTGTGAGGGAAATCATTGCACTAAAAAGTTTATAATCTAGATAAGGATAACCTTTAATAGCAATTGTAAAACCTGTAGCCCACAGACCATCTCTAGCCATTGTTTCAGATACTTATATTTTCCATAGGGGTTGACAACAATGGTGGTTACCTTATATAATTAATAAGAATGTTCTTAAGTATTTTGCTTAATTGGTGCTAGAGGAGGCTTATTAGAATAGACAGAATGAGATAGGAAGAAAAGGTTGTTTTTAAGTAACTTTATTTATCATTTGCTAATCTATGAGGTATTCTCTTTTGAGTCTTAATAGTGGTCTCTTAAAGTAGGGGGGTTGAACATAAAGCGTATGTTGGGGTATTTTTAATTGGTTTGAAATGGACATGAAATTAATGTGTAGTTTCCTTATTTGGGAAACTGAAAATTTAATTTTACTTGGAATTGAAAATAGCCTTGGAATTAGCCAGTGTATCTTATTAATATTTTCCTTTCTTCATTTTTTTTAGATTTATCTCTTATTTTCTTTGTATTGTTGCTGTGTTTATTGAGAGCTTTATAATTTTTTTTCATTTAACTTCTAAAGCTGTTACATCTCATCCTCATTTAGTGACTATCTTGTTTTTTCTTGGACATCACATCCTAGTTTCTCATTTAAATAGCTTCTCTTCTTTCTGACCAACTTCAACGTTATCTGTCACTTTTTTTGATGACACTGGTTTACTATTTATTTATATTCATTTTCTCCCCTTTTTGTTTTTCTGCTGACTTTAATGGTTCTTATCTACTCAATTGCTTTTGATTGCTTTATTTTTATTATTCCACATCCTCCTGCATAAGCATATTTCACCTCCTAGTTTTGAAGTCCATGGCTATTCACAACATTAAATAACAACTGTCTGCAGTTGTAGGTTCCTCTGAGGTGTTATCTCCTCTTCAAGACTCTGGTGTTTTCCCAGAACATATTTTCTATATTTATTAAAGACAACGGTTTCGAATTTGTGAAGGACAGATAATTTCTTTTTTGCTCAGTATTGCTGAATTGAGAATTGAATGGAAAAATTCTCTTTTGTAATTGTCTTGCTGTAGTCAATATTATGCTTTGCTCTTCAATTTTGCTCTTCAAATGCAGCCCAAATCTTCAAGCTGATAAAAATGAATACAACAGAGTGGGTCCATTGTGACTCACAGGAATGTTAGCGTTATAGTCCTTTAAGAGGATGGTTTGATTGCTTGTTCGTATGTTTTCAATTATAGAATGGTGGGAAAAGTAACCCTTTTTGTGTGTGTGTTAATGTTACGCACGTATCATCTTTGTTATAAAAAAACGAGCATAATTTTTCCAACTGAAAGTAACTGGAGTTAATTGTTAATTGCCAATTATTACAGAGTGGTCCTTCCTAAGACTGATTCCAGAATTTTGGATTTTATATGCAGTATCTATTACTTTGAGCATAGAAATCTGTCTTGGTACTTTAGATTTCATGTTATTTATTTTTAAGAGGTTGCGTGTAATATATTCACCAAGATGCAATCCTCTCTAGTGAATTTCTGTAAAATCACAGCTTCACAAATAGCAATGCTATTTGTCTGTTTGCTCATGCCAATAAATGTAACTATGTTTTTCGTAGAGGGCAAAAGTCAATATGAATTTTCCAAGTCTTTTCCCCCAGAAACTCTCTTCATGGTGATGTGAGTCCTGGAGATTTTAAAATGTGATGTATTTATGTGTAATAAACAGGTGTATATTCTATGCTGTTCCTTACCAGTATCTGTGGATTTTTCCCATGAGGCAGGAAGGATTTAAGCTGATTAAAACATCTGATACTATAATACTTGCTTAGCACTTATAAAGGAATAAACAAACAAACAAACAAAAAAAATTAATCACTTACTGTTGAGTACATTCTATACTTACCTCTAATATATTTGAAAATAGAAAAAGCGCTACAAGCATTTATTTTTATGAGAGAATAAAAACTACTTAAAACTATTAGCATCTATATAAATCAGAACGTTTCTTTGGAATAGTGAAATAATGTTAGTTTTCAGAAATCACAATAAATGCTGTGAAGATGAGTAACAAAGATTCTTTTTTTCATTTTATTTATTTATTTATGTATTTATTTATTGACTGACCAGAAGTGTTTGTTGGCCAACAGGCTTCAAATGAACAGTTGCAAGATTATTTGTTCCTTATCTCTGCTGCTATTTTTTCTCACTATGGGGTGTGTCATCATGTCTCTCTCCTGTCCCTCTGCTCTATAGTGGCCCCCACGTTGATGATCTGAACTGAAGATGATTCTGTGAGGAATTATTTGCCAGAGTTTGTTTATGTAGCCCTTTGAACATATGGAGCTTTATTTGCACAAGGATAACTCTTCTAGCTGGTCTCAGTCCAGCTCTTAGTGGGCAGGTGTCTGCAGTCCATAAATAGCAATGACAGTGCTTAATAAACCATAACAAGAGTCTCTGCAAGAAAAATATATTTAATAAAGACAGTGGATCTATTGATCAGGTCTTGGAAACTCAGATGCATAAGATTGTTCTTGGTTTATGGTTTAATTGGACTTTTTTTTATATTATCCCCGTATTTTTTTTTCCCATGCCACTGCAAGAATTGTTAATTTAATCTTATAAATGGTTGCTGCTTTGCATTTTCAGAACTTGACCATAAGAATGATAATTTTCATGCTGTACAGAACTTTAGGATTTGTCTTTCACATATGCTGTGAAAATACAATCTTTTAAAACTGTCTCTTCTTGAAATAAGATTGATTATAAATACACTCCTCCCCAACATGCAGCAATATTCAAATGCACGTAAACTATTCATATAATCACTTGTTTACCATCTTTTATATATTGATGAAGGGAAAAAAAGTACAGACAATTTAAAGGGGTTTGTGCACGTACTTCTTTCCGCTTAAATGAGTTCGCATGTAAATTAGCTGTCCACACTTGAAATGTTATACAATGATGGTCTCTTCTACCCCTAGGTAATTAACACCCTCTACAATCACAAGCAACTGGTATCTTTAGTCCACTCACATCCAGAAACATCAGTGTAGAAAGCAGCTCTAGTTACAGACCAAAATGAGTGATAAAGGGAGAGGTAAAGAATATAGCTTGACAGAATAGGAAGGTCTAGGACATTTGGTAGGTAGCTTGAACTACACCCATTTCATCTGAGAACGTGGCTCTGGGTTCATATGTTCTGATTTTTGTTTATTTCTTTTAATTTTATGCATGTTATTTTTCATAACATGATTTGGTATAGCATTTGCATGTATTTTGTATCTGTGTATGTGTGCATTCAGAAATACTTCTCAGTGTTAGTTTGTGACAGGTGTCCTTTACGAGCAAAAAGTTTGTGACTTTTAAAGAACATCTCAAATTTGTCTGTGAAAGCTTTATTTATTAGTATTGCTGTCCAGCAATCTAGTCTGAGTTATCCTTTGATTATTGTGCTTAAGAGACTTACCTGTCCTTCCAACTCTTGCTCCACATATTATTTCCACATGTATTTTCTAGAAAGATTTGAGCAATTTAAGACTTCTTGAGCAATTCAGTGTGACAGGCTTATAGAACCTGACTGAACTTAAGCACTGGGTTATTTGGCCATGTCAAGATTTGAAGGTTGCCAAGAATACTTTGAAACAGATATTTAGATGCCAGGAGATATTTAAGGCACACACATTGTGGTAGCCAGTGTAGGTACATCTAGGCTCAAGTGGCAGCTGAACAAGGGTTTACAACAGATTGGATTTAAGATTTAGGTTCCTTTTTTTAATCATCGTTTTTTAAGTGCTGAAATCCCATTGTTGCGTTAACAGAGTACCGAGATAAGGGTTTCTGTAATGCACAGTTCTTTTTTCCACTAACTGCAAAAGAAGTAAAGTAATAATGACTGCATCTCATCTTACTGTTAGGATGATTTGTCCTCGAGCTACAAACATTTGGTGTCTTGCTCTGCCAGGAAAAATTGTTTCATTTTTATGTCCCTTTTGTTATTTTTCATCAAGTTGCATTCAATTTGTGGAAGCAGAATTCTTATTATTCATTTATTAATAATTAATAATTCTTAATAATACAGAAATCTTTATTCCGTATGTATGTATGACTTAAAATACAGAAAAGCAGGATCTTTTTGTATTGAGTTCTGATGATTACTCTTGATCTTGTACAACTCTTAGAGAACACTAAAGTTAATCATGATTACATATTGGTGGCATTGAACTCGATAGGATTACAATGGTAATCCTAAAACACAAACTGCCTGTTAAGAGATACAATATCAAGTACAAACTCTCTGCTGAGGTGACTGTATCAATCTAGCCACAGCAAAACAGAGCTTAGCAATATAAATTATCTCATAATGAGTTTCATATTGCCCTGGCCAATTTAATGTCAGCAGTGCCTGAAGTAAATAATTTAATGTGTGCTTTGAATTAAAGCTTCTCTACAGTGTCCTTCAGTAAGACTATTAGTATCTAGCATAGAGTAACCTGAATTTCTAAAAAATGCAATTTAAAATTAACCCCCAATAATATATATATATATATATATATACATATATATATATATTTAACTTCAATTTTGTGCTCCCCCTGTGGAATTCTCATACCTCAAGGAGTCGTGTGGGCCTCAGGTGAAATACAAAAGCATTTTCTCTGGAGTTACCACATAGGTGGCTGTAGGAATCAATTGCAGTTAAAATGCCCTTTCTTCATCTTCTGCTGTATTTCATGTTATTCTTTTTGTTAGTATTTGTTGTTTCACTCGATACATTTTTTATTCTTACTCCTGTGATGTTATTTTTGGGGGAAGAAAAAAATATGAAGAACGCAGTTCTTGAACTTAAATATTTTTACACCATTATTTCTGTTTCTTTCCCTTTTTTCCTTTTCCATTTTTTTTCTTTTTGCCCCTGGTGTTTGCACCAGGTCTCAGTAACACGTGCAGTTACTGTAACTGACAGAACAAATGCTGCCTTGATGGCAAGAAGAAAGCATGTCTGTTGTTGCCACCACTGAAAGGTAATTAGATAGGTAAATCACTGGAAATGAAAAGTACAACGCAAAGAATACTGAAAAATAGGCAGGACATTAACTGCAGTTATATTTGGAACAGTAATTATGTGGAAATGCCAGCTCTTGGCTCAAAGGTACTCCTCGAGTGTGATTGCAGTTTGATTTATAGCAGTGAAAATTAGGAGTAACTGTGATGTTGGAGTTAGTGGCATTATAGTAGTGTACAACAAATGTCACTTGTGTACACACATTGGATTATTGCCATTTTTGCCATTAGTCAAGCAACACCAATGAAAAACAGGATTGCTGTCTGCAGTTGGGGTTTGTGGCATTATAATCAGCAGCTCCAATTGTTGAGTGCCATGGCTGCAGTTTCTACAAACAGGTAATGATGCTGAAGGTTAGAAATTATATGCCTCAAATTTTGTTAATTAATAAGGTATGACCAGAAAAATAAAGATGTAAAATTGAAGGTAATCAGTAATTAAAGTATCATTTTGAAAGAAAAGTTCATTAGATGTGAAGGAAGAAATATTAAGGTGTTAAAATATGTATTTAAAATGGAAGCTATATGGAGCTTATGGGCTTGCAAACTTTAAGGGCTTATAATAAGGGTCAAGCACAGCAAATGCAAAGGGAGGCATGATGTATTTATTATCCATTAATGTGAGGTTTCTTATACCAGGCTGACTAATGTCACCTGCGTGAGAAGTATAAGGGGTAAAAGTAAAAATGTACACACGGAGCAGTTCTATGGAAAAAAATATATATATATATATTTCATAGGTTGGGAGATATTTCCATTTGTAAATAATTGGTTTTGAATCTGTAAATCCAGCTGCTAAGACCACCTGAAATTGTTTTTTCTCACCCTGGTCTGTGTCAGTATTTCTCAACTTGACAGATGTTTCTGACTTGTACTGGTTATTTTGGATACTATAAGTCTGTGGTAATATTCAAGAAATTATGATTTAAATTGTGCTAAGTGGTTTTGGACTCTTACTGAATGTAGGTGTCTACTCTCCTTTTCAAGTATTGGAGGTAAAATATTTCATTTATGGCTGTGCTGGGCATTTGAGGTTTCTGCTCAGTTATTTTTTCAATTGGAGAAACTTCTGTTGTTTCTTTGAATGTGGGTGGGCAGGGTACATAAAGTAGTACATTTTTAGAAGTACCACCAATGACAAAACAAATGCATGGGGAAGAAAACACTAAGAAACTATAAAATGTATCCATTTGTAAGGATATACAACTAATTTCTGTGTTTAAGCGCAACTTTGCCTTTGTTGAAGTCAGCAGCAGCATTGGACTAGTAATCAGCTTTTAGTGAATGCCATAAGTGCTATTGAATGAACTGAGATAAAGACTATAGGCCTGACTAGTTGTTTTTTCCATAACTTATGGTCTGAATCATTTAGATCAATTGACTGATGAGGGCTCTGCTGGATAATGTGCATCCTCCCAGCCTAACTGAAGCAAGTATGAAGATTTACTGGAGCAAATACAAGAGCAGTTTCATCATCTGTATAGAAGAAGCTGATTAATTTGTGCTCTAGATATTGCCAGACCTGATTTTTTTCTAGGTGTATGTTCTCATTGCTATTTCATACAAACAAATTATGGTCTTGACCTTTCATACTTGCTGCTTGCATTTGTTGAAGAAACGGAAATGATGGAAGTGCAAACTTCAGAACTGTAAATCACTTATAGAAGTTGCTCAAACTTGCATTATGCTACAACTACATTTAAATTATAACCTGGGATTCCATAAAATGCAGCAAAATCCATTTCTTTAATCACAGTCTACCAGCAGAGTTTCTCTTTAGGCTGAACTAATTCCCAGAAAGCGGTTTCTGCCATCTTCACAGAACTGACTGAGTGCAGGCTGGAGGAGGGCAGAAAAAATTGTTTTCCAAGTTCTTACCTGAGAAGCAATTTTCTGATTTACTACGATGACATCTAAGAGAATGTAAAATGACATGATCACAATTTTCCATCTTGCTTATGAGTATATTCAGTGCAAGGATCCTGCATTGTATTTTATGAAGAACCGCTCTTTGAAAGTGGAGTAAAACTTTTGTGCTCATTCAGTTGTGAACAGCACTGCAAGTGTTCATGACTTAAAAAGCTTATCCTAACTGAATTTATGTTAGTAATTTAAAAATAGAATAACAATCTGCAAGAGTAGGTGGCTCGCCTAGTATTTGTCTTGAGGAATATGCAGAGGGAAAAATAACCTAACAGTATTAAGGTTTCCTTCAAAAATTTTTTCCTCCTGCATCTGACTGACTCATTTCAGGAAGATAAATTAATTAATAAATGTCACAAATTGCCATAAATGTATGAACAGTCACAGGACTTGTCAACAGAAACCAGAGAGGGTTTTCCAATTCACTGTTTTCATAAACAATATTCTATGAAATATGTAATATTCAGTATACAATGACAGTATAAATTTAATATTGTTCTTCAGTGCAGGAAGGCTTTGTCTAGAATTTTTCTCTTTAAATACACTCAGTTTATCACAGGTTTCAAAAAGCTAGGGCAATATAAATTTCATCTAAAAACTAGTATTAAAATTCGTATTAATCTACTGCTAGAGGGGAGGGAGGCAGGAAAAAGCTTCTACAAAAGTACTGGTTTCTAAAATCACTTGGACTTTTAAGGTCACTTTTATAAGATGTAAACATTCCCTTAACTGTCCTCTGTTTCACATGTGAAATAATTTGTGGAAATTTTTTCCTTTTCCTGTAACTTTTTTTTCTGTTAATGCTTTGTACATCTTTTTAATGGTGGGAATTGCCACTAATTTTAGTAATTACATTTTATTTCAAAATATCACACTCAATTTCATTTGACATTGGGCCTTTATGATATTTTTGTACTTTAAATAATAAGCTAAGGTATTTGTTTTTTAAATTGTGTAGTATCTTTGGAGGTTTACAGTTGCTTTAATGTAGGATTTGTAAGTCTTCTCTAATAAATTTGTGAAATTACATGGTAAGTGACTTGAAGAAGACAGCTGGGAATTTCTTATTGATATTTCAAATGGTTTCAACTGATTCCAAAACAAGTTGACTCAATTTATGAGATAGAAATGTATTTGAACTGCAGATCATGTAAACTCTTGCATATGAAAATGAAGCCATAGTCTCCATTTTCTATTCTTCCTTTATCAGGAATTTAAAAAAATCCCACACTTAGTTTAAAATCTTCACCAACTAAAATCTGAGAATTTGTCCTAAGGATCTGCAGGGGCAGCTTCTCTGTCCTGTAGAAAGTAACCAATTTTTCACATTCCTCAAGATAAGACTTCATTTGACAGACTTCGTTGTGAATGCGATGCTAATATGCTTCCTACTGTTCCAAATTATATGTTAAGGTCTTTCTTTTGGCTTAGGCTTTGATCTTTGCCAAAGGACTAAGTGTTCAGTCCCTCTAAGAGGTAGGTGGGATTTTTTCCTATTTACCGGAACACAAAGAATCTCACTGAAAAGAGAAATTTATACTGCAATAAGAAAAAGGTCTTGGAGCTCTCCATAACACCTCCACAAGAATCAAACTGATTTCAGGTTTGTAACAGAGGGTGGGAAACAAGAAATGGAGCTGTAGACATTAAGCATCATAAGCAACCAGTTTCTTCAAATGAAATACAAGGAGAATAAACACATAACTCTTTTTTATTGAAGTAGCAATGTTGATTGAGATCTACCACCCTACATAAACGCACACACTAAAAAATATTTGTCAGTGTTTTAATCACCTTGGAAAATGATGCTGTACTCTCATCTTAATATCTAAAGTAAGGACATTTAAAATAATTTAAAGTATTAAAATTTATGAAAAATAGGTAGATTCAAACTAACCATTTAATCTGCCATTTAATCAATCAATAATAGCTAAACAACACTTTTTAAGATTTGTACCATAATACTATTATAAGGATGATCATAAATTAGTGAAAATCATTTTTGTGATATTTTATAATATTAAGTTCATATTCGTGGTTAGTTCATTATTTCAAATATCTGGAATCACAATGTGTTCAATTATATAACATCAGAAACAAAAACAGTAGAGGACAAAATAAATGAAAAAGCTAAGTAAACATTGATTATGCTGTCTAGTTTTAAGTGTCCACAACAGCTGTACATCTGTGATGCAATAATATTCCATTTTATGCAAAAGTTGCATGTTAGCAGCAAATCCAGGTTCTTGTAGTCTAATACTTCTCCAATAATTGTATTGCTCTCTAGTGCTTTAATGCATAGATTTATTTTTTTTTCCTTTTAGAAATTACTTTTTAAGTGAACAACATCCAGCATAAGCACATGGGTATTAGATCACTCCTCCGCAGCAGATACAGATGTATGTGAAAAGCATTCTCTGCATCATATTGGATAGACAGTGTTTGGTTCTCTTCACTTTTTTCTGATAACTACCTTGAAGGCAAATATGCTCTGCTAGGGGCGGTCAGGTGACTAGGCTAGTGTAATGACAAGTAATTTTTTTGTAAGCTAATCTTACAAACTCATGTTGTGGTTTCTGAAAGTGATACAAGCCTAGTGAAATAGTGGAAAACTTACTTCTGAATGAACTGGTGCTAGACTTGTCCTGAACTGAAGGTCTGGCTTTTCATGCACCTTCAATTTACTAATCTCGCCTGCTGTTAATTTGCATAGTTTGCCAAGGTTCACTTTGCTCCAGGTTTGTACTTCAGTCTGCTCCCCAGAGTGGAATATTTGCTCTGGAAATTCCAGAGGTAGAATGATGGCCTGTTTTCTATCTGGCCTTTCTGATACAGTCTCTTATATTTTGTCTGTGAAGTATTTCAAAAACACATACACTACTACTTGAAACCTTTTTTTCCGTCTTCTTTCCCTGAGTGAAATCGTTGGTGTTAAAAAAGGGCACAGAGGAGGCTGAGTAAAAAGTGTTAAACTGAAATCTCACACCTAAAAACCTGAGAACATCATAACAAGACAACATTCTGGAAAACTTAACATCTGCCAGCTTCATATGTGTAGTATCTGTAATTGTTGCCTTTCATCTCTGCCAGTGTACTATCAACCTATGTTACCATATAACTGATAACCTATTGATATTCTATTTAATTTGTTAGCAAATTAGTTCTGTTATACTTTTGCAACATCATTTACTCACTACTTTATCTGTGTGAAATTTATCATGGTTGATATTCTCATTGCACCAGGCTTGCACATATTTCCCCATTCTTCTGAGTGCAGTTACTACTGGAAAAGGGCTTGATATTCTGCAGGTCATGTCATGTCCATCAGCTGTGTGTAGGTTTCTTTGTCACCATAAAGCAACACTTAATGCTCAGGTTTGGGCAGCAGAATTAACCCTTTCAATATCAGATTTTATTTGACCAGGACAAAATGACCGCTTAAGATATCTTCTGACTCTTTCCCAAGTGACTTAGAAGATGTGTGTACTGTCAGCTTGACTATGTTAGTAGCAAGAAAACAACATGACATAGCAGAATCCATTGGGATTACACCAGCTTGGGCACGAAAGCACTACGTACATATACTATATACAACATACAGTATCCAAGTTAATAACAAGTGACTCACCCATGAAATATGTTTTCATTTATTTGGGTAACTCTTTTATTCTTCCAGAACTGATGCATGAATTAACAGAATTGGCTATGGTGCTGCTTTAAGACAGAGTGACTTTGGGCCCTATACCCCACCAATATTTCAAAATATCATATCTTGAACTAAGTTTGTATTACAGAGTCTTGAAATCTCAATGCCTTGCTCTGATGAAACTAGGTGCATACATTGTCAACTAAAGAGGAATTTTCTAGGAATTATTAATGCCTTGGTTTCTGCAAGATAAGAGACAATCTGTTGGTTTTCTATTACCATTTTTCTGAAACCAAATCAAAACAAACCAAACATTAACAACAGAAGTTTCTTTTTAAGATTAAATTCCTTGCTAGCATTTTAATTCCGTTGCTTTTTTTTTTTTTTTTCCTTTTTGGAATTAGTGTGATGGCATTATTTTTTGAAATATTTTAGCAAAGTTATATCAAGCTTGTGTGTTTATTAATTTTAACGTTTAAGAGATTTTTTTGTGGTAGAGCAAAGTCATACTTTACTGTCCCCTTTGTGATGTTTCCATTTGTTTAAGCCTAAATACGTTTTCTTTTAACAAAAACAATCAATTTTGTACACTACATCTAATGCTCAATCTAAGGTTATCTTGTCCTTGGTAAAGATAGTATAGATCTTACAGTGGTCCGTTTCTGTAGGGTATTCCAATGTCATGTAATTTAAGATTCTTTTGATTAATCTATTGATTTGTGAGGATAAAGGGTAAACTTTTTTTTTTTGTGGTCTTTTTCCATGAGCTTGCTTTCTCTTCACTAGTAGAAAAAGAAATAGAGTTTCCAGTGTAATTTTTTCAGTAACTAACTTTTTTTTTTTTTTTCTCTTCAGCAACAGTAGTACATTCAGGAAAAAAAAATCTTTAGGTAAAAATGAATTAGTGAATCCTTCAATAAACAGCTAATTAATTCATTAGAAGTGTTTTCCATAAATACTGAGTCACTTGGGGGGAAAAATATATATATATATATATATATTTTGCTATATTAAATGATCTGTTGCCCCAAAAAATAGATTTTTTTTTTAAGCTTTCCTTTCTGAGAAAGAATAAAGTGTTAAATGATTAGGATGCTTTTAACATGTTAATGGAAAACCTCTGATGGAAGGAAACATTACCTTATTTTTATTTGAAGATTTTTTGTAGCTTTTACCAACTGAAACTGTCATTACACTATTTCAGTACCCAAAATAGAAATGTCAGCACTCTTCATTTACTACAAATATAATGTTCATTTTTCATAATCAAAATTTTAAAATGCTTTCTCAAATATTTTCATTCTTTAATTTAAAATCTCTACGCTCTAGTCCATTATCTGTGTCATGCTCTCATTGAAAAATGTATTTTTCATTTGTATTTTCATACAAAATATTCTGGTCAGCACTTCTGGCAGATTTCTTTCTCTGAAAATGTATGCGAAAAGTATATTGTGATGAGTCATATCCTGCAACTGTGCAAGACATAGATTTAGCTGGTCTGCAATTGTCTGTAAGTGGAGTTACCCGATATCCAAAAAAAAAAAAAAAAAGTTTGCTAGCTGTTGTTAGCATCTGCATTACTTCCATTACTTCTAGGTCATGCTGTTTGTTTATAAACAGGAAGTAAGGTAGTTTGTTACTTGTAAAGTAAAGAAGCTTATACATTCCTTTATTGAAAGAATCGTGTGCAGGTAAATATGTTGATAGTCATCTGGATTTACTGTAGGGCTATGTTGACTAGGAGGGGACTAGTAAAGGAGGTCATAGGTTTAGAAGCAAGGAGGTATAGACTGGCATGTCAGTACAGGAGCTTTATTTAAGTATAATATAAGCTTGTCCACAGAAATAGGTGAAGTCATAGTATGTTTGTTCATGGGCAACCAAGTAGAAGGTAACTACAGTGAAAATGACTTTTTATTTGGATGCTGGTGTTTAGCTGAAGCCTCCCTAAAGATCCTTGAATCTGCTGAAGAAGTAAAGCAGACATCACAGTCCCCTTAAAGCTCTCTATCTTCATGCCTCCGTTGATTTCCCTGAAGTTATCTGAGCAAGCAGTTCAAAAATTGTAGGAAATTCTTATTTCAAAATCTGGGTTCAGATTGCTACAGGGTGTGATATACTCATTATACTCTAGATTTGTAGAATCTAAGCTCTTAGAAAAATCTTTCTAGATCTCTGATGATAGACCTACGATTTAAATACAATTTTCACAGTCTCTGGAAATTGTAAATGTTATAGAGTAAATAGATTGCATTAATTGAAAAACTACACAAATTTTTGAGGTAGGCAATATTGAGTTGTTAATTGCTTGATCTGAAAATTAGTTCCAGGTCATGTTCCCCGTATAAAAAATTATAATCCAGAATACATTGTATCTGGAATGCGATTTTAACCACACGTAACCATGGCATAAGTGAATAGAGAAAACAGGAAGGAATTAAAAGCACAATAAAAAAAGGGTGTTGATTTTATTTTAGTAGAGCAGAAACATAGAATAGTTAGTCTAAGGGAAATAGTAGCAGGTGTAGGAATGAGCAGCAGTCATTTGTCAGTATAAGAAAACCATAATGGTAGCATCAGAAAGAAAATTATGCTAATAAAAAATGTCATGCCTCGTGGTACCATTATTACTTGCCTGTGTTACATGAATGATAATAAGAATTACATCACTAGTTGAGTTTCTAAACTACTTCGCAACCTGATTGTTTATACATTGCATTCTGTTTCACAGTTGTTGGATTTTCAGCACTTTTTAGAGAGTTTAGATTGTAACATTGTACACTCTTTGCTTTAATTATACATGCACATGTTGTTTCATATTTCTATAAAACTCCTGGACCTCTTCCCTGATATTTGTCCCCATTTGTTCAGCTACAGCAGGTAGGAAATTCTGGTACGGAGAGGCCAGATGACACTTCCACTTATGTGGAAAAGTGCCTTTCGTAATCATGCTGTTTCTGTTGTTTGGTTTTCATCATATGTGTGCCTTGCAGTGCATCTACACAAAACATTCTCATTTTGCAGCTGATTCCTAAACCATCCTCTTTACTACACCTTAGATCAATAGCTCCCCTTTGAAACAGTTTCATTGATTCTGGAATAGAATCAAGGAAAAGAGCACAGGTATCATTAAAGTCAAAGTATTTCCCAATTTACTGTATTGAATGAATTTTTGTCCCCTGATCTTTAGGCTAATAGCTAAGCCATACAAGTAATTTAAACTCTTTCTAAATACACTGTAAATGCATTTCTCATAGTGAAGTGGTGAATCTTTGAGTGTACATTTGCATTATAAAATGAATTTGGGAACATGACTGAGTACATTCATAGTTTGAGTTCACTTCTTGATCACTTGAGCTTCGATATGAATTCCAGCTCTTACTAACTTTCCTTAGAAAGGGGATAGTCAAACAAATCCAGACAAATGATTAGTATCTTTTGCAGAAATTGTGCAAAAATTGATATATTTTACCATATTATTTTCAATTTACACTTTTTTGCTTTTGCTGAAGACAGTATGAATCCAGTACAATACAAATTCCTTATGTGAAACACTGCTGCTTAAATATTGAATAACCCTAATAAGGACCTTTTTGTAGTGCTTTCAGCTGTACTTTGAGCAAAGGTGTTAAAAAAGAAAATCATTTTTTATTTCAATATTTCAATTTTCAGTTATCACTGTCTGAAGGAAACTGCCAAAGAGAAGACCAAAGACCTTTGATTACCTAGACCTAGAAAGTTGCCTCTATAAAATAGAAAGGACCAGAGAATCAGTCTAAGATGGATAAAATAAATAGCCAAACATAATATTAGTATCTTCTTATATTGCAGTGTTTGGATGTCTTTAATGAAAGAGAGGACAGACTGCAACAACTGGGAGAAAAAAAAAAAGTCTATATTCAGAAAGACAGAGAAATAGGGAAAACAAGGTTAAAGTCTATTGTTTGACTGGAGAAACACAGTCCAGATTCCAGTCTTCCTGTACTGCCACCACAACAAATGTGCAATACTTGAATCCTAGCACAAAAATGAATTAGGATGGTTTCAAGATTTCTGAAATCTGAAAGAGAATCTCAGATGTTGCAGCGTCAATACTTATGGTTTATACCAATTCAGATCTGAAAACCTAATGGCTAGAGAAATGCAGGGAGATGTATATAACAGCACAGTACCTGAGTACTTTTAGGAGTAGCTCAGCTCTTTGGTAACTTTTTGAAAAAACAAAGAAACTTAAAACTTGTAAATAGCACAACTTATTAATGGCCTATCATCTCTTAGTAATTTTTGTACCATGCAAGGAAGATCAAAGTTAGGTTCTTTTCCTTTATGTCATCTATAAATTAAATGATCTGTAATTTAAGAGTCATGGAAAGCTCTCCTGGTTAGCACAATCTGTTCTTCTCACATCCTGACAAAACATATATTTTAATTAAAAACCTTTCACAGTGCATCTAATCAATGGGATAGTTCCAGCTGAATAGTTCACCTTAAACGTGTTTAGCATATGCAAAACCCATCTCAAAACACAAAGTATTTACTAAACCAAAAGTAGTGAAAGGATTAACATAGCTGGGAAATGACACAAAAGAATAAAGAAGTGACAAGGTAGATTCTCTCCCTGTATGAATTGGCACAAGTCCATTTAAAGTTAGTAAGGTTTGATTGTAGGTCTTATTATCTAAGCTTGTGGAAAGACATGAATTTGAACCATAGTGATATGGTGATATTTGCAAGAAAATACCCGTCTCTGATGGATGGAGATGCACAGTTGTAATGAAGAAAGCATCTTAATTTGAATCTACTTTTGCTTATGTTTTTCAAAGCATAATATATTCTTGCTAAAATATGCTGCAGATTGTGTGATAACTTCCTTGTAAGGTGTCTATCTTGTTGCACAGAGAGAGACATTTTGAGTAATTAGAGTAAATTTGGAACTTTATCTGAAGTGAAGGCTCATCTATGCAGAAACTACAGAATCAACTGTGGATTTAGTATTCATTGGGTGCCCCCCTCTACACCCTAGCAAATATTTTGTCTTTATAAGTAGTCCATTTTTGTGCTGCAGCTGTGTACCTGAGTGAAATTGGTCAGTGCACTGTTAATTCATAGCCTGGCTTGTATGCGATCTTGCTATGGACAAGTCCTGACCTTTTTTTACTCTCTTCAGTTTATGGAGTTTATGAAGAGAAGTCAAACTGCTGAACTTCACTGCCAGTCATTTGCAATAAGCAGTATTCCTTACTAACCTGATTTATTAATATTTGTTGCTTGTCTATGTACAGTTGTGTTGCTTAAAACACAAACTCAAAGGATCTTTTCTGAGTCACCCTCATGTTAACTGAAACCCAAAACTGTATTCAGAAAAAGTTCCAGTTTCACTAATTCAGCTATCACTACTGTAATTTTGAAGGAGAATTTTGGAAACTTACAATGTTCAATTTAATTTATGAAGAGCAAGTTTTTGTCATTATGGTTTTATAAATACACAATATACTGTTAATTTGCTTTATGTGACTCTTAGGCATTTTGTAATCCTTGGTGTAACACAATATATTTTCCTTTATTACAATATGTTGCTTAGTAATGCACAAATCTCACTTAAAATGCAGCTGCTTGCATTTTTTAATGGCTATTTTTCTTTATTTAAAGTACAGCATTGGTAACATGCCTATCTCTCTGTGCCCGGAATGAGGATGAGAGTTTCATATTGTACTTGTCAAAGTGGTCATCATTAAAACACAGATAGCTCTCTTGATATGTCTCTCCAGACCACTGGAATTAATAAATCAAAAGAGCTCATACACATGAGGGGGAAGAGAAGCTTTATATAATCTAGGAAGCTGGGGAGAAAAGAAAAAGAAGGAAAAACAAACAAACAAACAAAAAAACACAGAGGAGTGGAGAAGCAGAAGAAGGGAGCAGTATACATTAGTCTTTAATGGTATGCACCTGGATTCACATACACACGAGCTACTTATAGGAATGACAGGTGGCTTTGTTTTTCCTGTACAAATTAATCTTTTTTCCTCCCCAGGGACTTGTGTGCAGACTGATCTTTTCTCCTCTGAATGTCTTATCTTATTTTAATTAGCACCTGAATTGATATCCTATAAGAGAAATACAGTGCTGTGCTGAAGCACATTCATAGTTTCTTTGCTATCTTGCTCCAAAAGATGGATAGCCAACTGTTAAAGCATGAGTACCAGAAACTCAGCTTTTGGTGATGGGGCTGCAGAACAACTTAAATTTTAAAAACGATGTTCCTCTGTGTTCACCAAGTGTTAAATCACATTTGATATGTCAAAAAGAGGTATTGAAAAATAACTGCCCAGCTGCTTCTGCATATGTTTGTAGATTCTGATTAAGGTAACTTTATTTTCAGATTGGTGCTAGAACTCTAAGGTAGATATTTTGTGTGTAAAATGGGGCTTGATTCTGCTAGGAGACTTCTGATACAAATGCACAAGTGACTTCTGTCACCTATGCCATGGTTTGTTTCATTTACTGCAAAGGAAATTGAATTGTTGCCCCTGTTGGTATTTCCACTGTAGCTTTGGGTGTTCAGTGTCATACTGCTTTAAAGCTCCCAGCTTTTTAAGCAAAGTTCATAGGACAAAGGGAAAGATAATGTAATAAATGATGGTAGCATATGGGAGCAAGGTTGCTGAGTAAGACTTTGGATTAGGAAAAAGTGTAAAGAAAAGGTCTTGAGTCCCTTTGCTTTAGTCCAGAATAGGGATGACAACTTTTGGCTAGGGAAGGTCACTCCTGCATAACAGTAATCATTCCCGATGCAGACTGATCCGTACCTGCATACCTGTAGCTATACAAACTGTTCAGATTTGAGTAATTTATAAGAAAAAATATTTGCAAGTTTAAGAGAGTTTGAGAGAGAATGGTTATAGACCATGACATTAGGAATTAGTACAATAAAATCACAAGCTGCCTGGCTAGTCAGAAGCCATTTTTGACTTTGACAGAAACGGAAATGTTTTCTTGGTATATTTGATCAGTTGGCACAAGTAAAGTAAAGAGCATCTTTTGGTGCCTTAATCACTAGTACGGTAAGAGTAGGAACATTAGATAAAAGGGATCAAATCTGTGCAGAAATACTAGGCTGAAAAGAATCTGAAAGCGTGATATACCTTTGTTATGTAATAAGATCTATGTAGTTCAGGAGCAGTAGCTTTATATTCGTGTAATGCTTTCTTTAGTCATAATAGTATTGCAGTCACACTTAGTCTTTTTCTTATTTACCCCAGATTGTTGTGCACAGATTTGATATTTTTTCTTGTTACCAAAGCACAGTTTTTTTTCCACACCTTTTCTAATCTGAACTTGGTTTGGAGGGATATAGATCTTGTCCTGTACGTGGAAACAGTGGGATTAATATTTAGGTATTTTATTCATTTTCCACTTTGCTTTTATATACATATATATTTTGTATTGCATTGACTAACTTTCTGTTTGGAGTAAAATATTCTTTGAAACCAATTATATGGCACTGATTTGAATGTATTCAGGTGCCATATTTAATTTCTTCCACATTAAAATTATATGTGATAATTAATAATTAAAATAACATGTAGAGAAGACTTGAAGGTTAAAAAAGCATATTGCCTACAAAAAGCTTTTTGTGCTCCACTTTGAAATTATGTACTGATGTAAGGAAACAACAACAACAAAAATAAATAATCCACCTTCCTCCTTTAAATTTCAGAGTAGTAAATATACAAAATGCATTTAGAAGATCACGTTTAGAGAAATTCACTTTGTAGTTCAGTGCAAGCTGCAGACCAAATTGGTAGAACTAGAGCAAATTAATTGCTTTGAAAACAAAATTATGTGCTTGTTCTCAAAACCTTTACCTTTACCCAATCTCAATTTGTACAAATCATGTTAAATTTTAAAAGATGCTATAGTAATTGTGAGCAATATTTTAATTTTTAACTATTCTTTTCCCCAGAAAACAACCCTCTGGAGTTAAGCAACTGTCCAACATTTTGTAATGAAAATTGTTTCTTAACTGATTTTCCTCTTTCTCTATTGTCATAGTATGTGGAAACTAGCATTAAGAGTTTGAAGGACAAATTCTATTCTGTCCTACACGATCTTCTTTATTTGTTTGACTTCTGTGAAAAGAAAGTCACACTCCTTATGCAGACGTTTGTGCTATCTTAAGATTTCTTTCAAAATTATGAAGGTTAGTCTTATTGTTAATGACATGTAATCAAAGTATTCACAGTATTCCAAATGGTGGATTTTCACCTTATGGTGAATGACAAAAAATTGTCAAACAGTTTAACTATGGGAACAAAATTCTTCTTCCAAAACCAGAAAATCCCTAACATATTCTTCTTCGATTAAAGGCTTGAAAGGAACCAAGTCTTAAAAGAAAGGTGCTTCTTATTTTCTATTCAGCTATTTTGTTTTCCTTTTGAGAATTAAATATGTCTGTCTTTTTATTTTATTTTATCTTACATAGTATTCAAATGTACTGATTTGCGAAAGAAGTATATGCCATTATGTAATACAATACACCTTATATTGCAGTCAAATACTTTGTTTTATCTCTTACTAATATATTCTAGGCAATGCTGGGTAATCTGAAGGATAGAACACTAACATTAATGGAGAGCTGTATTCTCAAACTAAATAGTAGATATCTTGTCTGGGCTTTTGGCTTGTCTGAGCCAAGTGTTTGGATTACAGATACAGTTGATGTAAATCAAAATCTTGTCAGTAGAACTAAATAAATTTACAACAGCTCAGACGTTGCTCTTCTGCCATGCACTACAACATATACAATTTCTCTGTTTGTTTAACGTGTTAATACCTAGCATGCCAGTATTTTTAGTCTTCAGTTGTGAAGGGAAGACTCCTGATTTTATATTCCATTATTTTATTTTCATTAGTCCAAATATAGGATACCTGTCACTGAAACTACCTCAACAAAGTGAAATTTTATCTTAGTAGCTTTCTACTTATCCAGCATGTCTTTGGTATTTGACTGGTAGTTTCTTCAAAGTCATGTAAGGTGTTCCTTTCTTCCTGTCCTAAACAATCATGTAACAATGCTGTTATAAGGAATTGTTCTGCTGAAGCTCTAAGTTTCCTTTTATATTTGTGAAGTCCATTGGAACTTTGCTGCTTGGAAAAAGTGTTACATAGAGTAGCCTATTCTGGTAGGTGGGATGAAGAGGGACATCTTCTGGAAGGAAAACTTTATCCTTGAACTCTTGAAAGATCTGTGTAGAAGACTGATATGGGTAGATTCCGTAGTCCAACTTCTTGACTCTGACATGGTTTTCAAATTTCAAATACAAGAGGTTCAAAAAGTGATATCTTTTGCAGTTCTCCATAGCTCAGAAAGCCTGTGGGCTGAACACTGTGTGTTCTGCTTTGACATTTGCAGGGGGATCAGATGATCCAGTCTGAAGTGCAAAGTTCAAAATCCCCAGTGTGCCTCCAGTCCTTGCTGTCTTGCACTACAGAATCTCCAGTTTCTTTATTAGTAGAACCCAGTGTCTATGGGAAGAGATGGACATGGGGAACCCCTAATAAAAAGGATTGTTTTAACTTTGGAATACATAAAATAAGATCTTCCTTATTACTTTACTTATAGGAAGCCAGAACAGCAGGTGACTAAACTGTTGAAAATAGCTTCTGATGAATTCTGGAAAAGGATGAAAAAGTAGCAATAGCACTTTCACTTTGCTGCTTCCACTTCCATTACAGTCTCTCTTATCCAATAGTTCTATATTTTCCCCAAAGTGTTCAAAGCAAGAATTAAATATTTTACACAGGGAAAAGCTATTTGTTTGGCTTTTTTATTATAATTTTTATTTTTAACAAGATTCAATATTTCTTAAAAATTATTAACTTAATTCAGGGAAACTTTTCAAGGTAGCCATGGAGAAAGACTTCAAAAGAGGTTGAAACTATTCAGATCATATCAGAGAAGATGGGCAAATGGCTGTTAGTGTTTCTGCCTCTTATCCCAAGAGTAGCCATGATTATTTTTCATCAGGTGAGCCAAAATATAATTGTTTCCTACCAAAAAAAAATATTTTACTTTATTGCCTTTACAATGTTGTGATCTGGATTCAATTTTACAATAAAAAGATAATTTTGAGTGCAGATCAGGTCTGTTTTTCTGAACTCCAAAATATTAAAAAATTGTCATATATTCTATATTACTTTAGCTCTCAATGCTTTAGATACAAGGAAGAGATATAATCACATCATTCAGATCTAAATAGATTTCAAAATATTTCCTATTTTTCAAAAGATCTGAAGTCTTTGGCAAGGAAGATTCTCTGTTTGATCCAAAGTTGGCTGAAAGATGATGTGTAGTTTCTCATTGTTGAGATGGGAGAGAGAGAGAGGCGGGGAGGGAGGGAGAGAGACAGAATGTATTAATCAGCACTTTTTTCTAATATAAGAGGGGAAACATTTGTTTTCAGGTAATGATTAATTTCATACCCATTGCCATGAAAGTTCACAGCAATTGGTTCCAGCCTTTTGAAACTGTTTCTAATAGCAACATTAGAATATTTATACTCTTTCAAAAATGGAAGAATGAAATGTTGACGGTTTTCAATGTAAATTAGATTACCTTGGTAAATGAGATGATGCCAGAACTCTGGATAGGAGAAATCAGTGACCATCCCAAAAGAGGAAACTCCCTTCCTCCTCCTTTTTAAATTTCTTTTTCAGCCTTGAAAATATAAACTCCCGTAGTTTTTTTCAAGAGAAAAGGAACAAGGATTTCCTCACCATTTCTATAGTATAACATACTATAATTATATTATAGTATAATATACTATACTATAAAAAGCTAATTTTTTTTCCTCCCACACTTATTTGCATTTGGAGATCTTCAAAGGATGTCAGCCTTCTAGCAAATCTTGGCTTGAATAAGTATATTCTATTTCCTGTGCCTGGAATTCAAAGATTTGATGATTATTGTGAAGCACATAAAATCAAAAAGTGTTGTGAAATCTTACTGCAGCTACAGTAATTATTTTTCATTTCCCCAGGTAGCATGTACTCTTCCTGTGTAGCAGAATGCTGCATCATGAATTGTACTTGATGCACCAGAGGAGGATCATATCATGATCTATTTACTTGGTTTTTCTTTATACCTCAGTGAATTACAAACCGTTTCACTTCATTGCACAGCCTTACTTCTAGCAATATTTACAGTATATTATAATGCTTCACAATATTTATAGCAGATGTTCTTTTATTTAACAACTGAAAGCAGACACAAGGCCTCTACAGGAAGAAAAAAAAAAAGAATAGGCTTTATTTACACATCCTTGTGACACATCTTTGTGAATGGATAGAAGCTGAGAAGAGTTTCTGAATTTTTTGTTGTTATGAAGTAATGGTATAAAAAAAATGACATTTCCCTGCTTATCATTAAAAATAAAAAATAATAATTAAAAAAAATCCAAGTCTTTAGGGTACCAGAAAATGAAGAGATGGTATTAGTATTTGGTTAACATTGCAAAAGCGTAATTATTTCAATGCAAAAGGTAATCCTTCCCCATTATTACTTAGCCTTCCACTAAGGACCTCTGTTATTAGCTGAACATGCTGTGTCTGGTTAAGGAAATAGTTGCCTCCTGAACCTCAGTGCCTGAGTGAGCTTGAGGAGGGGAAATAAGAGTAGCTTTGGTTTTTACTCCAGAGGAAAGGAGGAAAGTACTCTTTCCTTTAGCTCACAAATCAGACAGCTCCTCTTGTGTTTATCAGACACTGACTGCTTCTATTACAGAGTCTTTTAAGCTTTACACTAGTTGAAAAAGCATGATGGTAAGAGCAGATGGGATACTTCATAAAGCCCACTTAAGACCCTATCACTGGTTTTCATATCCTCCCATTCAATCAGACTACTCTTTATTATTCTACTATATTCTTCAAGGGCCTCAGTTGGGCATGTGTTTTATTTAGTTGAAGTACAAGTTCTATAAATCCAGGTAAAATAAGAATTATTTTTTTTAAATCAATTTATTTTACAGAATTATTTAGGTAGCATCTGGCTAGCTTTATATACTGTTCTTTTTCCCATGAAAAAAATGTCAAAAATCACATAGCTGCTGTTTCTAATTCAGAGTTGTGTCAGCTTTTATCTGTGAAATATAGTTTCTGTTTTTAACTTACCTCTTCTTACTTGTAAGAATATAGTGAACCGAGCTCTTTTCCAGTTTCAGCTCAGTTGCCAAATTTATTGCAATACATCTAAGTACTCAGCTTTTATATGTTAGTCGTGATGTTTATGAAGTGATGAGTATTTACCATATGTAGCCATTATGCGAGATAAATGCTATATGCAATGATGATTTGATTATTTTAAACCTGTATGTTTTGGGGTATCCTTGATATTCACTTGCAGGCACTGGATCTCCTCCTTTAGATTTCAGTCTGTACTAACCAACAGACCTGCTACAGTATGACTGAGTGCTAGAATATATGAAATTTTCAAAGCATGATATCATACTTATGAGAACCAAAGAAAACATAGGTCCGCTACTAGATGGGGAGGGTCTCCTCACAGACAATGACATAGGCAAAGCAGAGACGTTTAATGCCGCCTTCGCCTCTGTCTTCAACGCTGATGACGGGCTTCGGGACCCAGGGTACCCTGAGCTTGAGGACCATGACTGTGGGAAGGACAAACTCCCAACCGACCCTGAACGTGTGCGGGATTTGCTGCTCCACCTGGATCCATACAAGTCCATGGGTCCGGATGGGATTCATCCCAGGGTGCCTAAAGAGCTGGCAGACGTCATCACGGGATCTCTCTCAATTATTTTTCAATGATCTTGGGAATCTGGTGAGGTCCCATTGGACTGGAAGCTGGCAATTTTCAATGTGCCAATTTTCAAGAAGGGTAAGAAAGAAGACCCTAGCAATTACAGGCCTGTCAGACTCACGCCAGTGCCTGGTAAAATTATGGAGAGGATGATCCTTGAAGTTATTGAAGCGTACTTGGGGGACAATGCAGTCATTGGTCCCAGCCAACATGGGTTCATGAGGGGTAGGTCCTGCCTAACAAATTTGATTTCCTTTTATGATAAGATCACCCATCTAGTCGATCAAGGGAAACCAGCTGATGTAATCTTTTTGGACTTCAGCAAAGCTTTTGACACGGTTTCCCATAGGATCCTACTGGACAAAATGTCCAGCATACAGCTAAACAAAAACATCATACGATGGGTGAGCAATTGGCTGACGGGCAGGACTCAAAGGGTTGTGGTACATGGGGCCACACCTGGCTGGCGGATGGTCACTAGTGGGGTCCTTCAAGGCTCCATTTTAGGGCCAGTCCTCTTCAATGTTTTTATAAATGATTTGGATGTAGGACTAGAAGGTGTTCTGAGCAAATTTGCTGACAACACTAAACTTGGAGGAGTTGTGGACTCGGATGAGGGTGGAAAGGCCTTGCAGAGAGATCTGGACAGATTGGAGAGCTGGGTGATCACCAACTGCATGAAGTTTAACAAAGGCAAGTGCCGGGTCCTGCACCTGGGACGGGGCAACCCTGGCTATACGTACAGACTGGGCGACGAGACGCTGGAGAGCAGCCCCGCAGAGAGGGGTCTGGGGGTTGTGGTTGACAGCAAGTTGAATATGAGCCAGAAGTGTGCCCTGGCAGCCAGGAGGGCCAACTGTATCCTGGGGTGCATCAAGCACGGCATTGCTAGTCGGTCAAGGGAAGTGATTGTCCCGCTCTACTCTGCGCTGGTGCGGCCTCACCTCGAGTACTGTGTGCAGTTCTGGGCACCACAGTACAAAAAGGACATTAAACTGTTGGAGAGTGTCCAGAGGAAGGTGACGAAGATGGTGAAGGGCCTAGAGGGGAAGACGTATGAGGAGCGGCTGAGGTCACTGGGCCTGTTCAGCCTGGAGAAGAGGAGGCTGAGGGGGGACCTCATCGCAGTCTACAACTTCCTCGTGAGGGGGAGTGGAGAGGCAGGCGACCTATTCTCCGTAAACACCAGTGACAGGACCTGTGGGAATGGTGTTAAGTTTAGGCAGGGGAAGTTTAGGCTGGACATCGGGAAGAGGTTCTGCACCGAGAGGGTGGTCGCACACTGGAACAGGCTCCCCAGTGAAGTAGTCACTGCACCAACCCTGTCTGAATTTAAGAAGAGATTGGACTGTGCACTTAGTCACATGGTCTGAAATTTTGGGCAGACCTGTGCGGTGCCAGGAGTTGGACTTGATGATCCTTATGGGTCCCTTCCAACTTGGGATATTCTATGATTCTATGATACTAAATATCAAGGTATATAAAATTCATTAACTTCTAAAGAAAAAAAGGTACTTGATTTCTGTGGCTAAATGGAATAGCATCATTTCCTGTAGACTGAGGATTTTTTATGTTTTTTTTTATATTTTTAAGAGTTCTAAAGTATTTCTGGTATACATGAGATTTCTGGCTTTAAATCTCTGTATTCCACTTTCGGTAATCCTAGATACTTAAACATCTACCCTCCAAGGAAATGCATTTGAAATGTACTCAGTATTGTATCTCAGTACAACGGTCTTTGGAGTTTAAAATAAAAATTCACTGTAGTATAACCCGGTATTGTGGGGGAAATGTGTATGCAAATAGCTTTTTGTAATTGTTCATGAAGCTTTTAGACATATATCCCCTCATGTACCTGTGGATTTCATTGCAGTGTGTGATGATATTGTTTATTCAGGTTACATATTAGCATTCTTTACACTTCACTACTTCTCTAGACATCTGGGACTTTGTATAATTGGTTCTGTAAACTTATTTCACTTGCCTGCATTCAAGAAATGGTTCTCTATAATGTATTGTCACATTTTACTGTGGAACAAAGTGAAGTCATATGACAGATTCCTGCAGTTTGCAGAAGTTTACCTCTTGCTATCTCAAGGCAAGTCATATCGGAATGCAGAATCTAATGCTAGAAGTTTTTTAAGTTGACATGCCAGTAGTGATGTCCAAAATTATTTTGCTGATGAACAGTGAGATGAATGTTCTTCTGTTTCATTGATCAACTCCAGTGAAATTATCTGTGGTTTCAACATCTAATAAGGTTTGAACATACCTAGCTTTAACCTTTTACATGTAATAAGAAAATACTATATTGGTCAGAAGAGATTCTTTGGCTTATGTAAAAGTCTGGGCAAACAAGTTCCTCACCACCTTTCCACTTGTCCTTTGATTTATTTGGAACTAGTTGTTCTGGGATGATTTGCATGCTGGCTGCAGAAGAACTGAATGACATTCTTATTTGAATAGTTGTCCTCAGTAATAGTTCCGGATTTCAGTGAGGTACTGAACAGAAGACCAGAGCATTGCTTGACAACAACAAAAAAAAATAAGGTCAGGCATTTGAGTTGTAGTCTATTATTATTATTATTATTATTTTATTATTATTTTTTTTAATATCTGCTGGAAATGACTGGAAAGAGCTTTTTCACAGGATGACTAATGCCGTAAACTATGTGATGTAGTCATGAAAGAAAAAGTAAATGCAGTTCTAAAATATATCAACAGAGATATAGCTAGGAGAATTGGGAAAGAACAAATACTATTTTTCCCAGGCAATGCTGATGTCTCGTTTGGGATACTGCATAAAATGGTTGTGCTTTCAAGAGTAAAGAGAAAAAAAAAAAGGCACAAGGGTGACCAGGGAAGTAGATAGGAATATAGCTGTCGTGTGCAATGGGAAAGAAGGAATTTAGTATTTCTTTAGAAATGCTGGGTGGGAAGAGAGGTTACAGTTAGAAAGAGAGACAGAAATGGAGTTAGTGCGGTGCCATGAACTGGGCCTGAGTTCGTTTAGATGAGATATAGGCAGAGAAACAAGATCTGGAAAATCTTCCAAAGGGATTTGTGGCATCAATAGTGTAACTAAATCCACAAAAGGAAATGTACAAAGGGACTGAAATGCAAATCATGTCTAGTCATGTCAGTAGAAGTCAGAAGTCAGTAAAAAAAAAAAAAAAAAAAAAAGAATAAAGAGTTTTAGACTGTTGCATAGGGATATCTTGTAGCTCCCATAAACTCAGTTTAACTGCATCTCAAAGAATTCTGATCTTGGCTGAGTGGTATCTGCCCTGGTGTGCTTGGGTCTGGGTTCCCTTTGGGTCCAGGCTCCTCTTGGGTCCACTGGCATAGGTACAAGTTATGATAATTGCCACTGAACTGACAGTGCTAATGAGCAAGTTTCAAACAGCTGCATTGTATGCATCTCAAGATATACTATTCTTGTGTTACAAAATTAGTGCATTGTTTTCCCCATGAAGAAATTTTAAGATTTATTTCTCCATTTTTTTTGGCATTATTTTCTTTACCATCATAATTAAATCCCCAAATTTGTTTCTGTTATTAACTACTTTATTTTATAAAAGCATCCAAGCTAAGACTACCATCTAAAGAAAATAGGTTTGTCAACAATAGTTTGCTCAACAAATACATTTGGGATTTTAAGAGTACGTTGACTTACTCTAAAATGTAATTGTTCCAACTTCTCGAGAAGAATCCATGGCCGTCAGGCTGTTTATCAGGGACTACATATCCCCCATAATAACCCACCAGAAAAAGTGAAAGTCTGTGATTTCCCTACAATCAGAAAGTACATATTTTACCTTTGAGCATTTTGGTTTTAATAAAATTAAGTATGGCACCAACAAGATTATCATGAGGTAATTGGTCCCAAGGGATTAGAAGTATTTGGCTACAGGTTGTACATGTAACAATCCAGAAAGTAAATGATAGTAATTACTTCATAATAAAACTCCGTATAGCTACACTTTATATTCCAAGTAGCTTGAGGTTAGCAAAATGACTTCAGATACTTTCAGCAAGTTTGTTATTTATTTAACTTTAAGGTTATTTCTTTAAATATAAGTTTGATGGATTGAAATGAAAAAATTTCAATATACCTGAATTCTGTTCTACATCTTCAGTGCTGTTTTCTAAACAAAATGTTTGTCTTATATTGTGTGAGTAATTCTATTTTATACAAGATAAGTTCTGCAGGTGTCTTGTGTCTTACACGAGTGTTCTGTGGTTATTTCTAAAGACACAGTACACTGAGATTTTAAGCAATCCAAAGAGTTAGCATGCATTACTTGTGAAAGCTGAAACAGGTAGGAGAGATCTATTAGATAGCTTTAAATACTTTAGCTTTTTACCCTGAGCTTTAGACATCTTTTTTCTTTAGTTAATACTATTTTGCTCATCATACCTATGTAGCTTCAAGTGCTGACAATACAACTTTCTGCACTAGAAGTTCCTTACATCACATAGACTAGCAGATGTATAGTAGCCTGACAGTGGGGAGTGAAAAACACCTAGGGACTTAAAAATTGAAAAGGGTAATTTATAGCTCACTTGATGAAGCAAGTAGTTCCAGCTCTGCCTACGTGAGCTGGGAAAGAAAAGGACATATTTAAGCTCTACATATGTCACGTTTCGTTTCCATGTATCAGAAGAACTGCAGTAATGGTGAGTTAAGGAGCAAATGTCCCTAACCTGTTCCTGTTTGGTCATCTGTGTTCTACTCAGAACTGGTAAGAGCTGTCTGTGTTCTCTGCATCTTCATGGCCTATAAATGGAATAATCTCAAAATGTCATTTAAAAAAAAAAAAAAAAGTCTTTGTGTTTCTGGTACTCTTCTCACATAAATGAAGTTATACAGTAAAAGGCTTTGATCACTTGAGTAAGGATGAGCAAAATAATCTCTGTGCTCAGAGTAAAAGGCTTAAGTATTAAAGCAGATATTCAGTGCCATAGGGTGAAGATTTTTAGGATGTAGTGATTCAACAGCATGACTAAATGCTTACCAACCCTACCCCCAGCTCTGTTTTTGCTTTCTTTGTGTGAAAGAGATTTGATACCCTTTTGATAATGACCCCACTTGGGAATTTGTAGGAATCTCTTGAGATAAGTATTGCTGGTGAAATTTTGAAAATGGCTTGTGAGATGCTGATACTGCTAACAAATTCACGTGGCTAAATGAAATGGCTAGTAAGTGCCTTTTCATCACTAAAATTCAGTGGAATTAGAAGTTTTTATAACCAGTACTGCTACATAAGCCTGCAAAATGGTATAGTTCTGCATCATATCATGTTTTTGATTCCATTGCATGACAGTACTTCTATAGTCTTTACTAATCTTCGTGTTTCTGCAAATCTCACAAGAAGTATTTCCCATGACTCTATCAATTCTGTCCATCTATTTGATAGGACACTGTTCAACTCTGTAGAGGATGGCACTACTCTACAGGAGTAACTGTGAGTAATTACACTTCTCCACCTTATCGTTTTGTCAGAAATAAAATACTTATCTCACTGCACTTCTTTGTGACTAAAGGAACAAGTGAATCTTACATTTTTAAGCAGAACTGAAGAGTAAAACTTTCTCCTTTACTCTGGTGTAAGGCCTACAAATATACAGGAATTTGAGTTACGTTTCCTTTTTTCTTTCTGAAAATGTGGGCTGAAACCTTGGTTTACCGTCTAAAAATTACATGTGTGAGAGTACAACTGAACAGTGTTTTCTAGCACAGTAATGACCTAAGTTGCACAGTCATTAGTTATTTCCATCACAGACATATATTATGCCATCAGTACAAAAGCAGGCTGTCTTCATAACTCCAGGAATTCAAACATCAGCCACCCAAAACTAATAGCCTGTCATTACATTTCTGTTTACCAGAGAACAAAATTTTGTTCTTGCTGATTTGAAAAGGTTCCCTGGAGTAAATGCTTCTATAACATACATAAATCATATCCTCCATCAAGTAACCTAATGATGCTTTGGGGGTGGCATCATTAGGCTTTCACATAATATTTTGCCTGACAAGGGATGAAAACTCTCTTCTAATTACCAAGGAACCGAATAACAGGGACAGATAAATAACATTAAATGAGACTTTCTTATCTTTTCCTGGAAAACAAACAAAGAAAACAAAGCACACCTTTCCAGGGTCTGATACTACTAAAATCCCAGTCCCAATGAGTATGCTCTCACTTTCAGAAGGGAGAGAACTGTTTGTTTGGCTTTTTTTGCCTTTTTTTTTTTTAATCACTTTTTTTGGCATTCTTGCTGTGTCATAGGTACAGCAGATAAAAGGTTTGGCATTGGTCACTGGGAGTAGATCACTGATTTATTTTTTTCATGCTTCTTGAAAATCTCATAAATGCATTGATCAAAATCTGTCTGATTTTATGCATACTGCACCTACAATATTTTTTCATTTAAAACACTTTGTCTTTCATTTTAGATTGGTATGCGGTGTCTTTCCTTTCAAAAAAAAATGGAGTGGGAGACATTAATTTTTTCCATATTTTACTCCTTATAAATCAAAATACCAAACATTAAGTGCTTTTAAAACAACCTGAAGTGATAATCCATATAATATATATATATACACATAAATTACTTACATAGTAACAAACTGTTAGATAAGTGCTACTGACAGAGAACAGAAACTGAAATTTGCATGCCAAAAATTATGATTTTTCAAGTTGACTCACAGAAATATGGTTGCTAGTGTTGTTATTTCTGCTCTAGCAAGGGAGAACAATGAAAGGTCCCTTGATTGCTTTAAGCTGCACTGGGGAAGGAATATTACCTTGTAGGAAGGATGACTGTACATTCTGCCGCCTCCTTTGACTAATCTGGCTTGGAGTTGGTAGAAGAAACATTTTCTTAGCAGCTACCCACATAAGCAGAGTCCAGCATCCCATGAAAATCCTGGCTAAATTACCTAGCTTAAGAAAGCAAAATTGTGAATGAACAAACGTCAGATTGCAGTTTCCAGGACGCCACTTTGTATAGACTGACTGGATTCCCTCACATAGAGATGGGGCATCAGGAGGGATGAAAGTTTGTGTTAAGGATGTGGATCTCATAACTGGAGAATGTGTCTATATGGGTAATGAATTAGCTCCATATTTATAGTCTTCCAAGTTGAACATAAGTTTACCGGTGCTGAAACATATTTCTATTTCACCATCACATTGTTAATTTTTTTCTTCTCTCTTCACAATGTCTTGAACTCCACACTATATTCTCTGTTCAGGGTTTGCACAAATTTAGCATTCTGATTTTCTAAAGTAGATTTTGGATTAAAGCTCTGCTAAAAGCAAGGTAGGCAACTCACATCGAGATAAATCTTTGTCCTATCTGTAAGCCATGTAGTCCAGGCACTAAAATCAACAATCACAGCATGAATCATTTTCAACAGTGTGCCTGACTGAGGTGATTTCCAGACATTGCTAACTTCCACATGCATACTTCTATGTGTATACATGTACATCAGTCCCAACTAGTTTTATGAAATCAGAATCATAGTCCATTAGCCTACAATGACAGCCATTCATTGTTTGTTACCCTCTACTCTACCAGTTCTCAATCTTTAATTATAAAATTAATGAAATCACTGACATTTAAATGTCTTTTCATCCATACTCCAGATAATTACCTGTATATACTTTAATGATTTCCTCGTACACTTCAGGCAGTTCAAGACATAAGCAGCTTGTCTGTCTTCTAATACCTTTTGTGGAAACATACATCTTAGAGCTATTTGTGTCAAAGTATATTTTGGCTGCATCATTGTCTTCCATAATTCTGAAGTATACCATAACGTTTCCTAATATTATAATATTGGAATATCTGAGACTAAGTTAGGTATTCAAAAAAAAAAAAAAAAATCCTTAATATTGCTTTTTTTTTTTTGAACAGTAGCTTTCATTGAATAGTAGCTTTCATTGAAATTGCTTATCTGTATCAACATAGTGTCGTATGTCTTCAAGCCCAGAAAGAAAATTTTAGGTTCTTGTTGAGAGAACATAAAGGATTTTAGATAGCTCCATGTAGACTCTAGTATTAAACAGAAGCTCTGTAGGTATTTTGAGGACTGTAAATTTGGGTGTGAGTCTTTGTTCTGCCAGAAGGCGTATAATTTTGTGTGCGCGCGCTCTAGGAGCCTTCATGAATAACAAATTGTGTTATTTTTTTTCATTGCATGACTTATTCCATTCCTTCTTGTGTCTTTGTTGTTATTTGCCCATGTTTGCCATGGATGATTTACCAGGCTGCAGAAAATGTTGCTTTAGATAACCACATCATTAAAATTTGAACAAAATAAGAATGAGGTTTAGAACTGTGGCACTGTTCTTAATGCTTAATATAACAGGTGCTTTTCTAGACTGCAGATTAGTACTAGGTAACATAATTTCTTTAATATCACTATTTGTTTTTTATTTCTTGTAGAGAAAATACAGATATAGTATGTAAGAACCATTTATTTGGGGGTTCATTTATCTCATAGCTTTGCTACTTTAAATGGACTAGTGTGACCAGGCTGGAAGCCAGGTAGATCACATTATTTTGCTTCCTTTACAAGAACATTCTTTTTGTACAACTTAAGTCTAATGGTTGATAATCACAACTGTGACAGCTTTAAAGATCATTCTTTCATGGTCAATATTGTACATTAAATTTTGTTCTACCACTACAAGTAGAAGCTAAGGTTTCTTATTTTGCAGTTTCCATTCCACTTATTTTCAAATCACATAAACCAAAGTGTTGGATATGCCTGTTTGTTTTTCTTTTAATTTCAAGTACAAAGCTCATTAAATCTATATTGATTCTATTAAATTCACAACAGGGATAATACAGGTTTGATATCTAGTAGAGAAGACTGTTTCCATAATAGACTAATAGCTAACACCCATTCAATTCTCATGATCCAAAAGCATCTGCATGATTGTAATATTTTTTCCCTATGAGTTTTAAACAGGTAGTTAAAGACCTAAGTTCAAAATATCATTGCCAGTCTCTTGAGCCATGACGGTTCCTCACACTAAATAAATAAATAAATAAAATAGTGTCATCATATGTCTTGGTATTAGTGTATGATATCTATAATGAAAAAGGCCTTCCTTAGATTATTAGCTGACAAGAATCAAAAACTGAAACAAGATTCAAAAACTTCTTTGATCCTTCAGATGGAAAGAGGTAATGATGAAGGGGTTTACTTACATATTGGCACATAATCACATGACTTTTTTTTTTTTTTTTTTTTTGCATTTCACATTCCGTTGGCTGATGTAAAGAAGTATGCTGACATTTCTGAAGTACTTTAAAGCTATAAAATGTTCTACAAATGTGTTTTAACTGGTGTCAAACTAACCATTTTATACTGATGGACTGTTTCATATTTTCTCATACTTCATATCTTCTCATACTGAAGGTGAGTTTTTTGTGGTTTTGGATCCCTTTGAAACATTTGTTTTTCGTTTTGAAGTTTTCTCAGTTTCATCTGCACCAAGGTCATGGGTTTGGGGGGCTCTGAATTTTCAGAAGTTTCAGAATTTTTCAGTGAAGGGTCATTCTGAGTTTCATGAAAATGGGTTAAAAAATACTTTTTCTAATACTTTTTCTATTGTCATGTCTTAGACTTGTGGCTGAAATCTGGGGTGTTACAGGTTTGGTTCTATTATTTCACTAGTTCAAAGCTCTCTAAATCATTTCTACAGGAGATGCAGTCCCAGCTGCAATGCAAGCCTCTCCATTACCATGCTTTCTCATTGCTAGGGTAATCAGTTGGATGTAGTACTTACTCCTTTTGGAAAATCTGTGTATGGAACTAATCATTCTTCAAATAAATATAACAATATAGCCAGTAACATGGTTTTCACAAATTGAGCAGGAAGGGTGAAGTTTGCACAATTTCCCATACAAAATCTTTCTGTTACTTTGGGAATAATCAGACCCATGTAATGCCTCACAGCTAGAGCTATAGTATTTTCTAGGCTAGAGACATAATGAGCCAATAGCATACTACAGTGTTTGGACTTTTCCTTTATACTTCAGAAAAACAGAGATGAAAAAGCACAGAGGTTAAAAACTTTTTTTTTTCCTGTTCCTTAGTTGTTGAAAAATACAAAAGATCACAACTGAAAGCTAAACTGCCAGGCTGATCCCTAGGAAAGAAAGGCTGTTTCCTGTCTTCTGTCCTAGAGAAGCTTAGACAATTGAGGAAAACAGTCCAGTACTATCTGCAGCACAAAGTGATAGAGTGAAAAGTTGTTAAGAAAAAGATGCAAGTTTCTGATGTTGTTGATGTGTGTATTTCACTGTTAAAGTTCAGAGAGCTGTCAGTGCTGTGGATTTTTTAACAATAAATCCTCTTATTCCAAGAGCAAATTTCCTAGGTGTTTCTGTAATAAGGATTATTTCTGAGTTTTGATCAAAATCTTTAGACTGAGTTATTCAGCTTCATGTTACATTAGCTTCATGTTCAGGTTTTGGAAGTGTTTGCCATCTTACATGCTACATGACTCTACACAACTCATGCTTACATGAGTTCTTTGTGTCAGAAATATATGATGACATATAGCAGTCAGCCAGCTCTTTATTCTTTAAAAAAACAGTTGTAATTTAGGTATGACCAAGAGACTATCATAATGGAATTTCTGAAAGATCTCCTTATCCTAAGGAACTTATCCTTGGTATACCTATGCCTACTTTAAAGAAAATCAGAGAAATATTCATCCGTTAGAAGACGTACTCTCACTGACTTCATTTCCATTGCTCTTTTGGGTAGACATGTTTTGGGCTGAGAAGGACAGATACATCTCAGATATATTTTTTCCATCTCAGCCTGCTGTATGTCTAGAAGTACGAAATATGACTTTCAGTGTTTCTTAGTTGTTAGGGATCCCTTGACACAGAACAGTGTGTTTATGTTATTGAGGTAAAGTAGGGCAAAGTTGAAAGTGCATAACTCTGCTTTACACTTCTTGTCCTATGTATTGTAAATTAATGTGATGAGCTAATGTTAATTTTATTTTTATTTTTTCCAAGTACCAAGTTTGATCATATTTCAAGCATAAAAAATATACAAAAGCCTTTCACAGGCAAACATGAAACATGCACGTACTGTGAATCATAAATGAATGTTCTTATCTGACTCAATCACAATCCATTTCCATGTTTATAGACTTGCTGCTAAAAATGATGACTCCTGAAATGTCATTTTTAGACTGCAATCTGTAGACTTAAGTTGGAAAGTCATTACATCATTTTTTGATCTTACACACACAAAAAAAAGTCAAGGTAAAAGAAGGAAAGAGAAGAGTTGGAAGGTGAAAATAGTTTTTCATAGGATGCTGCATTTTCTTAGAATTCTGTGTAGCTGTAATTACATAAGGTGGATTTTAGAAGTTTATACTTTAAAATATAATTGTATTATTCTCTTCTTCTGTTTTCCCTGCTTGTTATGAGATGACAGGTAAACATCAGAACAGCTGTTTGAATGCCTAATCAAAATAGTCAAACTACTACAATAGAAAAGAAAGATGCAAAATGTTTTTAATAGCATGTCATATCTTTCTCTTTGTATCTGTATTGCATCAGAGTTCTATTAACTGGTGGGACATAATCTTTCAAGCTTTCACTATAGGCCTAATTTTTTATTGGGAGGATTCTGTAATACTAGCGCACATGGAATGTATTCCCATATAAAAATAGACTCTGATCTGCTGATCCAAATTACCCCCATCTATGCTTGTAGCATTCAAATGATGTTAATGGAATTGCTCAAGTAAAGACTTCTCATGGGGCACCTGGGAGCACTAGTCTGTATTTTGTGGGGAGATTAAAAATATCATTTTGTCAGTATTGCTTAATATGTAAAACATGTTATGTAAAACCCAGTGCTCAGGGGAACAACATAAATTTCCCTTTTATATTCCCATTATGCCAGGAGCTTTGCCAACTCATAAGCAAAAGTACTCTCTTCGATGTTCTTTGAATATAAAACACACATTATACTTGAAAAAAAAAAAAAAGTCATCTTTGGAGTTGTGTGACCTATTGGTTCGAGTGTTTAATTTGTGGGAGGAAAAAACAAACAAACAAACAAAGAAAAACACCTTGAAAGGCAAAATAAATAAATACAATCCTCCTTTTCTGTTAGGAGTTTGGGTCTTCATCAGACCCTAGCATGTCTGGGAGTCTTTTGCATTCTAAACTAGTGGTTGATTTAGTTTTCCCTACCCACTCCAGATTTTTGAGACAATATTAAGAGATTAAATGTCATGGGAGAAAAATAAGGTATTTTCATAATCAAAAATAGGTCACTGTGAATTGATTAGCAAGAAAGAGAGAAAAGACTTGAAAAAAATCTAGAAATGAATATTTCCCAACTCTTTAATCTTCTGAATATGTAAACATATAAAATACATATTTATATAAATATATAAGCAGAAGAAAATTATCAACAAATGTACTCACACCCAATTTAAGAGTTAGTTGAAAGAAATTAGATTTTTTTTTTTTTTTTTTTTTACTATCTGAGAATCATTTTCAGGATATTTATTATTCTGAATCCAGGTTTATGAACTTCAGATTTTTGTATTTCGTAATCATTTAGAAATATTCTTCAGTTGAACTGCAAAAAAATATTTGAACGTCGAGGTTACCACTGATTAATCTAATTAAGTTTCCTTTTAAACAGATCTCATGTTCTTTCAACTCTAAAACTTGTGGCACAACATAAAACATTCTCTGTAGATTATGCAAGGTCCATAGCCAACTGCACTGGATTAATTTTTACTTGGGTTTTCCAAGTAGTATGCAAGTCCGCAGCTGGCCAGTTGTGCAGCCACAGGCATAGTGACATAGAATCTAAAATTTGTTTACTAACAGTAATTTACTAACAGTAAAAATGCACTAACAGTAAAAGTACAGCGTTCATGCAGATATTCATAGAGAAATTTCCCAACCTTAATTAAGCAGTTGTTACTTTTTAACACTGCACGTGGGAAGATAACTTGTTTTAAAGAATCTAGACTTTTTTTTTAAGTCACTGTTTTCTGGGTTTATGGCAACACTCAGATGTAGTGCAATGAACATGATTTAGGAACTCAAATGGATGCATGGAGAAAGATGCGTGAGGAACAATTTTTGTATGTGTAGTGGTAGGAACAGAGAATGGAGTGGAACTGAGATCAATTTTTCAAGCCCATTTATAGTTTCTGAAGTCCTAAAAAAACATCTGTTGTAAACATGAATGGTTGCTTGCTGACTGAAAACAGGAGGAGGCCTTGCTGTTAATCATCTGTACTTCTGTCAGCAATCACTACAGTCAACATGAGTGACTGAAGCACTTTCCAGTTGTGGGAGAAACACAATGGCAAAGCATAAAAAAGAAAGCATGGGCATCTTACCAAGAAGTGAGAAGTGTTTTCACAACGCACAGAGAAAGCCTTTCAAAGGTTTCTATCCATTTGGATGAGGTGAATGTCTAGTGAGCAAGCAGATGTCAGAATAAAATAAAATTTGTGAATTTTAATTGAACTGTTACTCTGGAGACAGGGAATGGTACAACATTTGTTTACAGATTCATGTAAAAGGATTTCCAAACCATTCTCCAAGCGCAGTTCAGGCATAATTTATATGTTCACAGGGTTGTTTTTAAATCCTATCACTTTCTGAAATAACAATTTTTAAAAGGAAAAAGCTGCCACTCTTCCTATATTTATTGTCATTTCTTGTAAACATGCTATGTCTTGATAAAAGGAACATCACCACAGTTCACAACAGTAAGTTCAAAATGAAGTGTTATACCGCCATTTCCCTGTACAAAACAGAAACTAATGTTGATGCTGAAACTTGATGTGAAGGAAGGACAGGTGTTGCATGGTGAGGCAAGAGAGTGTCAAACACTAGCAGGAAATGGCAGCAATATTTAACACTAGTTTCTAGCTCACGCCAAGTCTCCTCAGGCATGAAAACTGTTGACTAGGACGGGGAAATTTGCTGGTAGTCATCTGTCTGGTATTAAAAGCAAGAACGTGATTAAAAGTCAGCTTTACTTTTTTCTAAAGGCTGTTTTGCAGTTTTCTACTCCTGGACTTCTCCGGAAACTAAATTTGAGAATCTTGTCTATCTTGTTGCTAGCATTCCTTTTCCAGCTGATTAAGGATGTGGTGCTATATATTCAGGTTTTCACTATGGAGTATGATGATTTCAGGATCAGATTATAAACAAAAAGCCTATACTAAAAAAGTTTTATGAAGTCATATTTTCTTATCCCAGTGATTTTTTCCACTAGGAAAAAAAAGTTCATAAATCTGATTATTAGCCAATGACGGCTTTCTACAGCAACATATGAGATGCGTTATGTTGCTTTGGATCTTTGGAATATTCTGATTTCAGATTCTTAGAATTAGGTATCCAAATGCTAATGATGTATCCCACTCCACATTTTTCTGTGTCCTTGTATGGAAGTATTCTGTAGATTGAAATTATTTTATTTATTAAATTCTCTTAATTTTTTGCTATTCACCATAACTATGTTAAAACATTCAATACAAACTGCTTTTTTTTGATCAGGAACATTACATAAAAATAAAAGTCTGATCATTTTTGAACACATCTACTGATAATTTATTTTCATTAGATTTTTTTAATATATTTGTATATAAAAAAAAGAGACGTTTTCTGCAAGTTATACTGTAATTAAGTTTCTCAACACAAAAAAGTACTTATCTCATTATTGTCTTTGAAAGACATTCGGTCCTTTACATTTTTCAAGTTGAGATAAAACTAGAAAAACAGCCTGTAGCATTCTTTATTGCAAATGTTCGTGATTAAATAAAACTGTATTTCCAAAAATAAAGTGTCATTATGCCATAAGCCTTATTCCTGCCTTGCATTACAATTAGTTGAATCAAACTAATACTCTGTTTCCCCAGAGATCAGCAATGGGGAAATGCATTTAGTTTGTTCCAAGTTCCCCCTTTCCAATCTGCTTGGGAAACAAAAATTGTGAAATTCTTTGACAGCCACAAAGCACTGGTTAATCAGAAGCGGATAAAGCATTTATGAGCTTTGGGTTTGTTTGTTTGTTTGTTTATTGTGTGTTTTTTGTTTGTTTGTTTGTTTTGGGCTTTTTATTGTTGTTCTGTTTTGTTGTTGTAGGGGAGGGTGGGACCCAACTTTTCAAATTTCAGTTGTGATAATTTCTTAAGGACTCACTTCTGTCCCCAGTGAGTGGAGGCTAGAAAGTAGTGGTTATCAAAAAGGTGTTTTGCTTGAGCTAGTATATTAGACATTGATCTAAGTCTATTAAAGCTTTACTGAATATAGAGTCTGGAGAAATTAGGACTATGGAGGTGGGGGGGGGTTATAAATTGAGGAGGGTGATGCATCCTGTAGTCTTGTTTTTGTGCGGAAAAATTTGAAGACATAATTACTCTTGCAGAAGATTCCTCTAAAAGAAATAATTACATTCAGAATGCTACATTAATACAGAGAAGTTGCCACTGTGAACAAGCTTCCAATAAGAATTAGGTGTTCTATAAAAATAAATTCCCTTTTCTTATAAATTGCATATTTGTTTAGATAAGGAGAAAGCAGAGATGACTGCATCTCAAAACCAATATTCTTGATAGTCCAGACAACGTATAACAGATTATTATGAAATTCACCTGAAGCAAGTAATTTTGCCAGGCCTGTTTTTAGTAGGTACTGCCTATGGCAGAGCAGTTGTTATACATCATCTTTTTTGTTATTGGTCATAATACAAACTTCCAAGTGTTACCTAAAGTTAAGTTATTTCAATTTTGAAAGTAACTGTGAGGGTTTGAGAGTTCCGTAAATACCTGAACATTAAATGCATTGCCTAAACATACTTAATATGGTGGGCTGACACATAATATATGCTTCAAATTCCTAGTACTCTTATTAAAACCAATCTTTTCAATCATGGAAGGTACACTGAATTTAAGACTTTGAACTTTTTCTTATAATTGTATTTTCTAGAGAAGTACATTTGCAATTTGCATTTGAACTGTAAGGCAACTGTGTTTATCCTATGATTGTTGTCATTTTGGGATTTCTGTAACTGAATGTTTAAAGCATCTTTGTAATGGTTATTGTGTCTTGAAAATTCAGTGATAATTTCCATTGGTATTTAAGCCAGTTAATTGCGTTCCTTAACAGTTCCATTAACTGCTTCAACAGTGACTGCTAAAAGATAATACATAAACGCTCACTGAGCCTTTAATTATGGCATAAATACCATTTCAATACATCAGAATATCATCTACATACCTTCTGCAAACTTCATTTCTTTAGCTACAAGCAGAGGTGGTCTTGTTGGGCTATCGCATCCCTGTAACTCTTGTGCTCACAGTTAACCTCTGACTGCATCGTTTTAAACATGAGTATAACTGCTTCATTACCAGAATGTTATATTCATCTGAAGTAAAGTAAAAAAGAGATAATAAAATGTGGGTTTTTCAACACAGTAATACAATTATTCCTCTATTTAAGTTTATTGCCCATTGACTGCCCTCTCTATGAGAACGTCAGATCCAAAACTATGTAATTCAGGGATTCCCATCTGGCAGTCTGAATTTCCGAGTGAGGAAATGAGTTATTTCTACTATAGAAGTTTGTCACAGGTAGAATTATATGAAGGATGTCCTGATTTGCGTTCAGGAAGTTTTCATGCTATCCATTAACAAGAACTCTGGAGAACAGCTGTTCACAACGGTGACCTCCTCCACTGAGTTTGTTTCCAATAGTACTTGTAGCAGGTGATTTTAACTTATACTGTATTTAAGGTGACAGCTGTCTATTCAGGTGATTCAAAGTCCCATGGTTTGCACTTCTTCATTCCCTAGTGTCCCCTTATGTCCTCACATGTGTCACAATCCTGTGCCGTTGGTTAACATTAGGTTCTACTTGTAAATTTTAACCGAAGAATGAAAGCAGTTTTCTTCAAGGTTATAGTAAAAATATAATGAAATTGAGCAATTTGTAAAAATGTTATGATACTCTATTTTCCAGCTTCAGGCAGCTTTAACAATTTCACTGTTCTGAACTCTTGTATATGTTCTCTCCCATTCAGAAAGCTGTTTTTTTGTTGTTGTTTGTTTGTTTTTTGGGGGTTGACATTTATTGTAAGAGGTACCCCACTCTGGTTAGAGTGCTGTGGCCTTCCACTGCCTTGGACAACATTCCTGTCTGGGAATGGGCTGGACTACTCTGCTGTAGTTTTGCTATTTAGGTTAGAAGACAACGTGTTTATTACAAAAACAGTATTGCCTTTTAAACCAGGAGATCTTGCTGAATAAAAGGAGGTGGAAGTCTCCACCAGGGTTTGCTTACGACATACTGTGTGACAGTACCTCCATGGGCTACCAGCGTATGTTCTCGTTTTCTCGTCTGGAGTTTGTAAGCTTTTCATGACAGTTGCTTATCATGTGCAAACCATCAACTCTGAGGATTCTGAACAGTCCAGAAATAATTCCTATTTTGTACTCAGTAGTATTTGTAATGTAAAGAGCAAATTAACATGTTTTGCGTGCTCACAACATTAATTGTTTTCTTATGGGTGGCATGTCTATTTTTTTTTTATTTTTTATTTTTTCCAGAGTACCAGTTCTATTCAACCATTTTTTTAAAATAAAATCACATAGCTAAATTGTCAGTGACTGTAGTACACCATGTGAGAGAAAGGCTCCTAAAACAGAGGCATATTTTCCCTCTACTGGGTTTGCAATTCTGCATTATATAATATGGTAAATTACAGAAGTTGTAACTAAATATTACATGATCCTGTGAAGAAGAAAATAATAATAATAATAATAATAATAATAATAATAATAATAATAATAATAATAATTCTGGTAGACTATAGCACTTCCCAAGGAAGGATCCTCAAATGTTATTTGTATCTCAGAAGATGTAAACTGGCTCAGCTGGGACAGAATTGACCTACCTCAGCCAGAAGGTATTTATTTGCCAGGGAAAATAGTACTGCTTCACTTCTATAGTATATAATTGTACATGATATTTGAATTAATTATATTGAAATATAACTAATGAGGTGACCTTAATTTACAGATTTTACATTGACCAAATTTAAAGTACACTGGAATAAAATTGTAAAACCTGACTTTATTGAGCATAGTTTTAGATTACGTAATCTAATAGTCATAGCGAATTTTCTGTGGAATTAAACAGCAGAACCATTTGCATTGCCATAAACAATTAACACTATATACATGTCCCTTCATGATGTGCTAAATACATCACAAAGCTTTTAGCTGTTGAGAATCTTTTTATATAAACTAATAGGTTTCTTAACAGGTTGGATTGGTGTTTTCTTGTTGTTTTGGGGGTTGCGCCTTTTTTTTTTTTTTTTTTTTTCCAAATAGAGAAGAAATACAGTTCACACAGAAGGACTTGATTTTTAAAGTGCTGTTTTCGAAACTCTGGTGTAGTAGGAAATAGGGAGGGCCATGTTAGCTTTTAATGTCCTGGGAAGTTAGGCACTGGTTAGCATTCAAAAAGTATTTCTAATCTAAAAAACAGCAGATTAAAATTTTTGCATTTGTTTTCTAAACCTAACATTTTTCAATTCCTTCTTTAATAACAAAATTGAGGGATGGCTTCTTTGGTGTTTTGGTGCAGCAAAGCAAGATCATCTTTGATATTCTTCACTTTTTTGAATTAATAAGACTTGTAATAAGCAGACACAATTACAGTGATGTCTCATAAGCACAATGTTCTTGAGACCAGGTTGATCTGTAGGGCATGGATAAAGCCTTTATTTGTTTGCTAAGTGAAAAGTACTACAAGTAAAAGGGGGAACTTTATTATTTAGCTCTGAATTTAAAACTTACAAAAACATTTTTTATGATGGCAGCTATTTCTAGATAATTTTAAAATGTCACAAATTGGATAAAGAAGCCACGTGACTCCTTAGCAAATTGGCAGACAATGTATCTTTTCTGTATAACTAAGCATTTGTTGGAGACAAGCAGTATAAAATACAGAAGTGTCTTTCTGATAGAACCTGTCTCTAATAGTCAGCAATTAAAAATGCTGCATCATTCAGATATAACCTTTCCAAATCCTGTCTCAACATGCCCTCTAATCTTTAAATATGTTAGTCATTTAATGTAGTGGGTCAGAGGATAATGTTAAACTCTAAATCAGTCTCTTCTCTAATCTTTCTAAACCTTTAAAGCCTTCTTTCAGAGAGAATCGAAATTACTAGAAGGATTTTATCAGCCATTCAGTGTCAGAATCTGCAGCAACAGGATGGACAGTTTCTTTCCATGTGCTTTTTGCTTATATTCATAAAAGAAGAAACAACTGTACCCTTTACTTTTCCAATCCAAGTGGTTTATACCCAATGAGAAAGTGAAAGACATATGTCGTGATCTCATTAGGCTTGTTTGCAATTTCTAACATCAGTTGCACATTTCTGAGCACCAGCTTCTAAACAACAGTGTTTCATTAGCAGCTTTCATTTTTAAGAGCTTAATTATTTAGAAATAGTGGTACATTAAATTAATTACATAAGCCTTATTATATACCTTTGTGAAAGAACCAAAACATATTTAATCTTAGATGGGTAGAAAAAGAATCACAGAAACTTTAACACTCCTCTTGTAAAGTACATGTGATATGGGCATTTCAGATGAGTGACCTAATTATCATGGAAGTTGAATATATGAAATCTAAATTGATTGTCTGATTTAACAAAAGTTAGGAAAGACTGTTCTAAATGACTTACCCACAGCTGCTTGATGACCCAGATCATTTAATTCTCAGTCTTGTGTTTAATGATATAGTATGCTTCATTCTTGTGTGAAAAATAAGTCTTTCATTACCATCAAGTTTCTACCACATGGTTTCTAATACTACCAGAAAAATTCAATAGTAATTCATATTGACAGAAGGAAATACAATAATGTTTGTTTCAAAAATCCAGTCTACCATGGTTCACAAGTGAAACTGAATAGAAATAAGGAATAAACATTTAAAAAAAAAAAAAAGTATTTCTTTTGATACCAGAAGTGATATTGCTGAAAAAGAATGGGCCAGATGGGACAAAAAGAATCGGGTTTCTGCCAGTCTTTCTTAGTTAAAATATAGGTGAATTTGACAGAAATGGTTTTGGTAAAACCCCTCTTAATAAAATCACTCCCACTCAAGATAACGAAAAAAATCTCACTCTTTCACCAAAGTTAATGGGGAAAAAAAAAGTCTCACTGAAATCAAATTGCCCTCTATTTTATCTGAAATTTTTGCACAGGGTAAGGAAAAGGCTATGAAAATCAAGAAATACAGAACAATGGTCTTCAAGCTGTCTGATAATGCCAATGAGAGGAATAGTGAGAACCTCTAATGGCAATAAATGTAGTCAAATGTTCTTTCAGTTGTTTGGTCTACTTTTATTCATTTACTCAAATTCTGTTAGCAGATGGACTAACTTAAAAATAACTTTTGTGATTAGCATTGAGATCTTGAAGAAGATGGGGCTGGGCTATTTCAGGGGAGGAAAGGTGTAAGACCTTTGAGGATACTTGAGAAGAAATTCCTTCTTTTGTAAGAGAAAGGGACTACAAATTATCTTGAAAATATAGCAGAGGACATAGAGAAGCATGGTTAATGTTGGCCATAGCAGACACCTGGGGCACCTCTAATCTGTTAATTATTTTGCCTCACTTACAGGACAAATTCACTTATTGCATCTTGTCAGAGGCTTTTCAATAATACATAATGAATTAACTAGAAGAAGGTTAACAAAACAGTATATATCAGCACATAAACCTTTTCCATTAAACGCTAATGACATGAATTGCCCCCTTTGCTTTTCTTTTAGAGATAAGGATAGAGTCATTAAAGTAATTTTAAATATTTTATCACCTTTAATGTACTCGTATAGACAAGACTTCATGATACAGTCTCAGACATAATTCCTAAATGAGCTCTTTCCTTCATAAAATTACTCATTAAGCTGTCTAGAAAGAGATGCATGACTGTCTGCTCAATGCAAGCATTGTCAAACCTCTGATGTGTTTTTTTATGTATAATAAAATAAAGTAGCCTAAACTATGTAGATAAAAACATAAATGACATTAAATTATAATTCCTGGAGCTAACTGAAAACCTGTTTTGTATTCTAAGGAAAAATAAGATTCTTGTTTTCATAGGTGATGGGTCCTCTCATTATTATTGACATGAGTGGCCAAGTGGCCACAGCAACTTGTCACCCTTTTGAAATGATAGAAGAAAATAGAGGGCAACTTTCCTCCCAGGTTCCCATATTCTGGACCTCATCAAAGCCATTCTCAATTTAGTTTTGTTACCTAAGACGTAACTCATGAGGTATTCTCTGTGGAGTAACTAACTGCTATTCAGATCACAGGTGCTACCTTGATAACTGAGAATTTTCTCCTCTTTTATAGGTTTTGTCACAATATGGCATATTGTGGAACAAATCACTCCTAACCTGTAGAAAGAGATCTATGTTATCTTGCTTTCCAATTGAATTCGTGTCTGAGATGGCTGGAAGGGCTAACCGCCTTCAAAAGTAATACTTAATTCAGCTAGGAAGACTAGCAGTACAGACTTCCTCATGTAAATAGTACTTTACACTTCCTCCCAGATGTCTCTGGGGACTTGTGAAATATGAATCTCACTTGGCTTTGAATGTTATGAATCTATTTTCTCAGGATAGTTTTGTGGGTAAAATGGGGGGTCAAAGCAGTTATAGGTCTCACCATATTAGAAAATACCTATCTTTCCATACCAAATTGCATGAAAATAGGTATTACATAAAAGAGTAATTTGTGAAAAGAAATGGCTAGTTTTGCCCTTCTGCAACATCTTGAAGAAAGAGTCTAATCAAGAGACAAGGCAGTGAAAATGGTTAGGCCTGAATGTCAGACCACTACAAATGTTTTCCCTTCAAAACAAAGTGGTTTAATTAAGTTCCACACTTCTTCATTTCTAATTCCTTCTCAATAAGCAGGACTGCTTTTCTCCTTATTAGTAGCACACCCATACTTCTTCTTTCCTGCCCTCTTATGTTCACTTGATACCATATGAACAAGATATTCATTTTTCGCATCTACAATACCTTTGTCCTTCAGGACATTGCAATATTGAAGTTAACCCTGTGCTTCCTCTCAGAGGAGTTACCAGATGAGTAAGGATCTGATAAATAACTGGCTGAGGTTATTAGTCCACTATGAAACTGGACAAAGGAAAAGGATGGAGAGCAAGGTAAATGCCACGTGTCATGCAAGTGGGATGAAGAATTAAGTACTGCTTTTCCAGGAATTGCAAAACCCACCTTTGTTGTGACTCCCAGGTAGCTGAAATGGAAATGCAACTGCAGCCCTTCTCTCCTTTTTGACCATCTTCCTTATCCACTAAAGGTATGAATCCAATTCAGCACTTGGCATTGTGAAGTCATAAGCTAGATAAATGCACAGTCTAATGGCCTACTGGTACTTGCTAAACATTAAACTGTAAGAATATTATGTCTTAATTTGAATTGTGTGCTCCATAAGCTGTCAACTAAAAAATAAAACCAAGGTCAACAGTCGCTGAGAAGTTGTGGAAGTAGTCCAGCATTAACTACTTGTTGGTAGTAAAGAACAGAGCAGTCTCTATCTAAACCACTCTTTTTGGAAGCATGTAGGGCAATACGCATCTGATATGTATGTGTTCTTTCTGTCAACTCTACTAACGCAGCTTGTTATATCTTCTACCCAGCAAGCACTGATTTGTGATGGATGTATGAGAATACCAGAGTGAACTTTTGGAAGACATCTTTCAAAGGGTTCTGGTTATGCATTTGAGTGAAGTAATGTGATTTCAAGACTTTTGTACATAGTATAATAGTAAAGCTTAAAAAAATCAAAGGCAGCTCAGGCAGAATGGAGAACATTCCCAAAGTATAGAACAGTAGCCAAATGAAAGAGCAACTCTTATTCCTACGAGAAGTGCTAGGCAGGCATATGAAGAAATTGAGATGGACAGGTGGAAATGTACTAGGGAGAAACATGATTTGAATGATCTTTCTATCAGGTACTCATACAAACAAAGGATATACATGGATATTTTTGCTTCATTTTCACACAGTTGCCCCTCCTGGAAGTGTTAGCATCCTCTGTTTCTAGGTTGTTGTGGATAAAGAAGCGAACACTTCGCCTGAAGCATGTATGTGCTAAATGGGGTACCATTAGCCTCCAGTGCTTTCAGGATTTTTGTGTTATTTTGAGAACAGAAATCTTACTTCTTGTTATTTTATTTTGTTTTCCAGATACCTTAATTAATATAAATTAGGTGGGAAAAAATAAAAAGTAAAATAAAACATTGAAAAATATGTAATAGGGACTAAACCATACTTCTGTCTTGAGTGATTAGGTGAAGGATTTAATTTCTTCTGTACCATATAGTTAATAAATTCCACTTTGTGAAGTTACTTTTCAAGCCTAAAAGCTTGATATATATGCATACAGTAATACTAAAAAATAATATGTATATAAAAATTGAACTATAGTTTGTGCAGCTGTTTTTCACTATTTCTGGGGAAACAGTGTTTTCAGTAGAACACAAAATACACTCAGGAAAGAAATTAAGTTACTTTTATATACTTTGATCAGTCCAAACGCTAGAGAAGTTAGGACTTTGGCTACCTTTCTGACCTATCCTTGGCAATCAATTTATGTTCTGCAGTCTCCAAGTACCTTAGTAAGTTCTAAACTGACTGGTAATTTCTAGATTCTTAAAGATAATTCTCTATAAGTGCTTGATTTTCTGTGTGTAAAGAATGCCTGTCACCTGGCAGAGAAGTCCATTTCAGGATTTGAAGTGAACAGGAGCAGTCAGCAGAGTCATCCTTAGGCTGTTGCCTAGAGCATTAGAATGAGCGCGGTAGTAATACTGACGCTAGGCTTTTGTGCTCATCTGTTGTGCCAGCTCTTCTCTGTTCATAGGGGACATCCCCATGTAGTATCACTACAGGATGCAACTAAGACATTGCAACTGCTCTTTCATGCTGCACTTTTGACTTTTCCTCCACTCCACACCTTCTCGTTTCCTATTCCTCCTCCCCTGCCCCCAGTGTGTCTTACAAGCATGGATTGAACCATGACAAGATATGGTCTGTTATGAGATCGTTTATAGCTGTCTAGGCTGAGCTCTGCCTATTTTTACATTTATGTATTTCTGAAGTTCTGTCCTCTCTATTTACAGGTATGGGATAAAACTTGGGCCATTTAATCAACTCATTCCCTCCCTGTCTGTGCCCTGCCAGAAGGTCTGCCATAGCATCATCTTTTTTTAAGGGATCAGTGAGAAGATAGACAGCGATCCTCGCTAACATCCACAGCCTCCTGAAACAGAATCAGAAGCCCTAGTAAGGTACTGTTTTATTAGATATCCATCTCCCCACCTTAAAATTCTCAATGGCCCACTCACAAAACTCATACTTCATTGATCCTGCTCCAGAGTGTTGTTCTGCTGCTGCAGCAAAACTTTGCAAAGCAAGACTTCCTCAAGAATGAGAAAAAGGTATTTTTTCCCTCATTCTTGAAGCAATGATCTTGAGCTGGTTCTCTTACTAGTGAATCTTGAAAAGAATTTCACATTCCTGACCCCAGCACCTTACAGTGCTAATTTCATTTAAGGACATTTGGGTTTCTAAAGAGATTCATAATTTTCTCTATTGAGAAAAAGAAATCCACACGCAGAGAAAAATTCAATCAAAATTTTTCAAGAACAAGATTTCTGTTGCACGTAATCTTCATCAGAGTATCTCATTAGATGGCTCAATAGAAGGCAGAACAGTCTTTAACCTTCTGCTGCACAGACTAAGTGATAAACCAGATGCAGGATTTCAAACGTTTTACTTAATCATGACTCATAATGAGTGTTTAATGATGGAAGAGGGAAGGGGAGAGACATTCATATTCTTTCCATTTCCTCTTTAAAATGGTTTCAACTGACCTTTCCTAAACGACCCACAGATTAGGTTCCTAATAACTTATAATTAATATGTTCCACATGATGCTCAACATATGAAATCTGATGTCTTCTTTCTAATACCCAGCAATTGTTATATTTAGTCACAGTTTATGAACTTGACTTAAGCAGTGTATGCAAGATCTAAAATTTGTTTTTGTAGAAGGTGCTACATAAGTGCAAAATACTATTGTAGAATAGATGAAGATACAAATTGGTGTTGAGTGTGCAGAGTGTATTCAAAATACTCTTTGGTATTACAGTAAGATTATTTTTAACAGATTTTTGCTTGAAGGGTATTAATGATTATTATGAACATCACTGCAAACTGTAGAGACTGAAATATCTCTTTCTTCATTGTTGCATGTTAAATTTAACAAAACGCACATTTACAAGGTGCTCATAATTTTTCAGTAACCACAATGTTTATTGCAAAATCATAGTTATAGTTTTGGGTGTATTTGATCTAAAAGTAGGTAAGTCTGTAACAGCAAAATTCTTTTTCAAGATTTAAGGAAGAGCCAACGTTATATCTGGACACAATTAATAGGGAAATCCGTGTTTTTATCTACTCTGTTTGCAATGAGTCTTTTATTCTAAAATACATAATATATGTAGGTAGTTGAGGACTGAGATATAATGATACTTCATTTTGCTGCAATATGCTCAACAGTGACATGAAAAATTTAATCTCAAACAGGGGCTTTTTACAAAATAAAAATAATTAAAAAAAAAAACAGGATTTAACAAGTTTGAAAACATGATCTGAAACAAACTGATGTCTATAAAATTAGTATGGAGAATGACTTCAAAGAAGAACTTTTAGAACAGTTATAAATTTTAGGGGAATTTCTTTCTGCAGTTCCGGCATTAAGAGATTTCTTTGTACATCTCTTGAGAAGCTGCAAGTTTGGTGGTTTTGTGATATTCTGTAACAAATGTTGTTCCTGAATGGTTCTACTGTAGCTCACTGACAGTTATGGTAATGCAGCTGTTATTTGCTTGCAATATTTAGAGAACACATTAATTGACCAACACAATAAAAATTCTATTAGGCCGCCATGTAATCTGCTATTGAGATGTTTCTGTGTGTGCTTGTGGATAGAGCAGAAAATCAGAAAAGCTTTACACAACATTGACATGACTTCAGCTGAAATTCTAAATACTCTTGGATTAGCATATTTTGCCTTCACAGCTTGTGTTATTACATGATTGTCATATTAAACAGAGAGGTAGTCAGGATTTTTTTGTTCATATTTTATAAAAAGCATCTGTAAAGTACAGTAACATAACTTTATGGTAGGCTATACACATTTTTCTAAGAAATGCTGGGATTTCTTTTGTATATGTGAAAAAAAGGCTTATTATAAGTTAATAAAATTGCAGATACTCTGGGATCTATATCCCAAGCAATAACATTAATAGTGGAGATTCGTTATGTTTTGATTAGTCTAGTCACTGAAAACAAATTCAGTTCCAAATAACAAAATATACAAGTTTTAAATTAAAACTGTTTACAAATCACAAACAACAGGTATTAAAAAATGAAAAGTGTTACTAGCTCTAACTCATAGACAGAATTGATGCTAAATCTGTGACCTTTGAAGTCCACAATTGCTTACTAGAACCTGAGTTTTCACCTCTGAATTTCTTTACTGAGCTTACCCAAGAACTTATATCAATCCTTCAGCTAAAGGTCACAGTGTTGTGCCACGTTATCTGGATTTTTATTATTTCCTCATAAACTATGACATTTATAAAATGTCAGCATCTAAGGAAATCAGGCCTATATGAACATGGAAGAAGAATAAAATCTGCTTACTTTGGCAATTCCATCAGCGTGGTTCAGAGTTATAAATGTTATCACAATGAATAATGCATCATTTTGTGTTGTTTACAGGTATTAGTGATTGTTCCTCTGGATAGACATGCATGTTTAGTACACTTAGAAATAAAGTAAGGCATATTATACTTTGTTTAGATGGATTGTGCCATGTTCAGGGACCACAGAAAGGTCTTTCTTGTCAGAACTTCCACTAGATTTGGTTCTCCAGTTTTCCTTTCCTAACCCAAACCTGGACTGATCCACACTCAGGGAACTCATTTTGGCACCAGAGTTCAGAGATAAGTAGATCTGCCACTACCAGCTCTCATCCCAGGCTTCAGCAATAAGGGAAGTTCTTCATCTCTCCTTTTTCCAAACTATAACCTTAGTCTTCTTCAGTTTTTACCCTTTTCTGAAACCAAGGGTAATGTTACTAATAGTAACCAAAGTTGTACCAGATGAAGCCTTCCTCATTTTTTAGCAGCCTGTGTACTACCCAGGATTACGAATCCTCTTCATGCTTCTGGTCTCTTGTGTTAGTACATTTGATCATAGTTCTTTTGACTCAACCTTTTTCAGAGGATAACATAAATACCAAGACCTGAATCACTTACCCATATTTGGATGATATGCTCCTGTAAGAAAACCAACCATTATCCAAGCCTTTTTCCTTCCATGATCAAGACAGAAATGCTGAATTGTCAGGATCCAGCAGTTAACTGTCAGTTAACTGGAGCACCTTAACTAGTCTTTTCCAAAGCTTAACCTGAAAGTAAGCATGAGTCACTGACCAGTTTTTACTATAGCTCCATTAGTAATTTAGAGCAAGATGTTAGTTTTTTTTCCACCTTTATTTTGCTGAATTTTACCTCTATCCCCAGCCTTAACAATATTTGCAAGAAACACAAACACTGATCCTTGTCAACTGCACCCCTCTTTTAAATGCAATGGGCCATGAAAGACAAAGGTTTTCAAACCTTTCCTGCAAAATGCAAGTGAAACATGAGATTTAATGTTAGCCTTTCCCATACTCAGATGATCCGCAATTTATTTGTGGGGGAAAAGGATAGTTGTGATACTAGTGAAACAGCAGAAGGTAATATGTTAGAAAAGAAAAGAAAAAAGGCACAGCAGAGGAAGAAGAATAAGCAACATCAGTGGCTGAGGCAAGCTACTTTCTCTTGCTTCCTACTGTCGTTTATTTTTCTTGCTACTGAGTCACCTTTCTGCCTTTTCAGGCTTGCCCACTGACCCTCATCTGAAATAGCACTTTATGTTCTTGTGAAGTGAGAGAAAATGCTAGTCTTTTCCAATCACTATGCACAGGCATTAAGTGATAATGCACTGTGTTGCCAATGAGGTGTTAGACACTTGAGACCAAACATTTTACATTTATAAAGTCATGAAAATCCACTGTCATCTTTTTTTTTCCTGATGTATAGCAAGGTTGAGATCTGAGAAAGTAAACATCAGCTTAGATGGCTAACCTGTGACTGTTTTTCCCAACTTTGGTTCAGTTAATTTAAGCTTATCCTTGATCATGAGTGCTCTAACCCTTGAGAAATCCCTACTGAAATCAGAGGCCAGGACAAAGAGCATCTCTATTTTTCCTTTTAATTTTTAAAATCTGTGTTTAGTCACTGCAGTGAGTCCCTTTGGGAAAGGAATTGCAGTTGTTACATTCAAACTCCTTATTTCTAGATTCTGGGTACAAGCACTGACTGCACACCTTGGGCACAGCCGGAGGGTAAAAGGTTCTGGGTAGCAACCAAGCAGAGACCTAGGCTCAGCTAAGGGGAAATGCATGACAGGAAAGATTCATATCTCCCTCAAACCTGTTTTCATGTTTTCCTATGAGAGTTCCAGGTGAAATCCAGAAGCCCCACTGTGAGATAGTGAGATAAGGTAAGTACATTCCCTTAGGTGTGTTTCATGTCAGGCAGGAGGAGAGAAGTTCATGGGCGTTAATTTTTGGACGGGTTTTCTAATCTGTTTGACAATGAGAAGGTTTCTAGTGGCCTTTACTAGAGGGAGAAGCTGGTTATAAATAAGGAGGTAAAGTGGTAAAATAAATAAGGGAAACGTGATTAAACAAACAAAAAAAAAAAGTAACTGATAGTAGGAGTGACAAAGTAAACAGAAAAAGAGAGAAGTGAAAATAGTAGATTGCAGGGGATCATCTGGAGCCCAGTCAGAAGGAGGTCTTCTGGTGAATGGGCAAATAGATTTTCTTTGTGAAATTTGTTGCAGTGACTGGTCCAGTTCTTACAAAATGAAAGGCATTTAATGAAGAGACTAATATCATAATTATATTTGAAAAAGCCTAGGAATTGCAATATAGTTCAAACCATAGGCTTACCTCCTGGAAGGCTTTTGCTGATTGGTTTTTTTTACTCAAATTCCAAAGAATTTTTATGGTCATGTCAGTTTATTATTTAATGTAAATTTAGTGTAAGTTTATTATTTATTATCTATCATTGAGACTTTCTGTTAAAGTACAAATAATAAGCATGACCAATAAGCATTATTAAAGTGATCGCAATGCAAAAGAATGCTGAATATAATGAGAGAAAGAAAGGAGTGGGAACAAGTAATCAGTGAATACAGGGCTGGGAAGTGAGGGGATCCATCTCAAAACACGTCTGACGTGTTTGTCTATACTTGGCCGTGTTCTCGTGACTGCATTTATTGTCAGTGGAGAATGGGACAGTGATTTATCCTTTTTGTAAAACTGATATCTAAACTAACACAATCTTTTCTTTCTTAAAATTTCTTCCATTTTCTATTAATTAACTTCAGTTCTCTACTTGCATTGAGAAGCAGATCTAGGCTTGTAGTTACAATAGTGACATGAAACAGAGGAAAATATATTCGGTATCTGTTCCAGCGAAAGGAAGCTAAAAATCTTCCGGGAAAGATTTCCATTTTCTTCACACTTACTAATTCAACAGATCTGTGGTTGCAATTTAGTGCCACTTAATTTGCATTTTATGGCTTTTATAACTATTTTTATTCTAGGAAGTGAGATTCTGATCTCAATGTCATCAGTGTAGGATCCATTGCAGTTAATGAGTTACTCAAGTCAGGAAACGGTCTATGAGTAGTCAGTATTGGCTGTTAAGAATTGGGCTTAATATCCAGCTACGGTATCTTTGCTATAGTGTCATTGTAATGAGACGTTGAGGAAAGTAGGAATTTTGCTTTTATTCTGATAAGGATGGTGCAGTTATACCTCAAAAAAATAAATAAATAAAATAAAAATCACCTTCTTCAGACAGATTCTGTATACCAGAATATTTATTGTTGCTGAAATACCACTGCTGTAAGGTTGATGTAGGTCGTATATGTATTCACAAGAGGAAAATGAAAGTTTGTTTTAGAAATAGTTAAATCTTCCAATGTGTGTGTCCATACACTTGATATGTACTGAGGCAATAGGTGTGTTGTACTTGCTATGTTGTGGAAGTGCACAGAAAGCAGCATACGTGTGCTAAAATGCAATATTTTCCTCAGGAAAACATCTTAATACATTTCTGTCTACTTCATGCTTCACTAGTTCCTCCAGCTTTACTTCTTACGTCCTTCTCATTCACTTTATTCTGTTCCACTGCATGATGTCACTAAATATTTTAATTTCAAACTTTCTTTTGCTCTTTCTCTTCCAACACATGAGACTGACAAGTCTTTTCTACTTGTCAATATAAATATCATTCTGCACCTTTCCCCAGATATGTGTACTTTTTTTTGCTATTTAAATGTAGAGGACACACTAGTATATTTGAATAGTTTTCCATGTTTACCACTAAATGTACTAGTTCTTTTACTTGTTACACCTTATCTATCACACCATATCTATTACTTGATTAGGCAAGTTCATATTCAGAGGAAGCAGATTCTGTAAAGTGTTTCTTTACTTTTGATGGAGCATTGATTTATAACCACTTCCTTGCATTAGGCCAGGCTGGATGGGGCCTTGGCCAACCTCATCTAGTGGGTGGCATCCCTGCCTATGGCAGGTGGGTTGCAGTTAGATGATCTTTAGGGACCCTACCAACCCAAGCCATTCTGTGGTTCTGTGACTAGCAGGTGCGTACAGAAGAAGAAATAACTCACTATTTTCAATACAATAACAAGGTTTAAGAAGTGATGATTAAACTAGGTAGAAGTATTTCAATATTTACTAATATCTATAATCAGCCTTTTTTAATTGGTAAAATTTGATTTTATAAATCCTCTTTAGGTTATATGTGACATTTGGACACTGCAGATAAAGTATTGGTTTTGCGTTGTGTAATTAATCACATAAATCATACAGTGCTATGTCTGCTCTCTGCTTCAGAACTTCTAAAGCTGGAAAATAATACAACATTCGGCAAGTCTCCAGCAAGTTATTTTGAAGGAAAAAAAAATAAAAAGGAAAAGAAATGCTTTATGTGTTGGATATGTCAGGAATTCGACCACAAATATTTTATTTATATCACCAAGTTTAAATATTCTCTATATGATTCTATAAATTGCACTGGAAAGATCGGCTCACTGGGTCAGCCCTTGTCAAATTTCTTTTGAAAAGTTTCTGCTGATTTTATTGACAGAGTGGTATCAGCATGCGTCTTAACCCACTGAAAAGCAAAGAAATTCTGCCAAAAAGGCAGGTGCTTGAGATCTGTAGGGTCCTGTATTCTTCCTAGACTGTGGGACAACTGGCTCATGTTTTCAATTATTTCAGTAGTGCTGTGGAAGGAATCTAGGCAAACCCTATAATTTCATGTTTTTCTTCCTCCCTAGAGAAGCGCATCATGCTTTTGGTCTCATGCTGTTATTCTCATTGCCTTATACCTGAAAATTGCAATATTGTTATAGCAGTTGTCAATGGAAGTGACTGCTGCTGGGGTGACACTCACCCCATCTTTCCCTTTGTCCTTACCTTTTGATTATAGTATTTTGGTTTACACTACACAGCCCAATAATATGTGTGCACAAAGTTAAACAACCACCAGTGTGCAGCAACTGCTCCTGATAAATGCATCCTCAAATCAGTGCTAATAACATTATAATCTATTCTCTGTTTGAGGAATTATCCATTGGGAATTTGAGTGGATTCTGACGGAAATTATACAGTACTGTAGAAATATTCTGGAAGGATCTTCTGCTGCTAGTGCTTCTCTTTGCTGTGTTCTGTCAGTCTGACTGTCCAAGTTAGGAGTCAATGGGTGTTCTGTTTGAAGCGAGAACGGAAAAAAAATTGTGTATAATCTTTTGGTGTACTGATATTTGAAGCAGTGGTGTTACTGAAGAGATAAAGAAGGAGGGCTTTATTGAAGGGTGAATAGTTTGTGGAAGAATAAAGAACCATTGCTGGAGAAAAGGAACATGTATAGAAGCACGTCCGTAGGTGGGTAATGTACACTCCCTGGATCTCTCTCCGAGCTGCTCTCTGGCAAGGAAAGCTGACCAGTCAAGACAGGAGACTGGGCTCCCGTGCACCTCTGTGTATTTGCAGCTGATATACAGGGAGGCAGGACAAGTTCCTCGTCATTCTAACAGACACTCAGAAAGCTCTATAACAAGAAGAGGGCAGAATATCTTGTTCCCATTGTGGGATATTTCTACTGACAAGATGAAGCAGGTGCCTGTGGGCTTGATCCAGCACCTTGGAAATTACTAGAAACATTTTAATTGCTCTCAGAACTGTCATGTGTCTAGGAAATCATGTCAAGTGGCACTAATGTAATGTTTATCTTTCTACATATCACTTCATGTTTCTACGTACTGGTCTTTCTACCTACGTTTTTACTGCCTAGTCTTTCTTCTGTCTACACGTTAGATTTTAAAACATTTGAAACATTAATGAGTTAATAAGTATAATGAAAGTAACAATTTTATTAATAACTAAGGGCTAAGGAGCTAAGGCTACTCAGACTTAGGGTTTTGATGTAATTATTTGCAAACACTGAAACAGATTTTGAAGGTGTAATTAAATAGTTGAGGCGTTCTTGACTTGCTTTTTCATATTTTTCACATATTTTGAGATGGTGTGTATATAATTTATTTTCATAGCATGCTAGTGGCAATACTCTTTTTACCTTTAATAATCAAGATTATTTAAATAAATCATGTCATTATGAAGTCCACTAGAAATAAAAAGTTACAACAGTAAAACATTTATGGCCTTACTAAGAAATAAATGAATTAATTCTCAGTTCTGCATTTTCTGTCAAGCCTCTTTGCTATGTGTGAAAGAAGTTGGCATACCTGCCATCTGCCAGCACTCTTTCATCTGTGTCCCATTCTTGCTCATGCTGCTTCACCTGTGAGCTGAATACTCATAAACACAGTCCAGCAGTGTTACATGAATACATCCTGCTGCAACAGCAGGAGCTTTTTGAAATTTGCTTGTCCGGTGCCCAAAAAATGTAAATGATTTTGAGCAACTCCCACACCTTGTCAGGTTTCACTGAAATAATCCACTCGTCCTTCGATTTAGCTTGAAATTACTGAATTATGATAAAATAAAAAACATAAAAATCATCCTAGATAAACACAATATCATAGCAAGGCCTGAAAAATTAGATAGAAGTAATAAGAATGAACTGTTCTGGAGTATAAGCTATTTTATGGGCAGAGCCATTTTATCTAGGCAAGGATCGATTTGAAGTGTGAACAATATGGAAGTCTATTAAAAAAAAAAGAAGAAGAAGAAGAAGAATTAATGCACATCCTTCTGCGTGACTTAGATCAGTTATCAAAATCTGAGTAATAAATTCATATACCTGTATAAAGACCTAAGAAATTAGTGGGAACTCTGACTCTTTTGAATGAAGAGAATAAATGGACTTGAGGGAAAAAAGATATTTTCTTTAAATAAAAACCCTACTTTATATGTATATAGTACACTTGTCATAAGCTTTTTCTTTGTTTTAAGAGATTCTGAAGAACCTAACATTTTGTAAAAGGGTATATTCTAGGAATAACGGGAAATAGGTCAGAAAGAGACCTTCAGCGATCATCAGTGGAATTCCCATGCTCTGAAGTAGGCTGTCTTTCCTGGCAGAAGTTCAGCTGATTTTTTCTTAAAGCTCTGCAGTGGTGGAAGCTTCAAAAGCTTCCTGTGTAAATCTAGTCTAATGCTTTATGTCTTCATTTCTCCCTGTTATTCTACTCTCTGATAAAAATGAATGAGGAAAACTTAAGAGAGGTCCTTGTTCTTGTGGGGCTTTGTTTCTTTATTAGACCTTTGCTGGTTTGCGTAGCCCTATCTAAGTGCCCACAGATTTACCCATGAGTGAATGTTCAAATGTGTGAGGACTGTTGATTAGCGTGTTCTCATGGCATCAAGCTAAACAAACCAAAACAAACTGATTCTTAAGAGATTGAGATCTGAAGTAGAACTGTTGATTTGTAACTCTTTAAAGATATCACCTTTTTCTCTTCAGTATTGTCCTATGGTAGATTAATAGCCATGGAAGCAAGCTACTTCATACTGACAGCAGCTGGAAATTTCAGGATAATCTCTTTTAACTACTTTTTTTTTTTTTTTTGGCTAAACTGACAACTTCTGTTTTTTAAGTGTAAAAGCAAACAAACAAATCTTTTTTATTATTTTTTTTTACTGTAACGGTTCATTAGCAATATTTTTAGTTGATTTTCATTAAGTAAGGACACAGCCATTCATATACTCTTAAGTCCACATATCCACAGGCTCAAAAGAGATGCAGAGGCAGTCAGTCCAGATCATGGTAGTCATGGGCTTGAATTCTTTTTCTCTCACCTCTCCTGCCACATCATTTGTTGCAGCTCACCCCAAAATCTGTGCTTCCATTCTTTGGGTATAGCCTGGATGACCACAGCCTTGGGTTTATAAAATTGTTTTCAACTGCTTTCTTGCCTGTTTATTTTTCTATTTATTATTCTACTATTATTATTTATTATTCTATTTATTATTCCATTATTATTTTTCAATTGTTTATTTTTCCATTATGATATTACTCATTATTATTGATATTTTATATGAATTATTGATATTAGTATATCAATGATTTCAAATATGCATGACCTTATCTCTTTTTCTTTTCCAAACTTCTCTAATAGAGGCAACTAGAGTACTTCTTTGAGACATAAATTCTTCCTGACATCATTTCTTAGCTGTAAGCCCATACTGGCCTCCTGCACACTTAAACCTCTAAAAAACAAATTAAAGCATAACACTGACCACTGTCTCTGCAGTGAGGAAAGAGTAAACAGCTGGGGCAGAACTTTGAAACCTGTGACCTATTGTAAATTCCATTGCAATTGTTTTAGAACTTGTGATCTTTCTGTCCTTAGATGTTCAGAAAGGGATGCTTTTGATATATAGCACTGATAAGAGGCTTATTCCATTAAGCTATAGTGATTCTAGCTTTCATGCATGATTTGACAGAGAAAATGAGAATTTGCAGAAGTAATAGCTAATGTAAAGTATATTAGGCTGCAATGCATTTAGACAGGTAGGAAATAAAGTTTATGTATTATATTATAGATGGGCTTGCACATTTTATTATATGTGCACAAAAGAGAAATTTTTGTCTTGCTATTTCCTATTAAATTTAAAAAAAAAATGTTAGTACCACTGTTTCTGAAGTGGGCTATATCCTCTGTATTTCTTAACAGAGGTTAGGATTTCAATTTCAGACAAATATTCTTACACAGATCATAAAGGTTAAACTGAAATTGGAAGGAGAAGAGGAAAGCTGTAAGCAGAAGTATGAGGAAAATAAAATGGTAGTTGACTCAAATAATAGTTTTACTAGTTCCATATCCTACCTAATATCATCACACATACAGACACCACCTTAATGCTTAAATAATGCTAGTGTGATATAACATTTCTTTTCTGGGCTATTTTAGGAGTTTATCAAACTTTTTCTCACCCTACATCCTAAAGTTCACATTGAAGAGGGATTTCTTCATTCTACACTTCTGTTTATGAGAGGATTGGAGAGGAAAGTATTGTGAGTATCAAGGAAGTGCATGCAATTTAATTAATGCCTTTGGTATCTGAGAAAAGAGTGGTAGAAAAGTGTAGAGAAGTAGTTAAATAATTTGTTGCACAGTGAATTGTGAAAGTGACTTCCAGTGACAAAATTTATTACAGTCTATTAAAATATCCAAGCTTTTTGGAGGCATCATGAGCAGCGAGGTGATAGATATTTCATTCCTGCAGCACTTTAATGCATCCGTAACTTGATGGCACTTGTATGCAATAATAGGAATTGTCTATCAGAAGAAACATTTAATATTATTTACAAAGGAGGAAATGAATAACTTAGGATGTCACCATTTTTGCAAGGAAATAAAATTACTATGGCAACTTCTATAATGAAGTATAAGCAGTATTTTAAATTGTGTTGTTCACATAGCTGTGCATAAGAGGTTGGTTTTCATGTAGCAATATGATTAGCTCCCACAATCCAGAAACAAGATGTGAAGAAATAGAGGGCCAAAACCTGCATTCCTTCGTATCACAGCCTTCAAGGAAACTTGGCTTAGCAGAATTTCATGAATAGGCCACGATTATTTTTTACTAGTGCTGACAGTTTCCTGAAAATTTTATCTACTTCAAAATGTATTTGCAACTGCACTGATAAATGAACAAAATATTTTAAATTTCTTTGAAATTGAGTTTTTCTCCCAGAATCCCACAACAGAAGAAGAAAAGGAAGAAAAAATGTCAGTGTGTGTGAATCATTTTGCTAGCTGAGATGCTCCCCTGCAATGTGGGGATGAACCCAGGTTCATTTTTGTAAAACTTGGTTTGGAAGGAAAAAACCTTCACTAAGAGACCAGGGAGATATCACCAAAACAGGCAGATGAAGGGACTCTCCTACATGCACAAGCAAAGTAAATAATCAACCCGTAAAAAGGTATATTTCCTTCATCAATATTTTGTAGAGTCAAAAACCTCCAATCAATTCTAATTTTTGTCATACATAATACACAGAATACTTTGTTAATATTACTTGTATAAGGTTTTGTTTACATCTATCCTAATCATAAAGAATAAGCATGTTTATATTAAAGGGTTGTCTTAAGTTTTCCAAAGGTCTTGGCCCCTATTTTAGAGTGACCTGCTTATCTTTCATCTTAGCATATACAGATATTGTTTCAAAGCTAGATTCTCTCTCCCTTTCCTTCTACCACAGTGTGTTGTATTTCAGATAGAAATGCAAAGTTTTCTGTTTGTGCTTCCTTTTTTTTTTTTTTAAGATGACTTGATCATTTCAGGCTAGTAGAGTGATTTTTTTTTCCCTTGAAAACTTCTGACAACTGGTATAGTCTGTAGGCAGTATTAATGAATTTTGCTTTCCGTTGCTTTTGCTACTGAGTGTAGCTTCCTTTTACTACCACATGTATGCTGCTTCTATCATTATGAAAAAAATAACCATGATAGTTCAAAACTATGTTTTATTTATATATGATAGACTTACTTGCAGTAATATTCTGAAGTGTAAAACCTGATTCTAAATCCAAGTAAAAATGGTATGTGAGCTCAAGGTATGGCAGCAAATAGAAGAACATTAGAACTCAGTGAAAAAAAAATATGTGAATGCCTAAATGCTTCTTTCTATACCTGCCTTGAGGAGGTGATTCACATTGTTATATGCTGTAACAAAAATCAGGAGAAATGGAGAGAGTATAACTGAAGTATACAAAAATCCAAAAACTAATAGCTTATCACCCATTTGTTGTACTAACTTTAGATGGTTATAGATGTTATTTCTTTCCTAGTTCAGATATACACATCAAATATGTTACAATATTTTTTCATAAATCCAACTTGATTCCTGTGATATGAATTCCAGTCCAGTCAAGAGGATTTCACAATGCAGATAGCGTGCTAGAAACATATTTCCATTTCAAATACCATTGCTTAAAGAAAAGGATATCTTACCCTTCATTTCAAAATCCAGTCTCAGAGGTGATCAAAGATAGGGAAAATATCTCATTACTTTAGGTACGTTGTACTGTGTACATTGACTTGATAAACATGTAGTGTATCTACTATGGTGTCCTTAACGACTGGAAAACTACACTTTAATCTTTGTAGAAGTGCTTTAGAAAATTTAGTTTCCCAACTCAGCAACACTGTCCATAGGAAGTAAAGCTTAGTATACATCAAAAATAATTATTAAACAACTTTAATGCCATCAGCTCAGTCATCATACGCTACTGTTTAATACAGAAAACACAAATATTTTTGGCAGAATTTATGTATAAATTTTTTATGAACTGATTGGCTTTCTTCATAAATACTCTACCAAGCACAGAAAAAGAAAGCAAGTTTTAAAATATTTCATTCTACAAATATAGGTATTTAAGACACTTACATGATATATTCATTATAAACCATTTCAGAACTCATCTTTCAACAAGGCTTGGGGGAGGGGGAATTGCTAGCATAAAAGTGATGTTTGTTTAGATGTTAGACTGAAATGAAAATTGCAATCTTTTCCTCTACAGGAACATTGCAAAATTTTTTAAATTTTATTTCAGCAGAGTGTTTTAGCACTGATCTTTGTTAGGGAATAATTGACTGTCGTGGCCAATAAGAATGCAAATTCAGATGGCGGAAACCAGACAGTTTTCCAATAGAGCATGAACTGGAATTACCAGTAAGTTTTACAGTGACTGATAACACATGCATATTATGACTACTTTGTAACATGAGGTGGATATTTGCCAGCGATAAAGGGAAAATATTCATACCCCATTACAAGTTCTCCTGTTCTTACTAGTGGTGTTAGACTACCATCTAGAGGCCCAGCTAAGATTAAGCTACTATAAAGGAATACCTATTAGACCAACAGAAATGTTACTAATTTACACTGAACTATACTTACATATACTCCCCCAGTGCAACTGGCAGGACATTTCAGCAAAGCTTTTCCATACAAGTGAAAATGTCTGTTATTCTGTGCAACCTTAACATTAGCACACATCAGAGTGTGATCCCTGTCTATACTTGGCAGTTATGCTTATCATTCAATCCACTATGATTGTCTGGGTTTCAGTGCCTGGTTGGACTTCTGAAGTTTTTAGCCTAAGGAAGAATTTGAGAGAACTTAATGCAAAATCTTGTTTCCACTTGTAATATGAAGTTAAAATTTAAAAAAGAAAAAAAAAAAAGTCATCATACAGTTTCTTAAAGTGACTTAGAGCTTAGTTTGTTTTTAAGAATCATTGCAAAAGATTGCTGTTTGTAATTACCTTTTAAGTACAAAAGTTTTGTCTTTTTGGAGCCCATATTAGCTGAAAGTTGCCAAAGCCTGGCAGCACAGCTACCTGAATTGCCTTTGACAACTTGCTGAATATCTTCTAAAGGAATTCCTCTTGACTGTCAGGGTCAAGAGTAAATCCCTGGGGATCAAGCAAAAAGTTGAAGGGTTTGACAGGAAGGGCATAGAGAGATATTCCCACTCACGAAAGTAAACATACTTTTTTTGTTGTTTCTCCTCTTCTTCTTTCTTTTTTTTTTTTTTTAATTTAACCCTGCTTTTCCTTATGTTCATCTGTTTGCATCTTCTGGTTATTTTAGAACTGAAAGGTGAATGTAGTGTTTTTGAAACAATTATGTCAAAAGAAAATCCCCTTGTATCTGGTTTTGCAGGTATCTTTGCCCAAGTTATATAGTAAGTATTAAGTAGGTAACGGTGCTGATGTTTCTTTGGAACTGTCTAAAAATGAGGCTTTCCTCTGAGTGTAATTCACAGTCTAACTTCTTAGGCAGGATATAATACAGGCCAACTTTTCTTAACAATCCCTAAATGAAGGTGATCTTTCTCCTACATTCAAGGGGACTTAACTGTAAAGGTTTAAGAAAGGACTGCAATGTGTGACTCTAGGCTGTAAAACGCTCCCTGGAGCAGGTAGCTTCTGTCTTGCAATCAAGGGAACCTCAGTGTTCCAGTGATCAACATCACTTTGGTCTCGTTGAAATACAGTGTGGCTTTATGTAGTGGAAGTATTTTGCTAAATGCAATAGCATTTGGACAGCATAGAAGGAGGTTAGGGTGAAGTTCAGGCATACACAGCTGAAACTGCAAGTCTCCGCTGAAATTCTGTCTCTCCCCCAGCGCACCTGAAAATCTGCTGGTGTCTGTGTTTTCACTGGGGAGGTTTCTCATGGGCTCTATATAGTGCCTGTGGATGAGCTCACAGTGGTCATTGTCTGGGAAATTTCTGTCCATCTCACCTCTAAATTCACTTCTAAATCAGACTATTCAAATGAGGTTACATTTTGCTTTGTCTTTTGAAGGTCTGATGAGCATGCAAAGCTCAAGTCTAATGTATAAGAATTACAAAAATGTGGCAGTAACCATAGAAAATGGAGGTAGCATTGTATCTGGTATAGGAGAGAGCTGATTCAGTGCCTTTCCCAGCTGGAAGGGGTTCTAGGTTACCTTTCGTGTGTTTTGACTCCATGAGGCGAACCCATGTAGGAAAGAGCATGAGACCCACACAGTTCCATTGGGGAAGAAATGTTCCTGATCCTGTGGTGAAAAAGTCCTTTGAGTTACAGCCAGTGACTGCGTAACAGAAATGCACGGGACTCTCCATATGCATGTCCCCCTGTGGCTACAGCCCAAGGAGCTCCTGTTCTAATGAATATTTAAGCTTTAACAATGTCTGAATCAAATGATAAACGTTTATAACTAGCTAAGAGAAAAGGGAACACTTTAATGTCCTGTAGATTTTACAGGAATCCAGATAAGATATTAGGAGACACTAATGCTGAAAAATAGTTGTTTATGAACTGCCCACATATTAACACCCATAATTAAATTTGTTAATTTTTGTCGTACTTGATCTTAGTAACTCATTACTGTCAAAACTTTTAATTATTAAAATATAACTTAACTAAAACGCCTCTAATATAAAGTGCTCTTCCATTTTATTCTAATTGCAATAAAACCCCAGCCATGTACTGTGTTTTTGTTTGATCAGTTAAGTGGAAATGAAAAAATCCTTCTCATTTTCTTTTCCTTTCCTATTTTCTTTAATAGGAAGGAAGTTACTTGCAGAATGCAATATGGTCTTTTCATTGGGCATATATGGAAATTTTTAGTTCATGAAACAAATGTGTATATTGAGGAATTTGTAGTTAGAAAATGAAGCTTTATAAGCAACGTGAATCTTAGATTTTCTGTGAGTGTATAGAGTATAAAATAGCTGTCTAATACATAAAGGGGGCATCTTTGCATGGAGGATCAGTGGAGCAAATATGTTCTACAAATGTCTTCCAGTAGGTTACTGTTAGAATCAACCACTGTAAAATGTTATCTCTGATGATTCCAGATTTTCAGTTGAATTCCTCATAATCACATTCCCCTATCGTCTTGTCTTCTTGTTATACACCAGTAAAATCAGTAGATTCTTGAGATGGTTGTGTGTAGTGCACTGATTTCTTTGCAGTGCCTCAGTTTTGCTGATGTTAAAATTGTATCTATAAATTTATAAATAAAACTGAATAGAAAGCCATTTATGAAATGTAGTTTCTAAAGAAAATTCTAGTGCCAGTTCCACGTAGGCAAATATGTTTGTGTGTTTTTGTTTTTTTTTTTTAGTACTCAAACTATTGGGCGTTGTGTTTGGTACCTTCTGTTTGGACAATCTTAAGATTTAGCCACCTGATGAAAATCTAACCATGGGAAAACGGTTTTAGGTCAAGCTAAGAAATGAGACAAAACCTAGTATGCCCTGCCATCAGCTTGATCCTAAGATTGTCTGTTTGCTAGCTGCCTGAACCTAGAAAAATATGAAAATAAAATGTTGCTTAGTTTGAGGCAGTGTCATTTTCACCATGATCACAAGATGGTATCATTACAAAACCCTTTATGTCAAGTAAACTAGAAAAAATAGGTTTTTGAAAATAATTTTGCTGTTGCTTAGACATTTAAGAGTGTTTATAGTTTTAATATAAGCAGCTCTGTTTCCTTTAAATTATTTCTTGAAATTATGTACTTATGTACTTATGTAGATCTTTAAAGTGTAAAGTATCTTCTTTGATGTAGCATACAATAATAAATAGTTATTTTGCCTGAAAGGCTGGTTCGCAGCTCTTTTTGTAGTCACATTGACTGACATAATGATTATACAGGTTTCTTAAAACAAACTCAGAAAAGGGCCTAACTGACTATACTGGAAACCACAACACTTCTCTAGTCTGCGTAAAAGCATTGCAAGCTTATTGAAGATATTTTTTGCTTTGTCAGAAATAAGGGGAAAAGATGTTGGCATGCTATTTTTGTTTGTTTGTTTTGTTTTGTTTTGGATAAACAGCCAAGTATATGACAGCATAATTCTCGTTGCTGAGTGGGGCAAAATCGCTGAATTAAGAAATACTGTGCAGATGAAACTACCATGAGTGGGATTATAAAAATGTCTAGAAAACCATGCACAGAGATTACCTAGTGGTGATTTCTTACAAAAATGGAATTATATGTTGACTAGGGCTTCACAATGAACTTGGAATAATGTACTAAAATAACGAGGTTGTGATTTAATATGGTAAAGTGGAAGTTACCTGAGATTATGAGAAATAAAGATAGCATATTGGCTATGCTGCACAGCTGTGCAAAAAGGGTGCACAGGAGGTTATAAACTATACCTGTTATTGCAATAACAGATGTGGATCAAAAATCTAACAGTTAACAAAAAAGACAGATTTTTCTCAAGTATTTGAACTGGGAAAAAGCATGGAGGATAAATGAAGTGATCTTTCTATTCTGTTTCCCTAGTGCTAGTTTTAACCTGAAGTAATGAGTCTGTTTTGTCCTTTTAGGGAGATGTCAATCCATTCAAGAGATCTGATGAGGAGGAAGGAGAATGGTCAGAAGTCCAGAAAATACATCAGAACTGGGGATATAAGTGAAGACTGAGAAGGGAGAAGGTAAAAGTTATCAAATGCACTTCACAGAGAAAACCAGTATCTGTTTTCAATGATTTAAGGAGTAATGAATTTTAAGTGTAGCATGGTTATATCAGTTTGGATTAGGGAAACAAGCAGAGGAATGAGGCATTAAATAGATGTTATGAAAGGTTGTGGGGTCTAAATTGTTGGAGTAGTTAAATAGAGATTAGACAAGCAGGTAGTTCTCAGAAATGGCTTGGTTAAATTTAATCCTGTTTGGGGGCAACTTGTGGTCTCGAAGTCATGCTGAGGTCTCTCTTTGCTCAGTTTTCTGTATGTGTGTACCTCTACACATATAATTCAACTCGCTCTCAGATTCCAAATCGGCCTTAAAACTTAGCATTGCAACTTCCTGAGGCAGGAAAGTGGAGAGGGAGGTGCCGACCTCTGCTCCCTGGGAACTGACAGAACACGAGGGAATGGCACAAAGCAGCACTAGGGGAGGTTCAGACTGGACATTAGGAAAACAGTCTGTATCATGAGGGTGGTCAGACACTGGAACAGGCTTCCTAGCTGGGTGGTTGATGCCCCAGGCCTGTCAGTGCTCAAGAGGCATTTGGATAATGCCCTCTATGATGTGCTTTAACTTCTGGCTAGCCTGGAAGTGCTCAGGCAGTTGGACTGGACGATCTTTCAAGATCTTAGGTCTAGTTGCTTGATGTAACATAATAAGAAAACAAGTTTTAATAGGTGTAGGAAGTTTAAGCTAGTAATTGTTCTTCAATTAGACAGTTTTGCTGGACTAAAGAAAAACTCATAGCTCGACACATGAAGTGTGTTCCCTTTTTGTCCCATGACAAATTTTTACATGTAATACTTGAACTTCACTTGCATAAAAGCAGTGAACTGCCCTGTTTATGTGATTAAGTATTCATCATCCACACTTCCATATGTACTGTAAGAAAAATTAAGATAACAGCTAACTAGAGACAATCAAAACTTAAGATAGCTGCTACTGTCAAATACTCCTTTAAAACTATGTTTAAATCCATAGAGCACTTGTATAAGGAAAAAGAGAATCCGTAGTTCTTCTTTTCTCTGTCACATATTTCTGTTTTTTAAAAAAAGCTTCACAAATATTCCAGTAAAAGTAAATAAATATTGTTTCTATGCAAAAGCAGTGATGAGATTAACTCAGTCTAGGTATAATTTAAATCATAAAAGTACATACCTGAAGATTTTACAGAATATTTGAAAAAAAATACTTCATATGGCTTTTGAATCCATTCCATATGTTCATTAAGTACTATTCAGTGTTATTAATGTACTTTTCCAGTCTTTTTTCTAAAGTACTTAATGCACTTCACAGTTTATTAATCCATTTGTTATTCAAATCGCTGTAATCACTGTAAGAGACTGCAGTTTAAAGATAATAGCAAGTCATTTATGTAAAATGTAAACTTATTCCAAATCTTGAAATAACTGAATGCAGATCTTTCCAACAATATATTATGAAGAAATAGAAAATAGTTGGAATGTGTTGAGATCTAAGATATAGTACATTTTTCCTTCCCGCTTCTTTCTCTCCACCAATTAAACTCAAGCCTCAGCAGTTGGCATCTGGATGACTTTGTATGTGGAAAGGATGGTAGAACTGCATGGGTTCTCTGGGAGGTTAAATATTGTTGCTACAGGGGAGGAGAACTTGCTTTCATGCATCAAGAAAGCCTTCTTCCCCCTGTAACTCAAGACTAATCGGTTGAGCTTGCTTCTGGACTGCAATATCCCTGCATCCACTGAGAGAAAATTTCACTGAGATTCCCAGAGCAATCCTCCAAATATTGTGGTACCGAACTTTGAGATGAAATACAGCTTTCAAAAAAAAAAAAAAAGAGAGGTGAAATGGCTATAGATTCATCTCACTAACTCCATAGTCATCCCTGGAATTTCTTCACCACCAGAAGGTTGGGATCAGGACTTTTCACAATTAAGTCTTCACAGAAGACTGCTTTCTCTGCTGAGGAAGAGGAGATGGTGGATCACTGAATAGAGGCACTCTCCACAGAGGCTGCATGTGTGGGTACATTTCCTGCTCTTCTCTCACTTTCCAAAACTTCCTTTTTAGGTGTTCAGTCAATTCAGCCAAAAGTTAGTTTGACTAAATTGAAACAAAGTAGTCAAAAACAAAGTAGTCAAAAGATACTGTGATATATTTACCAATGGCAATTTTAAATGCAATTAGCTATCTCGTGCTTTCTGCCAACCTTTAATTTGCATCTGAAAACATTTTACCATTTTTTCTATACCATTCTTTCTATAATTCTATATTCTAATTTCTATACCATTTTTTCTAAAGTTCACTTTGAAATTTGTCATTTGCATGATCACCTTGAAAGTACTGAACTTCAAAACTCATTACTTCAAGATGTTGTGAAAATATCAAAGGACTGATAGAATATGTGGGGGTTGCTTCTTTGTTTGTTTTTGTCTTATTTTGAAATTCTTTCAAAAACCTGAGATGAGGTAGGGTGGACAAGAAGCTGGTGAGGTAGATCTTCACTCATGACTTCTCACATTTGTCTTTTTTTTTTTTGAAGGCAAATGTCAACATAAGAAGAAACCACAATAAAAAGTACCATATTCATCTTTTCTTTTTCTTCCTCCTTTTCTACTTTTCTCTACTCATATTCATCTTACTTTTTATCATTTTAATAAGGCCTAGTTCTGGCTTCTTTCAACATATCTGAAATTAGGTTAAATTCTGAATGCAGTTAAGTGTGTGTATACATATGTGCGTGAATAAATGGTGTGTCACTGCGGCAACTTTAATATAGGTAGTGCTATTAACTCAAGTTGGCCACACAGTACATTTTAGAAAAATAATCCTCATGACATGAATTCCAATTCTTTTGGTTTAATATGGGTAATTCTTGTAGGTAAGAAATTTCTTTAAAATATGTTTCATTTCTTCTTTTCTGAGAAGAATAGAAAACAAGGTGTGTATCTTGAGAGCTTCTTGGCATTTTAAAAGTCATAAGATAAATTGTAATTATTTTTTCATTATTGTTTGCCGTTCTGCAATGTGAATGTCTGCTGCTATTTTAATAATTTTATCTAACTTTAAACAATAAATATTCTAGCTGCCTATTAGAAATGTTTTCTTAGAAGCTACTGTTCTTTCTACAGCGGAACCAGAATTTTATTTAATTGTGCTGTTAAAACCTACTGAAGTCAAAAGAGACGTTGACAAGACGTTTTATCTTAATCAAGAAAATCACAATGCAGAAGTACACTCAGAACATTGGAAATTATCTTTTGCTCTTTGTCTGCATTGACATTTTATTTAGCCTAGACAGTCACTTTCAACTCTGTATTGAACTTTTAGATGGCCAAAGGTACCTGCTCTGTGATTTATCACAATCCACAGCTCCAAGGCTATGAACACATAATCAATGATAATCTTTCATTAGATTTGAATTCATTCAATTACACATTAACATTTTGAAAAGTTTACATGAATTTAAGCTTTCTCCTATTTTTATAACCTACAAGGCAGGTAGCAATTGGAACAGCAATTACTATCTTTACTATAAATGTACGTATTCTTTGCATGTTTTAATAAATGTATGCATGTGAAATAAATATGTACTCTACAATCTATCGTATCTCCTAGGTGTTCACTATCCTGCTACTAGGAAAATAGAAAACTATTAATACTGTATTTATTGTTTTTAGATTTATTTCCTTCAGTAATCATCATACTGCATTTCTCTTTCTCAGGAAGAAAAGCCTGAAAATGAAATAATGAAGTTTTAAAGAGAATTTTTTTACTTCTATGAAAATGTTTTATAATTTATTCTAAAATGACATTATGGGATACGTTTAATACAAAAAGGAATTTTGAAGAAACAGAAGCCTGCAGATTGCTTCCATCTTCCTGTCATTGAGCGATACAATTACAAACTAACTTCCCTTCTGATAAAATATCTGTCCAATTAAAAGAACAACTTTTTGTGCACACTTTTACAGCTGCCAGCATGACTTACTATAGAAGATCCTTCTCCTATCCTTGGCAGTGCACCAAGAGAAATGTTTTCCTGATTGCTTACAAGTCTTTTTCAGCAATAACTCTGATTTTTCTAATTTCTGAATTCTGATCACTTTACTGTTATAGCTGAAATCAAAGGTCAATACATAAACAAATAAATAAAACAATTCTTATTGAAAGAAAATGGAGAACTACCAGCTGAAAATTAGACTGTTGAAAATTAAAAATATATATATTTCCATTTCAACAGTCATTTAAATTTATTATTAATGAAAAAGATAAGATAAAACGCCTTTCTTGATAGCTAATAGCAACCAGTGCTTGTGAAACTCAGCACAGAAGGTCCATCAGGAAAACTTGGTGACATGAATCTGTAGTTCCAGGAGTTACGGTTGTTTGGTTGTTTATGCTGAGAGTTGACAGTCAGGGTCCAAATAAGGCCCTACTGAGAGAAAGCAAGCAATATCTTGATATTATTCAATAGGACAAGCTGAACTCTTACCGCAACTTAAAACTTTGAGGAGTACTAATTGGGTTGCATCTTATTGCGGGGGCAAAAGCTTTGTTATGAGGTCAGATAGTTATGTTTTTTTAACACAATATATCTAATAGAAAAGCTCCTCAGGCCTCTTTCACCTTCTCCACAAAATTCTTTCACAGGCTGTTTTACAATTGGGCAGAAGCCTATTAAGAATAAGGCAAATAAATGATACATATCAGAAGAATACTTGGGTGATGAATACCTTCCATTTTGATCAGAAAATGTCTGTCTTTTCTCTGGAGACCTAGCTTTGAAAATTGTCAGTGGTTTTGTAATGATGAAGTATATACATTTGGAAGATGTCTACTTGGGCTCCATCTCAATGCACAGGGAATACATATACTACGTCCACCTAGTGTTTCATTGTTTGATATATGCAAAGTCCTATTTTCTCCTTGTCTGTACAATAACATAATTATAGATCTTATTACATTCAGACAGATGAGCAGAAATTCTGTTGGGAAACACTGCAAAAGAGGAAACATATCTGTCAGGTAAAAGGGAAAGACCCATAGTGGGCAATCTTTTCTTTCTTTGTCAGTGGACAAAGCAGCAGACGTGTTTATTCATTTTTGAAATGCAAAGAGTGAAGCAGATTTTCTCTGTCAAAACAGCTGGCTAAATACCACTCGGTATGTTAATTTGGTTTGTATGAGACTGATTAAGTCTGTTGTTTTAAATTATAGAAAAAGATAACATGCACTTGTTACACTGAAGAAAGAACAGTAAAGACGCAATGAAACAGATTTTCATTAACAGGTAATAATAAATTAATACATTAATATTATATTACTCAGAAGTAATTAGTCTAAATATTCTTTCATATTGCTCAGATTGCTGTCTAATGTGATTGAAGAAGAAAGTACACAGGGTACCCTATGCTAGTGATTGTCATTAGAAATATGGGTGGAAACTGCTTCCTTTTCAGAAAATCTAATATTAGGATTTGCCCAAACTCTCTTAATGTGTACAGCTGCTGTTACTCTCAGTAGTCAAATATACGGACAATACCTCATGCAAGATATCCATTCAGGTGTTATTATGGAGATATAATAAACTAGATGGAAACTAAATGCTGATAGAATAATTTGACAGCAAGTTATTAAGTTCTGTTTTAGGATATTCAACCTTGTACAAAGTATCCTCATAGCTAAGGGAAAAATAACATGGTTCTTAATAACCTTGCAGGCTAAAAGTTTCAATCAAAATATTTATGTAAGTAAATTACTTTCCAAATTTCTATCTGATTAAGAATGTAAATTATCTGCTAGTCGGACTGTTTCCTTTCATGGTTTTTTATTTCCTCTTGGTTAGCAGGTTATTTCTACATGTTGTCCACTGTGTCCAAGGATTTGAACAATTTAAAGAAAGTCCAGAGGAGAAAAATACACATTACCAGGAGTCTTAACCAAAATGACCAACAATGAAAACCTGAAGAAACTACAGCTTTTTTCTTTACTCCATCTTCTAATTTAAGGTTATGTTACGCTAATATGCCAGCAATAGCTTAGCTCATCTGCCCTGTCATGGAGGTAAGGATGAGATTCTGCTTATCTTCCCCACATATTATGATTCTGTGAGTATTAATCTTTGTCCAAAGAATGTTAGTGTCACCAAAGACTTCAAATGCCCAGGGAGATTATATTCAGAAAAGTAGACAGAAGGTTAAATACAGAAATACAAGAGCTGTCTGTATGAATGGCTTTATATATATTTTGTCAAACGTGGGGCTTTTTACTTCATGAGGAAACGTTACTCAGACAGAACACAAATTCAGAGGAAAATCACTTTGTATCTACGATACAGGAGTTTTAAATTACTATTTTAAGGTAGCTCAGGTTGTGTTTTTACTAACTGCTATTGCTTGATTTTTACTGAGACAAAAAAAAAGGCATGTTAGGAACATTGTCATTGATTTCAGCAGGAAATGACACAGTCATGAAAAACTGCTAAAAAACTCTGTAATTGCAATATTGGACAGGTTTAGTCATCAAATTTCATGTAATACATGTTAAATGAGAAAACACTTTACAAAATTTCCTTGGATGAAGAATTTTTCACTCTGTACGCAGTTTTTAAAAGTTATTTTTGGCACATTTTAAAATATAAAATTTACTTAAAAAAAAAAAACAATACAGTTGAAAGGAGGAAAAGAGGGGATTGTTTCATGACAAAGAAATAAATGAAGAAACCTATTTATTGATGGATTTTTAGTACAAGGCAAAAAATGCGTTGCTATAATACAATGCCCAGCAAATATATCATACAGATCCAAGAAAAAGTAAAAAATAATGAACTCTTCAAACTCTCTTACAAAAAGCTAAGTGTTTGTACAACTTTATTCACATCAGCACATATATCAGGAAAAGTCTTTTCCACTCTCTGTGTTCTGTAATACTAACTTCTCCACCATAGAAGAACTGATCCCTCTGAAAATGAATTTAAAGTTATAATCCATGAACAACTCCTGTATGTTACCAGGCTGAGGCACAAGCCCTATGAGAAAAGGCTGATAGAGTGGGGCTTTTCAACCTAGAGAACAGGTGGCTTTGGGGGCACCTAACAGCAGCCCCTAGTAACTATGGGGAGGCTATCGAGATGGTGAACCCAGGCTCTGCACAGTGGTGTATGGTGGGAGGATGAGAGAGGAAGGGAATGCACTAAAATAAGAGAGGCTCAGATGATATACAGAACACAATTCTTCCATTGAGTACAGGCAAGCAGTAGAGCTGGCTGCTCAGGGAGGCTGTGCAGCCTCCACCACTGGAGGGTTTCAGGACAAAGCCATGAGCAACCTGATCAGAGCTCACAGCTGGCCCTGCTTTCAGCAGGAGGATGGGGCTGCAGACTTCCTGAGCTTCCTTCCAAGTAGCATGATCCTGTGATTCTATGACTGTATGACGTGATATATAATTGCAGGTACTTAATCTAAAGCATGCTGAAATTCTAATTGCAATAGCATTTGGGTGAGAACCAAGACACACTCCAGTAATAATAATTCTTACTGAGAAAGGGCTTGATTCAGAATGCTGTACTAGAGCTGACAAAACTTGCTGATGCAAATTTTCTAATTAAGTCCCCCAAAATGTGCTTATTTGGTGAGGTTTACTGAGTATGTCAAATTGATCATGTGTATTATGACTATGCAATTAGAATACTGTGGGCTCTAACAAATAGGGATATGGATCTGGCACCAGAAACAGAACAAGCTATTAAATACTGCTTGCTTTCTGTAACATGGTTTTCCTAAGCTATTTTTAAACATTTTTATCTGTTTCCGGAACAATAGACTCCTTAAAAAAAAGTGAGATTTGATTCTATATTAGTCATGGTACAAAAGCATTTTAAATTCATGTTTTTACTGTTGTACTGGAGGGAAATCTTCAAATTTTATTTTGCAGATGAAACAGATATGCCCTTTGTATGACATGGTGCAGGTTCTTTAAGACTGGTTTTAGATGCAGGTGGGTCTTCTAATTGGAGTGATTTACAAGCAAGCTGTAGGTTGTAGAGAAGTTTGTAAGCGTTACAGGGGAGTGCATGGGTTTGCTGGAGGTGAGTAAACTTACAGGAGTGGGATAGAGGTAATGATAATTTGAGCCCCTATGGCAGGAAGTTGGAAAGGGTCAAGGCTGTGTGGTGGAATTCTTTAGCCAGGAGTGGGGACTCCGGACTCTTTCAAAATGCTAACTGAAAGGTTTAGCAGGCCTTCTGAGAGAGTATTCTGGTGCCAGGAAATGGGATAGAGTCTCTTACCTCTTTTAGCCCATGGGCTGGAACTTGCAAGCTCCCCTTTGCCTATAGAAGAGGCTTCAGTGTATTGGAGTGGTGCAAGCTGAGATCAGGCTCAGGTCAACTTGTTGCAGGTTGGGCTGGGGGCTTGTTCAGCCACTCTGGCTCCACTGGAGTTGCTGGCCTACTGGAAACAGTTCTGGGGGAGGCTGTACTCCCTATGGGGGAGGTTCGAGCAGCATAGTTCTCCTTTGAAACCATCTCCTTACAAGAAAGTCTTAATTATTTCAGAAGCACTCTTACTGATGTGGCTACAAGGATATTGGTAAAATATTTTTTGTGCAACAGATTCCTACACTCAGGTAAGACTAATCTCAGGAAATGTAAACAGAAGATAATCTTCTAATTCTGATACTGGCTGGTAAAAATGTAATATGTTTTGCATACGTAAGTAACTTAAAATTATCTTTGGAAAAGATCATTAATAACTAGATTTTGTAATTGCCTTTATAATTGTTGGCATTTTGATTATTATCCTGCTTAGAAAGGAGAAAACTATAAATGTTCAGGTTACATTTTATCTGACATAGAACAACCACTTGTGTAGTTTAGTGTATAGAAATAGTCTATTCCAATATTTCCTATTCAGTGCAGTTTCTTATGGACATATTCACAAAAAGCATAGAAGAAAAATTACCAGTGCAATTCAATTTAAAAAGTAATCTTTTTGCCTCAGATATTATATTGATTTACACTTGTAATTGGGACTGTTTTCTAAACATTTGCATAGGATTTTAGGATGCCCAGAGAGAACTCATCATTTTAGCTGTTCTTAAGCTGAAATGCATTCCAAATGCCTTCCTTTTCCTTCTAGACATACTAATAAATTACTTGAAGAGGTTAGCCTGAAAACTGTAGTTGCTAAATGCAGAGCAGTATTTCATAAGCCACAAACACAGCAGGAGCATAGTAAAATTGTAGCAAGTGTCAAGTATGCAGAATATCTCAAAGCCCTGTGGATTATTTGAAGTCTTTGTTGACTGGTTCCTCTTAATGCTTATAGTTAGTTTATCGTGAATGAATAGTCTTCAACTGTATTGAACTCTTTATTTAATGTGAATTCACCATTTCTTAAAAGTATTTAAGTATTTTTTTTTAATTGCCCCTGTAATAATGTGATGGAGGCTGCACAGACGACAATAATGAAATTATACTAGGGGTGGGAAGTAGGAGATAACATAAAATACTCAAATGGAGCTCAAGTCTTGTTGCTCATAAATGTTCAGAAAGTCCAAATCTGTAATAGGGCTGGTAAATAAAGTGTTTTTGTATGTTTCTAGCTATCATTTGTACCTCTATCTAGTCTTTTTCTTTCTTGTTGAAGTTGATAATAAGGAAGTTCTGCATGGTGATTTAAGGAATTTTCTGCAGAAACAAGCCCTGTTACAAACAAAGTAATCAACATCTCCTGTGCCTCCCCTCTGCCTCAGCTTAAAAACAAAAACAAACAAAAAAAACACAGCTGTACTGGCCAGATAATCTGCACAGAAAAAAAAAATCAGGTAGTTTATTAGTGGAACACTTAGCACCTGAGATGAATTGGATAGATACGTAAGAGTTTACCTCCATAGCTTGTCAGAGGATCAGTTTGGAAGCAGTAACAAATGCTCTGGATTTGGCATGTCTTTTGTTTTAGAATATTGACCCTTTCCATTGGAGGAAAGGGTGGATTGTGAATGGGGCAAGCTCTAAGTAACTTGTGAGCATTGTTCAAACTGCTTCTGTGAAAATTCTCTTGGGTTATCAGTGGTGTCTTACCCTTGTGTACACCATAAGGTTTTCTTCTAATGGGTTAATGTCCTGCAACTGGTTCAGCTGCCATTTATTTGCTGGTTATGCAGAAGACCCATCTGGTGACTTGTGGTTCCTGAGGTCTCAAAACATTATTCTATTGAAAAGCTTCTGTACTTCATCATATCTTTCTGTTCTCCCTTTAATGTAACAGTCTTGAGCTAGTTCATCCACAAATTTTATAAATTAAAAAAGGCAAAAAAGCACGGACTACATGTGTATATATTTCTGTAAGATGTCTTTAGCAGATGCCTGTAGCTTACAGACAAATACCTATGCATTGTAGTTTATTCTCCAGAATTGTCTTGGTGACTGATTTTAAATCACTATCCAGGCTAGTTTGAATACAGCATTGTAGTCACTTCCAGTACCACATGTGATCAGATGCTGAAAGATTTCCCTATGCCACAGAACAGTGTCTTGAATGAAATTGACAATCCTCCTCTTCTGATTCTTTAATCACAGAAATTTTCCTTCTTGGTACGGGAACTTCCTCAGGAGCTGGCCCCAGCTGGATCAAAAGACAGAGATTCTATACCTGACCAATTTGTTCCCTAAGGCTAGTATTACCTTCCCTGGCAGAGATTATAACCGCATGCTGATTCTGCTTAACGTGAGTTTTTTGAGGAGTCAGGTTGAGAAGATAGGCATGACTTATGCTAGGCAGTCTCCTGTGTGCTTGGGCTATTTTCCTGTTGTGAATCTCCCCACCTTCTGTTTGGCTTGGTCTAGAAGCATTTAAAAGATGGTCATAGTTCTATTCTACTTTCATTTCAGGTGTCTGGTAGGAAGTAAAAATATTTTCAAATCTCAATGCTTATTAATATAAAGATTGAATTCAACTATTTTTGCATCTTGGGAGAGTGACAAGATCTACTTCCTATGTGCTGTCTCTAGCTGACACCTGAAGCTCTCCTAATTTTGTATAAATGGCTGGTTCAGAGTAGAGTTAGTTTCCTGCCTCTTCTACATTCATGGTCTCTGGACACCTAACTGGAATGCATTACTTCTGGCTCCAATTAATAACGAGACTGTCTCCAGGCCCTCTTATATGAAGCCTCATCCTGTGTGTGTGGTTGGAGAATAGGCCTGAAGACAAGTAGTGGGGAAGGAGGGCGGGGGGGATGCCTGACATGAGACCCATATAAAAACTTTAGTGGAATGTAGCTTTCTGGCAGCTCTACATTATTTGAATTTCAATGATTCCACATGCAGCCAATGTGGAAAAAACGCAGGCTCCTTAGTATTGCTGCTTTGGGCTCTCCTTAACTAACCCCTGACACATTCAGGACTTTATATGCATTGAAACAATTATTCTTATGAAGTTTGGTTTTGCTGAAATGGTGCTTACTTAAACAGGTAGTAGTTGGCTCTGATACAGATTTAGATAACTTACTACCTTTCTGGCTAGCATTGTGGGATATAGGTATATCCTAGATATAAGCGGACTTCCTGTCATTGTCAATGGTCTATATCAAACTTCAGAGATCTAAGTGTAGGTAGCATCTAAGAATAATTTATTTGGATGCTTCATAGGCAAACTAGTATAAATACTGAAGCATAAGCAATATGCGTTCTTGATTAAAGCATCTATCTAGAAACCACCAGTCTATCTAATAACTGAGTAATTAAAAATGTCACTAAGGAAAGTTCTTTCAGTAAAGCAATCGATGGTTCAGTTGCATTCTAGGAAAGTCCTTTTATTGGCACTGAATTTGCCTTCTAAGTAGAGAAAATTGAAGTGCTAAAGATATTCTGCCTGCCTTACTGTCCCCAAACAGAACAGGGAGCTTGCAAATGTGCCTACTGATGTAGGAGGCAGCAACTATAGCACTGAGAGTTAACTTCTAATAGGTGAGAAGAACTGAAAAATGAACTTACATACTTTGTTCCAACTGATTTGTCAAAATGAATTATATATGCCCATTGATCCTTATACTAGATATGTATAGAACCTATAGTTGTACTGATTTTTGGTAGTGAATAGTAGTTGTACTAATTTTCAGTAGTGAAATTTCCTGTTAGAACTGGAACTCTTGTTCTCGTGCTAGTGTTCTGACAACTTCAGTCTATTCTAAGGCCTCTGTTTTCTTGTAAGTCAGTAATCTTAAAGCCATATGGAACAGTTAAATTTCAGAAGAATTAAGAGGAAGAGAAGAAATAATAGAATATTTTCTGTCATTCCTAATATGAATGTGATTTGATTTCAACATTCTTGCAATGCTTATAAGCATAATTGCATCCATGAGTTTTTCTTTGGGCAACTTGGCATTTTATTTTTCAGAGCAAAATCTGCCATGTAGTTGGTTTTCCGAATAATACAGGAGATAATATATTTTTTGAGTGGATTATTTTTGTACATGTAAGACATCAAGGGAATTCAAAGAATAATCTGTCTTTTCACTGTAGTCTGCATGTTAAATTTCTTGCACAGTTCTGTATGGATTGTTGTAGCAGTAGGGTTTTTACCTTAAGGATGCTCTTCCCCCTTTGTGATTGATGGCAAAGCAAGCATGTGATTTTGGAAGATCATACACAGTCATGCTTCCTCTGTAGAAGATTTGAGCAAAACTTCTGACCGAAGATTCTGTAGCAGCTTCAGGTGTTTCGTACACTAGTAGATTCTTTCTTGTGTACTTACTGCCAAAACTGAGCCTTCAAATCCATGGTGCTTTTCATGTAATGCAGTATTCCATTTGTTTTATGGAATGGGTAATAAGTTTCTCTCATTTTCAACATGATACATAATTTCATATAAAATTTATCACATTTGGGTAACCTGACTGGGCATATGCATACTTTGGACAGTTGCAGTTCTGTCATCATCGTGGAGATAGGAAGGCTCTGTGATATGAATTGTTTCCTAGAGAGATGTTCTCTCTTCTGTATTATCTACTAAGGCTTCTCATTGACACCTCACTGAGGTTAAAAGGGTCGTTTTTCACCTGAGCTACCATTGTGTGCAGTTTCACATACAGTACCTTTCCAGGATTTGCAGATAGGGGGGCTGTTTCTGTATGGTTTTTGTATCCCTAATAAGAGTCCTGCTTCAGTTGCTCTACAAAATGCTACCTTTTGAAATGCCTGTGTGAGATGATGGGGAATTGCTTCCAGGTGGGCTCCTCTGGGCTAATTTTTCAGTGAATGTGCCCCAGATCTGAACCTCTACGAGTGTGACTAAGCTGTGTCATCCTGTAAGCCCACAGAACATACACTGAAGTCCTAGAGGCAATGGGACCAAACTAGGCTTTTCTAATATATATAGGTGTCAAGCTAAGCTTGAATATTATTTCAAAGGCTGGACTCTTGATGCATACAGCCTCATTGGCACCTTTAGGTATTAACATATTTTCTGCTACAAATTATGCGTCATCTGTCTATGGGCATCAGATAATCTCTGAGGAGGTACATCAGGAGCTTAGTCACTGGCATGCTGTCACCTTGATAAATATGCATAGAAGCTTCTAAGTGAAACATATGTTGGAATCTATCACTTTCATCATTTCTTTATATTGGTTAAATCATAGGTTTCACAATTCTGCTAAGTTCAACTACCATACTGAACAGGCCATAAGCCTGACAATCACTAAAATTAGAATTTCTAGAGATCATGTTTCTAAAGTTGGTGACTTACCCACTGTAAATTTGATTCCAAAATCTGAATAAAATGTACCACTCAGTTTTCAAAATGGTTGGTGGAAACTGTGTGTGTATAGAAGTCTCTCTTAATTTTGTGATGAATTACATATCAAAGTTGTGTTTCCTCCCTGGTGTCTTGTCCCACTGTATTGCAGAAGCTGTCTTTTCGGCTGGGTGCTGTATTTGGAACATAAGCCAAGGGATCAGGTCGGATCAAGTATCTATAAAAAGAAATTACAACTCTTATTAAAAGCCTTGGTACAAGCAAGGACAAATAAACGTAGACTGTTGTAACGTTGAAAAGGTTTGAGGAAGAATTAGATAGTTCCTGTTGGGTAACTTGGAAATTTTGGCAATTCCACTTATGTTGTATAATAGTAAAGCCTTTTGCACCATCTGCCTAGGCATCATATATGTGTAGTGGGTACAGCTAAACCTTAATTTTGACTGAGAGCCACTTTAATCTTTTAGATACATCAGCTCTGTTCCTTGGCATTTGCTACAGTCCTTGAACACGCATTTGCTAGTAACTGTATTTCTTTACGCATCTCCTTTTACTCATTGTGCCTTGAAGAAGGGACAAGCAGTTCACAGAGTTACTCTAAAAAGAATGTTGTAAGGAATCAAGAGATTAGTTGTGCATAGTTAAAAGAACTAAAAAGCACAATGTTGATAATTTTGGTGTAGTCTGACAGGCTCAGGATGGACCCCTTAGTTTTGAGAAAGGACTTCTAGTAGATCTAACAGCTGCAAGTACTCTTACTTCTAAATGCCGAGAAACTTTCCTCATATGCTAACTCAAAGTTGTATATTATCTAATATGCCTATGATAAATCACAAACATAATAGGATCATAGCAAATGTGAAGGACTTCAGTTGTATAAGTATAGGAATTCAGACAATGAAAGTTGAATCTATAGCCCTTTAAGGGATTTTGTTTTTGTCATAGAGCTGCACAGAAGTAAATGTCTCAGATGGGATTAACTCACATTGGTCTGAAAGTGCAGGTAGTAAGTGCAAAAAAAAGAGTCATGTGCAGGAGGAAGTCTGGAAAATGTATTGAGAAACAGACGAAAAAATTGTGGGAAGACCAGCCTTCCAGATTGTCAGCAGGAAGGACAAAAAAAAAAAAAAAAACACAAATGTGTGACTAAAAGAAAACTGCTGTAGAAAGAACCACTTCTTCCTTGCCTTTCCACTAATTATCTCCTATTGTGTGAGGGTAAACTGGCTGCCTAGTCAAGAGAACTAAAATTAATCTTAAAAAAGCCCTTGGCATAAACTGAGACACAAGCTCTGAGGCCCGCTATCAGGAAATGAGCATACATCAAGCTAGGCAACAGTATGTGCATGTACAGGCTAAAGATGTGTAGGCATGACACAGCAAATTCAGTACCGCTGCAAAATTATGCACTCACTATTGAGTTGCTGTATACCTTGTTTTTTTGCAAAGGTGGAAAAAGAAAATGTGGACTCCTAGTCCACCTAGCTAAACTAGGAAACAGTACCTGCATTTACAGGTTAAATATTAGTAAATATCATACTGTAGAGTTCCATAACAGTGAAAATACTGTTCTAAATCATTTCAACAAATTTTATAACTGTAGTTGCTGTTTAATAGTTTTTATGCTACACTTTTTATATACCACAATACTACAAGGCACTACAATGTAGTGGGTTTTTTGGTTGGTTTTGGTTTTTTAATATCAATAGGGATAATAGTTCAAACAGTTTTTCTGCTTGTGAGTAGATGGCGAGATGGGTTGGCACTGGTGTGGAGGGCCTTGCACAGGGACCCTGGAGCAGATGGAGGATATTAGCATAGCAAGGCAGAGGCAAAAGAGGCTAGAGACAAAAACAGCATAGGACCTGAACACAGTAATCACATCAAACTTCAGTATGAGAGAGTGGTAGATAATATATCTACAATTCTCGAGCAGTTCAAACTTTGTGTTCACCTGTTTTTTCTCAAGTGGTCTTCAAAATTCCTGGTAAGCAAGTAAAAAAAAAATTAAAAATAAAAAATGCTGCATTTAGGTCCTGCCATTTGTTTGAATGATCATAAGCATGAATATTGCATGATATTTGGGGGAGAACTGCTTTTTATTTTAGTGGCATTTGAATCCATGAAGTAAAATCCCATTTGAAAAGTTATCTTTCTATTAAGACTGCAGAAATTTAATGAGAATGTTAATTCTGTGAAGCCATCCAGTGAACTCAGATTTTTTTTTTGTTTAAATACACAGAGTAAGAGGAAGATGAGAGAATATGGAGGTAAAAGGATTATGAAATATGTATATCTTACATAATTATACATATGATTGGTTGTCTAAACAGAAGTCTCCATCTTATTTTTTTTGCAGGTATATGGGAAAGCGTGTTCCCCTGTAACAGCAGAAAAGTAATAAAATTTTCAGGTCTTGTGATTTTTGTGCTTATACTTACACTATATCATTTAGCTCTAATCTTGTATCTGGAGAAGGATTGATCAGGATGTAAGAAAGGGTGTTCTGATGATCATTCATCTCATCTAGAGGAGAAAAATGCACATATCAAATCAGATTGAAAAACAAATTGTCATAAGTATAATTTCTGGTTAACTAATTCAATTAAAAGATCATCTTTGGCTCAGAGCTGTCAAAAGTATCAGGTGTCAAAGTCATATCAGATAAGTTTAGCAACTTTTCAAGTGTACTTGAATTGGAACTATCTGGCGTAGCATCTTTTGATTTATCTCTCAAGATGCATTTTCTTTCTGGTGTTCTAAAAAATGTTCTTTTGCACTTTTTTTCCAGTCATACTAATTCTTAATGCAACTCAATTTTATCTTGATTAAACAATCATTCATTTGGTTTCCATTGCTAGGAGGAAAGTAGGGTCTTCCATCCTCAGTTGGCATAAAGTTCAAGCCAAGGCTAAATGCTATCCATTTCCAAATTTGGTCAATATAAATCTCTCTTCACTTTCCTTAAGTGTCAAGGAAAATACTAATTTTCACTTTTATCACCTGTGCCAGTGGGTTGAAATATGAAAGCTGTATGAACAGCAATTGGAATTTCTTTATTGTATTTTTAACCATTCTTCTAACGCTATGCTGCATTGGCTGACAGAAATCTTTTTTTTTTTTTGAAGGGGTTTTACTTAGCTGAGTCTCAGCACGCTTCTGTAGTTGTCACTGCTGTATCTTTTCTTTTGTATAACCTTCTCTTGATGTTTTTCATAAGTTGTTGTAGTGAGGCTAATTTCAATTTAATAGGAGAGGCATTTCATCTGTACTAATTACTTCTTCACTTTTAGGGAAAATGATGCGAAAGAGAACAGTCCCATCCTAGTTTCAGCACAATTTCTATATCGTGTTAATCAAGTATGCTTGATATGTGGTCTCTAGGTTGAAAATTGCTATTGGATATTTTCAACTACATGTAACTTTCTATGTGCTTGTACCACATTTTGCACTACTGTAAGCATGTCTGCCTAGAGAACAATTAGATAAACTCAGACTCTTAGCATAGGTGCAATTACACAGCTAAAATGGTCTTTAAAAGTACAGCTTATTTTTGTAAAATGAAGCTGATGCAAAATATTGTAAAAAGTTACACAAACACATTCACCAGTATAGTAGCCTCATGGTAGTATAGTATCCTAGTATCATGCCTCAGCTAGAGTGCTTGCATGGCCAAAAATGTGTTGTGCCTCAGTTGGCATAAATGAATTCAGTTATTTGACTTTAGAATTGGAGTGCATAGGGGTTTTTAGGTTATCAGTGTAAAGAAAACTGAAGATGTGAAATTAGGTATAGGATCATTCCTTTACATGGGGATATGTAAGCAGCTGTGACTGTTTCCTGTTTTTTCATTGCTCCCCACACATGCAGAAAGATGGTATTAAGGAATATGTTTAACTTCTGCAGGGAGCTAACTGGCATGATTGATTTCTAAGTGTGAAAAAACAGGGATATTAAAAAGTTTCTATTCTATATGTAATAATAGTATATGTAGTAATAGCTTAATGTGTAGTGGGATGAGTGGGCAGTGAGCTATCTTTGAAGGCGGGTGAAAGTCCTGTGGAATTTATTGCTGAATGTGAAGGAGGATAGATGGCAGTGGGAATGTCACAGTCCAGGTTAGCAGCTGGCTGCATGTGTAAAACAATTTTTATTTTCAGAATATGGTGTTCCTGGGGTTGTCAAAGTAGTTTCTTTATAATGAGATGCATCCGTAAGAAAACACGGAAGAGATAAAAGTTTGTAAAACAGAATCAGGGCAGATAAATTTGTATTAGCTAAAGCATCTACCTATCAAGATTTTGCTGTTCTGAATATAGTATAATGGTTTTAAGTAATTAAATGAACATTTGCTGTCAGCTCTTAGCTAGGATTTTAAAAGAAAAGTAGGAATCGACCAAAGTTCTCCTGTGACTAGTATAAACGTGAACAACATTTACAAAATTTCTTGGGGTTGATTAAATATTACTGTAGCCTGTGTCACCCCTGGAAAATACTTAGTCCTGATTCTTCCAGCAGACTCATATAGTATCCACAAATTAAAGTGGGAGTAGTAATTATCCAGTTGGAGTCTGAGATAAAGAGCTTGTATGTAAATTGTAAAGATTAAGCAAAATTATAGCCGTGTATTCAGTAGTAGCTTTTTCTCTCGATGAAGTTAATGTGTACATAGCAACAATAAGAACTACTGCTGGGTAGTACATTGCTGTTGGTTAAAGGATGCCCCAACCCTGCATTAATAGTATGTGCTGTCAGAATGGGCCAATAAGAATATTTATTTTATAGGAGATACTGTTTACGTTCAGCTAATGGATACTTTAGGTATAGGTAAAATGTAAATAATTGTGTTGAAAAATCAGTACTAATGCATTTGTCAAGCAATGTTTTTGATGCTTTGAATGTAAATTGAGCATGGGAACTGCAGTGTTGGTTCTTCTGAACAAGCACTAAGCTTCATATTGGACCTACTCTGCAGACAGAAAAGATGAGAGATGAAGAAATTATTGCTTTTCCTAGGAAAACTAGAACCCATAGCTCTGAGGATTTCCACAAAACACACTACGAAGCCAAGGCTGTAGACGGCCATCCCAGGCAGCTATTGTGCATGAACTTTAGGAGGTTGTTACAGAACTCTTGTCAATAGAGTTGTTTTTTTAAAAATTAAAATTAGTTTTGCTGGAAAAAGACATTTTATAAAAACATCTAAAGACCTAGTGAAACGTGCTTCATAAAAATGCCTTTAATATGACACTTTTGTGTTCATTTTAAAAATACAGAGAAAATGTATCCTCCTTCACACAAACAACTCCCCACCTTGACAGATTCGCAAACTTCACAATAGTTCTCTTCATTTATGTTTCAATAAGTTTGTGGAAATACGGAGCAGTTGTTCAATGACAAAGGAATATTTATATATTCTGCATACACATATATATGCTAAATTTAAATATGACTGAGGTGGTCATATTTATTTAAAGCTCATATATTCTGAGCTTTCATCTGAAAATAGGAATGGGTGATAATAGAGCTGATTTTTTTTTAAAAAAAAATAATAATGAAGCAAGTTTCGTTTAAAAGTAAAATAAGCTTGTGGTAATTTCTTATGGCACACTGTTCTTTAAAAAAAGGTTTTTGTATAATGCTAATATTTTTATTAATTTTAAGGATTAAATTAATCATACCATATCCTGCTGGAGAAAGGCCCAGGTGCTTCATTCTATTTTTCACAAGTTCAGCAAGTTCCTGTCTTTCTGATCTCCTATAAAGATTCATTCGCTGCTGGCTTATCTTCTCAGCTGTTTTACCAGAGTGTCTTGGTACTCTTCGGCTCAGCCGTCGGGCCCACTGCATGCTTTTTCGTCGTAACAAAGGATGATCAGACTGATCACTAGATGTTGAGTTACGATGATTACTGCGATAATTAAAGTGCTCTCTGGTGTCTTTAGTGTCTTCCCATTCTTCCACACTAATAGAGATTTGAGACTTGAAAGGAGAATGACAGGAGAAATTAAGAGGTTTAAAAAATGGAGGCAGAATAAAACATTCACTTTTCAATAGTGCAGCTGAACATGTGTTTTAGTTGTAATGGAGCTGAGGGAATTTAGTTGTTCATAGTTACCAAATGTTCCTGAGTTGCTTACTCTCTACTAGACTTTTTTTTTTTAAATGCAAAAGGCTAACATTATATAAATGCAATTTAAATTGAGCCTTAATTAATGCCTGATTCTATTTTGATTCTGAGAATAAGAACTGTAGCCTTCTGGTACTGCCTTTCCCAGATCTAGGAACCAACTCTGAATGAATTCTACTTTCCTCCAAGCATTTAACTTTTTTAATTTAAAAAAAATATTCAAGTTGTAACTGCTTTGACTGCACCATTTTGAGTGCTCTCTTAAGACTACAGGTGAAAATTGCCTGTTACCAGTGTCTCATTTCCAGGTATTTTTGATCTACCAGCACATGATTTCTGGAATACATCTGTGCCTGAAGATGTATGCAATATTCTAAAGTGTGATTCAGGGCACCTCTTCCAAATGTGGTAATCTATAGTTCCTACCTTGAGGTACAGTTACGTTGCTTTTTAGCAACGATATTGTAACAAAGCAGACTTAAAAGGGCCAAAATCTGGCCCCCTATTGCTATTTTCTTCATGCTACCCAACTGTGACCAATAGTACGCTTTGTGCAATCACACAAAGCAGTACTAAAATAACTCAGGTGAATGGACTACATATGCAGTTGTAACATACGCAAAAAAAGAAAATAAGGAAGATGAGGAAACGTTTCAGAAGATCACTTTAAAATTATTTTAATTACAATTTTAGATTTAACTAATACTTTTGGATTCTATTTAAAAAAAAAAAAAACTACTTCCTTATAATCTTGAGCTGTTGTGATATTTAAAACATGTCTTTCATTGGCACTGAAATAGTGAAGCCCTCACCAATATCCTGATATCACTGTGGTCTTATTACCCAGTTACTGATGCCAGTTTGATGTGTTGTGGGTTTTTTGTTTGTTTCTAAATCCAAAACAAAGATGACTTTTAAAGTTGGGTTTGGGTTACTTTATATGAAACCCCAATAATAGAAAGAGTTCATAATACACTCAAAGTGATCAGTGAATATACCAAATTTATTTGAAGAGCTACCGAGGTTCTAAAGATCTTTTCCTATTAAAATAAAATCTGAAGGCAAGATTCTGTTGACCTTGTCAGCGTTGAAAACTTTGCTCCACCAGCAATCTGAATCAGGTTTAAGTGTAGCCACATATTCTTTACGATAAACTTGGGGATTTTTGTCCGTTAGCAGTTAATGCGTTTAGAATCAAGGTTTTCAGCTCACTGTGAAGATGATCTGTTATCTTCAGGATTCAATAGGAATAGCCTACCAAATCCCACTGGGCTTTTTTTTAAGTCATTCTGTCAGCTTTCAAATTTTCAGTAAGATGTTTGTGTACAGAACAATGTTGCTTTAAGCTTTATTTGTTCAAGGATGTTCCATCGCATGGTTCTATTTCCTGTAAGGATTTTACTCCTGGGGTTCGACTCACAAACAGGCAGACAATAAGCAAATACTTACTTGTGAAGCCATTTCTCGTGACTGACAATGGAAGGGGTGGGGGGAACAAAACAAAAGACAATTTAAACTGAAGTGAATCTAAAGAAGCAAACATGGAGTATTTAACAGCAACCACAGAAAATCAATTACATGGGTAGTAAGGAAGATCCCATATCTCTCTTCTTAATTAAATGGAAATAGATGGAATCGTGCAGCTCATTGTGTGGCAAACTAGATTTTCATGTTCTTTAGCAACTAGATCACTGAAAACTTTATTTTTAGGGGAAAGACATGTATCTGTTTGTCAGAGTGAAGTGAGGGTGTCTTATTTAGATAGTACAAAAAAGGTTTCAAAGGAGAACTAGTGCATATAGAAATAATAGTTGTATATTTTGTTCTTGTGAATCAAGTTAAACATTAACTGCCTGCTCCAACATATACGCAATACAAATTAAGTTTTATATGTCTGTTTAAAATTAAATTGATATACACTTTTGAGGTTCCGCATTAGAAACCTTCAATTTATGGCTAGAAATTCATCATTTCTAACAACAATAACAAAAAAAAATACTAATTTAAATTTCTCTAACCTCCACTTTAAAGACCTCATCAAACAGTATTTTAAAGCTGTTTTCTGGTTTAATATATTGAAAAGCTAAATGATAGCTCACACTAATAATATTTCTTAAATTAGTTGGAAATTAATAATGGAATAGCTCTGCAGAAAGATTACAGATTTCAGAATTTCTCCATTCACCACAGAAGCAGAGCCAGATGTGATGCTTCTACATATTCTGGGGAAGAGCTAGGTTAGGAAAGACTCCTGTGCCTCTGTAGAAGGGTAAGGTTTTCACGAATGCTCACCCACTGAACAAGAAACTGTTGGAGTATGTACATGTGGGAAATACTGCTGGGAGTCTGCGTTTGGATTCTGGAGCTTTTTAAAATGGTTAATAAATGTTTTTACTTTAATAAACAGAGACAGTGCCACTCTTCCACTTGAATCCAGTACGTGACAACTTGGGAATTTAACTAGATGTCTTTATTTTTTTCCAGTTCTTCCTCTGTCTGATTTATCTCAAACTCTTCAGGAGACTACCAATGAAACCTGTCAGGAAGTAATAGCAGGAGGTTTTTTTGTTTGTTTTTGTTTTTTGTTTTTAATTGCTTCTTTGTAAAAGATGATTATCCTCCCCAGAAAATCTGGGCCTGGTCTGATCAGGTATTCAAGCACTAAAGTACAGGCTTCAAAGGTTCCCCATGTTATGGTAAAATTGTGAGTTTAGAGTTAACTGACTGACTTTTAAACCTTGTTTTTCAGTAAAGCCTTTGAAAGTCTTATCCGTGTTTTAATGAATTCTTAGTTTGCCATGTCCTTTGCTCTGATGAAAGCTATGACAACTTTTTTTCATATTAGCAGCAATGGCAGTGATTTTGCCTATATTCTTCTCAAAGGGATTTTGATGGATTGTGTTAATGCTGCTAAATTTAAATTCATCTGACAATTATTGCAAGTGCAGAGCCACGCTAGGTAAGCTGTAAAAGCCACCTGGAGCAGTACTGGTGGTCCACAAAGAGTCACTAGTCAACTTGGAATCTTGCATAGCCTCTTGTAATCCTTATTTTTAAGTTAACTTTAAACAAATGTTTGTACTTGCTTCAAGATAAAGCCTGTAGTTAAATGGCTTAATGTTTTATAACCTTTTTCTGAAATACAGAAGAGAATATAAATCGTCTATACTGGAAATCTGTAAACTGAGATTGTATTTCAGAAGTAGAAAAATTTTGTTGCAAATTAGAGCCATATTTGAATCATGGTTTAATGAGATGGCAGTATTAATGCTCATGTAAACAAATGGCTTATGGATAAGAGATATGGAAGCTGCACAAACAAAAAGTGAAAATGAGCGATGTAGGACCGTCACCAGCACGTATGTTAAATAGGAAACAGAGTATCGATATTGATATGTGTGTGTATGTACACACACAGGGAGAAATATGTATTTATATGGCAGACACGTATACAAAAATAACACTTAACAGCCAAGGTTAAAGAAATACCATTATATTTTTAATAACAGTTTTATTCTCTAGTTCATTTCTAGTTACAAATTCATATGAATATTGAAATGCCACCTGTTTGGGTTAGAGTGTTGACATTCTTGTTGCACCTGATACAGGACCTGGTCGTACAGCTTGTTATGGATATTGTTGTTAGTCACTACATGCAAGTTCAGCCTAGTTCTAGCTATCATAGCCTGTCCTACCTGTTCCTGAGCTGTATTTGCTTTTTAGTTAGTCACTTCATAGATGAGCATTGGAATGAAAATCTGTACATAAACTGGGTCTGATATGTGGTCTGGGCCTTGTGTTAATCTGACTGTATACGTGCCAGCAGAGGGAGACCTTAGTGGGTTGGAATTAAGTGCATTTGCAGACATGGCACCCCCAATGTTCTTTAAATAAATGGTTCCAATTTTTATGAGGTCCATTTAAAAAAAAATAAATAAAAAAAAAAAACAACCTCTTGAATACTCTGTAACCAACTCCAAAGTATAGTAAAATGACATACCTCAGATGTTGTAAGCTTTTGAGATTCTGTCCTATAGACTCCAATTGGAATGTCTCCTGTAGAAGAACAAAGTTTCTGATATAGTCTGGCATATGTCCTAATCCACAGATCTTCTTCTGTGATTTTCATCTGAACAAACAATAATAGGAAGGAAAACTTTAACTCAAGATGGCTTATATGGTTCATTATACTACTCTTGAGAAAAATTGACAACTAAATGCTGGCTGGTAATGATCATATTGTAGAGTTGCACCTTTCATTCACAATAAATTTGAAATTTCTATCAAGTTTGTAGATGCTGTTCCTTTGTTCTCTGGTAGACATTGTGGTGCCAGTGATTCAGTCATTTGGGAATTACTTCTGTCTTTGTTTTAAAATTATTTAAACTTTAAAATTATTTAAACTGGATGGTATCCCTCATCCAGTGTTCATTATCTGAGTAAAATATAAAAAGAATAATAAATATAAAAAGAATGAACTACATATCAGCAGTAGTTAGAACCTGTTGATGGACAGACTGAAGAACAAGCAAATAGTTTGAATGCTGCCAGATAACTGTTCTTTAGACAGCAAGCTCAGTATTTGGGGAGAAAGAAGGTGGAGAAAGCAATACACTAAGCATAAATGGCATAAAAAATTTCCTAAGTTAATTTGAAGTCATGAAATATTTGAAAAACTTTATTTCAAGATATTTATGAGTCCCTTGTCAAAGGTTAAACTAACTGGCATTCCACTGTAACAAAGTTTGCTGATTGGCCAACAAACATTAAAGTGCTTCTTTTAAAAACCAAACTTCTTCAGCCAATGTTGATCAGAGCAGGGGGGGCAAAAACAACAGCAAAACTTGCACTTCTGTGTTTTCCTGTCTTTCCTGTTTTCTTTTATGCTTTATAGAATGTGTTGTGGGTTTTAGGGGTAGGGAATGTTTTTTCCTTTGGACGTAACTAAAACCAGACACATTTTCTACCTATTCTTCCTGTATTCTCCCCAGTGAAAAAGGAAACAGATGGCCTTTCTTGGACTTTCACAAAAGAAACTGTTCTACAAAGAAAGTAGAGGTGTTTTGCAGACAATACAGAATATTATTTGTTATTCTGTAATAACAATAATTTACCTTTTTTTTTAAACTTACAGAACAAAGAAACCCAGATCCTGGTGTGGTATCAAGTCCCAGCAGAAGTCTTGTGATAGAAATCATATAATCTTTCACAAATGACTGCAAGATTTTTAACAGGAGAGACAGAGAAGAAAGAAAACTTTAATGAACAGATGAGCAGGTAACCATATGCACCACGTGTGAATTCTAAACAAATTGCACATCTGCATTTAAAATCAATCTCTCTCTATTTTAGATATCATAATCATTGTAGAAATAGCTATTTCTTTATGCATGCTGAATCTACTGACAGGAAAAAATATATACGTTTTTTGGTTCTGCATATGTATACAAAAAGATTCAGGGAGAGTAAGGTATAATGAGGAAGCCTGAAAACTAAGATGCATGTAGATGTAACATCAGTGGAACTAAGATGTTAGCTTTGTTGATTATGAAATTAAAATAACTATCTTCAGTGCAGATGAAATGCTGTCTTATGTTAGATGGAGCTGCAGTACTGAGTAGTGGATAATGCTAAGGTGAGACTGCTATTATTTTTAATTCAAACTGGAGCCATTTGCCTTTGCTGATCCAGCTAATGTTTAAAGTAGATCTGCCTTATCTCAGTTTAGGCTTGTTGCTCTAACAAAGTGTTTTGCTGACTGGCAGAAAGGTGGAAATTAGATATGACTAAGCAAACTAAATGTAGAAGTGCAGGCTAAGACCAGGAACAGACATTAGATCAGCTAAAACCATGAATGTTTCTCCTCCTTATCAGTTGGGCTGCTGGAATTGGAGGACTGTGTGTGCTCTGCAGACTTTTATAAGACTGTTCATTGCCACCTCTTGGGTATAGTAGGGCAGCATTGAAGGCAGGTTATCTTTCCTTCTTGGAACACAACTTGCAGCTAGTTGTTCTTTGGCTTTAAAGTGTGATGGCTGGTCATCTGGAGGTCTAGTTGACAAGAGTAAGAGGAGGCTGGCTGGTAAGATGGCTGGTAAATTACTCATGCAAATATTTCTGTTGATTTTTGTGGTCAGACATGCTACTTTGTGGGAAAGAGCACTGACTTTTTGTTGCAGAATACAAGTGTTAACAGCCTGTATAATGTGTATTTTATACAGTTTGAATCAAAATTATCCATCTCACCAGACTCTAGAGAGTTTCATAGCAAGTATCGTATTGTTTAAAAGCAGAATTCATTCAATGAGAGGGTAATTTGGGGGCTTGACTACTGTAATAGCAAGGTCACATGGAGCATGCTCCACTGATCCATCTTTGACGGCTCCTGGCACAGACACCTACATTAATGGCTTACATGTAGGAAAACAGGGTCATCTGACAATTATGTACAATAAAACGGGTGGTAAGAATGCATGTTATCTACGTTGAGAGAAGACAGTCACAATACCTGATATAGCAGTGTGTCCAACATACTGATGCTGAAAACCCTGCCAGCAGCAAAAGGCAGTCGAAACATAAATGCCAAATTAGATCCCTTCTCCCGCTCTTTCTGTATAGAAATCAATAATAAAAATAATTTTAGTGCTGCTTTTGGAAGGATTATAATATCAAACTGATATTACCTTGGAAGAGACCAAAAGTGTAAAATCCCTTTACCCTGAATTATAGTTTCCACAAATATGTAGCACCTGTGTTCAATACTTAGTTTTTCAAGTTGAAAGATTTTGTTTAATGCATACATTGTTTCAATCTTCACATCTGCAATTGCACAGGGACTTGCTACCAGATCATTTTAAACAGAGATTGTGGGATTTCAACTGTGCTTAAAGCAAAGCTCTTGTTATTCCTGATCCAAATTTCTTGATGTTGACAGCGAACTCTTGTTGAGATTCAGAAAGTCTACTAGGGATGTGAACATGAAACGTAACAATCTGATTCAAAAGGGAAGAAATAGTATTTCAGATAACGTGAGAGGAGATCAGATGTGGACTAGGGCAGAAACTTCTTGTTCTGATACTTCTACGGAAGGGAAGCAAAAGAACATAACTACAGTTATTCCTTTTTCGTATCACAACTCATGTGTAGAGACACCGCACCAATGTGCTTCTTATTCCTTTAGTTATTTGTGAAACTACAGGCTGGAAATGATCTTGCTGTTTTAAGGAGAGAGAATGCATCAAGCTTTTGGTTCAGAGATGTCATGAAGAATAAGATGTGTTCTCAAAGTACAGAAATGTTACATAGCTTGTAATTGAGACACACATCCATCACATATATGCACCAGTACACGCTTGCTACTGACAGGCTCATAAGTAGCTTTGCAGAACAGAACATGGGGGTCCTGGTGGACACCAAGTTAAACAAGGCTAATAGTGTCTTGGGCAATAGGAGGAGTGTGCAACCAGGTTGAGGCAGGTGATCCTGCACCTCTTCTCAGCACTGGTGAGGTCACACCTGGAATACTGTGTCCTGAGCTCACCAGTAGAAAAGAGGCACAGACATACTGGAGAGACTCCAGCAAAGCATCACGATGATGGACTGGAGCTTCTCTCCTGTAAGGAAAGGCTGAGAAAGTTGGGACTGCTTAGCCTGGAGAAGAGAAGGTTCAGGGCAAGGGAGGTGGTGAGGGTGCTTGTGTGTATCTCATTAATGTGTACAAATATCTGAAGAGAGGATGTAAAGATGGTGGAGTGAGGCTCTTTTCAGTGGTGCTTGCTGGCAGGACAAGAGGCAATGGGCACAAACTGAAATACAAGTAACTCTTTGTGAACATAAGGAAACAATTTTTTTTAGTATGACGGTGATAGAACAGTGAAACAGCTTGTAGAGCCTCCTTGGAGATATGGTCTGGAACAAGCATTGCCAAATTAAAATGTATGCTTAGATGATGGCATTAGTGTAGAAAGTCGTATCTCCTACTCTTCCTGAGCACTCACCTGACAGCATCAGATAAACCGATGCAACTCATTAACTCACAACTTATTCCTAACAAGGTTGGCAAAGAAACTAACTTTGCCGAACAGACTGCATCTCTCACTAGCAGTTCTTGTTGCTCAAAGAGGCATCCAGAATCTTACAAAGTGCTACCAGTGACTGAAGTCACGATAACCAGTTGTTAATTCATAAGATATATCCATACCAAGCACTACCTGAATGATGGAAACTAGCCTCCAGAACTCTGGCTGGGTTGAGATAGTTGATTTGCTGTAGGTTCCTCTCCAGCAGGAGGTGGGGAGGACCAAGGCTTGCTGTGTCCATCTGTTGTTGTGCAGTCCCACACTGCCTGGAACAGAGTTTCTGGGTTCCCTTTGTGACCCCTGCCACGTTAACTGCTCTGATAACGGCTGAAGTCTGTTTCAAGTCTGTCAGCTGCATTCCTGCTGACTAGCTAAGTAAGTTTACCACAAAACAGACGATTATTCCCTAATCATCAGACAGGTCAAGACTATAGGTGCAGGCCCATTACTATTAAAAAAATAAATAAAATCATGTTATGGCAAATTACTAATAAGCAGGCCTCTCTGTTCTACATGCATATGTCTCAGTGTCTACCATAGTCATCAGCATGGAAAGACTTGCCGTTAAAGTATTCAACTACACTTTCCTTCCTTTTAAAGATCCGATTTCCATACTATTCAACTTAGGTTTATTCTCATACTTGTCAACTCACTTTAGTACGCTGGACATTGTGCATAGACTCTACAAACACATAACCAGGTATCCAAACCAAAGCTAAATGGAAAGGATGTTCTACTCCTTTTTTCTGTAGGATCACAATCCTCTCTTCTTAGTGCTTTTATGTCATAAGGTATTAAAAAAAAAAGTGAGAGAGAAACTCCACTCTTTTGTTTTTAGAATTTTTTTAAGTATAACTGTGATATAGGACTTACACTATAAGCCCATTAACTCAAACTGACAATATTATCCTGTCCACAGGTGCTATTTAGAGGTGTTTGTGTAGAGCACATATTTCTTAAAACCTATAACCTGCTTAAAAATCTGGTAAAATATTGTCTGTTCTTTAAATTACGTACTTTTTCAAGAGTATAAAAACTTAAGAATTTTTGTAGTTACCCTTACAATGCAAGACTATTATAAGATGAATTTTATTTGACACTATAGTATCAGTTTGAGTTGCATTTTCCTTTTTGGAAGAATGTAATCACTAAAAGCACAGCAGAGATGTTAGTTTAAACAAGCAGTTTAAATGAACAACCAGAGAAGCAGGTGTCAGGTATGAAAGCGTTTTGTTGTTGTTTGTTTTTTTGCACATAATTTCAAAAGCATCTGGTGGACTTGCTTCTCCTGTTGAATCAGTAGAAAGAAATACCAGATACATTGTTATAGTTAATAAATTCAATGTGTTTAAATTCAAGAGCTTAAATCTGCCCTTCATGATTCATGTTTATTGTTAAGATTTACGCTGCTTCTGTGGAACATGTAAAAGTATTGAGCTGAGGTTCCAACATAAGCAAGGGAAAGGAGGAGGACTATTATCTTGCACAGAAGAAAAAAAAAACATGCCTGGTTTTGGTTAAGTTTTTCTCCTAATATTTTTTTGTTCCTGTGATTGGAGCAATGCCCTATATTTTTAGTAACTTTCTCTGTGACTCTTAGTTTTTCTTCACCATGTGAACTGCATGTATACAAATGTGCTCACATACTCTGGTCAAACAGCAAAGGGGTGTTTCTAGTAAGTTGTGTATTTCAGACAGAACTGAGGAAAGCAGCAGTCTCAGAGTACAAAGAGCAATTTTACCTAGCAAAGCATACCATTGCACTTACTGGTGTAAGCCACAGAAACAACTTATGTATTTCTTTTGTAGTTTAGCTCATGTATTTGAATGCTTTTCTTTTAGTGCAAAGTAGAAGATATTTTTCTTCAATTGCTGTTGTGAATGAAAATCTGTGTGAATTACAGAAAACATAGTATTTGTTTTACAACAAATACTTTAAAACTACATCCATTCTATAACATACATTCAATTAAATTATTTTTGATTCATGCCATAAAATTTTACAGGCAACTGGCTGTGAAGTGACTATCATCAAATCATGACTGAGGTATTGTGTTTATCTGTCCATCTGTTTAGAGAAAATTGTTGCAGATTCTGATTTTTGTGATAAGAAAGATAGGATAAAGCAAAAGATACATTTGGGGGGAATAACTGGTTTGTATACAAAATTTTGAAGATAGATGCATAGGTCCTGTTTGGATTATTTTAAAATGAAAGCTTGGAAGTTTATTTTTCCCATACATATTACATTTCTTATATTGCTTCCTTTCTTCTCCTATTACAAGCTTGCTTTTTCTTTATTCTTGCTTAAAAGAGATTTGTGAGAAATATAACTTTTACTTAAGCATACTGTGTTGAAGTTTTTCCTTATTACCTGCAGACTCATTGGTTTTCCAGATAATACTGCGGATGCAGAAGCCAAAAATGTATCAGAATATCCCAGCTGTTTTATTCCATGTGATGCTCAGCAGCTCCTTCCCTGACACTTCTTTGGAATTCACGAGGAAGGGGTTACAACTACTTAAAGTATAGATCATTTCTAAGAACGTAAGTAAAAGATCATGGCATGAGTGCATCCAATAGAACTGCACGTTCATAGGTGACATTTTAAGACAGTTATTAATAGATGGAGTTATTTACTTCATCTTCAGTCTTCTTATGGTTGTGGCTTTGCTCATGTGAAGTTCAGAATTACACTTGTTACTGCTTTGAAAACAGTAATACCCTTATGGTTTGGGGAAGTTCCTAGCATGTGCCATGCTTCCTCCATGTAGGCTATTTAATTTTCAATTAATTATTTCCTTTGGGGTTTACTTATTGTCAGAATACTAGACTATATCTGCCCAGGTCAATAAGTAAACACATAGTCCTTCATAGCAGTCAATATTGTTATGTTCTCTCCAGTCAGGATGCAGTTCACACAAGGATATTTTAAGCTGTGCTAATGTAAACATGAATGAGCCATCACAGTGGTTTCATGGTGCCAGGGCTGTGCTGCACCTCCTTGTCAGGGGAGAGGAAATGTCTTTCAGCTCCAGGCCAGAGTGTGAGGTATGGGTATGTGATGTAAGGAGTTGCATGTGAAATCTTGACCTTGTACATGCAGCTTCTAGTGGAGAAATCAAGGCTCTGATATTTTGGTTTTAGTCTCAAATGTAACTTGTAAAATACCAACTGCAAAGTAACCTGAAGCCCTGTTTTCAACCTCTGAAAGAGTTGCCAAAGAGATGCAGGGCCCATCTTAATTTAATATAGTCTACACCAATTTAGACAGTAATATCGAACTGCTATGGAAGGCTCTAACTGGTATGTACAAACAGTGCAAATTTGCTGTATGGAATGTGTAAGGATATAATGTGAAACACAGTTTCGGAGTTGTCCAGGAACATATAAATGTGATGAAGTTTAGTAGTGGCTTATTACAGAGAACAAGTAAGTGCATGGCTAGTTTTGGTAAATGCTGGTTGTTGCCCATGTGAGATATGACTTAAATCTGGGTATGGAAGCCTCTATACGGTCCCTTTCTTGACATAAGGGATTTTGGATCAGTATCACTTCACCTTTGGAATAGTTTACGATATTTTGGACTATGTTCTTAATGGCTTCCGTTCTACCTTTTTGGCAAGAACAGATTCATTTTTGTTGAAGATCTGGAACAGCTTTCTACAGATCTGTCAGTTCAACAACAAAATGTGCGTGCAAATTATGTATATGCTTTCAGGCAGAGTTATAGGTGATCTAAATCATTGGAGATCCACTTAAACTAATAGATTTATACCATTTAAGAGGCACCAATCAATATTTTTATTACCTATATATAATTCCTGTTTGCTATTGTTTAATGTTACTTCAAATCTGTTTTAAAACCTAATCAGGATTAATAACAAATGGAGACTGCCCTATCCTTAACTGAAGCTGAAAAAAGCAACCTACTTTTATGTGTCATAGCAAATATGCTAGGATGTTTAAGGCAGATTTCTGCTCACCTAATATATATATACTTATCCATTTGAAGGATATGAAATCAGAGTGTTGGTGTGATGAAAAGATATGTGTATGTATTTTAAAATGATTACTTTAGAGATTTTATCCTTCCGTCGACACCTGCAATATTTACTTACAAAATAGTAAAAAATCATAGAAAACGGAAGTCTGAATCTTATCCAGGGTATTCTAAACATTTTTCAAGCAAGCAGGAACAGTTACTTAATTTTTTCATATCAAAGACAAATGGAGAACTAAGTTCTAAGTTTAAACTGTGAGTACTATGTTTTCCTTTTCTCTGCTGTATAAAAGGACCACTACTTTCTCTTATGTCAGTGCTGAGATTGGTGTCCAGATCTATTTATTTTTAAAATGAGGAAAGTTGCAGCTGTAACAGCAGATGGACTTCACCTCTGATATGTGTATCTTTCTTTCATAGCCCATTAGGTTGAAAAGTAAATTTTGCATGCATATTTGAGTGCTACCTGAAAGCAACTTGCTTGACTTTTGTAGTCTTTCTGAAAATGGGATGCTTAATGCAGAAATAATTATCACCTGTACGTTTGACTGCATTAGATAATTTTTACTCAAGTTCTTAATTGCCTTTGATTTTGCATGAGGGAGTTCTGCAACACCTAATGAACTACAGCACCACCTGTGAAGTGTTCCCTGCAAACATTAAGATGGAATGAATGGGAAATGTCAACAGCAGGCAACTTCAATTGCAATAAAGAAAATGTTCTTTTAAGGTAAATTATCTACTGCTATTTCAGCATAGCATGGTTTGGATAGGAAATAAATTAACTGTCCAGCTTCCAACCTATGTTCACAACTTTGCATTTGTGCAATAAATAAAATTACAGAAGTTATAATATTTCTAATTATTTTCAGTATTTGTGCTGGGTAAAAAAGGGAGCCTGTATAAGGCAAGAGAGAGAAATGAGATAACCTTGGTTTCACTGCATTGCAGTCGATAGATTAACTGTCCATTGAGTAGTCCAGAAGCAACTGTAGATATCACATAGTGGGGAAAGAAGTTATTCCTGTTCTTTCTTCCCCATGTCATTAAGTTGTATGGATTAAGGGAGTATTTAAAAAAATAATTTTGCAGTAGGTGAAACACAGTACTGAAGGCCTTCCAGCTGTTGACCTGGATACTCTAAATTGCCAATGCATGATTCCAGCCAGTTCCAGCTTATTCCTCCTGCAATTACCATAGAGGAAAGGGAGTGGTAAAATGCAGGAAACACAGGTAAAAACCTTTATGGATAGTGGGAGTGGCATAATACAAATGAAAAATGTGCCTCCTAATGCAAACTGCTCCTCTATCTGTGGTAATTTTTGTCTAGCTTCTTCATGGTTCTCCCTTGAATGTGCAAATCAGAATACCACCTAAATGAGATGAAGCCTTCCTTCTCTTTCAGGCAAAGGCTGACAAATCACAAAATAACACCCAAGTATTTGTGATCAAAATGTAACTTGATAGTCAACTGAGTTAAAGGTTGATTCTTATAAAACTTAGGCCATCTTCTCTAGGCAGGCTGAGTTTACACAATTCCATTCCCATGTAAGAAACTGGGAGCTGGCCTGTGAAGATAAGCTTCTACTAAATGTTTTTTTTACATTAATATGTGAACACATGTCAATGCTATGTCAACACTATGTAGTGAATAGTGAAAATATTTGAAATCTCAAATTTACTCCCAGAATCTAGGACTATACATACTGTACAGCTAGGAAATGGAAGTCATATGTTTAGTTCTGTATAATGAAAATGATTTTAGCATTAACTCAAATTTGCTAAGATAACTGAGATACATGAGGTGAAGAGAACAGGAAGCTATGTGAGAGAACCTAGCAATGATATCTAGTTTAATAGCAAATGGGGTAGGGGGAAAGTGACTGAAGAGAAAGATCTGTATTTGTAGACTGGTATCGTGATACTGTTTGGCTTGCTTTTACATTGCTGCTACAACCATAAAATAATTTAACTGTTTACACTTGTTCTGAAAGCATTGTTTAAAAGAAAAAATAACAAAATGTGTTCAAACGGTAACATTTACATTGCGGGGGGAGAAGGGGAAGTCTCCTTACCTTTTCCAATTTGGATAGAGCAAGAGAATAGCAATCTTTGGCTCTGAACTGCATGAATCTCATATTGGCTGGGTGAGTTAGTTCTGTGATAATGCTTAGGCTTGAGAACAACCTGTATTTTAAAAGAACGTTACAGTTATAGCTCTAATTACAACAATTCACAAGTGTAAGGCTATATATAATGCTATGATTTGTGTTTATGTCCATGTTTTTATTAAGTGCATGAAAACTGCACCTTTTTTGGTACAATGAAAAGCTGTTATAATAGCAAAGGGAACTTCTACAAATGTTCTCTGTAGAATTCACAAAGAAGCAAATGTACATTCAGAGGTTGAACTTATATTCTATGTAAATGCTAGGAAGGAACTACTTAATTACCAGAGGTTTTATTTAATTATTTCTAAAATGACAAATCTGTAGGAAATAACAAAAAATGCAGAATTATATAGTCTTTGCTTGGTATCTGGTTGTATGTAAACTATACCATTTGATTAGAGCTGGCTTATATACTATTTCCTTTTTATTTTTAGTTGTGTTTATATAGTCTGTGTCTACAGACTGAGTAATCTAGACTAGAATTAGTGCTTCTTGGGACTGTAGGAACTTAAAATTGCTGAGCAAATGTATGATTATGTATATCTGTGTTCTCACAAATATTTCGCATGTGTAAATATTTCAAAGTTAACACTATTTCAGACTTTCAATAACAACAAAAAGCAGTGAAGTAAGTTTAACTCTGATCTGTCTGTATAACACAGATTTTCATGAAGCCCCAGCCCTCAGCTATCTCACGAGGAAAAAGATTTGTAGGTTATCCTATGAAAATGCTACATTATTTGGACTAGAACTCATTATTTATTTCCTCTGTAAATTAGTCTCCTAAGAAAATGAGACATGGATTTGTAATCTGTTCTGATTCTGAAAGTATTTATTTACATATGATAATAGAAAATTGTAGTATTAATGACTAAAACATCCTGACTTCCGTTTCATTCAGACAAAAATAATGTTACATTTTATCACTTTACAATGACTTAAGCTTCCTTCTTTGTTATCAGATCATTCCAGAATGATTGGCATGTTGTTTTTTCCCCGCACTATATAAACAAACCTAGGAAATACTATTTATCCTGGAATAAAATGATTACAGGTCACTAAGAAACTCAGGTGCTATCATGAGGAATAAAATCATTGTTTGCCACTTGCCATGGGTTGGAGTATTGTGGATGTTACTTGCAGAATCAGCAAATTCTAAGTGGCAACTACTGCCTGACTTTCTCTAGTTCACAGTGCCAGTGATTCACTATTGTAAAGTACGTTCTCCCAAATGATTCAGTCATGAAGGAGTGTTTTTCATTAAAAAAAAAAAGTCACTGATAGGTGAATACAAACAGATGGTCTATCGATAGCAAACAGCAAAGATTTGCAAGCATTATTGACATTATTGTAGCATCTAAGACTGTGTCCAGATGGATTTTGAGTATCTTCGAAGAGGGAGAGTCCACAACCTCTCTGCTGAACCTATTGCAGTGCTCAGTCATCCTCCCAGTAAAAATGTACGCACTGAGACATCCCTGAGCCTTCTCTTCTTCAGGCTAAACAGACCCAGCTCTCTCAGCCTTTCCTCATAGGAGAGATGTTTCAGTCCCTTGAACATCTTAGTGGTGCTTTGCTGGACTCTTTCCAGGACATCTATGTCTCTCTTGTACTGGGGAGTCCAGAACTGGACACAGTATTCCAGGTGTGACTTTGAATTTAAAACTGTTGTTTGTAGAAAAATTGAAGGATAATTCATGTTGGAAGGAAGCTCCAGAAGTCTCTAGTCCAACACCTTCTTCAAAGCATGGGCAGCTATGAGCTCAGACCAGGTTGCTCAGGGCTTTTTCCAGGGAGGTCTTGAAAACCTCCAAGGACAGAGGCTGCACAGCCTCCCTGGGTGTTTAGTTCTACTGTTTGCCTGTCCTCAAGAGGGAAAAGGGTTTCTGTACATCCAGTTTGAGCCTCTCTTGTTTCAGCTTACATTCTTTCTTTTTTTTAAGTTCTAAGATGACTGTTAAGTCCCCTGTTAGTCTCCCTGTTCTCCAGGCTGAGTAAGTCCTACTCTCTCAGCTTCTCACAGGGCATCTGCTTCTGCCTGTGACCACCTTGGTGACCTTCTGTTGAACTTCCTCCAGTTTATCTATGTCTTTGCTGTATCAAGGCCCTGAAAACTGGATGCAGTGTCTAGGTTCAGTTTAACGTGTGCTGAGTAGAGGGGGATTATTGCTTCTCTCCATCTACTGGCCATGCTCCTATTAATACAACCCAAGATGCTATCGGCTTACAATTGTGTTGGCCTTTGCTGCCAAGAGCATGCTGTCAGCCCATGCTCAGCTTGCTGTCTGCCAGGCCCCTCAGATCCTTCCCAGAAGAGCTGCTCCCTAACCTGCGCTGCTTCACAAGGCTATTACTTCCTGTGCTTAGTATCTTGTGTTTGTTCTCTCTGAATTTCCTGTCAGCACATTACTTCACCCTGTCTAGTAGTGGTTAGTGATACTGAGATGCAAGCTTTCTTCTCCCAGGCCCTCTAGATTTTGTGCAAAATGCAATTTAAAATCTGCCTTCATACACTGGCAGTATCTCCATGTGTCTACACAATCACTTCCATGATGAAAAGGATTTTTTGAGCAATTGTCCATTTAAAAAAATAAAAGCTGCTCTGTTCTAGTTCCTCCTCCAGGGAACTATTTGTCAAACTCAGAGAAATCTGTGGTTGAGTTCCCTTGCAAAGATGTGAGATATCACCTTTGCTTTCTTGAACAGACCTTGACACAAAGCTTTAACTCTGTCATGTTATACCAATAAGAAACGGTGCTCATCGACCATTTTTGTGTGGTTTTCTTAGAACCTGAACTTAGTAAGTTAGTGTCAATTAAATTCCATGTCTTTAGTCTTTTCCTTCAGTTTTGTGTGAGGAATTTCACTGAAATTCAAGTAGAGCCTAAATGTGGGGAAATACATTTCAAAAACTACCTACCAGCATGCATGTTAATGTCCTATTGCAAAAGTTTTCTAGGTACGTTGAAGCTAAAACATAGACTTTTAATGATCATATGACAATAGAAATGCTAGCCATTGTTATGTTAGCACTTACATCCCTGTGAATAACCAAATATTAAGTGATTATATAAGGATGAGTTAATGGAGCTGGCAAACTGGGTGAGAATCTGAATCACTTAATGATGACCATTTGTGTGCACTCAGGAATTTTTGAGCTTCTTAGCTTTTACAGTCAGACTGATACCAACTCTGAGTGGTTACACAGTCTGCTATGTCCTACTAAAGATAAAGCACTTAAGGAATAGAGTCTGCATACACAGATTAAATACAGAGTAACCATACCCTTGAGATGAGTCTGTGATACATCTTCACTTGTATCATGTGTTTAAAAAGTAAAAATCCTAAGAATGTCATATTCTATAGGTATGAACTTTTATCTATTAAGGAGCTTAACAAATTTCTTAAAGTTCTGAGGAATAAGTTTACTCTTTAAATCCTGATTTCTTCTGCATTAATTCTGCATCGTGTAGTGAATAATTACTTAAACTTCTGCTGGCTGAAAATTTTTGTACTGCTGTGTTTAAAGGACAGACATTCAGGTTTGACAAATAACAGTATAACATTTAGAACTAAGAGTAGCAGTGAATTGAACACCTGATCTAATGATAAAATGTATACAACTTGCAGGAAATTTGCAATTTACTAGGTTTCTGTTAAAAATGGATTTAGTTCATCACCAAGATGTAAAAACTGACTTCGGTTAGGAAATCTGTTTCAAACCTGCTATTGGTAAAATTCATACTTTAAGAGTGCCCTCTAGCAGAATTAGGGGAAAAGACTTTCCAGGTTGTCAAAGCCAGGTTGTCTCTTGTCCCTGGTGTAAGGCGCTGCCTGCAAGCTTTCAGCACCAGAACAGGCCAATTCTGTGCCAAGATTCCTCTTCTCTACTCCATTCTGGTTTAAAAATATATATATATATATATATATATATATATATATATATATATGTATATGTATATATATATACACACACACACACACATATATATATATATATATATATATAAAAAAAAAAAACAGTAAATGGCTGGACTGGGAGGAGAAAGCCTTAAGCAGCCTAATGGAAAACATGGGTTGCTGTTGAAATGGTATTTGGGAATCAGACAAGTGAGAGACGCATTTAGTTTTTTTCCTGAGCCAAGATGATAAACTATGTAATGCCATCATAACCTCATTTATAGATGAACCTCGTTTGGTGCTGATTGCCAGATCCAGCTGAACTTCTTAGTTATTAGGTGTACTGCTACATTTTGACTTCTTGTAGTATTTGAAACATAGGCATCAGAATGTTAGCTTATAGGAACTTAAACAGGACTTCCCAAACACCAACATTTAAATCCATTAATATAAAGTAAGAGTAAATATAAATGCTTTTTGTAGCACAGATTCTCTGCCTAAGGAAACCTATTTTTCTAAGGTTATGGCTATCAATAGGGACTCAATAGTTGGTGGCTTATTTTACATCAAGAAGTGAGAAGCATCTCTAGGACACGGCCCAAAACTAGTAATTTCTCCTTGTACTTTTATTTTTTTAATTTCTCCTTAGTTCTTTTCTGTCCAAAGGATTAAAAAAGTCCTTTATAATTCTGTATGACTGACTGAGTCACACTTCTTCACTCCTTTTAACTATAATTAAGTCCAATAAGCTAGTGTCACAACTCTAATTGGTATGGAACAATTTCTAGCCTTAAAGGTGCTAATAACCTTGTCAAGTTATAAACAATATATTCAGCTCCTAAAGGGAGTTGAGGGGGGAAAACAACTCTTCTGGCAAGGCAAGATTGATTTATGTAAATCAGGGAATAATGTCAGAACAGGTTTATTAGAAATGGCAACCTAGGCCAAACAGTATTACAGCGCACCTGGAACATCTTTTCAGGCCTGTCTGCAGCCCTTAATGAGATCAGTTGATTTGAGTCAATCAAATCAATGAGATTCAGACTTAGCCTCTATCTTCTGTGTAGTTTATTCTGCAAAACAGGTAAATGCCACTACTTTATGCCTCTTTGTGAAGCTTAGTTATTTCTACAACTCTGATATTAGATAAAATATAGGGAATGTTTTGTATGTGTTCTAGGAAAAGTTTTAAAATATATTTAAAATACAATACTTTTTAAAAGATTAAAAAGTTTTCAGAAACGTTATATTAAGTCTTAAAACATTTATTTTGATATTTGCAAAAAGAACAAGGCAGTCTTAGAACTATACTAAACTATACTTGGAATTTTACGTTTCATACATGAGTTAAAGCTGCCATCTAGTTGTAAGCATTGTGCAAGACAACTGAATGATTATACAGCAAGTTCTAGTTGGATATTTATGGTGGTACTGCATTTTTTTTATTTATTTTTGGTGTTTGACAAGGTAGAATACAACTGTAGGAAAAATCAACTAGTCCTTACTAAATTTTGTTATTCAGTTTATATTTCTGTTTTATATTTTGGGGTAAGAAATATTTCTGGAAAATTTAGTGATGCATATCAAAGTCTCAGTGAGATACACTAGTGTGATATGGTTAATAGTACACTTGAATGTTGCACAGATCAAGTTTGATTTTAATTTTTAATTTGTGTGTGATTATGAAACACCTATGCTAAAATCAGATATAAATTCAAAAACTAAGCTCAAAGTTAAAACAGGTCAGAACTAGTTTCCTATGCAATATAGATATTGCTGCTTCTGAGCACATGCAGTAATGCTGACAGTATTTAGCTACATAGTTGCAGGTGTATCATCTGTACATCTGTTAAAATACTTTTGTTTTCATGTGCTTAGTTCTCAGAAACTGAAAGTTTCAAGAGACTTCTATGCATCTCTCTCCAGTGTTAAATGGGCGCACAAAAGGGCAGTAGTGTAGTGTTGAATGATACTGAACCTTCTATATCAAGAAGGTATTTCATACTTGGCTGTATAGTGTTTATATATACGTATGGTTTCGTGAGTTGTTTGGGTATTTTTTAAAGCAACTAAGAACTTTTTCACAGTTTAAAGTGACTTGTATCCTTAGGTACTTGTTGAATCAATATATTTATATAATATGAGGTTTTAATCTGGTTCTCCAATGAACAGGGGATCTCAGGTTTTTTTTTAGCGCTTCATTGTGGAACTCGTTCCTTAGCCCATTTACTATACTGATCATTTTTCACTAAGCATTCTTTTATGACTCTTAGTATTTTGTTGTCATAGGTAACACTGCACAAATGTGCCTACAAAACTATTTTTTGTTCAAAACCATATATGCAAAATGCAAGCACTTATAACTAACTTCATAGTAATGCATTGGTTACTGCTTTAGAAGAATCTGGTTTTAGTATTGGCTTTACCGTTATTCTGAAAGACTGCACTGAGGAAAAAAACAATCTTTTTCTCAACTAGTTTTGGTCTTAAGTCTTCCAGAGTAGCTTTCTTTCTCTTTCTGCAAACCTGAAAATTGACTTTAAAAAACGATCAATCATCCTGTTTTGGGATGATCATCTGAGATTTCAAAGAAAACCTTAGTATGCCAAGAAAGAGTTTATTGCTAAGGTTTATTGCTATGTGAAAAGATTTGCCCATATGAGACAAATTAATTTAAGTAGAAATTGAAGTAGAAGAAAAGAAAAGAATTCTCATCTAAGTACATAGCACATTATCAGGTATTTCATGATTAATAAAGGTGTACAGAGAGATTGCAAAAATCTCTTACCTAAAAAGTGTTTGAACATTTACAATAGTCTTAGCATCTGCCATGTAGTCTTCCTCAGCACTCATTGTACTTTCTTTGTCCACCACCACCATATTAGCTGCAAAGGTGACCCCGCATCTTAATAAATCATCTAGGCTTTTGTGAAGAGAAAGAGGGAGAAAAAAACAAACAAGCCACTTAAATATGGAACACTTAAAAGACTAGTGATGGTTGGTATTGGTAAATCACATGCTGAGTTGCTGGTTCCCTGCATCTCCATGTACATACTATAACCTCCAATATAGTCTAAGTTAAACATATCTTAATGAACTTATAGAATAGAATATGAATAATTATTTTGACTTTGAAGTTATACAGAATGCATTTCAGTAGGTTGTAATGGTCCCTCTCCTTTTGCTAAAATGATAAAAACTATTTCAGATTTTTAAAATAAGGCTTTAACACTTATGTGGGAAAACTGTATGTCCTTATGTGCTTTAACAGCTTACTTTGTTGTGGTTACTTTTGGTAATAAATGGACCTAAAATGATTTGGGTTGCTCTTCCCCACAACTGTTTGTTTCAAAATGTTAATTGAAAACAAACAAACAAACAAAAAAAACATTATGTCTAAGAAACTCCTCTATTAGGTTTACTTAGAGTGTTCTTATGATGCTTTTAGGAGCAGATGTACCTCAGGAAAACTTTTCACCCTGCTGGAATAGTGAATATATTCCAATATTGTTCAGTACCTCCTATGAGCTCAACTAAAGGAAACAATCACAGGCAACCGAGTTACAGTTTCCAGCATGCCTTATGTCTGTTTCCAAAATGAAGCAGGTTTCAGTTGTTGTAACAATAACATTTTCCATAGAAACTAAGCACTTTTTGAAAAGTTTAGGAAGGACGTTTTTGTGATGGCATACAATTCTTGTGTGTGTGGCTGCTAGAAACCTAGCAATTCTTAACTGAAAATGAGCATAGTATTTCATGGTTTCTAGAGGAAATTTGAAAGTTAAATTTTCGCATCCTTCTGTTTACTTCCAAAGAGAAAAGCTATCTTGTTATTATATTTGCTTCCCATTTGGCAATTCAGTTGTGTCCAGTGACAGGATGAGAGGCAGTGGGCACAAACTGAAGCACAGAAAGTTCCACCTGAATATAAGAGGGCACTTCTTTACTGTGAGGGTGACAGAGCAGACAGAGCACTAGAACAGGTTGCCCAGAGAGGTTGTGGAGTCTCCTTCTCTGGAGATATTCAAAACCCATCTGGATGCCATGCTGTGCAATGTGCTCTAGGTGATCCTGATTGGCAGGGGAGATGGACTACATGATTTTCAGAGGTCCCTTCCAACCTCAACCATTCTGTGATTCTATAATTGATATTATCTATAATATTGTCTTTATCATCCTGATTATTTTTTTCATTTTCTCATTAATCTTCTAAGTTTCCTAGGTTTGCATATCCTATTATAAATTCATTTTGAAATTTTGGAATAAGGGAAAGGATACAAATTCTAGGTATTTATTTTACATCTTGTACATATTCTTCAAAAACAAATATATAATGTAATTATGGTACAAACGGTAGTAGGTGGCATCTTTAAATGCTTAGGAAATTTATACATAGACATTAAATAAGAAAGGAACCCTGTGTATTTTTCATTGTAGTTCTTAGCTAAAGATGATCAGGTTCTATTAATTGCATGTGATTTAAAAACATGTTTTGGAAAACACAGAATAAGTATGAACTATATTTTTAAGTCTTGTCATAGATGAAAATAGATGTCAAAAAATAAATTACAGAGTCTGGTTATTGTATAAAGAGTTTAAAGTGATTTAAAGTACAAATGTACATGCTAGTATAACTGTAAATTGGAGAACTCTGCATAATCGCTTCTTTTAAAGATGACATAATGCCGTTTTAGGCAATTCAGCTCTCAAAAAATAATGCAACATTTAGGGAAGGGTTTGGTGATTTCCTCTTTGAAATAAATAAAATAAACTCAGTGAATTCTATTAAACTGAATTCCCCATGTTAATAGAAACACAAACATTTTTGAGTTATTAATTACTTTGAATACTTTGAGTCAACTTGATTATTCTGCTGGTATGATTTTTTTCTATAATTATTAGGTAATTTTCTATAATTATTAGGGAATTAAGAGATTTAAAAAAAAATAGTATCTGTTAACAACTCAAGATACCTTTTTGGTTTAGAGAAAAATCTGGAAAGTGAAAAACAGTTCTGTAGATTCACTGAAAATCTCACAATGACTGTGATACTGCCAAGATAAATCTGAAACTGTATCACTATTACAAGTAGTTTTAAAGCTCTTGTTACAACAGGTTGAAACTGAAAAATGTTGAATCTCTAGAATTTTCTTTGAAAAACTTGTTTCTGTTAATTCAGGGCAGCAAATTGAGTGATTGATTTCCATCTGGAGAATGAGTATTATGGGCTTGCAGCCCGACCTAAATATTAGCTGTGTAGTGAAGTAAACCATTTTCTTTGATTTGACACTCTATACAGGGAGATTAGTAAAATGCTAATGAGTCATTGATCCTTTCATTTCTGCCTGATTTTTATATTAAATCCACGTGGCTAAACTTAGAGATGCAAACATGTATTAGCAGAACTTCTGAAGACAGGACTGGGTGATTATTTTATGTAGCAGAAAATGAGGACTGTTGGACACATTTAGAATATCAGTTTTAGTATATTCTATACATATTTTGCTAAACCCTAGTCCGTAAATGCAAACAAATCTGATAAGTATAGGATAACACTAGAATCAGGGCATTATCTGGCAATTTCTAGATACATATTAATAAATTGTTACTTTGTGTTTTTGAAGATACTAACCTGCATTCCCTCTCATTCTTTTCACTAACAGTATCCTTCAGAAGTCAGAAATTTGAAATCTCAAACTATTGCATACAGACACAAACCATGCATGCAAATAGATCATCTTCAAATACAACACACATTTAAACATGCATTGACAATACACAAAACATACCACTGAGCACTACAATGTTAAGTTTTCTAACAGTTACTTCACCTACTTGTCGATAGAGCCCACCATGTAGTAAACCATTGGAAACCAACAGATTGCATCCAGAAAATGCATATCTGGCCTAAGCAGCAGATGGGATTACAAAATGAAACACAGTATCACAACAGCAGCATCTCTTCCAAAATACTTCAATAAACAGGTAGCATGTGATTTTTTTTTTTACAAAATAAAAAATAAACTTTTTAAAGACTTTGGCAGTATTACCTCTTTAAAAAGGAAATAGGTTTGCAGAAAGCTGTGAATTAACAGTTTTCTGTGATTGTAAAGAATGATCAGAATTAACATGCTTATATTAATAAGTGCACCTCTTAAATCAGAAATTTTATGGCACAGTACAATTTCAAATATAAAAACGAACGGCTGATTCCAAAGACATACTACCAAGTTATACTCCAATGCATGAATTAGCAGTATTTAAAATAAGCAGTGAAAACTTAATAAAAATGTGAGTAAAATCATCATTTGGTTTTAGTGCCAATAGCTCTATTCAAGTTGATGAGAAAATCTTAGAGGAAAACTTTTTTTTAAAACAGAACGTGAAAACTAATAGTATTTGATTGTTTTTTTGTTCAGAAGTTTTAGTGGCTTTCTTCTTACGTACTGAGAAACAACTGAAATCTTAAAACACAAGATGTATGTCAGAAAAGTCATACTGTAATAAATTGCTGCAATAAACAGAAAATAGGAATATAGCAACAAGGCGCGGATATGTTCATCAAAAGTAGCTGAGTTCCTAAGTCCAGTGAAGTAATTTAAAAATTCCAATTGACTTGAATGGCAGCATGAATTCTGCCTAATGCACGTATGAAAAGCACGCTGGCTTTTCAGCTAGGCCTCTGTAGCCTCACTGAATGCTGGGAGGAGTCACAGAAAATGCTGTGTAGAGAGTGCAACAGTAAGGGTGTTAGTTTAAGAACCACGGCTTTACTTTATGCTTATGAAAAGTGTTTTTAGCTGTAAAATATCACAACAGTGTTAAAGTATAACTCGGTCACTATAGTAAATAAGACAATAAGCACTAGAGGTCCCTGTGCGCTTGCATTTTTAAGCTTAAATTTTATGCCATGACACATATAAACATAAAACCTTTGTTCTCCAAACACCAGCATATACAGATTCATTAAAGAGCTGTTTGAGGCTAAGTAGGATACTTCACTGAAGATCTTTGTATAAAAAATCACATATAATAAACCAGAACATATATATGCAAGCAACTGTCAGTCTGGAATCAAAATCTGTACATTTCTGCTGCTATCATTTCTTTAAGTCATAGTTTGGTCTAATATTCTGCATCTGGCTAACCTTCATTTGCGTGTCTTCCTAATTGTGGTTGTACGTACTTAAGCATCACCAAAGTGCTGCAAAAAAGTCTTATATTCAATGTGAAATTACAAATGAAGTAGCCTTGCTAGAGAATTTGTCTGAAATTTTAAAAAGATTATGGAAGAAAGGCTAATAATTCCAGTGGTCACCATACAGATATGGTATTTACAACAATATTTCAGGTTTTAATCTTCTTCCATGATTTTATATAATCACAGAGAAAAGGGGGTGGGAGGTGGGTCCTAGTGGCTTAAAGACCTGCTTATCTTGTTGTCTAAAATTATTAATATTCCTATCTGGTCCAGATGTTTAAGTGCCTTTTTTAAAGTAGGGTTTGAAGTGCTGTTTTGTAGCTATAAAACTGTTGCATGGATTGATCTTTATATAGCGCTTATGAAGTTATTTAACTTTAGGAACTATTCATTTTATTTGGGGTGTTTTAAGAAATACCACTGAAATATAAGCAGTGAATAATAAGTACATAAAAATTTTGACCTTTTACAGTCAGCAGAAAGTCAATGTTGTACGTGACAATGCACACAGGGTATTATTTTTGTCACCAACTTTTTGCAAAGTTATATGTGCCATAATGTTTTTGATTTTAAGTTGGCCATGTGAAGAGTGATCATCTACCAAAGCAATGGTAAATGATTTTAAAATGTTATCATAAACAAAAGGAAAAGAAATAGAGAAAAATATATTTAAAGTCTACATACGGGTTATCCAGGAGTAATACAATGGGATTTAGTTCTTTCTTCGGTCGGTAATAAGCTCTGAGTGGCACAATAAAATTATATAAGCCATTTCCAGCAGTTTCTGCTGCAACTATAATCAATTTATTTTTGAATCCATAGGCTTTGGCATCTTCATAGTAGTTATGTTGGCACCCCTAAAATCGAAATAGGAAAAAAGTTCAGTGGGTATGAATAAAAAGACTTAGCTGTGACATTGAAGGGTTTTATGACTAGAAATAGAAAATTGTATCAGCTGACCCGATACAGACCTGAGTAGACATAAACCAATACTTGGTGATGACAAGGGTGAAAAAACTTAGTAGGTACTAAATAAAGCGTATCTCTAAGCTAAAACCAGAATTTAACTGACGCAAAAGACAAATGTGAATGCAGTTTCATCCAGTAACAGAAACTCCCTTTACCTTATCTAATCTTAGACAACAGAAGGGCACTTTTTCATGCAGAAGGTGACAAAATGTGGGAGAGCTTCCAATATAAGGAGAGTAAGGAGGATAGCCTTTGGCATACCTAGGAGAGTAGAAAAAACATTTTTTTGAGTATAGCTAATTACTGAAACACACAATTGGCTTTGCAACTGTTTTATGCAATGTTTATACCTATGTCTAAGTTCTGTAGCTATTTGTAGTTTAATAGACTCAAGTGTATAAAACGAATAAAGAATGTATTTTGTATCTTTGTCCAATTCTATAAAATTTAGTGAGACCTGTCACATTTTTGTGTAATGAAGGAATTCTGATTGGTATTTTTTTGTGTATAGGCATCTTTAGAATTGGGCTGCTGTATTGTAGTGCGTTGTCCTAGTGTTTTCAACACACATACAGGAAATTTCTAACAAAGGAAAATAAAGATGTAAAAAAGCCTAAACATCATAGTGGGACTTCTGTTCTTCCTTTTCCATTTGTCTTTCAAAAACTCATTAAGACAGAGAGGTCATTACCTTCTTTTACCTGAGATGAACTTTCTAATTGGCCTTCATTTTTAATAAGAGTCTGGGTGGTAGCAAGGAAGACTGTCACTTGCAGCAGGAGTTAGAAAGTTTTTCAGTTGTACATACATGATATGTACAATATCCACAGCCATCAGGGGACACCGAGAAAATAGGAAGCCTTTTATACTCTGTTATTTCAGTTTGAAGACTGAAGATGACTTATTTTTTTCATTGGATTTTTGTGATCTTCCATGGGGCCTCTCATACCTCCCACTGTTGGAGATAGGAAACTGTGCTACGTGAGCCATAGGCTTAATTGTGTATTTCAGTTTTAATATCTCTGTCAGTAATCCCAATAAACATAATCGCTTATCTGTACGGCAGTTAAAGGTTTTGTTTTTGAGCTTTTATGTGAGCAATGCATCATTACTTTCAGTAACATACAAACATTTTAGATTGGTTTGTCTCATACTGCTTTTTTTGTTCCTACATTTTGAAGTCAGATACTTACTCCTATTGTTCAACAAGCTTGTTAAATGACCTGATTGTCAGGACAGAAGTACTTATCCATTTACAACTTAGTTGAGTCCTGTCCTTATAACTATGGAGTGTAGGAAAAATGCTCAGGAATGTTACTTTGTCTATGCTATAAAATGAATTGCTGTACACATCAAAGTCTTTAATAGAGTGTAGAAAATCTCCAGTAAATGGAGGAGTTGAACTGTTTTTTCATATTTCAAAATGGGCATAACAGTCTTCTGCTAACAGACAATAGAATTTCTTAAAAAGGAAACATTTTCATAATTGGCCTTTGTCTCTTGCTTACTAAAACTTCTTGGATTGATCTTCATGTCCAAAAATTATCCATGCTTGTTTTTACATACTATTAGCATTTCAAATAATTAGTTTATATTGAATATACGTACTCTAAGCCTGCAGAGACTTCATCGTCCGATGGGGTAGTTTCATCTTCTGACTGGTCACTTAGCAGGTCGCATGTCTGAAGTGAGGATGAGTCTGCAACCTCCAAAACAGGTGCTATACTGGGCCGTCTGCCCTCTTTACCTCCCTCGGAAGGAAGAGCTAGCGTAGGTCCACTGGACGTTCGACATCCTGTGTCTTGTAAATCGATAGCCACTGTCCCTGAAGTAGTGTTGAAATCGTTTTCTCAATGTGGTTGTCAAAACATTTAAATGAGATTCCCACATTTCATTGGGATTATCTGACTCACACAGCCAAAGATTGAAAGGAATACTGTATTGATTATTTGTGTTTATTGCATTAAAATATAACAAATATTTAAACTATACTTGAAGAAGCCTTTTCCTGCAAAATTGCATTTTCTCTGACCATGAATATATATGACCACTTGTAATTAATCCATATTGTATGCATCGCCTGTAGATTTATATTTGATTAATGAATATCATTTAATAATAGTTATAAATTTGACAATACATGTAACAACTCACTAGGTATGTTCATATTTCTAAAATCTCCATGAGAAGTTGACACCTGAATTCTTAATTTGTTTTAATTCACTTTAATTTTTAATTTTCAGTGTCTGTTTTAACTTTAAAATGTTATTTCCTGAAATGAGAGAGAGAAAATACAATGACTTGGACAGGATTGTTTATCTCATTATTTGTTGTAAGATCTACTAGTGCTTGCCATGGAAAAGAAGAAAAATCTTGATGGAAATTACTAATGTGTAGTTACTTGATTAATTTGTACTAAATCAATTTATTCTATTTCCATGTATGTGAAAATCATAAGCTCCATTCTAAGAAGTATTTATATTTTTGATGTTTTTAATGGTAGCGTATTTATACGAACGTGTGTGTATATATATATATATATATATATATTTACACCAAATCTCAGTTCTGGAACCTGCTCAAATTTTTCTCAAGTATCACTAAGAATTGACAACAAATATAGTTTTACATGATTTACAGCATGGTTTTCTATCTTAATCAAGCAGGGTTTATTTTTTTGGCTTCTTTGCTCTGACTTTTAGACTATCACAGGCATATCTTCCATATTGATTTTTCTCCTTGTATGTCTGCTAGCTCCTTGATAACACTAGTTCTGTTGGGAGGTGGGGGGGCTATCTCTGTCTGCTGAGTAAGATACAGTTACAGCAGCTTTGAGGCAAATTGCACAGGGCATTTTGTTGATTAAAGAAGATTATGAAAACTTACTGTGAAAGTCCAGTTGTGAATGACAGAAAATAGCTATGTGATTTTCTTATCTGTTTTGGTTTGCATATATTTTATATACAACAATCTTAAACAGTTTAACTCCATATTCTCAAACAAAAGAAAAAAATACTTTTCTGGAAAATAAGAGGGCATGTGTTTAATACAATTTCTTTCTATTTTAATGTTTTAATTTCTTAAAGCTTTTAACAGTGTATTTCTATAAATGTGCTACTTATTGATTTATTTTTTTTTACTTACCCATGCTGGCTATTATACTGTGTACAGGCAACCTAGAAGCTCCATGATATGATAATTTTGATTCATGTCTTTTTCTATGCTTTTCTTGATTCTTAAACGCAGAATTTTCTTCTTTGGTGATGTTTATATAAAAACATATATCTGTAGAACTCATGATATATCGAGGACCTGGATTCAGCAAAATGTTTTTGTTATCTTCCTTTCTAACAGCAATCAGACAGACTCCAAACCTTAATTAGAAAAGGAAAGGCATGGTTCATTTCGCATAGTTCTGTATACACCAGAATTTCCACTGTCAGAAACGAGTCTTCAGTTCATTTTCTATTTTGTATAGTTCTGGAGGACAAATATATTTGAAAAATGTTATCTCTTAAATAGGGCACTTCTGATCAAGCAGTTTTTATAAGCTGATGAATCCCTTGGCATCTGAATCCAACATTTTTCTTAATCCCCAGAGTATTCTTCTAATACTGTTTCAGTTAAGTTTTCAACGAGATGAATAGTCCCTTCTGAGAAAATATTTAATATAAGAATGGATACATGACATGAAAAAGTATTCAAGTTAAATTGTTCCATTATTCACATGTAATGGAAACCATTTTCAGAATTCATTTTTGCTATTCACTTCTAAAAATCTATTTGATTAGTGGTAGAAAAGGGAATTAAAGCTAAAAAAAATCTTTTTCTTACATGTTAAGTATGAGAATAAAATCAGTGTCTAGGGTTTGGTATATGTTAATTTTGTTAAATACATATGAATATACATGATTTTTGTTCAGTTTGTATATTCAACTCACATAGCAGTACTAAATAAAAATGAATGATCTGAAACATATGTTAACATTCTTAAGATTCAATCTGACTGAAAAATGTTTTTATTTTGAAAAATCACCAGGACATAGCGAGTACCACCTTAAAATTGAGTATTTTCCAAAAAAACAAACACGCCATGAAGGGAGCCAAATTTCTGTCTGACTCCTAAATCAAACAAACAAAACAAAACAACAAAAAATGAACAAAGACTGGTGTTCTGATATAACCTGTCTCAAAGGTATGATTCTTCCTGGTTGTCAGGCCTATCCTGTATATACTTTATAGTCTCATTTCTCAGACTGAGCTGTCATTAAATAACAACACAAGCTTTTTCCTGACCAATTGTAACATAGAGAAGAATATATGAAATATATTAGTATATATAGCATAATAATATAGTATAGTATATTAGTATAATACACAAATAATATATTAATATACTTATTAGTACTACTATTAGAACGTGTTAGTGTATTTAATTCCAGAAACAGATGAATGTGTAATATTGCACCTTCAAATGCAGAGGTACGTTTTGGGCAAAACAAATTATTATTTAAATTTTTAATACTTGATTAAAAAAAACATACTTTTTATGTGCATGGAAAGAAGCGTATGTGAAGCTTTTCCCCTCATACTCAGCAAAAAAAGTACTTTCTTCCAGGTTAATATGATACACTTCATTACCAGAGCATCTGCCATACATTTTCTGCCATTGTTCTGGTGATTGCTGACTCTCCCTGAAACATACCGATAAAGAGAATAATTCAAAACAACGTAAAATTCTTATTAATCTCAGAGCATTATCACTTGGCTGTAGAAACTACAAATGTATATTGGAAAGGTCCCATGGGCTAATCTAAAAGAAATATCTGAGATCAAAGCTTGGTGATACTGTAAGTATAGAGATTATTTTTAATGAATTAAAGTGCATTTTTTGCTAAGTAATAGGCCTATAAGATTATGTACTTCGATATCAGGAGAAATATGGCAGAATTAGTTTAAATTCACACCACAGTAAGTAGATTCACTGCAATTGAAAGATGACAAATGAAACCAACAGCATGCTCATTCTATTTATAAAGGCACTTGCTTCAGATGCTCCTTGACAGTTTGCCTGGGTTCTGTTTAAACAAGGTAAAGAATCATTGAAAAATAACTTACACAGGCAAGACCCATTTGGCTTAGGTCACTTTATCTGTAAAAGAGATTTTTTTCTGCATTTAATTCTCAGTTTATCTTCAGCATTTACCCAAAAGACATTTTTAGTTACTGTGCCTTGTATACTATTATAAGTATATACCCTTTTTCTCCTAGCGGGGGGGAAGAATTATTATTTTAATCACCTTTAGGATATCACCTTTAATTGCCTTTACTATATGTAGCTAACCTTCTTTTATCCAAGTGAACTGTTAGCGGAAATTTTCCAAACCTTAGGTAATACCAAAACTTGCAAACTTGGGGCCTCTGTGAGCCTATTCCTTTATTGAAGTTTTACATGGAAACAGAGTTCCATCTGCATGAGCTTCACTTGATATAATGGATGCATATATCCCTATCTGTATCGGGATATATAACTGACAAACATGCTCTGTGTTTTGCTTTCTTGTGAATTTTCAGTATTTTGACGCAATTTCTGTTTTTCTTCAGTTTACCTTTTTTTCTCCACCCTCAGCATAGAAATATTTTGTTTCAGGGTTAATGGAAATAAGTAAAACAATATTAAAAAAGTGTGTTACGTGTAGAATAGATTGTAATTTCAGAAGAAAATTGTTCCGTATTTCCCTTTACCCCCTATGAAATGTTTACCTGCTTGAAGTCTGCTTGGTTCCAGTTAGCTGTCGAAAAGCTTCCCATGGTGCTGTTCTGTAAAGATCACATGAAGTTCAAGTCAGAAATGGTATTTTCTTCTTTGTATCGTAATACAAACAATATTAGAGTTCTATTACTAGATTGGAAATGTTTAAAGGTAAATGTTAAGATTAATAATTATGATCAATAATAAGATTTTAAATAAGAATAAAGCTAGAATTTTGATATCTCTCAAACTGAGGTTTTGAGTTCCATAAACAGCTAGGATGGCAATCTAGTCTGGTTAATGTGAAAAGTAGTATTAAAGAGGAAAGCCAGTTCACATAAGCAGCAGCAAACCTCCCCTTAATTTTAAGCAGTCAAAACTGATTAGCAAGTGAATATTTTCCCCAGCATCCTCACATATTTATATCAGTAGACAAGATGTCTTTATGTATGTGTTTCTTTTTGTTTACTGTTTATTGTGTTATCATTCTAATTAGGATAATACAGAATAATTATTTTTTCTGTGTTCTGCTGCTATTTATTGCCTTCAGTTTCCAGTATTATCCTAGTGTACTTATCTTCATGATTATCAGAAACGAGCTCATATTACTTGTGTCACACCATTTATAAATACAAATATAATAAATATTATAAATACCACAAATATAGGATTTCCTGTGTCTACCTGTAGATATATTACTTGGCAGTTCATTTGTAAGAGTACAAATACCTGGGACAATTTTTCTTTTAACAAATTAAATTAAATGAACTTTTCAATTCCATGAAAATATAAGCCATGTATGTTAAGATTTAACTTTGCTAAATTAACAAATGACAAGAAGCTAGAATGTGACAGTGGTCATATTCTCCCTTAATCAATGACTTTTCCACCAGGGAAATTACAAAAAGCAAGGAATTGGTCAGTGTCTTGATAATCTCCTCCGGTTGGATGTGTCTAAAATTGTATGGAAGAAAAGGAGCCATTCCTTGTGGAATGGAAAGACATAGGCAGTCATTTGAACTTGGTAAAAAGTGAACAGCAGCATACAGTTTGCAAGTGCACTTACAAATGATTTCTTTCAGTATGTAACTGGACTCAGTTATAGCTGAACTTAAAATGAACCCGCTATTCATGGTTACTTCTTATTCAGTTTTGTCAGTAATTTCAAGTTCTGATCTGCTTTATTTTTGCTAACCTTACTTATTTCCATATGGTGTTTTTTTCCAACACTCTAAGTTAATAAACTGATGATCATTTAGAATTAGTCATTCAAACATTCTGTAGTTCTCTGATAAATATTGGTTAGGAAATGCTGATATAGAGCAGTGACAGTTTTTGGAAGTATCTTTCTTTTTAAAAGCTGTGCTAAAGAGACACGTTGGTTCCTGGCAGCCAGGAGCATTGCTGTGGCTAGATGCTTCCAGCACCTCCCTCAGCAGGGACTACAGCTAACACACTCCTGTGAATAGCAGATCTAAAGACTTCAGAGAAAAATTTCCTAGTTTGAGTGATAAGAGAAGGCTGTATCAAAAAGAGATCTAGGAGAGAGACAATGATAAAGCTTTGTCACTATAAGAGGTCGTTAAGGGTGGGAACATTTATTTATTTATTTGGGTAGCAAGTAGCAATGTTTTTTACTTCACAGTTCTAAATTATCAATCCAGCTACTTTCTGAATAAATTCTTATCTGTGATATCAATTTGAACAAACACTCCCAATCACTGCATTAAGGTTACTAAACTTGTAAGTCAGCAAATATGGGGAATGGGCTGCCCGGGGAAGTGGTTGAGTCACCATCCCTGGAGGTCTTTAAAAGACGTTTAGATGTAGAGCTTAGTGATATGGTTTAGTGGAGGACTTGTTAGGTCAGAGGTTGGTCTAGGTGATCTTGGAGGTCTCTTCCAACCTAGATGATTCTGTGGAAGCTAAAGCTAATCGTTAAGAAAATCATTCCAATGATTTTGAATAGACTTGAAAGGATTATCCAAAGTTGGAAGCAGTGTCCCCATAATCCAAGTCTTTTTATGTAAGTCAATGCTTACAGGGATTTTAAACCTCACATCCTACAGAAAGTTGAATACAGTTATTGGTAGTAAACAAAATGGGATAATGAAAAGATAACGAAACAGGAACCAATGCTAACGGGAAGGGTTTCACTATTCACATTGGAAGTCTGTTTATCTGATACTTTTCATTATTAAGATACAGTTTAGTATTTTGTCCAGATATAAATGCACGTATAGTTAAATTTTAATTTGTAGTTTATATAATCCATTTGCACTGAATCTTTTTACTTATACTGAGATAAATGTTCATTTGCCATCATTTTTCTTATGCAGAAATTAAGGTCATTGGGCAGGTCTTTTAACAATTAGTTCATTTACCTATTGCTTAACCTGGAAAATAGCTATAAAATCTAAAACAATTAGTCTGACTTATTAATTAGCCAAATCCAAAGCAATTTTATGTCTGCAATACAATGTCAACCTGTAGATGAAGCTAAAAGCCTAAAGCTATTTTGAAAACACATTACCCCCTGGAGACAATGAAGTGCAGAGTCATTTGTTTTACCAACATTTTTCATGCACTCCGAAGTCAGTTGAAATCTCAGGAGACTTTCATGAAAAATGCATGTTTAAAATGATTTTTTCCTCTAGAACATTGACTTACGAATAAAAATGTTAAATATGAGATCGATAAAATCGGGACATTTAAGGGATAATCCAGGAAAAAGCAATTATTTTCACACACACAAAATATTATTTTTTTTTCAAATATGTGGTTATGGTCCTTTAAAGTCAGAATATTATATTCAATAAGCACATACTTGTTAAACATCAATGGTTAAAACTCTCATTATTAAAGATCATCTTTAATAAGATGTGAAGAAAAAAACACCAGTCTGGGAATTGTGCTTTTTAGTGCATGTAAAGGTGTAATGAAAGGAAGCAGCAGAAATATTAAATTGGAAAGCTTAGTGACATGTTGGGAGGGGAATACTTGATCTTTTAAGTTTTCTACTTCTCGCGCTGTGAAGTCAAGACTACTCAAATTTGAAATATTTTTGAAGTTACTTCCTTCTAGTATCTGTTTTTAACTTTCACAGATACAGTTGGGCTTTAAAGAACAGTCACATCTATTCAACCAATTAGTCCAGCATTAATACACATGCTCTATGCTATCCGAAGTTTGCCATTTGACAGTATGTTGGGAACCCATTTGAGATTAATTGCTCTGATGAGTGCTGTCTAAAGGTGTAAGACTGACAACTAAACATTTTCACTTAAGTCTTTTTGTGCTGATCCAGCAAGTTTATATGTTTCTGCAAATAGGATTCAAAGGAATACTAATAATTATTTGCACAAAAAATATTTTTCTTACTCCTAGTATACAATAACCAGTTTTGAAAGTTTATGGCCAGAGTAGAAATTGGTTACTTTAACAACAATTAATTTTTTACATCCATTATTTTTTACAGCAAAAGAAGTAATAAGTACTTTTGCATTCTATTGCAATTTTTTGAATCTTAGTTGGGAATCTGTATGCCTGGGGATCAATATAACTGTGTTAGAAATGCTAATACTGTAAGGTGCAGTAGAAAACAGAGTCAGAGTCCTTTTCATATATTAGTTTTTATGCTGCTAGAAAACCGACTGATGTTAAGACTACTCTTCTTTCATGTACAAACAATATGTGATATTTTAAAGTGGATCTGTATTCTGTGTGTGCATGTCATGTAATGAAAAATAGGCAGATACAGAATGTATGTCACCATGATTTTCAAGAGATACGGAAACAGAATTTTGCTTTCAACCTATTAACAGATTCTAGTACAGACAGTGCCATTAAAATCTTGACATTTGTTGTTACCGGTAGTAGCAATAATTTCAGTGTTCCCCATCTTTGGCACAGGGGAATACTGCAAATGCCATACAGAAGGTTAAATAATTCTGCTAGTGAATATCAAGATATTATTGGGCATGTGATTACTTGGAAAAAAAAATATGCATTTTACTGCTCTCAAATGTACAGTCTGTACGCGTGTACTCCACTTCTACAGATTGGAGATTTACTTTTAAATGCTTCTCTCTCACCATGACATTTTAATAGGAATACCTTATTATTCCAAGACTGTAGTGTAACAAAAATGTACTAGATATGGCAAAATTATTTTAATAAATACAGAGAATTGCTACTGTGATTTTGCAGTCTGTAGAGACACTGTAATTCTGTACCCCTTCCAGCAGTATGGTGGTAATGTTGAAAAACCACCTACCTCTTCATGCGTATGTTTGCTTGCTTCTTAATGTACACACAATTAATAGAATATGGTATTTTATATATTAGCAAAAGAAATTTGTTTGAACTCAATGAACATTTTCCTTTGTGGAACTAGTGCACAATAGATGCAAGAAGTTAAGTAGTTGGAGTGGGTGAAGGGGAAGTCTTTTTGAAATTATAATACCTTGAGTAAAATATCTTGATGCTTTTAAAGTGCAGAAAATATAAATATGATCTGAAGACTGCTGTGGTTGTCTGGGAGTTCATGCTAAGCTATCTTCTCAAGAATCTTAACTTTTGCAAGGTTGTTTTTTTTCTTTGTTTTTTCTTTGTTTTTTAATGGTAGTATATACTTACTGTCCCCTAGATGTATGAACCAGCAGTGTGATTAATGTAGAGGTAGCTGGACATATACAGTTCAGAGCTAGCATAGCATATTTGAATTCCTCTTCACACACAACATGATCTGTGGGGGGAAAAAAAAAAGATAAAAATACTTTCCGTTGAACAGAATTATCAATTCCTGTCCTTGTATAGGAAAATGCTGAAGACAAGACAAGAATTTGTCTTCAGATCTTCAGCATCCACTTGAACCTGGAGAGGTTCAAGATGATAAGATGATTTGCCCCATCTATGCTGTCTCTCAGATTGTATGACTGAAGTTAATTTTGCATCCAGTTTCTACTTTTGCTGCAGCTATGCATGGAGAGAATGCAATAGCTCTGTGAATCCTGCTTTTCCACTATCTTGCTACACTGGTAGCATGAGTAGGCCTTGTAACATGATTTAGCTTATAAATTTTGCACCTGCTGCAGTTTTGTATGAACTGGTATAGAGACATCAAGCATGGTGCAGAGATGCACTTTTGTGTTCAGAAAATAATATACATCAGTGCAAGACTGCCTGATCAATTAGATAGGCTGTGCTGGCTGACAGACCAAATATTTGACAGCAGCTCTGGGATGTTTGCACTGCACTTGCATGTATGTTGTAGTTTTGACTAGTACGACCTCCTAGAAACAGCTGACAGCTGCTGCCTTTTTATCATCTAGGCAAGGGTGGTTGTGTTTTCTTTTACTGTTTCATACAACTTTACTTTTTTTTTTTTTTTTACCCCAGTCCTTGTCTGGGTTTTGTAATTACAAAATTGTGCTTTGTTTCTGAGAGTCCTTACAAGAAAGTATGTCTGCACAGTAGTACTGCACAGCAGTACTTAATGTGATGGAACAGTACTGTAGACATGTCTATTTTTTTTCTCTGTTTTAATGGAATTTAGGAGAGGAATTGATAAAAGAAAGCAAGAGAGGCATTAAATTTAGTTCCCTATATTGGCTTATATTTAAAATTGCCAAATCTTCTGCACATGCTTTCAGTATGGGATGAATTATTATTAAGGTTGGATGACTACTGCTTACAATTCAGATCACAGTTAAATGTTCACCAGTGCTGGTGATAGCATGAAAAGGAAATAGATACTACTCTTTAATGGCATGCATGCAAACCTGACAGTAGAAAAACAGATATAAAAAGGGATAAGCACAAAGCTTGCTATTTAATTAAACTTACATTCATTGTAGAATCTCAAAGGTCATGAAGACATTTATTGCATGCTAAGTAATTTTCTTTTCTTCTGAATTTAGTGTTTGATTCACACTATATTACTTTCAGTGGGAGCAGTATTTGCTTCTGATGAGCATGAACAATACACCTGGTACAGCTGATAGTCATATATGATGAATATAAGCCATATAAAAAGTGATGACTAAAAGTAAGCAAATACGAATAATCCCATCTGGATCTGAGCTAACTACATAACTCCACTTCTAACTGCACTAACATATCATCAAAATGATTAGAACCACCTTACTTCTATAACTAAGCTATTCTCCAGCCAGAATTTATAGAGTAGCTATGAGCATGCCTCTTACTTAAAACAACAAGGGCGGCAATTGTATGCCTTCTCTTTTTTTTTTTTTTTTTTTTTTTTTTTTCTAGACAGTTTTCAGTAACAGAATCATTGGCTACTGAAAGGAGGAATTCATTCTTGCATTTTCAGAAGATCAGACCTATTTGAATGCCATAGGGAAAGAATTAATTTAGTTTTATGAAGACACTGTCAAAGTGGAATAAATTGAGATTTTTCTTCTCCTAAATACATTTCAGTTATAGCAATTAAGTATTTGCTGCAGAAAATATTTCAGACAGAAATGTGTTCTTTTAGTTGACCGTGTGACACTAATACATCTATTTGAATTTTAAACTAGAGATTTTGAGAGGCTAAGGCATAGTCTACTACTTAGATAGAATATCTCTATTCCATTACCATTACTCAGATAGCAAAGATTTATGAAAACTAATATTGACTTCCTAATATCGAATGAATAAGAAATCTTTATATTTTTGAATTTGTATAGAACTTTACCAAATAACTTCCCCTTTTTTTCCTTATAATGTTGTAATACACCTAATACTTTTGAAAATAGACACAAGAAAAATATACAGAGAAATTATTTCAGCAGCTGTTATTTCAAATCTTGTATTGAGCAAAACTGTATATGTTGACCTAACTATATATAAATGAAAGAGTCAATCATGGATGGCACAATGCAAATGAAAAGAGGTATCTCAATTAAATCCTCCATATGTACTACACTCTCTAACGTATATAGGGACTTTCTGGATGGATTTTATGCAAAATGTTAGGCTAACAGAAAATATAGCACTCAGCAAACAGACTGCTGTCCTACAGTAGTCATGTTAATCACCTATGTGTAAGGAATGCACATTGTGTTCTCAAGTGCTTTTACATTAGGATTCATGAAGATGGAACTTATAGGACTACTTCCACTTCTATTATAGACTATGGCTTTGTGTGAGTCACTCATGTCCTTCATTACTCTTCATGCATCTGTAAAATGGGTATGAAAATAATACCTTACTTCAGAAGTGTTTCGAAGCTTTAGATATTCTCATAGACACTTCAATAACATCATACAAAAGGTTCTTCAGCACTTTTATTACCATTACCATAGAAATATTACCATTACCATATTACCATTACCATAGAAACATTATTCTAATTCATTAGTAAAAAATAAAAAAATAAAAATTAAATTAAAAAAACACCGTTTCCAGACTATACAATAATGCAGCCCTTCTTGATTCCTGTTCAGCAATTTAGGAAAAAAAAAAACAAATTTATGCAAAATATTCATTTATAAGCAGTAACATTAGGCTCAGTAAATCCCAAAGCAGGAATCAGATTTACTTCTGAATTTCATTTTTAAGCTTCATCTGCCTTTTCTTCAGACTCGCATCACACACTTGGAAACTAGGTTTTAAGAAATCCAGTACTGTAAAGTTCTGTTGATCCAAAATGATAAGAATCCAAAGTGGTATGGAATAGAATTGCATGTTGATTCTTCTCTATATTAGGGTCATGTTTTGCTCTTCATTGGACAAATATAAGCAATATAAAGTAACTGGAACCAATCTTGTCTTATTCTAGAAATGTGTCCATCTTTATTGTTAAAATGTGTCTGACTTTATGGGATGCTTATTACCATTTTCAATTCTTTTCTGGAAATCTACTCATAGAACAATGAGGTTTGTGCTAAATTATTCTTCTATCCTTACTATGGGTGTTGACTTACAGGACAAGAAATACAACTGGAAAAAATTGTCCACTCCTGCTATTGCTACTTCTTCCTATCCTAATCTGTGCTGTTGTCTTATTTCAGTGGTGCTTATTTCACGAATTATTTGATATCTCTCTTCCCCTTCATAAGTTGCATTTTTACATTATTAAAATGAATATTTTGTACTATATAAACCCTCGTCTTTTCCTTCTTTTCTGTAGTCATTTGAAACGTCAGGAAGAGGTACTATGGGTTTCTCCTCTTTGGTTGGAGTTAAGTTCTCGTTTTATACACAAACGAGGTCAAAAATAACTTGTTCATTTCTCCAATTATTTGACAGATCATAACTTGCCTATGTTGTCATTGTGCTTTATATTTACATTCAGGACTCTTATTGTGGAGCTGTGGTGAGGGTTATGCAGAACTTTATTTAATGCTTCCTTTTTTAAAGGAGAAAGTTGTGTAACAGTTCTCGAGTCTAGGACATTGGTCAAATCTGTGACTTTGGCTACTAGTATCAACAAATTACTCATTCCTTGTGCAGTAAAGCAGAGGAACAAACTGGAAGTTATCTTGAATATTAAAGATGTCAAATCAGTTTACCAAACAGAAGTATTTTGATTGTATTTATACTATAGAAATATGCCATTAAAATATTTGGGAAATTGTAGTTTTTGTGAAAATATATTTTGACAGAAAATTGTCTGTTACAAATAGACGTAATAATGCCATGAAGTGTTATGACTTCTGTGATGTTATTGAAGATAAATCAGTATTTTGAGTATGTTTTATGTCTACAGCATCAGCCAGGTGGTAAGAACGTCCTAGACCTGACATAACTATTCTCAGAAACCATGCTGTTGTCAATTTGATAAGTTAACATGATCGCTACCAGACCAGATAGATAAAAATGTCCATCCATTATCTCTATTTTATATAGACTATTTTTATCTGTGGTTGGATAGATTAATCATCAGATGCATTCAATATCCATTTCAGTGAATCCAGACTGTGTTCTTTTCTAATAAACCACTGAAGGTTTAATGTCAGACTTCAGCAATCTGAGCTAATTTGTTAGTGCATTTTGAATAAATACAGAATGACAAAATATGTCCCCTGTTCCTGGAACCGTGATTATATATATTTTCTGAATATTCAAGGGAAAGATGATTAATTTATTTTCTAGAAAATGTATGAAGTTATTAGTACAACTCAGAAAATATATAACTTACTATAGTTTCTGAATTACATAAATGTACTGCTCTACTGTGGATAACTTTCACTTTATTTCATGTTTGTGCTGAAATGCAACAGCAGATGCATGCATTAAGGGTACATAGTCTTTTGTAGCCCTGTGAGTTCCCAGGAAAAACTGGGAGATTGAGAAAACCATATGCAACTGCAGGTGAACGAAAATGCAATACTACTGAAAGAAAAATGGGACATGTGAAGTATTTGGATATTGGAAATAGCTAAGAAGTAAAGCATTTCAGCTCAAGACAAAAATAGTTAAGAATGATGATATACCATTTCCTTGCCCATCTGATAACTTTCATGTTCAGGTCACCATATTTGTAGTGTGTTCACACCTTGAACACACAAAGGAATTTACTAAGATAAACCCTTATGCCACATGCTTTTCAGATTCCACTGAAACATAATACCCAAGCACAGAGAAATACTTCCACTGTATTAAGTGTAAGCTACCATTTTAAATAAGGGGAGTTATTTAAAACTCCACGGCAAAAAATAGCAGAGAAAACACAGGACGCAAGGGTGTCTCTTTGGCATTAAGTGAAAAGACAGGAAAACATGCTTTTCTGACAGGCCATATTATCCAGTGCTAAGTGTCTCCATTCCCTTGCTGTGATGATGAGAATGGGTTCTTGTACTCTTATTAAAAAGAGGAAAAACGTAAAAATGTTGTCTACTGGATGGAAATAAATTATAACGATTACTTGTCCTATATTCTGTTTCTAAATCCAAGACAGAGTAGCATCCTGGAGATTTTCTTTGGGACAATGCAATTAGGGTCTACATTTCAGGACTGTCTCATGCGATCTCAGATGACTGGTTAATATAAGATGTTGAGTGCTTATAGTGTTTTAGATATTTTCAATTTAGTTTAAAATGAAACGTTTTGTTAGGAGAACTTTCCTGCATTCTTTCCTTTTCCTAAATTCAGAAACTTTGGTTTTGAGAGTTGTTATGTAAACTTGCATGTAAAAACCACACACACACACACACACAAAGTAGTAGTAGAAGAAGAAATCATATTACTGAGTACTTCAGGTTCATAAAAATGCACAATATTGGTTTGGGAAACATTCAGAAGAAAGGAGTCATTTTTTAGAGGAGTATCAAATTTAAAAGAAGTCTCTTGCATTAAGGCAGTAATAAAACAGTCCTGAATCATAATAGGAAAAACACTTAGAAAAATGTTGTCAGTGGTTATGACAAATTTTATTTGTAAGGACTCTGGACATGGCTATAGCCTGCAGCCTCCAGTGGGTATGTATCTTAGAATGAAGCAAGTTGGACAAGATTAGTAACCAAAAGAGTCCTCTTAGGAAAAGGTATGCAAGCAAATGCTATTCTGATGATTCTAAATATCAGTGGCCAACTATTTGTAGTAGATTAGCATCTGGTGGTGCTGGTAACCTGGCCAAATTTAAAACTGCATTAAAAATTTCCTGTGTAATCAGCAAGATTAAATTAATCTTGCAGGAAGGCTTATAATTCTCCGCTTGCACAGTGAAATTGTATGAAAGAAACAATATGATTTGAAATGAGTGTGTGTGGAAATGGATGCAGTGATCCCTCTGATCAGTTCAAAATTATTTTGAGTTGTAAGGTGCTATATATATATTTAGTTCTACAATACAGTGCTTTTATTATTAATATTAGAGGGGGCTAATGAAGCATAGAATATATAAGGTTTCCTCAAGATCTTCAAGAAATACAGAACATTCAGATTGATTATGGAAGGAAATATTACAAAAGAAGGTTTTGTAGGGTTTGTTTGTTTTAATATATGGTCCAAATTCTTAATCTGAGATTTAAAACGGATATTACAAAAACTCTGTTTTTCAAATAAAGTTACATATAAGCTGCTACAGAGACAAGACATTGAGAATAATGAAACTCTCTTAAAAATACAATTAGGAACAACAAATTAACAGTCACCAATAAAGAAAAGTGGCCATGGCTAGGGAGAAGAGATTGTTTGTGCTGTGTAGTTTTAAGGGAGAGATGAAAAAGCACCATCATTCTTGTCACAGCACGAATCTTATTCTCTGCTGTGCCATTTCATAGTTTAAGATTACACTTTTATAACTTCAGGACTGCTATTGATGCTCTTTTCCTTCTTTCCAACCTTGTGGTAAATTCAGTAGCTTTTAAAATTACAGCTTTAAATGTTGCTCTGGAATTGTTCTGCACTGAAATTTACTTTTTCATCACATTCTGGGATGATGAAGGAGACTAATATTTTTCCACTGATTTTTTTTGAATTTTGCATGAATCATCAATTTTTTCTTGATTAGAATATCCTTCAAGAAAACTGAATTTTCAAAATTACAGTTGAAAAGGAAAGCTTTCCTTCTACTTCACAGTAATATTTTTCCAGAGATAGGCAAAATGAATTGTCATTATAAATGTACTGACATGTTTTTGCACATGAATATATATGTATGTGTGAACGTCTACGTGTTTCTATATATGCTGAGAGACAGAGATCCACATATATAGTGCAGACAAAGTTTGTCAGATTAGAGCTTGTAATCCATTCTTATGAGAGAGGATTTGTTTGGATTTCTTAACATCATTTTGCATTTTATATCATAGTTTCCAAGATATCAATTCTACTGGATATAGAATTAAATTTTTTTTCTCTTTCCAAAACATTTGAAAGAAAAGAAAATCATGTTTTTCACATGACCTAGAAAAAAAGAAAAAACACTCCAATGTAAAGATTTTTTTCAGTTGCTTGTTGAATTAAATTTCGCCTTTTCTAAGCAGATCTTTTCATACACCCCTTGGTAACAGTATGTTTTAAGTCAGAAGTTATTTCAAGACATGGGTAATGTAGCAGGAAGAAAACCTACCTGGACCTCAAATAATTCAACATGGTATATTACATAACGTAGCAGAGTAATAAATACAGTAATCTTCAAAAAGCTTATGAATAAGTTTAATATAAAAATGAAATTTTACAGTATAAGCCCATGGTACTTGAAAATATTGTACTGTTCATGTGGTTCTAACATGTAAATATGCTTAGGTAAAATGACTTTGCTTGTGCATCTGTGAAACAAGCTGCTAAATACTAACAAGTGGTTCAAATGGCTGAAATCTTACACTTACCTGCAAATTTGATGTGGAATTTATTCTCAGGTTTCAGTATCTGAACGTACAAAGGACAATTTGGGGCAAAGTCTTTAACTGCCCATGCTCTTAAAATGGTCTGATGATCCTAGAATAAAGAGTATGAGGTGATAACAATAAAATACAAATAATCATCATGTTCCATTAGAAAAAAAAAAAAAAACCACTTTCCATTGCAGAAAACTAACTTTAAAACATGCAACACCAGCTGGTGTGGATGTTTATGTACATCTAAGTAATAATACATATTATGCTTATTACATAAATCTAAATATGTATATATATACACATTTAGCCAGCTACCTACCAAAGGATTCCAACAGATTTCCCAGCCTGATGGTTTTTCCCACTTGTTACCATATGTCAAGAGTGAGTTAATGACAGGAAGAATACTGCTATTCCATGAAAGAAAAGTATGTGCTAATGCATTCGTATATTGAATTTCATGAACTATGGGTAATTTCAATGTATTAGTGATCAGGTTTTACTTATTTCAGAACTAAAAAGGAGTAATTGAAAGCTGCGTGTAGGAAACAATATTTGGGTTGAAATGCTTTGCCTAGTCATGAAATTGGTGCTTTGAAAAGATAATATGTAAAGAATGATTCATTATGGTTGCAGCAACAGCAATAAGAAAAGCGTTCAGACTCATGAACACAAGGGAAAGTCTCTGCCTGGAACAGAGCATAATTGTTGTTTTCAAACCATAATATTTTAATGTCACTTGAGATGGTAGCAAGCAGTTTTTCTACTAGAAATACTAGAATGAAATCATAAGAGAAAGACCTGTTGAGGACAGTAAAATGCTTCATTTCATGTTTTTCGTATTAACCTTTTCATGAAAGATGTAGGATTGCTGTGCCTGTTCAGGAAATTTCAGAACTTAGATATACCATGCTATAAGATTTCCTTGTGTGCAGTCACATTTTCCTCACTTTTTCTGTATTATATGACTTCTTATCCCTACAGTGTTGTGGGTTTGTTTTGCATTTGTTTGTTTTTGTTTTGTTTTGTTTTCCCTGTTCAGTCTCAAGGGAATAAAACGCCAACGCAGTTGAGAAGTAACAAAAGGCTACGTAATGGGATAGATGGAGGTTATAGTGATACACTACAGGAGAAGTAAGAGGTTTGGGGGTGGGTTGGGAACTGATTTGAAAACCTGTATTATTGTAGATATGTCATCTCTTTTTTTTTATGCGAAAGGTGTCAGGAAAACAGAAAAGGTGTCAGAAGAACAGTCTTTAGAGTTGTTTGCACAGACTCTGTAGCTTCATCACAGTTTGACATTACTGCAGAACTGTTGGCTTTCTGTTTTACGTTTATAGTAATTTCTATACTATATTGCAGTGACTTTAAAATGTTGATATTTCTCCTATGTAAAAAGGCAGCATATATAGATATATTATAAACAGAGACAGCTAATGCAAAAGTATGCTTCTATCCTCTTTATAAAATATATGCTTCTTTGGGAAATGAGGGAAAAAAAATACATTCTCTTTGTGCATTCCACACAGTAACTTGCAGACAGTGATCACAAATTACCAGTTATACTAATGCTGATAAATATAGAGGTGATATTTAAGTTCATGTATTGAAAGCTGCAAATTTTAAAGAAGGTGTAGTGGGAATTTACATCGTCAGAACTCAAACCAAGACTGATTTAATACATTTTTGAATAGTATTGTTAATATTTTTTTTGTTACTCCACACTTAGGTTAGCAGTATAGTAGTGTCATTCCATTTGATTAAAGAAAGGAAGAAAAGGTGCAACCTTGAAATCAGCAATCTCCAAATTTTCAGAAAGCATCAGAACAAAGCTTTTGGCAGTAGAACTCATCTTTCATATACTTATATAGCCTATTATTGTTATCTATAGGATAGTTCAAAAGACACTTTTCCCATCCTTTATTGGGTTAAAATAGCAGGTGCATTGTTTCAGGAACCTTAGTTTTGTGGAGCAATTTGATGTAGACAGCCCACTGAATTCATTTTTAAGAGTTGCATCCTACTGTGTGAAACAGATGTCTGTCTTGCATTCTATAGCAGAAGAGCAGCTTACATCTTGGTCTGAGATGTCGAAATAGCATTTGATAAAATTAAACTTGGCAAAGCTCTCTCTTGCCAGAATAGAGAGAGTTGCTGGTAGGAGACTTTGGAAAGCTGACAAATTCTTGCTCTGACTATTGAAATTCCTACTTCTTTAAGTGAAAAAGGAAACAGTTTTCATCAAGTAACTGCTTGTCACCTGTTATTGTACTTCTGAGTTGTTGCTGAAATCCATGGATCAGAAGCAGCATAAGCTTTGGTGTTGGAATTTAACTAAGAAAATAGGAAGTAATGAACTGTCAGTGGCAGCTAGGGCAAAATGAGCAGATCCTCTGCTGAGGACTAGCTGGAGAGATAAAGCCTCATTGGCTTCGAAAAATCACGAGTAACAACAGCTGTTCTGGTAAGGGATCTCCTTGATGCGTCTTTTATTTCAACAGCTGTCAGAAGTAGGAGAGGATCCAAGGCACTCCTACAGTTTGTTGGCTTCTTAAGCACAGCAGGGTAAAAAAAAATCAGTTGTAGACTGATTATGAGATGGACTTAGATGAAATAACACCAGCTCAGTGACAAACTGTAACCTTGTGTTCTACATTACTGAAATCCTCAGCAGGGCCTAGAGCTGGAACAGTGTAGAAAATAAATTCTATTTCATTTCAAAGCTCTGGGGGGTAGTAAAATATAACAAAATAAAAAACAGAAACAAACTTGTCCATTTTCCTACTTAAAGTATAGATAATTGTATTCCCTGTGAAAAGAAAATCTGAACAACAAAAACAGAGTGGGAGGTGAAATCTTTTGAAGTTAAAAACTTCAAAATACACTGCCCCAAAGAGTCTTATTCTTACAGCTGAGATTCTTGACTTTCTTCATTCTCCTTTGGAGCCACAGAATAATGACTTCTTTGAATCTTAATGCTCTGGGATTTTAAGGCTCCCAGGTCTGTGACAGAATTTAGAATTGAGACATGAGCTAGCAGGATCCAAGGTTGATAGCTAGAAGCTGGAAACCCTGTTGCTTCCAGCTCCAGGAAGCCCTAATAGCAGGCTTTGTTATGGAACCTTCAGCAGTTAAAACTGTGCAATCTCTAGCAAATTGCAAGATATGTTGCTTTTCTATAAACAGTTTTGAACCTGATAGATCTGCTAGGAAAGACTTTGATGAATTGATTTTTTACAGCAAATGTTTTTGGTTGGAAAGGTTCTAACTCATTCAAATAGAAGCATTTATGGAAGTTTTAGTAGGTTTTTGACTTGAAATTAATCCCCCTTATGCAAAATCTGTGTGTTTAATCAGCTACCTTTAATCTCCTCTTCACAGAACAAACCTCAGTTCCTGAGAGGGTATAAGGCACAGTAACAGTATAAACAGCATGCATACTCATTCTTGGTTATTTCTTCAGAACTTACAGCTGCTGTCCGGTCCACCTCGCAGCGGCTACTCAGAATGAAACAAGCTTCAGCATCATCCATTCTAGAAGAAGGGGGGAGAAAACCCTGTTATATACCGAAAAAAAAAAACTTCTGTTGACTTCTGTTTCACAGTTTATAGTCTTGTGTGCTTATAGATACAGAATACAGAGAAAGTTTAGTCTAACTTGTGTACTAACTCACAGTACTATCACTACTTCTTGACTGTTCTAGGAAACTTTCTTTCCCCAGTGCCAGTAGAAGCTGTCCCAACATAAAAAAAAACAAGGTGATCTCAAACACACTTTCTTTGCAAAATAAGTATTTATCTGCCATGAGTATAAAAGGTGAATAAATAGCACCAATTCATATACCGTGTAAGTGTACAATATGTACACATTACTATTGATAAGAAGAAGTGAGAGGGGGCTGATGATACAGAATTTTCTTCCATAGCACTAGCAAAGAATATGGGTAGATGTGGTAGAGTAATGTGTTAGGGATAAATAACATCTCTGTGTACGTATGCAATAAATCAACTGTTTTCAGTCCGTGGCCTCTTTGAGAACTTTTAATGCTTAATTGTTCTCTACAGGTTACAAGTCACATAGTAAAAGCAGGGATGGTGGAAGTGGGGAGGAAAAACTCTCTGACTAAAAGTCTCATGAAAGCTTGCTTTTTGACTCTTGCCTCAGATCTTACTGTCGTCCTCCAGTGAGTCCTACTTCACCTACTGGCACAAGGAAGCAAAGAAATGGGGACTTGGCTGACCTGCTTGGGAAGACAGGACTTTATGGGCAAAGAAAAACAGCATGACCAGAATGGGTTCCCTGGAAAGGGAAAAGTGAGACAAGCTGGAGAAAATTATCTGCTTATTACAGCAATTCTGGAATGGGACATGAGAATCCCAAATCTTTGATTTCTCTGCTTCTAGAAAATGGAAGTGGTGGTTCCTAGCAATAGCTTAGGTCATTGGGACCCTAGGCTTAGACTGAGAGCCTATTCTATTAGGTGCTGTGTATACACAGAACAAAAAGACAATTATCATGAGAGGAAGTCATCTCACTAGATATCAGAGCAGAGAACAGATTGAAGAAAGGATGCGATGGAAAATACTAGCATTACTTTGTAGATGTTTGAGTAATTCATCCCAGACTGAAGGGAGAACACAGGTGAAATCACAGTGGGATTTTTATGCTAATCTGTTGTTTGTGTGAAAGAGAATAGTATTATAGGCTTATCAGAAAGTTTCATCTCTGTAAGGACCAGGAGTGGCAGGCTAAATGAGAATAAGGGGTCACTTCTTGATGTGAAAAGAAATGTAAGCCAGTGAAAAACTGCAATGAGAGGTAAAGCAATGGACTACATAAATAATATTTCCAGAGTGTTCTAAAACAAGTATTTAGGGACTTGAGATTATATATATTAAAAAACATAACCATTGTTTCAGTGAGATTAAAATGAGAGCTTCCGTGAGAAAACACTTGAAACGTGCAGTTTCAGTCTACATAGGGTGCTTTACACAATATCATCAACAATAGCATACTGGTTTTATTTGGGCAGAAAAAATCAAGATGTATTTACAACTATCTGGAACTAAACTAAAGTTGATGAATAGATATCTATAATGAGAAGCCAAATAGATTGAGCAACCTTGTAATTTATGGCTACAGAAATGGTGATTAAATACGTGGTTTGTGTGAGGTCATTCAGAGAAAGTACAAAGAGAAGGATAAGGTCAGGTCATTGTAGGTTCCCCATAAGCAGTAAACAGCAGGAAAACAAGGGAAGCTTCAGAAGATTGAAGTATTTCAAATGGAAAAAACATTGCAACAAAGGCAAATCCATATCTAAAATAGTAAGGTCAAGTGCAGCTGATGTGGAGAAGTGAGGACAGGAGGCTGATTCTAATCACTGATTAAGAAGAAATCATGGGAGCTGTATGAGTTGTTCCAGTGAAGCATGAGAACATAAATAGGAAGATATGGTCTTTAACAAACTGTAAGAAAGAAAATTCAGTGAAATGAGTGATGGAACATGTTTTGATGAGAGATGATGAGGGATCAACAGCATGTATAGATGATTTTGTAAGAAAATTAAACTTCATTGATCGTATTCACCATTTTCTCCAATGTTTAACTTTGAAGTTTCTTGAATCACTTCAGCTACATATGGTAAGGGTAACAACCCCTTTGATATTAACATTCTGTGGATATCATGAATTTAGACAACAGAAACACTAATAACAACTATGTTAAACACAATAATATCCTTATGAGAGAAGCATTTTAATAATGTTCTAACAATTGGAAAAGCTTTGTCAATTACACCATTTTTATATGTCAGAAAATCTGGATCTGCAAAAAACAATTCTCCCACTGCTTGAGGATGACAGAATTTAAAGGCGCTTTATATATTGAAGATAAATTTGTGGAAGGAAAAAAGTATAAAGTAAAAAAAAAAAAAAGAGTGGATATGAAGAGGATTCGTACAGGGTTCACTGAAGTGGATAAGTGTAAGGAGAGAAAAAAAAAGTTTTTCATGACAGAGACTGGGAGAAAGCTTTAGGGGAAGGAAATCAAGCACAGTAGTGTTGTTCACATTCTAGTAATAGTCTGCATGAAGAATGAGAGCTGTTTAATCAGTTATTGTGCTATTTCAAATGCTGAAGTAGATACGAAAGTTCTAGTTGTACTGATGAACAATATAAGTAGCAGTATGATACCACAGGATAGAATTTGTTTTTTCTTGTTAATGCTGGGCATGTGAACACTGTTCAGAGAACACCAAAAAAATCCAAAATGAAATTCTCAAAGATAGGAAGCAAGAACAAATATCAATTTTTTTTGTAAAGTCAGATTGTGTACTAAGGCTTAGAAAGAAAAATACAGTCCTTAGTTAACAATTTACTAATTATTTATTCTGCCAACTTTCGGTATTCCTTCCCTTTTTTGGTGAGACCTTTATCACGATATTTTGGCATTGCATTTCATGTATAATATATGTATAAACTTTGATAAAAAAACACTTCTTGATTTTGTTGTTGTTGTTAACCATTACTTTATTAGAAGTTGTTTACCGTGTGCCTTGCTATCTTCTCAGTACATTATGTTCTCATTAAAAAGAAATATAGCAAACATCTTAGGTACTGGGTTATAGTTCATATTAAATGTTCTATTAAATTCCTACTATGCTTCTTCCCTCAGGAGAGGTTTAAAATTATTCTATGACAGGTACATTCAATTACATGTTCTGCAGAAAAAAGCACAGTTGACTACCTCCAGGTTATTGTAAGTGAAATTCATGATTATCTTTAAGGAACAGTCTAATTTTTCTTTTCTCAATGTGTAGAACAAATGCCAGCAAAATCCCCATATGAATTCCTCCTTAAAATCGGCAACAAAGTGAAAAACAAGGAACCACTCCTTTAAAAAAAAGTTTGTAATCCTGAAAATAAGCTTTGGAGTATTTTCAAATTTTAAACAGATAAGAAAGTAGCTATTTTTTTCATGGCAGATATTTGAAAAGATACCACTGCTTACAAGATTTCTCGCAGTTTAGATTCTTGGGAATAATTCTTTAGAAGGCTGAGTGACACAAGTACTGAGTTACTGGCTTAATTTTAGATATCTGTATTAGTTGATTAACATAAGTGATGACAGGTAAGTTCTTATAAAGAGAAGTGCAGGTTAGTTAAATCAGTTATTTGCAAAGTATCACCTTTCCCTTTGGAGAGTTTGAAGAGACAGTCCTCCTATGTGAATTCCACTGTGAATTCCTTCCCACCTTTAAGTGATTGAGCAATGGTGGGTGGGGTTTTTTGTTTGTTTTATTTATTTTTTTTATTTTTTGAGAAATGGTGTTTGACTGATGTGTTTTGAGTAATGTCATTCAATAAGAACTGACAGAAGGGCTTTTTTTTAGAAGTCGTAGAAGTGTGGGGTAAGAGGAAGGTCCTGAAGGAAGAGTACTTGGAGGTATAGTAGAGTAGTTGCTTTTATTACCAGGCTGAACTTAGTAAGAAAACAAGACTGTGCAATGGATTCGAAGGGTTATAATAATTTTTCACTCCTCCCCATCCCCTTTTAATTGGACAGGAGAGCTACTGTTATCTTTATTATCTGTGCACAAGGAACAGAAATAAATTCTAGCATTATTGGAAGTTTGGGAATTTTCTATACTGCTTTTTCAGAAGAAATTAAAACAGACACTCTCTTTCAATACCTTCAGAAACTGAGAAAGAAAAAACTGAAGATAAAATTGGTGAAATGAAAGAGCTTACAAATATACATTCCTTGAAAATTTTCAGATATTAGGAAAAACAAATTACATCAAAGATCCCTGCTTTCTAAATACACATGCTTTCTTTCTAGCACAGCAGCTTTTGCCGTCTGTCAAGCTCATTTATCAAATAGTATGTGTGAAACAAAAGTAAAAAAACAAATATTAGTCAATATTTGCCTACTTAGCTCTCAACAGATCTTGATCTTTTAGTGCTGAGCCTTGCAGATAGATAACTCTCTGAGACCACATTGGGATTTGTAACACCCTTCGGACCTGAGCATCCATCTCAGTAGGACACAAAATGACAACATAATAGTCCTGCAAAAAACATAATGGGGAATAACCACGTTATTATCTGATGTTACCATTTGTTGTTGCAGATGAGTCAGGGTGTCAAAAACGTGTGTTAATTCTCAAATTTAATTAACAAAAGTTATTTGAATACAGGTGTGTAAAATACTGAATTCTTCTTAAATAAAAATGGCTGGACAGTTGTTCACTGCTCATGAAGGACTTAAAAGATGGCCACTAGAGTCCAGTTAGAAACATTTTTTGTTACCGTACAAGTGTAACTTTTTTAGATACAATTCACTTTTCTGTAATTCTAGCTGGAAAATGTAAGAAGCTTTCCGCAATCAAAACAGAATTATTTTATCCAGCTCTATTAGTCCCTAAAATCTTTTCCTCCACACTAATGGGCTGATCCAAACTTCATTTCCTGTTCTACACTTCTTCCTGTTCTGTACTACAGACAAATTCCTATCAGAAAAAGTAAGGTTGCTCAGAGGCATATACGTGTGTAGTTATGAAAAGGAGAGAGAGAAGGAATGTAAGGAGGGGAGAGACTGAGAGCTTAGGACAGGCTTAATGTAGAAGTCTTCCTTATCAGACACAGACTTTTGCTGGAAGCTTACTTCCAGCATCATCTGTATCTTACAGCTTCCTACTTCAAATATGAAGGGAATGTATATAAGCTGTTTCAGGCTACAGAAGTAGTATTAGGATTTTTCTTACTTTGTCTCTAGTGTATCACAGAACTTGACTCATTATTCAGACTAGTTAAGTAAATTTTGGATTTCAGTTTGTGTATGCATCTCCAAAAAACTGGATTTCTCTATACATTTGCTTATGCTTCTTATTAGCTAATTAATTTGGGGAATAATCTGCATTTGGGATTTGTCATACTGCTGCTTGACTATTTGAAGAACTGTATTTTGTGGGGGTTTTGCAATACTTAATGTATCACAGTTAACATAGTAATAGACATTGTAAGAGAAGTATTTGTAAAAGAAATTGTCTATAGTAAAACTAATAATGAATCCAAACTGCTACCTCATATATGTTTTTATGTGATCAGAACAATTTTTATGACATCTGTTTGCATTAACTAGGGAATAAGTGTAAACCGAGAAAAATCTCACATGTAACCTTACAAGGTCTTTGTCCTTTAAAGTACATATAATTTTTTCTTAATTTCAACATTTCCAAAAGGATCTAATCTTCCTAATACTGATGAAAAACAAAGCAAAATGACAAAACCAAAATATTCTTTGGCTTGTGAGGAGTTTTGGATACAGTCCCAAAACAAGAGGAAAAAAGAATTTGAACATTTTTCATTTCTTGTCTACTTTAAATAGAATAAAAGGAAGTTGCATGGAAATATCTGTTTCTGAAAGGACTAGCATAATTCAACAAGACAGTAATTCTATCTATTTAATCCTTTTAGCTCAATTCAAAATGATTGTCTCCATACTGTATCTCAGCTTCTTACTGCAATTATAGATTCCCAATTCAGTCAACTATTCCCAAATTCAGTTTTTCAAATTAAAGACCATTCCAGAACACTGTCTCCAGAAATCAGTGTTTTGAGTTTCATTTTTTTTTTCACTGTAAATACCTGCAGTCTGGGGTGAGCATAGAATTCGTTTAAGAAATCCATAAGTAAATCAATCTTCAGGGAGCTGACACACAGCACAACATGTTTTTCCGTCTGAGCTCTGTGTCGACTGTAGTTGCCACCAGACTTTTGTCTTTCCATCCACAAGTATGCCAGCTGTTCAAACTGCAATAGATGCCATGTGTCAGTGAAATATAGACAAGCAGCTGTGCAGTAAAACTGTATCATGACTTAACTACATTGCACTGTTCAGCTTATACCTTTATTAAAAGATGTCCTTAGCTCCCAATGCATTTTTCTTTGTAAAAAAGTTCTCTAATAAGTGGGTTAGATCAATAAAAAATATGGCAACACAGCCAGTCTCTATCATACACAAATAGCAGGGTAAGTCCATTAAAATACCATGTGATACTCAGTCACAAAAATTTGGAAAAGAATGAAGACCGCACATTATTTACTTTATTTATTTCACACCTCTGATCTGTTTTTCCAGTGCCCTGTTACCTAAATGCTTCTCTCAAATGAAAGGTTAAATTTTCATACATTTAGGTCACTGTAAGTATAAATGTTCATATAGAAGCACCATTTTTCTTTGGACAATGACTCTCTTCAGAGATTTTATAATATTCTGAAGGTGACAATATCATTGTGTATTCCTATCAAATCTATACTCACTTATCTGTTTTATACATACAGATACCACTTAAATAGATGGCAGCTGTAAATACAGCAATTTTGCATTTGCCAGCTGCTGAATGATATATGCATTCAGCTAACAGTGTATGCAGGCTAACAGTAATACCTGTTTTGTACTCTTGCAAGGCGAAGCCTAGTGCACAATAGGCTAGGAAATATGAATTAGTCATTAAGTATATAAAATGTTGCTCCTCTAGTCTGAATCCGTTAGAGTAAAGATAATATTGTAATGATCTGTGACATTAATAAAACGCACAAATACCATCTCAAAGCTTCTCATAGTAAGTAATATGCATTTAATCCTGAGCTCCATTTAACTGTCTTTGATAACTATTCTTTTCTCACTCCATTCAACTGATGGAGAAACTGAATTGTGAATAATAATTGTATTTATATCATAGCAGGACAAAAGCTCAAGAGATCAGAGGATTATACTAAATGGGATTAGATCAGGCTGGTGGCCAGTCACTAGTGGGGTACACCAGGGCTCCATTTTGGGGGGACAGTTCTCTTCAATGTTTTTATTAATAATCTGTACAAAGGACTTGAATGCATACTAAGTTTGCAAATGATACTTAATTAGGAGGAGCTGTTGATTCCCTCAAGGGTAGGGAGGCCTTGCAGAGATCTTGATGGACTAGAGTGCTAGGCAATCACTAGCTGTATGAAATTTAACAAGAGCAAGTGCTGGATTCTGCACCTGGGACAGCAACCCTGGGTATATATACAGACTGAGGAACAAGCAGCTGGAGGGCAGCTCAGTGGAGAAGGGTCTGGGGCTTCTGGTCAATGGCAAGGTCAACAGTGTGCCCTGGCAGCCAGAAGGGCCACCCATCTCCTGGGGAGCATCAAGCACAGCATTGCTAGCCAGTCGAGGAAAGTGATTGTCCCACTCTATTCTGCAGCCTCACCTCGAGTACTGTATGCAGTTTGGGGCACCACAGTATAAGGACAAAAAAATATTAGTGTCCACAGGAGGGCAACAAAGATGGTGAAGGTTCTAGAGGGGAGGATGTATGAGGTGTGGCTGTGGTCACTTGGTTTGTTCAGCCTGGAGAAGAGGAGACTGAGGGGAGACCTCATGGCAGCCTGCAGTTTCCTCACGAGGGATGCGATGTACACGATGCTTAAGTGTATATTAGAAGTAGTTCAAAGATGAAATTTCTATTTCTGAGGAAGTTCCAAATTTCTTAAAGCATATTTTAGTTTCAAAAAGAATATGTATTTTACTAAATTGCCACTGAATGGGAATATAATTGTATTAGTGCATATGTTTGTATATGCAGACATTAAATATTTAGCTATAATTAAAATGTTCAATTTTTTTCAAGGAAATTAATGCTGACAGCTCAAGCTTCAAGCCTCCCAGGGATTCTGTGGTGTTTGCTCACAGTAAGCTTTAGTTCACCATCAGAGCAGTAGAGTCTGGAAATCATAGCCATGTGAGAAACTGCAGCTTCAAGGTCTATCAGGCCTACTGCAAGATTTGATAAGCACAAATGGTGTCTCCTCACACTTCCCTTTTGTGTCCAGGAGGTCTAGGTCATCACCAGATGTCAGACCATTAACATCATGACAGTGCTGCCTTATAGTCTGAGGGTGTCTGACATCAAGCATTTGCTAATGAGCTGACAAATGTTCGGTAAATTTAATGAAACTGATTGATTCCATGAAATACTTGGATCAATCAACCTTTTCTTGTGGAAATGGGTTAGAAGGCCTAAGCCTATATAGGCATCAAAAATTTCTAAACGTGCTTTTGGCTCTGTGTATACTGACATACACAGATATGAAGAGAATTTGCTTGAGTTGCAGATTTAATGAGTTTTTGGTTTTTTTAAGTTAGCACTGAGCTGTAAGAGTAAGAGAGGAAGTGGAGAGAACCACGATTAGAAACAGGGAGAGCCTGCAGAGGAAATGTTATACTCATAAAGAAAGTGCTGGCTACTGTTTTGTTTTTTTGGTTGGTTGGTTGGTTTTGTTTGGTTGGTTTTTGTTTGTTTTGTGTTGCTTTTTTAAATCGCTCCATTAATAACCCATATCTCAGGATGAAGAGAAGGGCTATGTGGTACTTGATATCTTTTGCCAGCAGTTGAAAACTGATTTTAGTGTTCCGTATTTCATTATAAATCTAAACTATATGAGGACAAACAGTGGCAAAAGTACAAATAGACCAGAAGATATAGAAGATAGTAGTTTTCTGATATTTTATATGCAATAATAACAGTATTTTTTTCAGTCGTTTTGTTTTAAAAACAATTCTAAAGAGAAGAAAAAATCCACATTTACCTGTATGGGCAACACCACAAGAGCAACACAGATCATAATGACAACAAGCAGCTTTGAAGGCCATATCTTGGGTGTAACATCCCCAAAGCCCACAGTGGAAAACGTCACTATGCAGAAATAAAGGGAGTCAAAGAGAGTCAACCTGTTTCCTGCTCGTTCCAGATGCTGAATTCCACAAATACTATGTAGAAAAGAATGAATAAAGACACGAAAAATAAAAACTGCACTTAGGTTCAGTTCAAGTTTGATGATTATGTTATATATGCAGAAAATTATTTATTTTAGAGTGGATACATTGCTCAGCAAAGACATTTTTTTCAAAAAGAGGAAAAATGAGTATCAAACCAGAAGTTTGTTATTAGTATAATTTTTACATCCTTTATAATAAAAAAATATTTTTTCAATATTTTGGTATGATAGAACTTTGTTGCTAGGTTTTGCTTAGTGGCTGGTGTGAGGGAGAGGTGGTATATAGAACATCACAGATTGATGCAATTCCTTTCTAAACCAGAACAAAACAGATGGTATATAGTTGCCACCATTCAGAATTTTTTAAAAAGCATCTTTTAATTTTTCAGGGAGCGTTTGCTGGTATGGCCAAGAAAATGTACACAATACTTTCTTTAAATCACTCTTTATGTTGGTCTATATTGCTTTGTATGGTAAGAGCTACTAGAATGAACTTGTTATGAGAGTACATGTTGCATACTAGAAAGATAATGTTGGTATAAATGAGTACCGACTGTTTAGAATAAACTGAATGTGAGAATTGGAGGCTATCCAATTGTCAGAGGAATAAGTGTCCAGGTCCAAACTTCAGGTAGAAGGTGCCAACTGTTATGAAGTTCCTGCTTGCTACAAGTACAGAATAGAAATATATGGCTTGGTTGTTTTTAACAGCAGAACAAATAATGTTCATTCCTTCCGGTCACACATTTCTATGAACAAGTCAATGTGCTCCATGTGTTACTTGGTAATTATTTCTCTTGTAATCAGAATGATTTGTGTAAGTTAATGCTCTTTTGGTTTTTAGAAGTAGTGGCAGAATCTGTTTAGAGGTCCTACTGCTGTTTTGTATTTTGCATGCTTTAAAAATACTTCAGTTTGAAAAACTATACCATGATGAAGAGCTTTCCAAGCTTAAAATATGATCTTCATTAAGACAGTAGAATCATGTAAACAAATTCAGCTTTTAAACTATATTCACCTATAAGAAGAAAATTGATCCATGTACCATGCTGAATACTGTTGTGGTTTTTTATCCTTGGAGTTAGCTGAATGATTTCCTCTTGGAGAATTTGAGAGGTAATTGGTAAATAATACCGTATTCCTTGGTAATTATTATTCTAGAATGTACCAAAGATTATTTCTTCATATACCATATCCAGATGGTAATAGTCACTCATTAATATCTGCCATGGTAAAATTTTTGCATCACCAGGGAGAGCCTGTGTTTATAACAGCTTTAGCAGTTGTTCTTCTGTTCTCCATTCTGTTCTCCAAAAATAATTTAGCAGTGGGCAGTGGCATTTCCAGAACATATGGATCAAATTCCCAGTTTCCTTTTCACAGTTCTAGCATTTGTAGTTTTCACACTTCTCAAAATGTTCTAAAAAGGGTGGTGTTTTTTTTCTGTTTGCATGTTTCATCCTTCAGTCAGGACTGATACTTTTACATCCCTATCCAATTTGTTCCACATTTTTCACTGGTGTTGTAATCTAGATCTTCCATAATTTCACTATGTTCCCAGTTTGTTTTTTGTTTGTTTCTTTCTTTCTTTGTTTCTTTGTTTTCCCTCCCTTCTTAGAAAAAATGGCAATTATATTTTTGTTCCTGAAAATATTAACAGAGGGACTGTCTGGAAACATGCTAATGAAGAACACTTTCTTTTGGTCTCAGGCAAGGAAGTTTTTCAGCTAGCTCCTATTCCAGTCTCAATTTGAAATAATGGAGTACACTGCAGAGGCATCCAAGTACAAAAAATAACCTACTTTAATATCATTATTCATATAATTTTTATATGTAATCTTAAAAACAGATTTGTGGTGGATTTTTTTGTTGTTTTTGCTATTATTGCTGAACACCCTGGTGTGTTTTCTTCTCTTCAGTTGTCTTTTGTGGGTACAGCTCTAAAATATAATCTTGACTTCTGGAATTAAGTCACGATGGCCAGGAAAGTAGCAATTACACATAGTCAGTGATATGACCATAACAGGACTATTATACCATTCCACTGAGAGTGTTAAGTATCTGCAGATAGGTTTGCATTGAACTATAATCCTATCATTGGTAGCAATGTATTTTCTCTAATGCTGGTGCCTGTGAAATTGCTTAGTGTTTGCATAAGCAAAAGGGTCAATTCTACCCTTTGTACCTAACAGTACAATTAAGATGTATAAAATGTATAAAAATTAAAATGTATAAAATCTGGTTGGTTTGTTTGTTTGTTTTTTGGTGGTGGTGGTGGTTTTTTGTTTTGTTTTTTTACATTTTCAAGGAGTGTGAATTGTTTCTTCACTTTGTAAAACCTTAGAAAAATCTTTAATAATTTGCTTATAGGAAAACTCACAGCTTTATGAAGGGGATATCCTCTTTATTAATATTATTCTTCAAGTACTTTCTTTAGCCAACCAACCCAATTATAGTCTGGCTAACCTTCCAGCCTCTTCTAAATGAACAGCAAAATGCCCATTGAATTTAGTGAGCCCATCATTTTATTAGCTGTACTCCTGTATAATTCTCTATATTCATATTCCTTGAAGCTGTCAAAATTATTTTGTGCCTTAGCCAAACTGTTGTGGATTCAAGTTGTCTTTTGCTGAACTCAGTGGGCATAAACCAGTGCTTCTCACTTTTAGTTATGAATATTAAAGTCAGTGAGACATGGGAGCTTTACTGAACCAGAAATTAATCTCTTCTTAGAACTTGAAAAATTTATTTTTCTTCAAAATTACTTGCACCTCATCTGCAGTTCTACCAGATTATACCTGAGGCCCTAATAACCCTGCAAGCAAAGGAATGATAAATCCAAACATAGTCTACCAAGTCTTAATTTCACTGGTCATTTTGCTGCTCTGCCTGTTGTTTTTAGAAGGGATTGCAAAATTGCAAAAAAAAGTGACTTTTGAGAGACAGCTTTATGGAAATCTAATTTCCAAATTAAATATTACCTCTCTTACTCCTCACCCAAGAATTTCGTACTTTAATCTCACTACCAGTACATCTGAAGAAACAGTCAGTATCTACGGCATGTACCTACTTGTCTGGGCTACCTGGTTATACTGCACAGGGAGTCTAATGGAAATTTACTGGCTTTCCAATAAGACAAGCCCACATGGATTAGTTACCCCATTCCCCCCAAAATTTATTGAGTACTTTTACTATAACCTAATTCTTTATATGAATAATAGCATCAGCGTCTTTTTATTTTTCTTGTAAATTGTTAAATGTTGAGCATTATTTTTAAAAGATGCATCAATACTGTATGTGCTAAAAGAGCCAGCATATGTTCTTGTTCTGCTTTCTCATATTTCCCAACATAATGTAATATGCAATAACTCAGAGTTTTTCTTTTTGCTGTTTTGATATTGTATGGTGGCATTTGTATCTCCTTATTCTTGTTTACGCCCTCCTTCCCTTTCATGCCATGAAGAAACAATGATCTACTTAGTCATCCCTGGACAGACATAATTTCAATCAGGAAAGCAACATCCAGCAAAAGCAATGCTTAAACCAGCTTGTACTTTAAGAGAAAATAAACCACTGTGATAATAAATACACAGAAAACACCTCATTAAAATAGGGGGCCCAATTCACCACATTCTATATCAATTTAAGGTTTCAGTAATTCCAACAAGCAGTCTTCTCATAGTGGATTTAAGCAAGCCATTACAACAAAATAAGGCTGGTATAATGGAAAGGATATTTATATTACTAAAAAACATCAACATGGGTCTGCTAAAGTAAAAGCTGTGTCAGCAAATTTACTACAAACTCATGAAGAAAAGTTATTTTAAACATATAAATGTAATCTCTGAAGATCAGTCATGTTTTGTTTTTTTAGGTATCATTTGAACTTTTGAGAGTTCAATCTTCATTTTACTGGAATTTTTTTTTTTAATTCCGGGAATACTTGCTTGCTCAAGTATTTTGTGTGCCAAAACTAACGACAGTTTGTAAATAACCTATCTCCACATGCAGTACAGAAACTACCTCAAAAAAAAATTTACTTTCTAAGACATAAAAAGTTAATATACAAAAGGATTGATGACAACATGGTTACTACCAGGAGCTTACTGTTTTCTCCCCTGTCCCTTAGTTGAGTATTTAACTGTCCTGATAAAATAACCAAATATTAAGATTGAAATGATAATACACTGGTGTGACATGGATATGCAAATTTCTAACTGCTTCATGCTAAAAAGACAGCCCTTCTGTAAGGAAACTCAGATGTTTAAACAGAACAGACAGGATGATGCTGTAGCTTATACCTAGGGACAGTCCAGTTAAATATAAAGCTAGTCTTGCCCACTTCCTTTTCCTGAATGTCTGCACTGCTTGGTTTGTTCCTCTTTTACCACACGACCTTAATGCTTCACTCTGCATATCCTAAGTTTTACCTATGCAATCCAATTTGAAATGAACTAACCTGGAATGGAAAATCTGAGCACAGAAGAGGGGACAGTTTACTCCACAGTGAGAATTCAAAGGGCATTATGACATTAGTCCATACCAAGGAACTAGACAACTGTTTGGGGGGCCTGAAATTTTACTTTATTGATTCAGTTTATAAATAGTAGCATACTGTAGTAACACTGGATTACTGTCTGCTATGCCTTAACAAAATAGTCTATAATTGTGAGGGGGAAAAAAAAAAAAAAAAAAAGAGTTACAATTACCCAACTATTTTATATATAAAAAGAATAAAATTACAATGTTGCTCCTGCAGTGCTGTTAAGCAAGTCACCTGGACAGGTGGAAATCAGAGGAATAAGGAAAACTTGTGCTTATTTTATTTCAAACCCAGTTCCTATTTGTTTCTGAGCACCTGCTGTTAGAAATAAATACTGCAGAGTAAAATAATCCCTGAGATTAAATCAGGTTGCTAACATACTGCCACAGCATGACACAGAAATGGGCACAAGAATTTGGATAGCAATTTGCAAGTATTGTACATGAATTATTTTTATATATAATCATTTTAGATGATTGGTTTGTGTTTTCATTTGTCAGTGGTGCCAAATATATCTAGTATTTCTTTATTTCTGCTTTTACAGAAAATTATTATTTAGAGGTACAACCTCTTGAGGTCTAAAATAATGCATCAGAGGCTAAAGCCAAAAGTTAGGGATGCTTAGGTGTTTTCAGGATTAGGTGGCATTTAACAGCATTGTTTTCCTTGGACTTTGAGCTTCAACTTGACTAATTACTTCTACAGTGTTTTAAGTAAGTAGCTAGCTATAAGGAATAGCTAATGAATATGTTGAACTCGCTGGAGATAAATTGTAACATGTTCAGTGAGATCCCGTGGTACAGGCTCAGTGCTTAGATACTGTAGAAGTTACATCTGAAATAACTCAGAAATATAGTAATTCTGCAGCCCATGTTAAGTAAGTGTTCCCATTTAAATCAGTAGTTTCTCACATCCAAATGTCTTTAAAGTTTCCACATATCTGAATATGGAATGGTGACGTTACAACAAATGACAAATTAAATCACAATTACTTGATTGATCTGTGCTGCCAATTAATATTTGTATTATTTTAAAATTTTCCGATGCTACTTTCACAGACATTTTTTTTCTGTATGAAAAAGATTGGAATGAACCCTTTGCTGATAGACTATCAACTGTAGTAAATACCTATGGGCAAAATACAGAGCATAATAATGATGACAACGACCATGTTAACTTCCTAGGAAATACATGGCGGGCCCTTGAGATATACATTGCCACTATAGTGGCTGTAACTATCTGCATTAGAAAGCGAAGATTTGGAAGAGTTCACCCAGGTTGTTAAAAGAAAATGCAATCAAAATCAAAATGTGGCTATTAGAACAGGTCATACTTCAGTCTTTAGAAGGCGTATACTGTATTTTAGTACTCTGATAAATGTACTGATGTTTTGTCTGAAATTGGCAAAAGGAGTTCACTGTGGGCAAAAAATGCTAATATTAAGTTGGCGGTAGTCTAAAGTCCTTGAAACAAAAGTGATGTTAGGACTAATGCTGTATTTGAAGAATGCCCTGCTTTGAACTGAAGGAAATAACTTTTCATACTGGAAGTTGTCTCTGTAGGGTATGCTGTGTTGTTTAGGGTACTGATGTAGAGACAGATGCAGTTTTGTCCTGTATTTATTTATATTTATGTATTTATATGTATATTTATATTTATGTATTGTCCTGTATTTATGTATATTTATGTATTTATATTATTTAAAGCATGTCCCTATGCTTTAAAGTTAGGCATTATTGGAAAAGCAGCTCTCAGTGCTTGAATTGAATTGAATAGCTCAGAATTGCTATACACAGAATCATTAAAAGCTCAGTTTATACTTCACAAAACTTTGTGTTGAATGTTGATGTAACTGGAATGACATTAAAGTGACTTTTTAATTTACTATATCATAGTTATGGAAATACTGTATGTTAACTTCTGAATGACAACATATGTCCTCCAAATTTTGATTATCTCCTATGAGACACTACAGAGCTTTGCAGTCTGAACCTACAGTCAGAAAAGGTGAAGATGTTGCTAACCACTTTACGCATGAGCTAATAATCTAATGCTTTCTAATAGCCTCTGATTCTTTTGTAATGAAGGAGAGGCAAAGAAAAGAACAAGGAGTGATCAGAATCTATAGCAAGTAAATGAAGAGAGAGAGACAATCAGAATATACTCTGACCAATAACAAAATCTCTACCCTCCTCAAACCTCCCAAAGCTAAGGTTTTAAGTTGCTGAAGACAAAATGCTTCACTTTTTCCAAGCCTTGTGATGTTTTCTCAGGTCTTTTGTAAAATCTGTTTTGTCTGAATATTTATTTTCTGAAAATCAACTTTCCATAAACAGCATTAAAATAGAAAAACAAAATTGACTCATTTAAAGAGATTTGCAATTTCCAAAATGTTAAAATGACAGAATCTGGTACAATATATCACAGAATCACAGAATTGCAGGGGTTGGAATATCCAAATATATACAGTATAATTGTAGGGGTTGGATAAATATATCACATATAATATATTAAATTTAAGAATTAGAATGAGAAGTTCCAATTTGCTTCTTTCATTCCATATAATAGGCTTTAAAGCTGTAGGAATAACTGACTTCCAAGACACATAAATGATTAATTATATTCAAGACATTGAAAGAAATGAGGGAGAAATGCTGATTGGAAAGAAGATAAAGGTTGTTATACTGTCTTTAAACTGAGTGAGTCAAGAAATATACTTGTTATTCTTAGTTGAACCCTGAGTGTAGTAGAGCATGCTGAAATATATTCTGACTGGACACAATATCTCAGATATTTTTGCAAGTCTAATTCCACTTCATCAGACAGACCAATGTCTTTATACTTTTCCAGAATGTTTTCTTTTCAGAGGTAAACGTTTTCATATAACGCTCTTTTTCCCAAAATCACTGTAGTGAAGAAAAAGACTCAGATAACTTCAACAGGCTTTGACTCAAGCTCTTGGGTTCTGTAGGACTTTGTAAATACAAGTTGAGGTATGGGTGGAGAATTGTCTGTCTTACTCTATACAGCAATCCCATGATGTCAGAAATGAATACTGAATGTCTCTTCAGCTGAAAAGGTAACCATTTTCTGTTCCAATTCTATCTCCAGCCAAAACGATCTCGCCTGATGATGTATTTTATTGCTTATCCATGTCTAATGTGTTTTCCTTCCCCCAAGGAAGTTATATGTAGCTAATGGTACAAAAGCTGAACTTACAAAAATAAACTTCTACTAATATGCCATGTGACTTCCAGAAACTGCAGAACATCTTGTTAAGCAGAATAGGATATTATGAAATAACAAGCGTATATAAATATTTGCTGAAGTTGAGTGAAAACCTTTCTACTCCTGCTGCTGCATTTTGTGAAGTGGAGCTGCAGTGTAAGAACCCTGCTCATTGGGACTGCTCAAGTAAGAGTCCCACTGTGGGCAGCATTCAGCTCAGAGTGTATCCATAAAAAGCTTTGTGCATGCTTCAGTCTGTAAGTCCTGAGAACTATCTGTATTTTTGTATGCTTTCAGTCTGCCCCAGAGCTTTGATGGTCAACAAAGTAAACCTTGACATTCCAACCTCAGTGTGTCAGTACTGTTACAGCTAAGAGCCTGATGGAGCCTGAGGTTTTGTACTGCTCACACAAGGAGTCAGTCACTCTTCAGGAAATAGAAACATGCAAGTCGTACTTTAACCACTAGGAAATCTACAGAATTAGGTAATATTACAATACCTATCCTTTTTCAGGAAACAAAATTAGGTAATCTACAATACACAGAAACTATATATGTTATGCTGGAAAATTCAAATGCAAACTTCTAATTTAATAAGTGATCTGCACCAGATACGGTATGCTTTGGAAAATCATGCTTAATGTTTCTTCTAATACATTTGAAACACTCCCAAGAGGGTAACAGTCATTATGCAAACCATCCATATTCCCTATTCCAACAAAATGTTTAAATTAAATTAACAATTGAAGGATTCAATAGCCAAACATTTGCTAAATGTACATAAGAAGAAAATAACCCAGCATGTAGAATCAGGATAGGAATTGGAGACAGATTTGCATATATTTCGTTCCCAAGTAACAGAACAGAATCCAAAGTTATCCTCTTAGCATAAATCATTGTTGAAAGTAATAAAAAAATCCTTATAAATATAAAGACAACCTAAAAAATGAAAAAAAAAAATGCAAACTACCTCTAAAACTGCTTGGATATCTGTCTGAAGCTGACATTGCTCTGAGGTAACTTATAGAAAAATATTTTGCGTTTCCAAAGCCTGATATTTTACCCCTGTCACCATAGAAGTTGCTTGATTATGTACTTGACAGATTTGTCATTTTTAATCATGTTAAACTTTTTAAAACTCTGATTTTAATAATCAGATGCATTAAAAAAAACATTCTTGAATCACAGAAGGTTGGCTAAGAGAAGACAATAGTAATAAAGAAATGGAAACTCAATCTTTTAAAACTCTAAATCAATACTCAGGTTATATCCACTATGGAAGCACTACTTTTTATCATTTTTATTATTTGCTTATTTTTAAAGGAACTAATCATTATTTGTTAGATTGCCACTGGAATATGGAAGATCCAGCTTCATATTTATCCTCTATGACTGTGAATTCAAATTCACATCCTCCACTTCTAAGGAAATAGTAAATAGGTCATGAAATAAGCTTGACTGTCTCAGGCTTTTCTACCAAAGCTTTTTCTCTTGGCGTGGAATTATTAAAAATGCATTATTTGAGAGCAATGGGGGGGTTTAACAAAAGTGAGAGGAGGACTACCCAGCCTAGTGGGAGGGCTGGCACCTAGGAATACTCTATGCCCTTTTCCAATAATTGATTTTTTTGTTACGCAGGTCAATCATAGTAAAACATGTTTAAACCTTGCTCTCCAGATTTTGCACAACAGGTAGGATTATGTTTATGAAAAGTCTGTCTCCATTGCATAGGTAGATTAAATCCAATAGGCTCTTATTTCCCCTTTCAGGAGAAGTTAAGGTGGGCTTACACACATTGAAGTTCCAGGGACAGCTATATATTACAAAAGAAAACAAGCCTGCTCTATTTTCCAGAATCCATCAATCACTTTTCATTCCTGCTTCTGTTTTTCTAACAACTCTCTTTGCTAAGCCACACGAATCAGAGGACAAAATTATGTTCCAAATGTTGGACTTCATTACTGCTCAGAAAGTTTTTAAACATCACACGTGTTATCTTTGGCTCTATATTTTTGTCAGGTGTAGTTGTTAATCTGTGGCAACAGTGTGTCTGAGCTACTCAGGAGCCATGAAGATCAAGCAGGCCATCAAATACACTTCCCACTCTTTGGAATATACGTTCAGAATTACTTGAAATGGTATTCCCAAGTATAGAATCACAGAATCACCTAGGTTGGATAGCTTCAGAGAATCAAGATTTTGTGGGACGCTTGTGTTTTTTCAGACATTACCAGATGGAAAAAGTGTTCTGCATCTATAATTTACATTGACAGCCTCTCCTATTATTCTAGGTTTTTATTGATTTTTGAACAATGTTAGTTAGCTCCAAGTCAAATACTGCAGGTGCAAAAATGTGGTGTATGAACTGTAGAAACTCTGCTAAAACTCTGCCTCAACTTTGGGGAGGGAGATGTTCCTACTTTGCACCAAGTACAGCTACTCACTGTGCTCAGTTTTTTACTAAATTTTTACTTTCAGAAAAGAGCACAGGGATTCTTACTTACTATGTTCTGGCCTTGTAGATGTCTGCATCCCAGACAGTTCTATAGCTATGTCCATCGCACCTTTGAGAACATCTTCTGAAAAACTGTGTCAAACTGTTTTTCAGTCATATCAAGAACCAAACATTTCTTTATTGATGCCTTCTGATTAAACCAGAGTTGTAGCCAATTATCTTGCACGGTTGACAAGCCCTAGGTTTGCTGAAGTCTCATACCGTTTTATGATCTCTCAAAACAATAAAAACCTCCTCAGACTTTTGTGCACTGCATGTTATTATCTTGCAACTAATAGTTGGAGTTATTTTACTAAAAATAGGTTTAGTCACTGACTTGAACAGCTGCAGAGTTCATTATGCTCCAAAACCTCTTCATTAAATGACAAAATTGTTTACAACCCTATCTTTTGCCAGAGTCAAAAATGAAGAAAAATCTATGAACTCGCATGGGATCCTTTAAGGATCTTCTCCTGCTTCTTTCCTCTTTATGATAGTGAAGGAGAGTTCTAGTAAGAACAGGCAAAATGATTTTCAAGTTAGATGAATAGAGAAAAAGTAATGGCAATGTCCATATTAGGTTAGGCAAAGGCTCCTTTAATTCACTGCCTGTTCCTACTGAGAGCAGTAGCAGATGTTCAATGAAAGAATAATCAAAAACAGCATAGAAGGATTGTCCCAAGAGATACTCCACCTACATTAAAGAACTTGTAATAATAATTCAGTGTGCATACCTTAGTCGTGCTCCACAAGCAGACTTTCTCTTCTGGAGGGAAAATCATTTCTGTCCATCCTAGCCTAAGTATACTTCAGACTCCTTACAAACACTGATTTTTTTGTAAACAAGCCTGCAGCTCCTGTCCTTGAAGTATCCTCTCTAATGTTTACATGTATAATGTACTAAACTTGCCTGTGGTAGGAGTGTTTCCAGACCTCACTGAAATGTGTAATATCTTTCAGTACCATTTATTTGGTTTCCTGGAAAATCCCAGATGCCAATATTACTTTATGGCAGCTTATTAGATTTATGCAGTTCCTTGTGTGGATCTGTGGTGGTAAAACACCTTAGCTTCAGTCTGTTCTGACAGTCTGTCCACAACATATCTAATTTACTAAATATCTGATCCCATATAAGCTAGGCCATGAAATTAAATAAACGTTTAGGAAAAGAGTTGATTAAAAAAAAAAAAAAGTTTTACAGCTGCTCAAGACAGGGTCAGTCTTAGGTGTTCACCCCCTTATAACTGTTACAGCGTTACAAAATGGTCCATAAGCTACTGATAAAATGGTTTTATTTATTTTCAGCTTCATTTCAGCCTCAGTTTTCCTTCTGAACATGGAATAAACTGAGTTCTGCTTTCCTTATTAATATTTCACTCATAACTTTTTAATATGGTATTACAGACAATCCTCAGTGTCTGCATTAAGCTCATCTTTTTCCCAGAAACTTTCATTCATGTCTGTTTTCATCACCAATTATCTAAAAGGACTGCACAGTATGATAATAATAATAACCTTTTCATGGTGCTACACACGGAGAACTAAGTCTGGTATCAGGAAGCTGACTTTTCCTGATGCAGTAAATCGTCTCTGAGGCCCTCTTGAACCACCATCTACCTTGCAAACGCTACCCTTCTCATTCTAGGTATTGTGAGTCTAGCTTGCAGAGTGATTATTCCAATTCCATATTTCTGGTGTTGCTAGCACTGGTAGAAAATGGGAAATTATTCATGATTATTGGTTTCCATTCTTGTATGGGCTTTATAATTGAAGAAAGAAAAACTAGCCAAGGAGTATCATTTACTAGAAACAGTTTTTCATGTTTCCCAGGTTTATGGATTATTTTTTCAGTCACCCAAAAGGGATAAAAGCACTTCTTAAGAGAAACGATAGAATATGCATGTGCAGAATATGAATAAATAGAAGACCCAGACATAAAGGCTTGAAACTGGTAAGAAATATCTGTTTCTCGTGATAGCTGCTTGCTGTACTTTATATAATCTTTCTGGATTATATAAAACAAAGGAGGGAGGTTTGCAGATTCAAAGATGAGACAGATGGATGATGGACTGACTTGAACATTTTGAGAAGCCCAAATGAAAGCCCACTATGAAATGCTACAACTATGTAGGACCACAGAGATCTGTTGTACTCCTTCTATTGTACAGCGTCCATGTTTACAATAAGGAGTTCATTCTGCAGATTAATATTTACAGATGGGTGAATGGTCAGATCAATGAAATACAGGATCTTACAGGACTACTCTGAAACATGAGGCATCACTGTTTAATAATCACAAGTATGTTTAATATGGGTTATGATCAATTCCCAACAAGCTACAGTCTCAAAATACAGTACTTGATTGTACTCATCATTTAAAGGAAGAACACAGGTGGTATCAGGACGACAACACACAAATGAGGTGGGGAGCTGATTATAGTAGCCAGCAAAATAATATGGGATTAATAATCAGAATACTTGAAAGATGAGGAAGAAGAGAGATCACTGTGACTACCAGGGGTGACAGCACACTATGTTATATGGTATATACATGTTATAGAAGACAGCCTCTTCTATGTTCTGTCTGGCATATTTTTCCTTGACTGCTTAACCCATAGTGAATATTATTACTACATGCTCACTACAACTCTTAGAGTTGGACTTCTATGCTAAATATTCAAGACCAAGTATTTTACATTAGCCTTAAAGTTGGCTGAATCTTTATATTCTGCATTTTTTTTCTTTTTTAGCTTCAGGTGAACAAAAGATTGAGTGAAGGAGTACAGTTGAAACATGATCCACAATCATTCATTTTGCCATATTTAACTTCAGTGAATCATAGAATGGTTTAGGTAAGAAGGGATGTAAAAGTTAGGCATTGGAATTGGTTGCACAGGGAGATGGTGGAGTCACCGTGCCTGGGGGTGTTTAAGGAAAGGTTGGACGTGGTACCTAGGGACATGGTTTAGTGGGTAATATTGGTGATAGGGGGATGTTGGACCAGATGATCTTGGAGGTCTTTTCTTACCTTTTGTTCTATCTCTACACTCCCTGATAAAGAGTCCCCCTCCAGCTTTCTTGTAGGCCCCCTTTTACATACATGTAAATATAGATATGTACATAAATGTACACACAAATGTACATACACACCCACACGTAACTCTATCCTCTTTTATTTTGAACTTCCCTGCATAAAATCCTTCTATTTAATTTGTTTTCACTGCTTATCACTAATGATAAAAAACTTGCAAAATATAGGACTGGATTTAATTGTTTGACATCAACGCACTGTAAACTGAAAAACAAATTAAGTACCAATACTCGTTCTCTGCTTTTCTTTATTCCTAAGTAAGCAGCAGTTGATTATCATTTGCCATATATATTAGCTGATAATGATAGATGTCCTGATAATACGAGAAAGGTAATTCAAAAATGTATTGGAATTTCATGAAGAATTTTATTCTTGCACTGTGAAGTTAAGCAAAGTAGTAGAATACATGCAATTATAGGAGACCATAATGCATTGGATGCTTTTAAACAGCCTCACCCCTTATACGATCTCCTATTCCTTTTGTAATATATTGGTATGCATACTGTTTTGCTGTGGAATGTAATTAGGTATGGTACTCTGTGCCCAAAGGAATTGACAATTTGATTTCATGCCTGTTGTTAAGCATTCAGTCTGCAAAATCAACCCACAGTTTCTACTTCAATGTTTAGTAAATGAATACTAATTCTTTTTTGTTCCTTATTGCTGTGACTCAGGCACTTCCACTACAATGTTCAGTATATATATAGTATTTCATGTGTGTTTCAGAAATGTACAACTTCCACAAACAAAAATATAGTTGTGTTTTTGTAAAGAATGGGAGCATAAATCCAACTTTAGGCTTAGATTCAAGTTCCTTTATAAGCATAGTGTTACATGATGGTCAGACTTGATCTGAAGGGTCTTTTCTAACCTAAATGATTCTATGATTCTATACAATTAGATGTTTTACCAAAGTTAAGAACTCCCTATAATTTACTATTTTTAAGTTTTTTTAGAAGGTTTTTATTGCCAAAGGAAGTACAGACTTTATTAATCTGACTGCTGCTAGCCAACAGAAGTTATATATGCTTTTTTCCTGTATCTCTTTGCCATGTATTTGAATTATGTCCTTTATTAATAAGACTTCTACTTTGTGGGGGGTGAGGAAGAATGGAAATTCGTATCTGTTGACAGTGCTAGAAATGCAAATTTACTAAAGTTGAGATACCATTTGGAGATTAATTTTAACACTTTTTGACCCATATTTACTTTTTATTGTGATGATTAGGTCAAGTGGTTGACAAATTTGTATGTTCTATTAAAAACTTCTGTTGATTTCCACACGCAATTATCAGAGATTACATTTAAATGTAACATTTTCATAATTAATCATAGTTTTAATTCTTTATATGCTTTATTTGAGCTCAGTAAGTGATTTTGTCATGTTGCATCTGGCATGGGGAATGGGAACCCTATTGCTAGTGGAAAGAATATCATACACATGTGAGTTAGAGAAATCCAAGGACATCTGACTTAAGTTTATCACCCAAATGTGGTACTATGTTTGGATGACTGTTTACCCCTCCAGTCTTCACCTGTTTGACGAACATCTGGCTAAACATCATAGCAATTTCTAATGGAATACAAGCATGCAGAAGAGCAAAATGAGAATTCTTTCTTTTAAAAATCACTGTCCTAAATGCGTGAAAATTCTTTCTTCTTATTTTTAGGTCATCTTACATTGCAATTCTAACTATGCCAAAGTCTCTGAGACATCCGTTCAATATTCGGTAAAGTTGTGCCTAATGTGAGTGAGTAATTCCTGGTGGCTGGTGCCAGCTTCTGTTGGTAAGTCCAAATTTGCAGCACCATCTTTTTTAATTCTTCACTTTCTGATTTGAGAAATATTAACTGTGCTAAACTCCACACTCTGAAAATACATTTGGAATATGTAAAAGACAATAAAAGTCATCAAATCACTACACGTAATTACTGTTCATCAGAGAACTGATGGCATTTAATACAACATTTAAATGTGTTAACATAAACCAACACAAACATGAAATCTTACTAATGTAAAGTAAATAGTTTGTCAGGCTAATGAATCAGTCAATGAAATATTATACATATATATATATTAATTAATTCTGCATGCTAATGACAACTTCATTTTTGAGCCAGGAGTAGTGAGTGATGACGGGTTGATGCCAGGCATTGAATTTAAATAGTGAAGTAACATCCTCAACCTAATTAGTCATCTGCTGCTACACATGGCATTCTGTTTGCTAATGTCTAAAATAATAGAATGCTCTCAAAGACAGCATGGGAATATCAGATTTTTCTTTTAATTGCAAAGATAAAAAGAAGGATGTGATATGCAATGCCTTCATGCAATGAAAAAAAAAAAAAAGGAAGACAAGTTTTTGACACTTGGTATATGTATTAAATAGCTTCTTTAAGAGGATCTTTATCTGCTTTTATAGAAGTCCTCCAAAATCAAAGTGAAACCTAAAATTTATTTATTTTTTTAACCAGTAAGATGATAAAGTATTTCACAATCTGCAAACCACTGTTTGCATTCCAGATCTACTTTTATTCTAGCAATTTATTTTACCAAAGCTGTTCTTGTCACCCCTAATCTAAAGAGAACATGCATATTTTGCATATGTAACATTTACATTTTCACAAAAGGTATCTACTTACAAGTCTGTGATTCAGCAGCAGATATGTGTGCGTGTGTATTTGTAAATGAATGGAAAGCTTACTGGGGAACCCATATTCCAATAATTTTCATGGCTTTGCATGCTTCTCAATTTTACGTCTGTAGTTTCCTATGTCTCAAGGTTCCCTGTGGGAGCTCTTTGCCCACCTTTATCTAAATTCACTTTGGAACTACTTTTCAGCCTAATGATCTGCACCAACCTGTGCTAGAAAATCAGCAAAGCTTTGATTGTAACTTGAAAAGATCCCAAGTACCTAAAACCCCTACTCGTCTTCCAAGGTATAGTAAAACAACAGAAATCCTTCAATCATATTGTTTACTTCTTTAATTTAATATTTCTCTACATATGAAAAAAAATAGGAAAAAAAAAGTAAGAATTGCTTATAAATAATCTGATTTTTGACACTCTATTTTATAGAAGCTTTGTGAAGGGCAGCTTTCTAAACTGCCATTTAGCCTTTCTGATTATTTTTTATTTTCAGAAGAAGATGACTACAAATGGTATCTTTCACACTCAGAAGATAATACAGATTGAACCATCTAATGTTTATGACTTTGCACCACAGACCACAATAAACAGGCTACTCAAATTATTTTTAATTTCACTGGTCTCTGCATCCAGTTTTAGATTTCTATTACATCTGTTGCACAAAGAATTCCCTGCAAGCAGCATGGGAAAGACTGACCTAATTATTTTAGAAATAACTATGTAGAAACATCTAAAAAGATTAACAAAGGAAATATTATGTCACTACCAAATTAATAACTAAAATAGCATGAAAACCACTGTATAATTATCTAAGTTTCCATAGAAACCATGTTTGATGGGTAGCCAAGAAGACTTCTGATTGGGCTTTTGTAATTCTGCTCTGCCTACAATAAACATGATTTCTGTTCTGCCTTCCATAAACAACTCACCAGTTTTTTACTAGCTTGTATCCTATACTCTTTAAGCAGCACTCTTTATCAGTTTTGATCAGCCATATTGTTTTTTTTAAGATCTGAACTCTTTAACTTAAAATGTAAAAATCTTTTTTAAAATGTATAATGACAAATACCACACTATCATCCAAATGAAAGAAGAGTATAAATTTATACATGACAATTGTCACAATACAATAGTTGCATTAAAATAAGCAAGGGCATCATTAATCCATGAAACTTTCATTCTTTTTATTACATTTTGTCATTGTAATTTTTCATTACCTTTTCTAATCAAGCTTTCTGAAAGGCTTTGGCCTACAAGTACTAATAGTACTGACATAAGCAAATGATCCCCATTGCTAGCAAAGGTGAGAAAGATGTGGCCCATCCAAGAAGACCCTATTCCATTATAAACAATAGGAGTTTTATATAAATTTTGTTTCATTTAAATAATCTAGACTGTCAACTACTTGCGGCAATACTGTGTTTTCACATACTCCTTATAAAGCAGATTTTACCAAAGCTACCTTAGCAATTTCTGTACCTAACAAAACATATGTTCTGTATGCATTTCTGACAACTGTACAGTTTCAATCAGGAAAAAAAAAAAAAAAAAAGGCAAGCAATTTGGCTATTGATCTGAAAATTTTTACAGAAAAATTATCTTTAAATAACATGCTTTTAGCAGATCCAGCAGATTGGATCACAAATCAGCTTTTTCAGTGGAAATTCAAACCTGATTAAATAACTCTTGCCAACATATGTTTGAGAAGTGATATACAGAGTATATCATAGTAATTAGCTACTAGCAAACTTTTAAAATCTGTGAAGAAATTAAAAACATTGGACTATTTTGTCCTTTTGTTTTCTCTTCAGGATGTAAAAATGTCAGACAGTATTCTTTGCAGTAAATCTTTGACTTGAAATACTACCTCTGGCTAAATTTATTCCCTTTTGCCTGTTCATATCTGTCATATGGAAGCTAATGCTGGCCTTGCTGAAAGCTCAACAGTTAACCTACAGATAAAAATGTGCTGATTCATGTTCAGTTATCTTCAGCTATCTCTGCCACTTCGTGGCCTGAACCAAATACCTGAAAACAACACATATCAATCTATTCGTTAATTGTCTTGGCTGACTCCCTTAATTATGAGATAAGGAGCACCAACTCCTGACATCTATCCAAGATGCAAAGCAGTTACTTTGTCAGTTCATGACAAACATGAACCAACAATGTAATCAGCAGTTTGCTTTACTACTTAAATGTCTGTTTAATAGTTTAAATCTCAAAATATTTATTGGTTAATTTTAACAAGCGAATTTACAGTTCAGGAATATTTATTGTTTTTTTTTCCTGTTTTTCAAACAGCATATATGACCATCAAAAAATAATATTGTTACAGCTTTAACAATATCCAGATACAACCTTGGAAATACTTGGTCACTACAGACACACAGAAATGTGGCACAGCCACAGTGAAATCAATAAGACTTTGACTACTGCATTTGATGCCAGAAATCAGGGCCAACTCTGAATTCCTCCACAATCTTCTATTAAAATATAATTTACACTATACCAGTAAATACATTTCTGTCCTACTGAAGTTGATGAAAATGTTGTCTTCCTGTTCGTCTACACTTTTTTTCCCAGAAAATAATATTTTAGATAAACTTTTATTGAATTTATAGATTAGTTGTCCACAAATAACAAATGTACATTTTAAGAAATGTTTTGTTATTGACTTTCCAGAGGCTTCACAACTTTTTTATTGTTCCATCACTTAAGGTAGCATTAAGGTAGCATCTGAAGTAGAACTCAACCTTAATTGTACACACTCATAGGAAAACTATCCCTACCCCCCGCCCTGATTTCAGCAACCAAGAAACAGGACATGGGTAGGGTGGAAGTTGGTACAATGGATTTGGGAGCTACTTACTGCTCTTGACCACCTGAAGTACTACCTGGCTTACTTCTAAGACCTAATTTTTCTGTTTGGAGAGCACTGCATAGGAATATTTCAAAACAGAAAATAGAGATCCTTTGTTGGAAACAGGCAAGTTCCTGACAGATCTGATTCATTTCAGAGACAGAAAAGAACAACTGCTATTATTTAATACTTTGTGGGATTCTTGTAATAGTTGAATTTTTTTTTTATTATTTACAGTTATTTAGGCCTTTCAATTAATGTTCTAAAATATTCTGGGACATAAATTCCACAATTCCTGTTTAGTCCTTAAGATCCTGAGACTTGATGGGCTTTACCATTTGAAAATCATTGGATTTGATCAAACTAAATGACATAATCACAGTTTAATTTTGTGCTATTTCTGAATGCAAATAATCTCTCTAAATCATAAACTGAGATTGGACCTGAGTACTGGGTATGCCGTACAACAAAATATAACAGCATAGAAAGAAGTGTAAACACACAAAAAAAACCACACATTATTCTACACTACATAATCCACCAACCCTCTCTGAGTTCATCCTACTTAATGTTAGGCATCTTTCTTGGAGAATTGCCATTGCCAGCTCCCGCTATAACCAACACAGAAGAGCGGAGAATTAGACCTGCATGAAGCGATTTTGTTGACTTAGATCTGCACTGCATTCTGAAGTGGCTGCCTCTCTTATTGATAACAAAAGGAACTGGAGCATTCAGGTGTCCCGTTTTTTTAACATTGTGAGATTATTCCTTTTTTTTTTTTTTTTTCTTCTGTAACATAGTGTTCGAAGTCTGAAGGTTTGCCTTGTTTGGACTAGGTTGTTGTCTGGATATGTTTTCAGCCTTACAAGCAACTTATTCCTCCTGTTTCCTCCAGATGAGAATTTTTAATTGACATTGAGGCTACAGTATTGGCATACTACAGGTATTCTGTAAGTGAGTTTATGGAAACATCCTCATTTTCTGATGTTGAAAGCACTGAAGGATAGGTAATGTTAAGATTTTCCTCAGTGAGCTTTTAATGAGCAAAGTTTGTGCAGGCTTCTTACGTTCTTCAGTATGAAAAAAAAATAATCTGTTTGTAGCCACTTTTTTCACGAGCTAATTATTCTACACTGGTGATATATGATTAACATTGATTTAAAAAACAAAGTCAGTCTTAACAGATGATTCACTGTGTTATAGAAAAATGCCTGAAATAGTCATTCACTGTTATTTGTAAACTGTAGAGTTTACATAAGTAATTAGTATTCCATTTGGCAAGCAAATGCAAACATCCATTAGCTAAATAACACAATATATACTTTGACTAAAAGTCTATCAACAGTAATTGCTGAACATTTTTTCATACAAGTGGGCACTTCTTTTACTTAGGAGATCACTGTCATATTTAAAGAAAGAGAAATTATTGATAGCCTAATGTATCCTTGGAATCAGAAGAAAAGATTTAAAAATCCCTGTATGTAATCTGTAAACTGCAGATACATGGAGTTAGGCTGATGAATTTGCTAGTCGCAGATGAGTTCTACCCCCAGATCCATAAACAATTATCAAAAATCAAAGAATAGCATAGACCACAAATTTTGTTATGTGATTACTGTTTGTTCTGTAATAACACCGAAAATTGTCAGCTGTATGCAAAAATTTAAGAGCTTTTTCCAGCTAAATTCTAAGTGCAAAGGACAGCTTGAATAATGACTTTCTAAAAATTGTAAAATATAGATGTTTGTATATATATATGTAAAATATATGTATATTTTTTAATCTTTTAATCTGAAAGCTTATTTCTGAGTTATAAAACATAGGTTGGAATGTGTTACTACCACTTACAAGACTGCTGAGTTGTAGCTGATGTTTTTGATGATGATGCATGAGGCAGAATTTAATTCATTTTCTGTGGGTTTTCTGCTAGCTATCAGAAGTTCGACTATTTTGAAAGCACATATGAAGATAGTAGCAAAGTTGATGAGGAAGAGCTACTTTTATGCATTTTTCTTTCTTTTTTTAATGTTTTCTATAAATATTGTTGCTTCATTTCAGCTAGCATAAGTTATTTCTGTTGAGAAAGATGATCAATCAAATGGTAGCAAATGTGATGCTATTGTCTATATATTAGAAGAAAAAGGGAAAATGTACTGGTCTTAGACACACTTAATCTTCTCCCTCCATTGTAAAGCAGTGGGAGGTCAGGAGGTCCAGCCAGATTCATCTCCAGGGTCCTGGGTGTGCTGTGGCATTTCTAAATGATAGGACTGAACATTCCCTCCACATTTAAGAAAGAATCATTTCAGTTCTGCCTAGACAGAGCTAGCATGGCATGTTGCTGCTCACTAGACTTGCACACACACAAAGATCAGACAGAAGTATCTCCTGACATAAATAACCTCTTATTCTGTAAACGTGGGCTCTCAGAAAAGAGTCTTTAGAATACACTCTGCAGCAAAATTGTACTTTCAGAATTATCTGTGGAAACATGTCAGCTCCAACAAGCTGGTACACATCCAGCTGTTTTGTACTCCTTGCAGAGCTACAGAGTTCTGTAGTTACACAAGAAAGTAAGCAACTCTTTCCCATTTCGGGTACCTAGCAAAAACAATATTTTTAAAGATATTAAAAATATACACAAAACTAAAAAAAAAAAAAATAAGGAACATGTCTTTTAAATATGGACTAATTACTTGATAGTACTTATGTTTCAGCATTAATTTGTTTTAAATTTTCTCATAGAAAGGATCATCACAAGTCTTACAAAAGCTGTCAGTCTCACTTAAAGCAGTAAGAAAGCAGTTTTGCTACACTTTCTTAGTGCACCAGACTAACCGAGAAGGTAAAAATAAGTAGAAAGGGGAGTCCTGTTCTTCATTCCATCTCGGACTTCCTATAAAATGATGTAATTCCCATAAGAAGTTTAGTGCCTCCTCTTTCCATGTGTCTGCTAGAAAAGGCAAACTTTTGAACAGAAACCTGTGTTGTAAAGTTATATAGACTTCACTAGTACTGAGAAGCCAATGTACTTATTTAAGCAGATGGTAAAAGCAAGGCTGTCAACCAGCAACTACTAAGTCCCATACCGTTACAATTTAATACACACAGTGCCTGGAAGCCATTATCTCATTAACTTTAAAGCTGGGGAGGTAGACATAGTAGGGACAGTTAGCAGTGCCACCAAAAGCACACCATGAGCATGTCTTCATAGTACCGAAAATACTATAAGGGGAAAGTGCAAAACTATGGATGAGTGCAATTGCTCTGAAACCATACACACTGTATTCAAACTACTAAGCTAGGCTTATCAATTTTGCATTACTGTGCTACTTTGTGGACCGAGGTACTATCTCTAAATGTCACCAAAATGTGTTTATGAAAACTGACTGATGCTAGCTCAAAATTCTTTTTTTTTTAATATGCTCTATTACATGTATAGATAAACCCATATCTACTCCCATATGTGTCTGGGGGAAATACAGTCACTCGGTTACTGCTTGCTATTATAGAAAGTACGAGAGAACAGCCTGATCAAACCCAATCTCAAGTGGGCAGACTCCAGAAACAGACTTTGCTTCTCCCTCAGCATGACAAAACTCATGTAATCTCTAGAAGATGTCTCCTAAATTGAGATACTCCCTCAAATTTACCATGGATATAATATAATTTGAAGACATTAAGCTGATTTTGACTGTTTACAAAGAATTTCTTAGATATGTTTAAAATATAATCTGTAATACAAGGTCATACCTTAATAATAAAGGTATTACCTTATAATAAAGGTCATACATAGATGGGTTAAAAAAATATAAAAACACCATTTTTTTGTGTATGTAAGCAATAGTAAAAAATGCCTAAACAGAACCCCAGTCGCAGGCAACCTTCAAATGCTTGAACATCTATTCTTGGTCATTCCAAAAGTACTTAATTTCCTTAGTTACTGCATTAATGAGTATTCTCATCCTATTTAGCTTATTTTGCAGTCTAGCGGAGTCAATACTAGGTCAGTATATAATGATCTGTAATGAGCTGCTATCTACAACTGTTGAGACCAGACATGATTACTGCAGGTGAGCTTGCCATTTTCGTCACGTTTTACTGTTCTTTATTAAAATGCCTGGTGGTGAGCAGGATGTTCCATTTTAGCTGCATCTTCTGTACCGTATCAACCAGGAATGATCATAGTCAGTTCTTAGGAAATGTTGTTACTAGCTTACTAGAACTGACAGCATTTGTCATGGAATTGTATGGCCATAAAACAAAGGACCATTCATTTAGCCACTGGCTAGAACAAACTCCTCTTCCTGAATAAAGAATAGAGAGGGACAGGACTGAAAAAGGCCATGTGTTATTTATTTTACACTGTTATTACCAAAAGAGTTAGGAGGCACCTAACAGCAGCCATCAAGAACAAGCTAGAGAAATAAAGAGAAAATCAAATCACTGTCCCCAGAATGACAGACAAATCTTTATCTGTGTGCTAACCCAAAGGCACTCTGTCTGGCAAAATACTTTGTACTTCCGTTGGTACTCTTCAAGGAACTTTACCACTGCGAATGCACTCTTAGTATGTATGTGTATTTCCCCCCACCCCTTTCTCCTGTGCTTTTGCATCATACGTGTTTCCTTCCTTAGAGTGAGAATAAGTCTTGCATGCACATTGTTTCCAAACCCAGTGTATCAAGACTCCAGTAGTACTAGGTGCTAATTAACACTTTCATTGCAAGCATATTATTCTTTCCATTTCAATGTATGATTTCCAAAATGCCTGTTTTATCATCATGTACTGAAGTGAGAAAAGTCAATATCTATAATAAACACAAAGGGATTTTGGCCACTTACCAAGTGAAGATAAGACACAGTAAGGTGGATATTAAAATGAGGACTTGGTTAAACATTGCAGACTGTGTACGTTGGATGGCTCTGTGAAGATCATTCTACATTAATGGAAAATAGCTGTTATTTTTGGCTTTGAATTAATAAATATGAACTGATTCTATATAGTGGAATTATATAGTGCCCTGATAAAATACACTCATTCAAATGCACTTAGAATTTGCTGATCGCATAGAAGAGTGCAAAAGAGACAGCTGTAATTTAGTGAATATTTAACTAGTTCTTCGTTCATCCCGCCACGATTTTGATACTTTCAATACTATTGCAAGCTGCCTCAAGGTTTGTCTGCTCATATCTAGCTTACAAATTACAGGCTGCAAGGACCAATTAAGGCATAGCACTTCATTTCCCTGTAATTGTATATGAATAGAGTAGCAAAAGAACCAGACATTCTAACTTTGCCTCACTGGCTACAGCAGCAATTTATGCTAATTTGAGATTCCACTTGACATCATTTTTTTTTCTAATTTTGATGGAGAATGCAGCTTTAGCAATGTTTGACCATTTGTATAATATAACTACAGATCTGGTTAGCTTCCTAACAAAGTTGGACAGTGGACTGCAACGCCAAAATCCCACTAAAGACAACATACTAAGAAAATAGAAAGTATGAATGAGTTATTTTCTTTGTCATACTTACAATCATATTCTCCAAAGCGTGCTTTGCCAGCCAACAATTTAAAAATACAGGAATAAACAGGTTTCTTAGGACTGGCCAGAAAATCTGAAGGAAAAATTAACAAATTCATTAAAAGTTTCCTATTCAAGAAACTAGCAGCAATGAAACAGTAAAAAAAATTATCTTATTAATGTGTTTCTAGTATAAGGCCTTAAAGAACACTTTCTTTTTGATGAACTGTATATTAAACAATATGGTAAAATACAGAAAATCAGTTTCCAGTGCAGACACAAGAGATTCTTAGATTTTTATGTTTAGCTGGTTTATTTTGTTGATAGCACTGTAATTTGAGTTTGGGGTCTTTGGGGCTTTTTGCCCCCTTTTGGGGAGAAAGTGTTATGTATTGTTTTCGTTTAAGTAGAAAACTGCCTTCTTCTTCTTGTTGACTAATGTTGATTCCCATAGGAACAGATCTAACATCCACACAAGACTGACTTTTACTTCAATAAAAATTAAGACTACTTGTGCAGCTATAAAAGTGTAATGTGCAAATGTATTAATTCAAATAGGTTTACCGTGATGACGAAAGGGACAGCATTTATTATTTCAAGTAGGAAGGGTATCCTCAGAATTTGTTCCCAGATATTTCCCTTCAAAGAAAAAGAAAGAAATATATATATGTATATATATGTAAACACAATAAGTTTACGTGTAAGTCTGATAAGGAACATATGCAATATTCCAATGCCATATATGGAGTCTCTCCTAGCAGCTGAATTTCAGGAGGATGATTTGTCTCACAGACGTAAACACACACATAAAATGTGAATAGAATATAGGACACTATGGCCTAACTATTTTTCTTACTGTTTATCATAATTTACCTCACACGTATACTTTTTAAATCTGTATTTTTACTACAGCAGTTCCCTGCTTCCATATGACCATATTTCCTTGCTATGGCCTAGTTAGTAAGACAGATCAAATGAAGAATTCTAATTCCATTAACTAGTCAACTCATTCTCTCAGCTAATGAAGAGCTTCATGAAATTAAGTTTTCAATTTTTTCAAAGAATAACGTTTCTGCTTCCTTCTATTGCATTTTTAGGTACCTTGGAATCCTACATAGAGATCCTGTTACTGCTTTTTTTCTTCTTCCAAGGTTGGCTTACTTTTATTTTTACATGACACTAACACAGATAAGGAGATAAGCCTCCTGTCCTACAGAATTTATCTTTTTAATAATTCTAGTTTTTCACTGAATCTTCATACAAGTAATGGCCTAGCCTGCTGGCAAATTCTACCTGCAATTATTTCTACTTAGAAGACTCTAAATCTCTAAAATTCTGCATTGCAATGCTTTAGCTGTTTTGTGTTGTTTGTTTTTTTTTTAGCTTTTGATTGCACCAAAGTTTTTCTCACTTTAGCACTTATTATTTACGACTGCCTAAAAACTAGAGACAAAGCTCCAGTGCAGTATAAGAATTGTATAGACACATATGCAAAGGGAGTGTCCTACTCTGAAAATTTTTGTTTTGTTTATCCTTAATCAAAAGGACAAGTGACTGCCCTATAATCGAAATTAACATTTATGTAGAATGATAAGCCACATTGCCGTACATCCTTCTGATAGAATCTCAGGGCAGAATATAAAGTAAAAGAGGAGTATGAATGTTTTGTTTTCCAAAAGAAAAATACCAGCTCATTTTCTCTTAATCATTAGCTTCTGCATGTTAGTCAGTCACAGAGGTCTGCATGTTTCTCTTTATTAATCCTACTATTAAGATAGTAAGATACTAATTAAGAAATAAGTATTAAAACGAGGAATGCTGTTAAGTTAGGAAAAGATACCTGTACTCTACAGTGAGTACTTCCATCCTTTGCATTTATTCTCTTTTACCTTAACTTTGTATCCATAATTCCCAACTGGTTTGGAGAGAGACGTAAGGAAGACAGTCTAGTGTTTAATATTTGAATTATAACTACAAGATCAAAATTCTATATTTTTGCCACAAACACTTCATTTCAGGGCACACTTTTTGGACCTTGATTGTGCTTACATGAAATTAGAGGTCTTCCCACATAATTCAAAGAAAGTAGTACAGATCTCTTAATCTTTACCACTAGCTGCAGAATGGGAATACCATCTTTTCCACGTATGAGCAGTGATTGTAAATGATTAGATGTTTGGATGAAAATCCATATATTCAAGAAATAAGGTATTTAAAATTAAGTGACTTACAGGTTTTCTAACTCTGTATATTAACAGTCCATCATAGGTAATGCAATAACAATGCAGCATATGCAGTTATAATATTGCAATAATTTGCCAATACAGCATCATATTTTCAGTTGCAATTATATATTAATCTTTCCTGTTAAAATAACCATCTGATATAGCAAATTAAAATTAAGCTGCATTGTGTATAACGTTCTTTTTCTACTTCTATTTTTCCCTTTTGCATCTAGAAACCATTGTACCTATGGTGCAGAGACTATTTTCTTCCATGTAATTGTAACTGGTGGCAGTTAAGACATACGTGAATAATCTTTAATATTTTGTGTGATAAGCAGCCCTATACAGAGAACTGAAGTTATGAGACTGTAAGCTGATTTTTAATTGTAGGAATAATAAAATGAAATTTGATTTTCAAATTTCGTACCTACTAACAACTGACCCATTCTGTGTTTTTGCTAATTTCCTCATTTTTAATGTTAAGAGCTATCTTTTCTGCCTTCTCGAAAAGAAGCATCACATAATTTACTTCTGCAGGCAAAACGCCTGTGACGATGTGCTCTAGGGACGTAGCGATGCTTGCTGTTTTAAGGTTCTAGCTCCCACATACAAGTACATCACGTCTTCTGCAAAATTGCCTCTTGTAGTAAGAGTGCACAGTATTTATACAAGCAGCTAAGACTACTTGTGCACAAGTGATATAGGAGGATTGTCCAACTATTGCTACAAGTTTTGGCAATGAACATTTCTAATGTAGACATTTTTCAGAATTCTGGCCAAGGGCAAACCTTCATGTAATGTGTTAAGCTGTGAGAATATAGATTGTAATCCATTCTTTCTTGGATCTAAGTGTTCAGTGGTACAATACAGTGCTATGTTCTTTGCATTTCTCACAATATAAAAGGAATAAAACATGCAATTCACTGTATCTTTGTAGCGTAACATACTATTATGTCCTCAATATTCTGCAGGTTGAATCACATCTTATGTCACCATCCAAGCATCAGAACGGTAAGTTACTTGGAGTATTCTCTTAAATGACTGCTTTATTTATTTCACAGATTATCTGTGAAATCCTAGCAATGTGTGTTTTTTTCTTCCTCCTTGTCCTCTGACCTGTGTCTAAATTCTAATAGCTTTGGAAATGGTAGCATGAAATAAGTAGTCTGTCACAGGTTTACAAACACCAAGACTCCTTCAGTCTTCCTAGCTGTGTGGAAAGGCCTTACGGCATCTGAAATAACAGCCTTTTTGGCTTACCGAGACTGCTGTAAAACTGGGGTAAATGTCTCTATTATGATGTTTCCAGATTTTAAGCATCAGGACAGGAATAAAGGGAAGGAGGTGTTTGCATTGGTAGATTGCCTAACCACATTTCAGTACTATTATTCTTCCTTATATTAGTCTTATTCCCTTATGGAGAGTAGAAATATCGCCACCCTAAAATTGCCTTAACTTCTGTGACAGGTATGTGCGGCAACTCAGGACAGTACAGCTTTATACCCATTGTACAATAATAAGTAACTTCTCATTGGAGCTGACTTCCAAATATTTCTCTCATCTTCTGTACTCATTGAAATTGGTGCATACCACAAGCACAGGGGATAGGGATCAAATGCTGACTACTAAATTCAGGAACTGTATAAATTGCAATTGCTCATCATGTTTTGGCACTAGATGTGTTAATTTAATTTCGATTGTTTCTGCCTACAATTGATTTGCATTTGTAAACTGCAACACCTAAATAGCATATAGTGCTTACAAGGATTAAGAAGAACAATTTTTAGCTAGTAGACAGTTTTAAGGCTCTCAGCATTATAGGGCACTAACGAAAACATTTATGCCTTGATAAGTACACTAAAATACAATTCTGTAACTTCAGTGGCTCTTATAGCTATTGAATGGCAGTAATGCAGAAATAAAAAACCAGTGTTCCAAGATATTTTCAGCTTTGTAAACCAAGTCTTTTTGCATTAAATTTTATAAATTATTTTAATCTTTTTTTTCCCTGGATAGTCAAAATGCTAAAACTCACTAGGATATCAGTTAACAAAATTAATTAATTACATGATGAAAATCCAATAAATATATTAGGAGGATATAACTTTCTAAGGAGAATGAGACACAAAAGTATATTTTATTCCCATTCTTTTATCAGAGGATTTCAAGGCCTAATGCCATCAGAGAGAAAGATGACATAAATATGTAGGTACCTAGGTAATTGTAAAAAATAAAATAAAATAAAAAATACTGCCTTGGCCTAAGCCTTTGTTGTGTAGTTTTAGAAGCCTGAAATATAAGTTACAGATATTGAGTAGGTACAGATTTGATATCAATGAGAATCACGTCCACTGTATTAAGAACTCCAAACAGATATAAAACTGTACACTTGAAAATTGGTATCCAAAAACCAAGATTTTCAAATGAAAACGTGTCAGTGAACAAAGTTAAAAAATGGAAATTCAATTACTGACTTCCACTTTCTAGATATTTACCATTTGCCTATCAACTTGGGAAACAAGAACAGGGCTGCCTGTCCTCCGTATCCTGTCTTCTATATGTGTATTTTTCTCAAACTCTTGCTAGTATATCAATGTGGACTCAAATGCAGGCATGTCAATATCATATTGAAATATTTAACTCAGTTACTTTTTGTTTTAATATGATTTTCATTGGAATTTTTACTGCAGTTTTGTGGTCTACTGTTAGTATGTATATTAATAACATCAAAAGGAATGTTTCAGAAAACTGACACTTTCTTAGCATCTCTCTCGTTAGGGGCTGTGTCCCAGTGTTGGTAACACTGTACTGATTTGAAAAAAGCAGCACACCCTCTTGCTTTGGATTCAGTGGGGATGCAAGTCAAGCAACTAAAGTACTTACCTTGTAGCTTAGGTAACTCAGCAGCAGTGTTTCGAAGAGACTTATTAAAGCCACTGAAACCTTAAGAGAAGAGAGAAAATATTTATATTAATACTGGTTTCTACAGAATATGACATAAAATATCACATTGAAAAGGATAAGATAATATAAAAGTGTTTCCGTGCATCCTCTGAATTCATCTCAGCTAACAGAATTTAGAATGAAGCTTAAATACTCATTTTTCTGACTAAAGCATAGGCTGTGACTTGAGTCCTATTGCTCTTTTCCAACATAACACAGAATCACAGAATGGCTTGGGTTGGAATGGACCTTAAATATGATCTAGTTCCAAACTCCCACCATAGGCAGGGACACCTCCCACTAGACCAGGTTGCCCAAGCCCCATCCAGTCTGGCCTTGAACACTTCCAGGGATGGGGCATCCACAGCTTGTCTGGGCAATCTATTCCAGTGCCTCATCTCCCTCTGAGTGAAGAATTTCCTCCTGAGTGAAGAATCTCCCCTCTTTTAGTTTAAAACCATTCTCTCTTGTCTTGTCATTGTCTACCCAAGCAAAAAGTTGCTCTCCATCATTTTTATAAGCCCCCCTTAAGCACTGAAAAGCTGCAATGAGGTCTCCTGGGAGCCTTCTCTTCTTCAGGCTGAACATCCCCAGCTCTCTCAGTCACCTTTCCATGGCTTTTAGGGAGCCCAGCACACAGTCAGCCAGTGTTTCGCCGAATAAGTAACACATCTTTATATACAATCGTGTTGTTTCTCAAATAAAAATAAATCTTTCTTTTTAAAATCTCATATATATCCTACTGTGAATGCATGTGTATATACACATGCATACATAGACACATTTATATAAATTCTGATATTAATTAAATAAAATTATTAGATTAAGATTATAATCATAAGCAATTAAATTCCTCAGTATTTTTTAATTCAATTGAATAGAGCAATCTGAGTGTCTAGGTCAAACTTTGTTTATTCAAACTGCATATTTTAAGCAAGGAATTGAAAGGTACTTTCATCAAGGGATTCTTTAGTTAAATAGTATATTGCACAGGGGTACAAATCACTACAGTGGCATTGCACTAAGCATAGTGCAAGAATATAATGGTATAAATATTCTAGAAGCTTACAGAATTCTTAGTAGAAAAATGCACTTCATAAGGAGAACTCCCACAAATGGTTTTAAAGTATTGGAGAAAGTGCAAATAATGTAATGTAGTATTTTATACATTCCATAAATCGTGATTTTTAATAAATATTAGCTCAGTTTTAAGAGACATTAAGGACTTGAAAGTCCTATTATTTTTAGTTAGGTGGTTACATTTCCAAGAGAAGCAACAAGGTAGTTTTGCCTATTTTAAAGAAAAACAAATGCAACAAAAAAGTCAGTACACCAGAAGACAAAATTACTAAACTGTAATATAATACAGATGAAGTATGGAAATCTTTTTCACTTTACATTACATCTTTTAGGCAGGTTTGGTTGTTGTTTTTTTGTTTGTTGTTTTTTTCCTGAAGTGAATTAAAAATGTGAATTTTGAAATGTTTCTTCAAGGTAACAAATGTAGATTATTATGGACCAGGCTATGGAGCAATCATGAAACCATTCTTCCCCTTTCTCAATTACCAGTAAAATAATCATATAAATATTTTTTCACCCCTTAGAAGGAAAGGACAATTGTGACAGCTTCTGCACTGAGTGGTAAGAACACTTGACTACAGTGCTGTCCATGAGTAAAAAAAAAGTTTTGAACGCGAGCAGGCTCCAGGACACTGAGAACTGAACCAAGTACTTCAAAAGATCTCCAAGACCCACAAAGGACTGATGTAATGCATTTTTTGTAACATTCACCTCTAAACATATGGCTTCTATATTATGAAGTAACCCTAACTTTCTAGTATATTTAACATGAAAGCCCTGGAAACACGTCATAGAATGCTAGTCATAAGCGATTATGAAATTTAAACTCATCATTATAACAAATATTTACTACTAGACTCAACAGAGTTAGATAATTCTAAGAGAAAAGGCTATCCCAATTCTACAATATTTTGCTATAAGCTTTAATACTTTATAAATATATTGTAAAGGCATATACATTTAAATCAGTTAGCTCAGATCAGCTCATCTTTACATTATGCATTTGTTGTATTTGTAATCAAGTAGATTTCTTTAACATTAAGTTTTCCACGTATCCTTTAACATCACTAAAATGCTGTAAATCAATATTGCCTATAGTTATTAAATGAAATTAGTTAAATTGTCCATTTACATATTACCTGTAATCCCCATAAAGGCAAACTTCGATTCACCCAAATAATAGGAGACCTGTTCATTACAGCACAAAAATACAAAAATAAACAAAAGCTGGTTAACATTTCGAAAAATTGTATGTCAATGGAAATTACAGCAACCTTATACTTAAAATCCCAATAATTAGATCAATAGCTATCTGAGTATTGTCCTTCTTTGTCTTTCTAATCCAGAGCCAGTCACAAAGTTCACATAGGAATAATCCAACACCCAGTAACATCAAAGTGTTTTACTGTCTTCAGTGGCTGCTAGTTCATCTCCTATGATTCTAGAAATAATATATCAATTTGAGGTGTTGATTCTAGAGATGCAGAGGAATAATGACCTGTTCCAGGGAAAAGAAATTTGGCAATTTTTACATTTGAATTTTTTGTTATCATCTCTATAATGGTATAAATGGTAACTACGTCATAGGAACTGTCATATCTTGGAAAAATCTTATGTTGTTTTAGTATTTACTAAACCCAATAATACTTGATAGAGCTCTACTGAAATCTGGCACCCTCAATGGCACAGTAAGTTACTGTTAGTCATTTACTCTTAGTCATCGTTTGTTTTCTAAATAATAAGGGTGTTTTTTGTTGTTTTTTTTTAAGGGTGTTTTTGTGTTTTGTTTTGTTTTGTTTTTCAGCAAGATATAAGCATTGCAGGAAGTCAGATCTTGCAGCAGCATCCAATCCAACAGTTCAGTCACACAATCAGAGAAATTAGATTTTAAAATTCAATTTTGAATATGCAGGAACTTGAAAATGCTTGAGAGTTATGGAAATGTCACCATTATTTGTTAAAATATCACCATTCAAGACAGAAGTGTATTTGTCTTCCTGCTTCCCTCCCCTTCCCACTATTATGTGGACTTTTGGTTTTCTTTTTCAAACTAGGCACTCACCAATCAATTGTTCCAGGTGTGTAGTTTTGATTGGAACAACCCCGGTTTAATTCCTTACTGATAGTTGTCATCACATCCATGGAAAGTTCATTTTCATTAGCACATATACATGAGAACACAATCATAAAAATATATGAGGGAAAAGCATATTAGTTACATTATTAACAGTGTTCTGTAATACACATGCAATAGTTTATAACACTAGATAATGGATATAGACATTTAAAAATAACATTTCTTTTAAAAGTAGTTCTGTATGTCTTCTGTATCCATAGATAAAGACTATAAAGCATTTTAGGTTACATCTTTTAAAGACATTTTCAGACATGATCCAATTCAAAAACAATATAACAAAGTATGCATTCAAAACCTGAGCTAAGTATAGAATAGATATTAAAGATCTAGACATACTAGAAACCCTACCACATAGGTCACACAGGTCGGGATAGAAAGAGCACATACACTTGCCATACTCTCAACAACAAAGATTGCATCCAGCTACTCTTCATAACCTCTGTGAGGAGTTGAGGTGGGCTGGGGTTTCATGAAGCAGTAATTTGAGTAAGAAATTACCGAAGGCTGGTGACCTTGATGTAAAAAATAAAATAAAATAAAAAATAAAAGCTGCTATGTACATGTGATGTTCTCTTTCCCTGAATTGCTGGTACAAATCCTTCCTTCTAACAGTCATGTAAGGATGTGGTAAAATATTTTTGTGAAAATGATGGTAAATATCCTTATTTGTCCCTGGCAAGCAAGGTCAGCAAAAAAGAAAGGAATCTGTGGACCACAGGTAAGTAATAGTGGTATTTTTACCGACTATGAGCGAGACAGTTTCTAAATGGTGTCCATTAATAAGGACACTTTATGTTGTAAGCACTTCTCTGTACATCTGCTGTGCCTGAAGGAGTAAATGAAAGACACTAACTTGTGCTAGGATTTCTGAGACAGGCAATAAATCTGTAGGGAGAGTTTGTGATGAAAAGCATTCCTCCCAGAATTGTCACTTTAAAGTCAACCTCTTTGACACAGTGTCACAGACTGTGACACAGTGTCTAGAAAGGAATTATTATGTTTTTTTTCACAGCAATTGTAAAAATGCATTATGGCAGTAGTTTAGGTAGGTATCAAGCCCTTGGGATCTATATAGGTAAAACCATTGACAAAATGGGGTACCATTTGGGCACAGGGTTTGTTTGTCTGGTATAACTACTGAGGCTGGTTCTTGGTGAGCATGCAGAAGTGACTTACCTGAAACTTTTCAGCCAGACAAGTGTTATATACACAGAACAAACTAACTAGTCTATTAAATGTACCACAACACAATACAATGGAGTAATATATCAAATACACTCTCTGGCAGGTGACTTATTAAACATTTAGACTCGAGGAACAAATACATTAGGAAATACCTGGAGAATTAAGCAACCTGCAAGCTGCAGAAAGATCTCTGCATATGAACACAAAAGTATCAAAGTATACTTGCCAGTGGCAGAAGTGATGATGTTCTAATCCATTCTACATAGCCAGCCATAACATTGCTGTGTAAAACACTCATTTGGGCTCACTACAGTTCTCAGAATAAGACAATATAAGCAGCTTCTTCATGCCAGAAACTATTAGTCGCAAAAACATCTGAACTATAGGTTTCTTTTTCACTAGAAAATTGCATTACTTTAAATTGGATCCATGATGTCCAATTTTACTTTCTGTTATCCAATTGTGCTTTAAACTTCAACACCAAGTGCACTATTTATTCAAAACCAGAAGAATAATGTAATTGTTTCAATTTCTACAAAATCCCTTCTGTAGCCACAATTATTTTTAAATATATATATATAAAAATATATATATATATCTTTCAGTGTTTGGATTTGACATTTTTTTGCAAAAGCTGTATTTGTAGCAAACTGCACATGAATTAATACCGCACTTCTGTACCGTTATGAGGCATTATAAAGTATTGCTCCCTGTGTAGACTTCTCAACTTAATGCTCAAACATCTCTCCCTCGTTTCACATTACGTCTTTTAAAATCCTGAATTTTTACTGCTTCTCACTGTAGAATAGCAAATAATGTCAAGTTTAAAATCCTACATAGTGATTTTATTTTATGAAAATGTTTGCATTTTTTTGTCAAAGTATTAAAAGCAGTAATTTGAACGATCTTTTGAGAGTTGTCTCTGAAGATCATGATCAACTTACATCAGTGACTACCAGTTACATACAACATCACACTGACAACACATACTCTGAAATAACATGCTAAGAGAAGACAATTGACTACATTGTTCAATGATGGACATATTAGTCACAAGAAAAATCAGCAAGACCTGATCAGGATTACATAGGACTGTGGAGACTGTGTGTCCCTGCCCCAGGAAGTCACTGTGATCTTTGCAATTTTTTGCTAATGTGGTCCCTATATGATTGCTATGGCCTATTGAGAATATTAAAACTACATTTTGGCAAACTCATTCTCACTGAAAGTTTAGGGAGTTTATGTACAGGCACATGAGACAGGCAGCAGTGTCCACCAGGCACAAGCAGGTAAGTTAAGAAAATAGTGGTGCTTATTAGCATTCACAATTTAAAAGATTCATTATATCCAGGATACAAATACAATTGAAGTACAGGATTGCAAGAATTACAAATATCATTTCTTCTATAATTGTTGACTGATTGTATAAAACATGAAAAAAAGCATATCAAATGACCCATACAGAATATCATACTGCCAGTTGTAGGTATGCAAAAAATCATCCATTAGAATGACAGAACATGAGCATATAATCTACCTTAGGTCTCCCTCTCTTCTAAGTGTTTAGAGAAAGTAGAGGGCTATAAAATTATCATCAATATCATTTGCATGTAAGCTCAGTTTCATGCATTTTTTTGCTTGTCTGCAAAATCTGGGGTTTTAAGTAAGACAGCTAACTTCCTAATATTTGTGTCATAGATAAGTCAGAACCATATATGATAAACTATCTTATTTACAAATAATATTGAAAGGACTTTCCATTCAGGTGTCTGAGAACAACTACAGAGCAACGCACATATTTTTTGGCAGGAGCCTTAATAAACTACTAAAAAACTACTACTGATTAGCTGTTTCTCTGCCAGCTGATGCACCAGAAGGAAACTGCTATATAGGGACATGCCCAAGAAGAATGGTGGTTCTTAACAGTTCTAAACCATTCCAGCTATTGTGGATACTAGTTCCGCCTAACTCCTGTCCTATGTTTTATAACCACAAAACAAATAATACATGTCTTGTAGATGTATTCTCTGGAAAACCTTTCTTTATTCCCTCCAAAGTACTGTTCCTCATTCATCTGCCTATTTTTTTCCTGGCTTGGTTCTCCCCACTTTTCACCTATCAGCCACTGTTCTGTACAGATCCTAAAAGTACTGTTACAGTACTGTTGCATAAACTAGTATTCAGGTGTCTGCCATTTCATTTTTTAATATAAATCAAAACACAAATATCATACACAGAAATGTTACGTAGTAATAAAACTGAAAGATACATTTGCAAAACTATGTCTTTTGCACAGTATCTGCACAAATAGCCAGTATTATTTTATCAGTAAAATTAAAAGATATTATTGTATTATTTCCATTCAAAATGTAAGACTAGTTTTATAATTCATTCACAATATCTGGAAGACATAAAACTAAATCCCTGTTGGCAGGATACCAAATGTTTATTCATACAACTAATTTATTTCATGTAAGTTAAGCAGTCATTTGAGAGGACAAATAACAAAACAAATATTACCATCCGTGTCCTTGTGTTGGATCATCTAGAAGCACACGAATTATGTATAAGAAACAGCTTAGTAGCTTGAGAGAAAAATTGAATAATCGTATTCTCAGGCCTATTAAAAGAAAAAGAAAATACAGAAATTCAGACTATATTTTCACTCACTTTTAAGGTAGAACTAAAAGGAAGTAGAATAGCCATGCTGCAAAGGTCTAGCTACCCACTAACCTGTCCCTGATATTGGCCTTTGGCATATCATACAGAAGAACGTAGCAATATGCCTATATACATAAAGTACCCCTTTCTAGCTTTCAGAAATCTCTGGGTTAAGTTTTGGTCTGTTTAATGTGAAGATCTATTCAGTCATTTGTTTCAAAGCTATGCTATGACATTCATCTTTCCTGAGGCCATTCTTTGGATCTTTTGTAGCTTTACGAATTTATTCTCAAAAGGGGAACCAGAAGGGCATATAATATTTGACATGCAAGATACAGTAACATGAAGAAGAGATACTTTCAACCATAGGCAGAGGGTATCCAATGGCAAATATTTAAATATTAATATCTGAAAGTCTTCATGCTACTAGCTTCTCATACAGAATATATAAATATTCTCCTAAAATAAAATATTAAGTTTTATTTATTTAACATTGAAGTTGCATAATTACGCATCAAAGAATCAGGACACATGAAAGTCATGTTGAATGCACAGCTTGAAATGCATCAACAGCTTGTTCTATGGACCATGTGAATAGTGAAATGTCCTAGCTGATAGGTCTCAAATACTAAATGCTATCACAAAAATATTACAGTATATCTCACAAACATAGGTCTACTACACAGAAACAGGATTCCTTCCAAGGGATCCACTTGGATTGTTGGTTCTATCACATGGGCATTTTAATTCAGTGCCAACTGTTGTCATTGTCTATTACAATGAAACTTAGCTGTATTTTAATCAGGTTTTGCAATCATTAGAGTATTAGAGTTTAAATCCTCAGTCTTGTTATTAAGTTTATTAGTCTTAAATGTAAATATTTACCAGTGTAAATATTTGCATCTAACTCTTGCTTTTAAGTTTTCATTCACTAATTAAGTTAAAACTGTTGGTTGACTAAGGTTAAATGGGGGCAGGCAACCTTAAGAGCTATTTTTTTTTCAGTCATGTCAACCAAGAGTCCAATTCCATGCAGTTGAACCCTTCTGTCCAAAGCAGAACATCACTGATTGAATGGGTCTCACACAGATCTGATTTCATTTGTACCTAGTCACAGTAAAGATAGGATCTTTTATTGTTGTGTTGCAAACATGTTAGCAGGCCTGCTGGACTTGATGTAACTATTTCTATGGTTTGAGAACTATAGGTTTATTGTGCATATCCAAATCTGTGTGCATATATGCCCTTTTAAAGAAATAATTACCTTATGGTTTTGTTACAAATTTTTTCACTTCACTCCGCCCACTGTTCAAAATGTACACCTTACAGACAGGACTGGAAAATTACCCTTTTTACCTCCTAGTTCTATTGCCATTAAAACAAGACAAACAGCAAATCATAGAAAAATAAAGACTAGATTCTTAACTATTCTACCATGCAATTGCTAAAAGAAACCTTAAAATTTATTACATAACACTGTTTATTAATTTAACTGTGAAGCTGCAATTATCGCACGAGAACTGGATGGCCTTTTACAGCATCTCATCATCTTTAAACTAGGGGGTTAAAATTCTGTGCCTATGTCTTGACCATGAGAAGTCCCACAGCTGTTATTGGTAATGAGGTTTGTGAACATCAGCCTAAGTGATTCCTGCTGTCTTATCAAGCCTAATTAGCCACAGACTATTTATTCCCCAAAGCTGAGTGAAGAGAATGAAATAGTAAATGTATTAAGGGGCTGTGGAAGGTAGGTGTGTTGTTATTACTACTATTTTGCTAGGAAGTACCCAGGACTTTTTTTGGGCTATGCTAGAATCCTTCTCATATGTTTTTTGATCTGTTGGTGAAGAAAATGTAAACTGTTTGTATGCATTAACAATTTTGTGCATTCTGCTAAAGTTACTGTAACAATGAGGTAATTATAATAACAGATTTTGCAAAAACAAAACAACAAAAACACTGGATTTCTTAGCCCTGCCCATATTGTGTTACCTAACTTTGTTAGATAAGTTCAAAGGTCTTTCACTTGTTTCTTCTTTTCTTAGCTCTGTAAATATTAATCTTGGTCTTAAATGCTTCTTTTCTATGTTGATGATGTGCCAACTTCTAATCGTTTGAAATTATATGTTGGTTTCAATGCCAAAAGAAAATAGCGCTCTTCTGATTAAAAACTAAATCAACACATGGGACCTATGCTCCTGGCTGCTGCCTTAAACTCTCACATTTTCTTCCTAAGAGATCTAAAACTACTTACATATTCAATATTAAAATTTCCCAGATCTATTCCAGTCTATATTTAAGTGCTTCAGGCTCTGGATGTCTCAACAGGAATGGCTGTTTCCCACAGAATGAGGTAGGGTTTTTGCACCACATATGGCTTCCATGTAAGGGCTCTTGTCAGAGTAGACAAAGTATGTATTATCATGGACTGGGTTATACTGACAAGGTGATAAGATAGGCCGATAGGCCTATTGTACGAGACTGGGTTAGGCACCACAATATTAATGTGGAAGAACAGACCAAGTATACTCTCTGTTTCAAAAAAACACTAGGTCTGTATGTGTCAGCCCCTAGAAATAGGATGTGTTGTCAGAGGGTGTGTATTCAGTCACTACTGCTAATACCGTAATAACAAGCGTGTGTACTAAATAAGTATTCTCTGGTCAAAATACTCTGTAGCCTCTGAATGTAGGGGTGACACCTGTGAATTGGAAGAAATGTGTTTATTCCACTATTATGGAGTTCTAAGATTTCAAATCAGGGAAGGGGTGGGCTGTCATGGTATTAGCTAAAGGGCTGGACTCTAACTTTTCATTTCTTACCCTCTTACAAGGAAAGTATTTTGTATTGCTGTTTGCTGGTTGACTATTTTGGTCCTCTATTTTACGTGCTGTCAGTGGAGCAACATGGTCTGCTTGACTTAATTTCTTTTTTCCCCACCCCTAGCCAGATTGTTCAAGTATCAGGGTCATTTGCACAGAATCTCTATTTTGACGTTGGTGTCTGAAACTTGTATTCAGCTACATCAATCATATACTGTTATGAATTGTTTAATGAGATTATAATTTCACCGTGTGCCTGTAACCATAGCGACAGATGCTTTGTCTTCTTCAAAGGAAGAAATTGATAATAATGGTTCAAAGTCTGTTTGTTTTGTGAAATAATTATGACTACATCAAATGTTAATGTTTCCTCCTCAGTTTGAAGAAGTATCTGCTATCTTTCTTGCCAGCAGTTCTAAGTATAGACTGATACATCATACTTAATCAGTACTGACTGTAACTTTGATTTTTGTTTATTATAGCTTCTTGACGCTTCCCTTACAAGCATTTTCAGAGACTAATCCTCCAATTTAGAGAGCTGATCTAAATCAAAGCACAAGTGACAGGGACAGCAGCTGAAGATTTTATCATCACCTTCTATTATTCCCTCCTTGCAGGTCTCTAACATACATTTTAGTTTTTAGCAAAATCATCTCACTAGCAGTTGGCTTTAGGAGTTGGATCAAAGTATACTGTTAATAATTCATATCCTGATGATGGTTCTGTCTTATTCTTCTCCACTGAATTGAAATTTCACTTATCTTTTCCCTTTGAGACTTATTTTAAGCTGTGTGTGATCTCAGCAAGTGCAAGCAAGTCTTACAAGTGTGTTTTATTTGTGACTGACCAACACCTTTTTAAAATGCATTATGTGTATTGTTTGAACTTTGATTATAAACTTGTTTGCGAAAAGAGTGAGTGGTAGCTAGGTTGACATTAGATTTGAGTTATTATTTTACTGGTGTATAAAAATGCCTTCAAAATGGGAATAATGATTGAAACAGTTGATATTTCACGCTACTGGTCTTTTTATGACCAAATAAATTAGTATTCTAATGAAAATTAATATAAATTCTGGAGTAATATCGCCAGACCAAATGATATTACTACTTGTTCTCTGACCTAAACCTACTTGAAGTCTTGAGGATTAGTGAAAAGTGTTTAACTAAATCAAACTCCAAATGTTCACTATACTGTCTGAAAACTTAAGGAAAATGTGTCAGCAGAATCAGCAACAAATGGGAATTAGATGTCTAGTATGTGAAAGAAGGCTTTCAGTGTTTTCACTGAATACTAAGATCTAAAGGGTGATGTTTTTATATTTGAAAATATAAATGATTTTATTTCATAAAAACTTCCACGTTATTCCTCTTCCATAGTCAATACTTCACCAATCATAACCTAGGAGAGATGTCCCACTGTAATAACTTAGGATGATTCTTTTAAAGTGCTTAGCCAGAAGGGTAAGCACTTCCCAAAGTAATTAGCAAATTAAGTAATCAATTAACTTCAGGTTTCATTTTGTGTGCTGTCAACTTATATTTTTAAATGTACAGTCTTCAGTTCTGCCATCAAAATAAGCATTTTCTTAATCCTGTTAAGATCTAAGTGGGGGGGGGAAATTATTGACCTTATCTCAAGCAAGTAGGTATTGAGAACCTTCCTATCTTATCAGTGAGAAGAGTTTTACAACGAGTCAGCTCTTAATTTTATAGATGTTCTTACTAAGTAAACAGGAGTGCATCAAATCTGTTTTATGGACTAATTCAGGGAACAAAAAGAAAGCTATTTACTGCTTACTGCATCTCTGGCCAGGAGTAGTATTTCTTTTTTCCTAGTTCAGAATTTTTCCTTTTTTTATCTCTTACTCCATTACATGCTATATCAACTACCTCAAAAGTTGAAGACTATAAACATATGAACTACCTGAGACTAAAAGTCACAGGGCAGAAAGTAGAGTAGAACCAAAACCACTGGAGAAGTCATAGTGCAATTAATTACACTTAAAATGTAAATTTAATATAACTTAATAATCCCTAACTGAGCAAAAGTTCATTTTTTGAAAAAAAAAAACTTTTCTAAACAGAAGAGTACGAAGTTGTTCTTCATGTATCTCCTTTGTTTTGTTATGTGCATGCTGAGATTTTGTACAGAGACTTTCCATATTGGCCAAAATATAACAGAGATCTAACCTATGCTAATGCAGAATTACTTAAGTTAAAATTCTTCACTAGAAAACAAACCTACCAACCAAATCTAGTTAAATATATAACAATGTGGTTAAAACCAAACAAAAATAAGCTACCCTATGACCTATCTGAAGTATAGAAATGAAGATACTTAAAGGCTACCCACAGCACTTGCTAGGAGAGGTAGCCCTCTGCTTTCTATGTTATATGGGTACCTGAGTTAAGGAGACTTTTCCCCTATGCTGTCTTTGTAAGTTGAAAAAAAAAGTAAATATTCAAATAACTTAGGGATGGGAAAAATCTTTATTAATGAACCTCCAACAGGTTTGTTAGACTTGATTCTCCAGATAGAAATCTGCAAATAATTCCAAAGATGAAATTCAAAATGTCAGTTTTACAATACAATACTTTTTTGAGGGGGACTTAGTATAATATTTTGCTTATCTCAATTTGAAAGTTAAAGAAGCCAGTAAAAAGATAATGTCTTGTGACTTTAAACTATCATTTATTTAATACTAGGTCTTATAAATAGATCTTGTGGTCTGTCTTTTTAAAAAAAAATCTGCATCTAGTTTCTCCAATGTTTCTTAAAAATTGTGACACTGAGAAAGTCAAGTTCATTCCTTCTTCCTTTCTGTCCTTTTGCAAACACAATGCTGTGGAGCCATCTTGAAGACCGTGAAGATCAAAAAGCATTCTTTTTATTTTAAAAAACTTGTATAAGTTGTGTAAACCTACCTACAAACTGTTTTAATTTTAGTTCTTTACAGGTGTAGGGTAAAAGGAGGTGGTCAATCATTTTACAAAGATGAAAATCGAGTTCAGCTACTGTTCTTCTCAGCTGTGAACTTATTGGTTTAATGAAGATTTGATAACATACAATGTTTTATCTCTGTTGAATCAGCTGCATGGATGGATGAATGTCTTAGTTTTTCTTCTATGATAGCTTATGAATTTAAGTGCATATGTCACTGAAGATATATAGTTAAATCAGACTAAAAAGCTACTACTTTCAGGAAAACTGAGAATTTGGTATATCTTTTCCACAGTTTGACTTCCATATCATTTTTTTGTACAAAAAAGATTTGATATTTATTTAGGAATACTTAATAGTATTATACACTTCTGCAGAAGCACCCATCTTTTTGTTTTCTTCTCCAACACTTTGGAAGTTCTATTTCTTAAACATAAGGTCAGGACATGTTAAAAACCACTGCAACATAAAACCACTGCAACATAAAACCACTGCAACATAAAACCACTGCAACATAAAACCACTGCAACATAAAACCACTGCAACATAAAACCACTGCAACATAAAACCACTGCAACATAAAACCACTGCAACATAAAACCACTGCACATAAAACCACTGCAACATAAAACCACTGCAACATAAAACCACTGCAACATAAAACCACTGCAACATAAAACCACTGCAACATAAAACCACTGCAACATAAAACCACTGCAACATAAAACCACTGCAACATAAAACCACTGCAACATAAAACCACTGCAACATAAAACCACTGCAACATAAAACCACTGCAACATAAAACCACTGCAACATAAAACCACTGCAACATAAAACCACTGCAACATAAAACCACTGCAACATAAAACCACTGCAACATAAAACCACTGCAACATAAAACCACTGCAACATAAAACCACTGCAACATAAAACCACTGCAACATAAAACCACTGCAACATAAAACCACTGCAACATAAAACCACTGCAACATAAAACCACTGCAACATAAAACCACTGCAACATAAAACCACTGCAACATAAAACCACTGCAACATAAAACCACTGCAACATAAAACCACTGCAACATAAAACCACTGCAACATAAAACCACTGCAACATAAAACCACTGCAACATAAAACCACTGCAACATAAAACCACTGCAACATAAAACCACTGCAACATAAAACCACTGCAACATAAAACCACTGCAACATAAAACCACTGCAACATAAAACCACTGCAACATAAAACCACTGCAACATAAAACCACTGCAACATAAAACCACTGCAACATAAAAACCACTGCAACATAAAACCACTGCAACATACAACCACTGCAACATAAAACCACTGCAACATAAAACCACTGCAACATAAAACCACTGCAACATAAAACCACTGCAACATAAAACCACTGCAACATAAAACCACTGCAACATAAAACCACTGCAACATAAAACCACTGCAACATAAAACCACTGCAACATAAAACCACTGCAACATAAAACCACTGCAACATAAAACCACTGCAACATAAAACCACTGCAACATAAAACCACTGCAACATAAAACCACTGCAACATAAAACCACTGCAACATAAAACCACTGCAACATAAAACCACTGCAACATAAAACCACTGCAACATAAAACCACTGCAACATAAAACCACTGCAACATAAAACCACTGCAACATAAAACCACTGCAACATAAAACCACTGCAACATAAAACCACTGCAACATAAAACCACGGCAACATAAAACCACTGCAACATAAAACCACTGCAACATAAAACCACTGCAACATAAAACCACTGCAACATAAAACCACTGCAACATAAAACCACTGCAACATAAAACCACTGCAACATAAAACCACTGCAACATAAAACACTGCAACTTAAAACCACTGCAACATAAAACCACTGCAACATAAAACCACTGCAACATAAAACCACTGCAACATAAAACCACTGCAACATAAAAATTTGATCCTACAAAATAAGTGATTTTTTTTAAGTTTTAGATAATACTTTTTTGTGTATTTTGGAAATCAATTAAAATGGACTCCTTTGGGGGAAAAATTAGCTCAGAAGAAAACTAATGACAATTTTGCTGTTGCTTTTAATGGAATTGGACTCTACCCGAAGTGTCGCAATTATATTTTATAGAAATTAATCCAACTGCTTACTTGATCTTTGGTTTTTGATGAAGAAGAGCTTTAGTCTCTCTTTAAATGTATTTTCATTCATATAGAATTCAACTTGCACCCTGAAATATAAAAGGAAGGATTAGAATTGAATATGAAAGGCAATAAATATTTTTTCAAAATAACTTTCCCTAATAATCTCTCTTTCTATATGATTGGAGGAACAAAAAGTGTTCAGCCAAAAGCTTACTGAGATTTGAATGGTTAATATTAAGACTAAAATTGAAACAAAAAAGTATCTAGTTTATCCTCTTCACATGCAGAATCATTTTCAAAGTATTTGAATGCTCTACATTGAGAAATCAGACACTTCTATGTTTTTTGAATTTTCACTGGAAGTTTTTCATTGATGTTCAGGTTAAACCACCTGAATTTAATTCTTTCTCTAAAGTTGGCATTTTAATGATTTCTTCTTTTCCTATCTGTTTCACATCTTCATTAAGCATTCATGCCTCTGTTAAATGTTTGCTAGTTCCAAATGTTCAGATGCTCCTGTACCATGCAAACCACCTTCTGAATTTCATTGGTTTTTGTCACAACAAAATTGAGACCTGAAAGCAAGACCATAATGCAGTCATCTGATGGTGTACAGCAAGCAGTTCCTCCTGATTTTGCTAAAGCACTGGTAACTTTTTTTTCCTCCATTTCCCCCCAACTTGCCAAGATCCTGTTCATGTCTCTGTCCCTCAGTTCAGTCTGAGCATAACCTATGCAATAGCTCTCAAATGGGAAGGGAGAACAGTGTTGTAGATGTGAGCAAGGGGAAAAAAATGTACATTAACTGTACAGAGAAACTTAGGCCATTCCAGAGTTGTGCAGCTGCACTGCTTGCTCTAAGATGAGTGCAGCGTTAACTCCATTTTCACTGAAGTCCCTGCTACATTCAATTAGCTGGACCTCCCTCACAAATCCTACTTCTCCAGTGGAGAATGCTCATTCACTTCACCCCAAAACAATTTCTGTGCCTCTTTGAGAAGCCAGTCAGTTTTGAGAACTGCTGTACTCTTGCTGAAGTGACATCGCAAAAGCAAATGGGAATTCCACTGCTTCCTATTCAAAGGATGCAAAAAAAAAGTTTATTTCTAAGCATCTATGTATATTGAAACTATGTTCTGTAACTTAGAAAACTTTAAATTTATTTCTGTGAAATAACATGTTTGATAGAGTTAAGAGTGTATCATAGGATTTACCAGCTTTCCTGCTCTAACTGGATCTACCCCTTCTGAGGTAAGATCAGTAAGCATTTGGAAATAAAGAGAAGAAATGCACCTGTCTTCCCCTTCTTAAACTAAGAGTAGCCACAACTATGTATTTAGAATAGCTTAGGCATATAGGAATGTCCTAGAGTCCCACCAGTCTAGAGGAAAAGTCCATCAGATAATGAACAGCTTGTTACTGGGTTTTTGTTTATTGAGGTTAGACACAAATGGAATGTTATGTTGCTCAAGACTGCAGGAGGCACTGGCATTAACAGAAATGCAGGTTAGGCTGTCTGTAATCCTAAGGAAAGTTAAAGAAGCATGTCCAGGTGTTAATTAGTAGGTGAACAAGTATGGGGGGGGGGGCGCCTGAGCTCTGCTTCAGTTCTTTTCTGCACATTTCCCAAAGTACTTACTGTCAGTGTGTTACTGTGACAGTTTTGGTGGGAAACATTTCTTTCCCATGACTTGGCAACTGCAACAGAAGTGTATATACTTAATCTTCAAGGATGTGTTTCAGTAGGTAAACAAAGTGGCACAAGCTATTGAAGTGAGAGATGTTATTTAAAGGCAGCACAGTATTGGTTATCTTTTTACACTAATCTTCGATTTTTAGCTAAGAAAATTAGTTGTCACTTACCATGAAAGAACAACATCATAACAGAAAGCCATGATTTAATGATCTGGAGGGAAGAGATGCGGGAGCTAATCACCCTCCTATAGCTATGGTTAGGAACTGCTCTGCTAGCCCTCTAGCAGCTGTCTGCTTCCACCTCACTTTCCTTAGCAACCAGAGCTTGCAGCAGGCTGGGATTCCACCCTGCAGCAGTTTCCATGGCAAAATGCATCACGAATGCTGCTAATGCCATTCCTATGGTTCAACTCCTCCTTCCCCTGGTTGTTTGTTTTGTGGTTTTTGTTGTTTTTTAACTTCAGTAAAAACTATGCTGACCTATATTTGCAGGAAATACCTTATCACACACACAATCACTGTGTAATTTCATAATACTCTGGCTACTGGACAGAGAATATTTCACTTAGTAAACAGCAACCTTTAAGAAACAAAGTAAAACCAAGAATAATTGGCTGAAGGAGCCACTGGCAGGGATAAGGATGGAAACTGCTGGATACTGTTCTTTTTCAATATTCTGCTTTTTAGTTTTGGGGAGAATGTTCGTTGTACTTCAATCATTGTTGTGTTCTTTAAATGAATAATTGTTTACCCCAAATATTTGCTCTCTTCTCTCTTATTCCCGCTCTGAAGTATAACATAGAAAATGAGTGTTTCAGGAACAGAATGTAAATAAGTTATTATCTTTGCCTGCAATGTTATGATCACCTATTATTATTAGGGAAGGGCTTGCACAAGCTTTTTCTGCACTCATTATGCGTTAGTTAGGATGTTTCATTGCAATATGTTTATATAAAACATGGTTATTCTGTTGCAGCAGAAACACTAGTTGGAATTTGGTTCCAAGCAAATGGAACTGGTGATTCTGCTGTTGATGAAATGGCACCCATGACGTGCAGACTGGGATCTGTGTATGTAGAACTGGCCTATGGAGTAGGTTTGGCTCTGTTCTATGTTCCTAGGGTTTTTCATCTCCATATACACAGCAGTTGTAGTTCACTGTACCCTGATCAAAAAGTATATCAGGCTGGTGGATTAATACACTCATGCCTGATGATGGTTACTGGGACAGAAATCATTAATGAATACAAGAATCTTGTGTACATAGTCAGCCAATCATTTCTAACTTAATCTATGTGCGAGGCAGTGAATATACCATGTGAATCTTCTTTGGGGAGTTAAAGAGCGGATATTTTTGCTTTACTTTGCTTCAGCTTTACTGAAAATGCACAAATACATGGCTAACATATCTCTGGGACAAACAATGTAGTAATGACTCTATTGAAGACATTTTATTGGTTTGTGTGTGTGTGCTGTTCGTGTTTTAAAAGCTTCTTCCTAGAATTAAATACTATTAGTAGTGGTCTTCCCCATTTTAAACTCTGAAGACAGATGTAAGATATATTTGAAACATTTCACTGACAGTACCAAAGTACAAGTATGCATTGCACTCTACTAATTCAGTCAAAATGTAACTTGACTAATACACTTTAATGTAATACAAAGTATAGCAGAAAAATACTAATTCACATCAAGGACACTAATGCAAAATCCTTTTCTTGTGACTATATCACTGGAACCAGTTACTTAACTATTTTTTCCTGCATTTTTCCATTACTATTTATAATGTCATTCTAACTCCATAGACACACTTCACTGTAATTACAGTATTACCCTGCACCCTCAAATTTACAAATTTTTTTTGTGTTAAACAGTAGCAGATGTGACAGAAATAATCCTTTCAGAAATTAAAGTATGAGTAGGATTTCTCACTCAGTGCATATTGAGAGCTGCAAAATGTTTATGCTTAATATTACTTGACATGGGAACCAAGAAAAGGCATCAACTGTACAAGTGGAACCAATCTGAAGTTAACTGTATCCATTTATTTGAATCTGTCTTTATGGCAAGAGACACTTCATGCTCTTCACTACAAGAAGAGCCTTGTAATATAGGCACAATGTTCTTTTCAATTGGGATTTGCCAATCTAATATATGTGAAATCCTGTTAGATTTCAAACTTGGAAGTTTAAGTGTGTTGTAGCTAGGTGCTTCAAAACAAAGTATTTGAAACGCTGAAGTGAATTGTCAGGGCTTATTTTACAATGAAAAAGGAATGGACACTTTTTTTTCTCACAGTTTTTAAGAAAAGACTAGTGTGTTTTAATGACTGCCTTGGGTAGAAGCTCTTTTTTGAAATTTTGCACGTTCAGGAATACATGGAACCCTGACTTGTTTAGAGCATCACAGAGAAATGGTTATATTAACACTGGATTTTCTAGGCCTGCTTTTTCTATCAAAATCAGTATGACCAATCAAGACCATTTGTCAAATGATACTTCATCTTCCCATGCTGAAGGAAAGAACAATAAAACTAGTAATTTTCCATTACTGTTTCTTAGCTCAGGGAGGTCTTCTATTTGTTTCTGGTAAGAAATGAGTCTCCAGTTGCACAGCTCAAAATGAACACTAAATAGACAAGTTCTGAATTTTTGCAACTCCTCTCCATACTGAATGACAGCAAGTCATCTGGGGAGGTGCTTGTCTGATCCCACTTATTGGAGAGACAGAAAAGATATGTGTTTTGTAGCTTTCTGATCTGTTGGTCCATTCTTGTGGTGTGAGCGTGATATGACAGAGTTGTGGAGATCACAGCCTCAATGTTTTTTGGGGGTACCTTATGACAGTTTTTAAAAGCTAAGTCTTTACTTAAGCCATTTGCCAAGCAATATGCTGATGAAATCTAGTACTTGCAATATGCCCCTGTATCTTCTTAAAGAATACTTCTAACAAGCGTAGAATAATTAAAACTGACAGGTATAAGGTCTTTTTCTGATAGGAGACTTTATCTACTTGTTATGAATAAACTGATGAATATTTTCAAGATCTCTGCAGAACTGCATTTGTGTGATACTGTCTTGTACAATATTGACTGTCTCCTCATTTCACTGTCAAGATGTGCAGAATATGGAATTTCAAACTGTAGTGAAGCATTTTGATACTTGGGGTTTTTACTTTTCTAAAGTCATTGGGCTCTGGACAGCCACCACTACTTATTCTATGTGACATCCCAGGAACAGCCAGGGGGTCTCAGGTAAATTAGCTCCTATGGCTCTTATGCATGCTGTTTTGTTTTTTTTTAAATGCTATGTACTGAAACTCCATGATTGCAAACCACACAGACTTTAAACTAAGATCTAATATTTACATTTGCCTTATCTTAATGCTTCCTCTCTTTATGGAATGAAACATTTTCTGAATAGTGAATTCAAGTACTCTTCCTATTATACCTGTAGAACACAAGGAAGATATTATTCAGGTGTTCTAGTGTGACTTAAATATTCCAGATTTACTAATATTAGTGCTGTAAATGTCTTCTATTTAAAGGCATTCATTATCAAACCCATGAGCAGTTTCAACTGCTTGTTTGCCAAGTGTGGGAAAGGAATTCGCAGGGAGCTTTGTGCTGTTTCACATGTCCCTGAGTTAGAGATAATGAGGAAAAGAGTGGTAGAAGCAAAAACTTGAGCAAGGTCGAGATAAAAGTAAATTGGCTACAGCATTAAAGATGAGCTTTGGGCAGTGGCCAACTGCTGGCTGGCTCAAGGCGCATGTCTGAGGGTCTCTAACCAAATTGTAAGACAGATTCGAGCGCGTGGGGCTACGGGGAAAGTATATATAGTAGTGAAAAGGGCAATAAAGGTCTCCTGTTCAAGAGCCATCAGGAGTCCGTGTTGTGCATCCCTTCAGCCAAGTTTAAATTATCTCCAAACATGATTCTAAAACATATCTACATGATTAACATTTTGATCTGTATTTTTTTATTCTTATCAGATACAGATTCCAACATTGCTGCCAACAGTTGTCCTGCTAATTGCATTAATCAATTTTCTATTACTATTTGCCAAAATACAAAAATGACTGCAGCTTTAGAATGATATCATGCAATGTCACTTAATTTTACACATATACTATGACTCTGTATACTCTCAAAACTAGAGGATATTCTCAGGGAAGCACCATCTGAGGCTTATCAGGGAGACCCCACTGAGGCTGCGAGTTCTTTCCATATCTCCCTTAAGTTTCTGATGTTGCAGCAACTCTGAGTAACAGGATATGTTTCATGAGTTTGATTCCAGACCATATTCGGTTTTTATGTAGTTGTGCCAGTTAACTATACCTGAATTGCATAAATATTGGTTGTGTTTTTTAATCATGTTGGCAACTCCTTTTCAGAAAGACTTGAAACAAATTTGTTGAATACCAGGCATGCTGATAAGACTTTTCAGTTGCTGTCAACCCAGATTTAACTATATATTGTAGTGTTAGGAGAAAGACACAGTAACACATCACAAAATACCTTATCTTTATTTTTGCTCCTCACATATTATTCTAAGTTCACCAGACTAATTTATCTGTTGCCTTCCTGAAATTATTTTTCTGTACCAACTTTTCTCTATACCATTCAAAAAAAATTTATTTTTTATTTCAAGAGAAAGCTTGCTTTGCTATGAAAGGCAACAGGACAGCTGGTGAGTCATGAGTAATGAAGCCTCCTTAGGGGGAGGCCAATTCATGTGCCTAACATGCTCTACTCCTCTGTATCACAGCTACATGTCCCTATCACCTGTTGACATTCTAAAGCACAAGTTACTTGGCAGATCCTTCTCCTACAACTACCATCAGTCTATTCATTGAATCTATCCTCTCTGACAGGTAAGGTATACACAGGGTCATGCAGCTTGTCGGGGTAAACTGCATACGTTGTATGAAGGAATTAGCTTTAATAATTCATCTAAGAACAGTTATTTCTATTTATTAATGCTTACCAAATTTCTGTATACGTAACTTTTCCAATGAGTTACCTTACCTTAGTAAGACTCATTCTCTCATTCCCTCTCCTGAAATAAAAATCCTTGTAAGTTTCCCCAAGTAGACATCATTTGTGTTTACACTAAAGCTTTAAAGACCACTCCTGGCCCTGCAGACTGTTTTAGGAAATGTTTATAGCCCTCCATCCCTTTGCATTTTTGCCCACTTCTTTCTTTGGTCCTTGGAGACTGCTTATCTACACTCAGCTCACAATTTACGATCCACTGACCTGTCATTCCAACTGATCTTCCTCCCCATTCCTCCATCTGAAGTGTAAAATACTTCCATTTTCTTCTTCCACAGTCCTTTTCTCCAGTTCCTTGCAGAACTCACCCTGTCTTGTCTTCCTCTGCACTACAGAATGTCACTTTTTTCCACCTGAAAATACTGAGGAAAATGGCACAATCATGTGGCTTCTTTTTTGCTCTAATTCTCCACATGAACCTTTGCTTTCAACACACCTTTCTTCTTTACATGCTCACCATCTGGAAAATGTAACTCAGAATTCTGTTTTCCTTCCTGCTAGTACCTAATCCTTTTCTATTCTCCTCTGGGAGCTTCCTCTCCTTCGGGTCAAAGTTTTCCATTCTCTTATTTTTGCTTCTGCTTTTTCTTTTGCAGAAATAATTCATTCTCTCCCATAGCACCACCACCTCTAACTCTAACTACAGAGAAAACAATGTATAGTCTTCTCTCTAGATCTCTCATATGCCACTGTCAACAGTTTCACAGGTCTTTGTCACCAAGTGTCATTAAGTTAGTGTTATCTGTGGCAACTTCTTCATCTCTTTAATTATCCACCTGCTTCTGTTATCTTTTTAGCTTAATAGTGAATCAAAGTCATTCCTTCTGAATTCCTAATGTACAAAATATTCACCTGTGCCATGGGTATCTCTGGCAATTCCTCCTCTCAATGTTATCATTTCATAACCTTAAGAGATCTCAGTCTGAGATGTTTGTCTTCCCTTTTCCCCTCATGGATTATTTCATCAATTTCCAGCCTATATCCTGTGTTGCTTATTAAGATAGTCCACAGGTATCAGGGCTTTAATAAACTCTGAACTGTATAAATGCCATATGGGCCCCCTTACTGTTGGTGCTATATGGTCCCTAAAAAAGACTACTTTCTCAGGCCAATCTGAAACTTAATGTTGACCACACATTGTAATATCCATTGTATGTCCAAAATGGATGGATGGAGGTGAGGAGTTGTACTGTTCCTTTTCCAACACTTAAAATAAAACCTACTGTGAAATAGCATCAAATGTTAATAAGTTTTGATACTGTTTTTGTATTCTCAATTTAACACTTTTCTCTTACAAAGCTAGCAGTTAAACACTGAGGGACATTGTCATGGAGATTACCCAGATAAAGATAGAAACAGGTGTTCAGAAAAATTGAAGCCTTAAATTCTGGCAGATTCTGTCATCTCAAAATACAAGAATCTCAGACTCATTGCTCTCTTTATCGGCAACTTTCTTACAAATGAGAAAACAAAGACAATTTGTTTTGGCATAGCAGATTTTTGTTTGTTTTGCTTTTCATTTTTGTAGTGGCCAAGGACTTCAAACAGTAGGAAGAACTGTGTTTGCATAGGTCTGTTGTTTAATAAGGATAAAACCAAAGTGTCTTGACATTAAGGAAATTCTAAGTAAACACTCTTTTCAAGTCTGGTCATTTGCAAGTATCTCAAATCTGTTTCCTAATAACAGAGAGATCCAAATTACTAATCACTTAAACTCCACTTCTTATGGATAAGACAGACTTATCTTGCTATTCTGTTATTGCTCATCTGTGAAGTTACCTTTTTCTTCCTTCTTGTTTCTCAAGATTGCACCTTTTCAAAAACAGGAAGTAGGACAAGGCTGAGAGCTGTTAGCGCATAGTATCCTCACAGATTGGATCTCTTATCTTGGTTTTATTTTTACTTAAAAAGTAAGAAATTAAGATTTCATTTTTTTGAAAATGGAGCAGCAGGGAGAAGATAAAAAGAGCAGATGGATATAGAAAAAAATCCAAAAAAAGGAACAAAAAACCTTGTGGGTGAATCCCAATCTGTCACCTTTAAAGTATCATGCGACCAAGTGTAAAACAACTTTAAATATGACTTGGTAGCTGAAATGCACAGCCAGCTTTCTGGAAGGTCAGACCCAATGCCCACTAAGGTCAATAGAAAGATTCTCTTCACTTAGAGTTGAGTAAAATAACAAAGTAATAAAATAATGACACTAGATATTCATTTATTGATTTGGGTATTTGCTTTTAGTAGTTACCTTTCATTTTGGGATAAAAATTGTATCTTCTTGTTACTTTAACTGTACAACATATTCTACACAACCCTGGAGGTCAAGCGTGAGATTTGGAAGAGGATGTATATTGATCTTTTTCTAATACAACTCCACAGCTTTTTATTGTTAACATCTTGTTTTATAATTACTTCTGTGTAATGGCTTTTCTGTTTTTTATTACGTTATGTTTGCTATTCTTCCATTAAAACTGACAACGTGTCTTAGAAAAATGGATAGCATAATTTCATCAAGTCAGAAAAACAAATTTTGAAGATTTTTTTCTTGAAATGTTGGGGCTTAAGATAACCTACGTTTTTACAGATAACATAGTAAATTGTAGAGAAGTATTAGTTGTATCCACCCAGAAAGAAATGTAAGTTTATGGAAAAAAGTCTTAAACTACAGCAGTCAGGGTAACATTGGTAGTAGGATGATGGTTGGACCAGATATCTTGAAGGTCTTTTCCAACCTTAATGATTCTACAAATTTAAATGACCTTTGTATGCAGTCTTACTGATTAACATTTCTTATGGAGAGGTTTCAGAAAGCAAATTCTGAATTTTAAGACAAAAAATGTCAACGTGTCATGTCAAAATCAGTAATTCCTGTCTTCCCTCTGAAAATAGTTTTGGTCAAGAAGGTAATTATACTTTGTTTCCTTTATTGTTCCTTCAGCAGAAAATCTATTCAAATTTTCCAAGCAATGTTCATACATCAGTCCAAACAACAGTCTTGTTTTGGTCTCATTTTTTGTATTGAAATTCTGAAATTTTTTAACTTTTTGTAGCCTTAAAGTTATTCCTTGCATAAAACTACAGTTACTATGCCTGACATTATGCTGCCTTTTGTATCACATTGACTTAGTGGGATGTGATCTATATTGTGTGTCCTCCCTTTTGAGAGCTGTTCTTCTCATACTTCGTCCTAGCTTTGTCTTGATTACTTTCTAGATAACTACATGGAGATGATAATGATTCTTAGCTGTTTAACAGCTTCCCACAGAGCTCTGCAGTAAAAATGGCAAAAAAAAAAAAAAAAAAGCCTGCCTTTGCTGAAAATACCAAGAAAGCTCTATAAGAAGCATCAGATAAACTGGAAGTGTCTGTCAGAAAAACAACATTGCATTTGTCCTTCAAATGTGGAAGACTCTTCCTAAGTGTTAAGTTAAAAGTGAATACATTTTACACTCAAGATCCTACCTTTTTTTTAATTGGCCACCAAATAGATGTCTCTAACCAGCCTGAATTCTCATCCCATCCAGACTGACCTGATTTCTTCTTTCTGTTTTTATTCAATCTTCTAAAGCTGCTTCCTTCAAGACAAACTAAGCATAACTTACTTGCTTCATTTCACACACAATGATCATATTGCAGATATTTGGAGGAGAAATGAAGCATGAAATTTAGCCTATTTCTCTAAAACAATTATAAACCTGAAGTGCAGGTAACTATTAACCATGAGCAAAAAGCATATCAACATACCAAGTTTCTGGATCTAAGAATCTAGCTTGAAAGTGAACCCAGTAAAATGTCTTCTGCATTTCCTGTGATGTAAAACTAACATGATGCCTCGAACCTTAATCATGCAACTCTCTCAAATATTTTCAGTTTGCTATATGAAAAAACAAAAAGCAGATGAAACTCATCTCCAGTCAATGAAAGCTTGGCATGCACTATACAATTCACATGTGGCTTTTCTGCAAAGACAATCTGAGTATGAACTATGTTTTCAGGAAATAGACAAGTTTACTGCCACTGCCAGGTCATGGGAAACTAAGCACTGAAATGCTTGAGACAATATATCTTTCATATATTTAGCGCTTCACAACAGTTAAGCTGATGCTAATTTTAATCTCCAGTGACATCATCTGTACTCCGTATGTACAATTCTATATTTCTGTGATACATATGTATTTGATTCCTTGATTATTTTACCCCTTGCTTGTTTCCTTCAGAGAAAAAAAAAACTTTCTTCACTTTTGAAGATGGGAAGGGAGAAAAGTACTCAATTTTACTTTCTGTTACCACCATTGTCACTTATTCCTTTCCTTTGATCCCTAATCCTCACAACTTCCTCTTGCCACCCACAGTTGTCACCACAGTTTCATTTGTCACCTCCTAATCCCCTCCAGAGAAGGATATGATGAGTGTGGAGTAAGTGCCAAAGCTGCTCTCTGGGGCCCTGTGTAGCAGACTCACAGTAGTTTATAGAGCATGAAGAAGGCTGTGTGAGTTTTATGCTATGTGGAAGGTAAAGCTATGTACATGTTTACATAGTGACGTAAACATAAATAGCTGTAGGACTGAGCTAAAATATTTTATAGTCAGTAAAATGACCTTAAAACCTTTATTTGACAGGTACAATATAGTTCAATAGGATTTAAATAAAAGTCCACACCGTTATTGCAGTAGTAATCCACAAAGCCCAAGTGACTGATTATTTATGCAGTTGGTTTTTTTCATTGTCACAAAGGAGGCACAGACTGCAACAATGAAACCTAAGAGAAAGCAGGAGAAAGTTATAAAAAAGTCTTGAAGAAATCTTACAATGTGACACACAAAAGTAGATATCCAGGATTCTTATGTAGGCAGCAGCTACTTTACCCAAGAGAACAATGGGCCTTCATTACTTTTGCAATCTGAAGACCAAGGAACAGCAGCTCTGAAAGGAGGAGAGACCCAAACTTTGGCCTTTGATTTAAGCTTGCTATTACACGTGACAGAGAGAGGGCTGCTACCAGAGGCATGACAGTACAGAGGTGTCTAGGACATGAGCCTAAGTGTAGACTGCTCTGATAGGCCTACCGATATCAGTTTGAGCTAGCTGAATGTTTAACATTGTGATGTGTAAGTGATAAACTTGCAACCAAGTGTATACATAATATGGAAAATACATATGTGTGCAGTGCAGAGTCATTTGCTGGGGTAGATTTGAAATCTGTCTGCAGAAGCAGCAAAATTATTACAAAATAGGCAGATGTATTTCCTCATTGAATCATCTAGTTGGTGTTAATTGGCTTCTTGCAGACTTCCACGAAAATCAGATAGTAGTTTATTTTACACAATGCAGGAGCTTTATGATTTATGTTTGGAACTGATGGCTGTTTATTTACCAACATATAGGTCCCTGTTCTCTCTGCTGCTCTCAGCAATGCAATTTTGTGCCAGCTATCGTTAAATCTATCAGTACTCACCAACTAACGCTTGATTTGCATACTACCAGATTAAACAGTGGTACAGATTTCTGTATGATTCAGATGTAAGCATAAAAGATCATAAGGCATGTAAAATGGACCTATTCTGACTGACAGACATCAGTAGATACACTGTAAATTTAGGATGTCGTCTTATGACCAGTGTAAGAACCTGCCATCTCTGCAAAGGGAGTGCTCATGTTGCCCTTACAATGGGGTGATTTCTGTATGAGTTAGACTAGGGATTTGCTCTGATTGAAAACTATCTTAATGTGTGTGTTTTTTGTTTTGGAGAGGATTTTTTTAATTGGATCAGTTGTCAACCAGACTTACCTTGATCACTGTGATTATCACAGTTAATGCAAAGGAGCAGCAGGACTGCAATGTTTGAGCGGTATAAAGCGATTATGAACTATCTTCTTGCATTGGTGTAAAAGACTTAGCATAAATTTGCTGCCATAGAATTAATGGATCAACTCTGCACTTGCCTAAATTACAAAAAAAAAAAAAAAAAAGTACTGGGAGAAAAGGATGACTGGTGAAACAACCAGGAACTTTAGTCAAGGACTATACACTGTTATGTTCATCTGATGTTTATGGAATTGCATTCATAAATATGCTTATATGTATCTGGGTTTATAATGCTAGCTAGTCTTTTTTTTTTAAATGGTGTTATTCATAACTGTGTTTAAAACTAAGCCTTCACTTAGTATAGTAAACTGTTGTACACGTATTACTAGTGAGATGTTCACTGGCTATACATATTTCCATAATTGGTCCTTTGCTACAGAGCTTTTTAGGAATGGCCTTCCAACAATTCTGTAAAATACCTGTGTTAGTCATAATACATCAATAATAATTGTCATTGCTCTATTATATATTCACTCTGAATTTTTGCAATTGGCAAACATACTTAAAAACAGTATTTCAAAACTAAATGAGTTGGTTCAATTTTTGCCTCCTTCAAATTTGGACAAATTTTATCATATTATTGTAATTAATTCTATGTAGTCAGCCTATATTTTTGTAGGTCATTGCTAAACAGTGATCTGTAAAGTGCAAAAATATTTCCAAATGGATTATGGAAAAAAATATGTATCATCACTATTAGGATGTTAGATCTCCTACAGGGGTAATTTCAACAGAACATATCACTTGTTTACTTCATCATGCTAACAATCATACAGCCAAAGCCCATCTCCAGAAGTTACCCCTGTCTAAGAAATTACAGCTGTTTCTCTACAGCCTTCCCTTAATCACACTGCCTGTATTAGACTGCCTAATAACACTTTGTAAATGTTAACTAACATGAAAAGTTCCAGAGTACACTTTAGCATTTCAGAACACAGCATCAGAAGCACTTGATGTCACTAGAAAAACTGTCCTTCGTTTCAATAGTAACTATACTAGTAAGGACAAAATTGAGAGAATATGGGACCATATATGATAAGTGTTCATGGAGGGGGGAGTTGGAAAAGAGTACACCAGAATGAGGCTATATTAGAACAAGAGTTAGTATGTTAACTTGCTTTGCTCTTACGCTTTTTCTCTTGTCACTTACTACTGTCTGCAAATAACTGACCAATCAGACCATTATCATCTACTAAGTAACAGACTAAAGATTTTAAGAAGAAACCTGGCTGAGTAAAGCCAAGTGTCTGGTAACTGATTAATATTATGAGAACTGTCACCCTTATAACAAAGGGAGTTTAAAAGCTTACAATGTTGATTTTCATTGAGTTTCATTGATTTCATTGAATTTCATTGATTTTCAATGATGTAGCCACCTATTTCAATTTGTAGTGCTTTAAAATCATTTAAAATCAAAATGGATCATTTCACATGCTAAAAGTGTATCTCACTTAAGTCTTTTGCTTGTCTTCAGGATTAGACATAGCTCAGTACACTGAACTCCTCATAGTTTGATCTATATTTGAAGGACATTATGGTTCTGTGTTCTATCTGCTTGGTGCAAATTCCTTGACTTCTGCCATATTTTTCTTGAAATTGAAGTCATATACTCCTCTGTTTCCCTATAGCACTCTTCCACAATGGTCTGACCTAGATTCAAGATATCTGGATTTCATACAAATATAATTAATAACTAAAAGGCAAATATATATGAAGTTCAAAAGCAGATTTTATATATCCCAGTGCTTTCCTTCCAATGTGTTTGTCCTCCTGTTCTTCTCTTTATGATCTCTTAAGTACATCTTGTGCTTTGTGGTGGTGCAGCTGTTTTTTAGAGTCTCAAAAAACCAATTTTTTAGCCATTCAAGTTGGAAAGTGCCCTAATATTTTAAACATGGGATAATTTGCAGTGCATAGTAACTTCAATTTCTGTGGAGCTCCATAAGCCATGTTCTTAGCGCAAATATGTCTCCACTCCTAACTGCATGGGAACAACGTGCATGGGTATAGTAGTCTGAGATATGAAATCCATAGAAGAACATTAACCATATAATTCTGCTTAGTTCTGTATTCCAGTTGTTGAACTCTTAACCCTATTAAGATTTCCAGGCACAGAAACTAGTTACATGACGGACATCAAATTATCTGTAACCAGGTAATTTGAATTGTAACCACAACATCAGAGAGAAAAGTAAAGAGTTAAAAATAAATAAATAAAATCATGGTAAAAAGATAACAAAAATACATTCTTGCAATGAAGATCAGGATTGATTTAAAAAAAAAAAAATACAAGTACTAGTTAGAATGTCAACAAGAGATGAAAAAGAATAAATGGCACCCATGCCAGGACCTTCAAGTTGGATTTAGCCTGGGAACAAACTAAGAACGAAGCAAATGACAGATATAAATAGAGTATGAGCTGTAGCACTCTGCTCCATTATGAGATAATTGGAAGAGATAGATAAGGGGGAAGTCTGAAGTGAACATCATGTACTTAAATTTTTATAAGGCATTCAAAAAGGTTCTCTGGAGATTGATACTGAAAGTAAAAAAAAAAAAAAAATCAAATACTTTTATAATGAGGAAATTATAATGAGGAAAAGAAATAAACAACCTCCCCCCCCAAAAAAAAAAAATATAATACAAAGTGGGAGCCTGTCCTCCAAGAAGACATTCTCTTCAAAAAATAATGTACAGTACCAATGCCATTATGGCCAAAGAAACGTAATGTGTTTTTTTAATATAATAGAAGTAAATTAGATTGAAAATCAAAGAGGAAAGAAAAAACTACTGTGTAGGAAGGTGATTTATCTTGAAGAATAAAATAGTATGTAGTCCTTTTTCATAAAGGAATATACATTGTTCCTGTAGATAGAACAGAGAGAACCCTAACAGAATAAGTCAGATAACTTCTTACAGACATATCAAAGCAGAGGTTCGCTGCACCTATAAAGTACAAGCAGACTAAGCAAGATAGAATTCATTGTTATTGGCCTTGAACAACAAGCATGCTAAAATAATGAGTAATGCTGAATATGCATTTTGCAACTTAGGTACATACAACTGAAATGCAAAGGAATAATAAATCCATATATTTCTAATTTCTTCCTATGGTGTGAATTTATTGATCATTTAGATAAACATGTATTCATCAGCATTTATTAACAAGACTCTGACTGTTGTACATATGGTCACAGAATTGTTAAAAATGCTTTGTAGCCTAACAAGATGGACATACATACTCCAGGTGTAGAATGAGCTATTTTGGCACTGGGGAGGGAAAGCAGTAGGAACATGTTTGTTAGAATATTGCATGCTCCTATGCAAATATATTAGGTGTTCAGATAATATAGCTGCATGACAAATTGCTAATGATTACCTCTTATTTTTTCTGTTGTCTAAATTGCTTTGGTAAAATAACACATCTGACATGCTAGTGATGATTCTAAACATATTTGTGTCTGCTCTGTGAATTGTATTTATATATCAGTTATGGCAAGCAATGTACTTGGTATGCTCACAGGTGGAGGACCAACTAAATAACAGATTGCCAAATAAATACTTTGATTAGACACACACACACACACACACACACACACACACACAAAAAAGGCTAATCATCAGTTGTTCGGTTCAACTGAATAAAGGTTTCCTACGGCCCTGATTCTGGAAATGTTTCTAGACTTCTTTTTACCAGATAGTTGAGGACATCGCTTTGCTATGTGTTGAGGAGAGAAAAAAAAAATAGCCTTTGCTTATTAAGAATTTATGACTAAATATATAAAAAGAAATTTTCATGATGTTAACTGTTAAGCAGTGATTTTAGCATAATAAGTATTAAGAAGAGTAGGACTGGAAAGGAAAAAGTAAAAATTCAATTGTTTTTATAAGACTCTCATTCCCCTCATTTGCAGGCATGTAAGCAAAATCCTGCACCATTTAAGGAGATTGTTACTGTTTACCTCACTGTGGACTAAGATTCCATCCTTGTATCTCCTAAAACTGAGAGCAGCTATAACTCTGTGATTTATGTTCTGTTTTCCATCTTCATTGTTTTATAACAAGGAAATTATTCCATATCGGTAACTTTTCAATCTCAGGTCTTCTCCTATTCTGCTGGCAAGATTTTTTTGCCACTAAAACAGTTTTTTTCCTTTTAATAAGGAAAGGCGAAAGGTATGTGAACCATTTCAGAAAACTAGTGTTCCAAGGTAACTTTTTTCTAATAGTTCCAATAAGCTCTACGTATTTATCTTTCCCTCCTGGTCCCTATGTGATTGAACAGAAAGGTCTAAAATTGCATTGTTAAAATTGGAAGTCTGAGAAATTATCTGAAAGACAAGGGAAAGCTTAGGACTTGTAGCTTACCATGTGCACTTATAGAGCAGAGGGGACCTATGGTTATCTCGCTCCCTGTGTTTTAAACATGCTGTCATCTAATTTATCAATCTCATGATAGTTAAGGGAAAAGATGGCCTTCTGGTGCATGTCTTTGAGATACTGATTCAAATCCCTTTTCTAGCCTAGACTTCATACATAGTCTGTGATCTCTTGCTTATTTCAGCACTCTACTCTCCAACTGCAAAATGTTACCACAAAACCCACCAATGAATAACAGTTATAAAATGTTTTCATACCTCAGTGTTTTGAAATATATATTAAAATCACTAGTATAAAGAAGACAGTCTTAATTAAAAATAGCGTAAAATGTTTTCTCTTTGAAATGGTCCAGATTCTCATCATTAATGAAGCCATGAAATAATGACTGGTTTGAGAGAACTTGTTGAGAAAGGTGTAGCCTAAATGCGGTCTAGACTCAGAGATTAAATTGGTCAATTGAGGTTTTCGTTTTGTTTTCCTCAGAACTGTTTTTTCTGCAATTCTGCATAGTTGAAAATAAAACTTTTATTATTTTTTATAATTTTATTATTTTCAGCAGAATAACTGTATTCCAGCTGACTGTCGAACTACTTGTCATGCAGAAATGGAGAAATATCTCTCAACTATACTAAAATACAATGTTAAATGGTTCCTACTGTTTATGGAGTCTACTTATGTTAGTATTTCAGCATTTATCCACCAATCCTACTTATGCTACCATATTTGAGGTGAGATGATCAAATGCCAATGAAAAATTTTCTTTAACAGTCTGCCTTTTCTCTGTCATGCCTTTGAAAATTAAAAACTATCAGTAAGCTTATAATGAATTAACTTTAAAACACATAACTATAGTATTTTAGTTTATTCTGAAGATCAATGTGACACTAATTTCAATTTTTTAATGTTTATCTGTGTAAGTGCTTATCAAAATCTCAGAGTAAGATTTAAGGCATTCTGGGTATGGTCAGAGTGCAGTGTAGTGATTTAACAATAGCTTTTCTTGTGATGTTAATGAGAGCAAAACTTCTCAGCTACATAAACACCATCTTTAAATGCTAGCTCATCTCTGTCAGATATCCATTCTGATACAGCTTTTCAAAAAAAAAATTAAGTTATGTTTCAGTTTACTGTTTGACAATGTAAACTTCAGCCTGGGGTATTGTACAAATTGAAATTAATGATTAAAGGAAATACCATAAATGCTTTGTATCACAGTATATCTGAATTTCCCAGACTCATGCTAGTCCACACTAGCCAGTTTGCATTCTCTTTATGCTCTCTTGCAAGCAGTGAGAGAGTACTTGAAATGGGAGCTGATGGCAAAGGCTTACATTTAATCCAAGTGCTGCAACGTTGAGTTGCCATTTTATCTGCCTGTTGTTAAGCACTGGACTGGACAAGTAGAGTATTTATATTTTTCAAAAGTGTTCAAAGCATCTCCTTACAATACTGAATATTAACAAATAAACATTTTCAACATTTTGACTGATACACATGACTTATCTGGGAAATTCTCTATCCTCTAGAATGTTCCTGGACTGTCAAATGCTGGCCACTAAGATGTCACCTGAAATACTCTGTGTAAGACTTACTTACAAGTATACATTGGTAGCACTGCCATTTATAATATGTTGTTTAACTTACACACATTACTCTACTTTTAAAAAAAAAGTGGGTTGTTTTTCTTGCCAATTTCTCATAGCTGTCAGAACACTATTTGGCCAACTTTCTTCATGTAGATCCAGTGCTTTTACAGTATTTTAATGAATACTTAATGACACAAAGGAAATGAAATTCTGGCTAAAACCATATTCTAGAATACTAATGTAGTATTCTACAGTCTTGCTACACAGATCAGAATTTGTATGAGTCTACTTAAGCTTGGCAATCCAATGGATAGAACATTAGTGCTTCACTTCCACAAACTATAGATTCAACTCTAAATCTGTTGGAAGTGGAGGAGTGACTATGGGAAGAAGGAAGGCTGGCAAAGAGAAATAGTGGGTGTTTGGGGATTTTTGCATGTGTACATAATTTCTAAGGAATAACACTATTTACAGGTTATCTGTGTTAGGTTTTGCAATAGGGAATAAATGCTGAAATTTCTTTGCCCTATGATCTAGTAAAAATTGTTAAACTTTTTGGAGTGTGAATCTTTAACTTGATCACAGAAGCAGAATAGTATTTCAAAAAGATTTTTCAGCTTTGAAGAGATTAGGCTTCCAGTTAAAATCATGCTTTGTGCTAATTATCATCAAACCACTATTCAATATAACATTTTTTCCTTCCGGTTTCTTTTGAGGGAAGGATTAAAATAGTCTCTTCAGTGTTAGTAAAAGTGATTGTGGAAATTTATTGACCAAGTTGTATGGTAACATATACATAGTCCTTCTCAAATATAAATATCTCTAGTTAATTAATCTGATCATTCTTCACCTTCATATGAACCCCATTTACAAGGGGGAAAAATGCACAATTTCTGTTTTTTATAGCTATTTCTTGACTCTCATCATAGTCAGCAGTATTCCCAAAGGAGAAATATCACTATTTAATAATAGCGTTCTTAACAGATAGTAATACTAGATCTAGTATTTTTAGAATTTTTAGAAACTAAAAATATTATCCCATTATTTCTTGACTTTATTCTAAAAATGTGCATTGATCACTGTCACAAAGCACACTGAAACAGAATAAGATTTACCTCATACCACTTAAGCTACATTTTTCTTCTGCAAATGTTTTTTCTTTTGCATGCTACATTTTTCCTTCTACTAATAAAAGAAATACTAAATTAGGTAGGATGTAAAAATTGGACAGCCAGAGCAATACAATAAAACTGTAAATGTTTCATTCATTTTGTATTCTGCTCAATTTTCAAAATGTTTAGTTCCATATTTATATTAGCAGTGTTTGTTTCTTACAGTGTAAGAAATTATAACCATAGGAACTATGCCTGATATGCAAGTGATTTTTTTTTAATTGACTTAGTCTGAAACTTCCCACAGATGCTTTAGCAAGCCTAGAATGAACTTATCTGAGATTCCATATATAGTCGAAGTGTTAAAGTTGGGGAGAAAAAAGTGATACTGCACATGCTTTTTACACATCCCCAGGACCGTGGTAGCCTTACAAAAAGAAGTGTGGGTTGTTTTTTTTTCCAAGATATATATCTAAACAGTCCAGGCTTGCAATCTGGAAACACTTACACGGTACCCCCCAAAAGCTGTTGTAAGAATGCCAACAACTCTGAAAGGTAAATACAGAGATGGATATGAGATTATCACAATCTTCCTGTACATGGTCTCCAACAATCATGTGTTTAACAGTTGCACAGAGGATAAACGTGTTTATTTAATAGATAAATATAAACTAGAAGGGTATTCCGGTAAAGGTTTAGTTAGAAAACAGGCATGAAATGAAAACCTGATACTGAGGTTAGATGTCTTGCCTGAAGTTCCCCACTGAGGAAAGGTTTACTCTGCCAAATCAACAGAAGAGCATGTTTAGCCCATGCTGATGAGATTTGCTAAAGTAATTATGCATTGATGCATATCCATCTTTATTTTCTAGAATATAAAGGTGCTTTGACATCAGTTTTACCAGATAGAAAACAAAATATATGGAATTTATGAAGTAATATTTGCAGTTTAACATATATATACTACTGCAATATATCTAACAGTGGTCTTTCTTCCTTTCAAATGCAATTTACTGCATGTTACATTCATTATATATGATTATTTTGGTTTTTAATTGTAATACATTTTTTTTAAATAGCTCATGAAGGTGTTGCAACCACTCAGGAACTTTGAATATATAATAGAACAGGTATTGTAAAGTCAGTATCTCTAAAATGTCACTTGTCTGATACTAGTCTTCACAGCAACAAGGTACATGTATAATCATGGATTTCATATAAATCTCATTGTTGTTACTGAGCTGTAACATTTCCTGATTAAAAGGATTATTTTAAATTTTTCTTAATCTAATGAAAAAACAAAATATATTTTCACAATATTTTACAAGTCTACTTCTATCATCTTTATTCATGTTAAGTAGCACTTTCACAGCACTTTAAAGCACTATTCATCAGCGGTCTGGCTGGTAGAATTCTGTGCCCAGTATTTAATTTTTCCAGCTTCCATAACATGCCTTAGGTCTGTTTATAAAATGAGTTAGCCAGGTGCCTTCAGAAAATTTGCTTATTCAATGTAAACTAATTTTTCTTCAACTGTGACTTCCCAAATGAATGCAGAAATTCTGCCATTTTCTGTCTTTGCTGAGAGTTAAACTACTTAAAATCTTTTTAGTTAACTGTGTTGGTGAGACTGATTAGGAAAGGCATTGTTCCTTCATCTTGTTTTGATGCCGTATATAGATCTTAAGGCTAAGCAGTTAGCATTAGGTGGAACACATGGATACAATGAGCAGAGATTTGAGTTTATGAAATGAACTGATTATTTTTGTATTAATATTTATTGTATTAACATTAGGAGGTAATAACAAATAACAGTAACAAATTGTCAAATGTCTGGGTCAATACAAGAAGGTATGGTAGTACTTCCAACTCTTCCTTCTCTCCAATATGACCCTTTCTGTTACTGTAAAGTGGCACTGCCATCCTAGAAAGGAATTTCTAAATCCACAGTTCACTGTAGCCTGATAGATAGCTCTACCTCCGGGTCATCCCCACCTTAGAGGAAGATGTTCACTTCATAACTTTGATAATGATGATCTTATGACAGCTCATTTGTCTAAAATTGTTGAGAGTAAAATCTGAAGCCTTCCACAACACTTGCAGACCAGACCATGATGCACATCACAAGGCTACCTATGAGATGCTCACAGAAGTTCCCTCCCTGCTGATAATCAGGGATCCCTACCAATAGCCTCGGAGCTGCTTACTCTGAAGCATTCTCAGTAGCCAGCCCTGTTCCTCCCAACATGCAATACCTTGCCAAGGTCACACTAAAAGTCTGAATGACCAGCTGAATCAGTCATGAAGACACAAAAATAGCATCACTTGAATTTTTATCACCAGTAAACTGCCACAATTAATAGAATTATATGAATTTATAATGCCAGAAGACATTCAACTAACTTTGGTTTTTTGTTGTTGTTTTTTTTTTTTTCCTGGACTGAGATCTGTAAACTGCCAAATAAGAGGAAAACTGGGAAGCAAAAACTAATCAGGTCTTCAAAATTTGATGCACTTTAAATGTGATTGTTTTTTATATCATTTTTAGCTCAATTGTAATTTTCATGCAATCTGATGTCAGTCTCGGTACAAAAACAAATGATCATTTGGGTCACTGAATATATTTTGTAAATGAATTTTTCAGCATCAATGAGTACTGGATATCTGGAACTTCACTTGTGAGATAAGCTTTACTCTTATGATACTCTTAAGTGTTGAAAAATCCACTGAGATTTTGATAGTCTTCATAAAAACTGGTCAGCTAATCAGCATCTACACATTACAGAATATTTTGATATGCTGTGTGTTTGTTTTGTCTTTTTTGAATGACTATTGAAAGAACAAAACAGTAATTAAAATTGGACAATATCTACAAAAATAGCTTTTAAATAGTTATAACTTATTAAACCACTTCGAACAAGTGATCAAATGCAAGTACACAGTGGAAACATAGCTTGCTTACTTTTCAAAAGGGTACATTCAGATGAATATAGAGCCTAGCCTTTAGACCATCTCTGCTATAGCTGTCTGTGCTTGATGGTAAGAATTACAGGGCAATAGTGATAAATGACTGGGTCCCTTAGCTTATTTTGAATTTGGGAAGATGGGAAACTAAATTCCCTTCCAGTCAGGGAATGCTGTTTATTAACAGGTGCTGTTGCATAAGGAACAAATAAAACCACAATTTTCCATTTGCAATTCAGCTTGTTGTTTTTCCCTTCTGTATTTGTTTCGGATTTGGTTTGTTAACTCTGCTTTTCTCTGTGCTGAAGTCTTCTCTAGTCACAATGGGAAGAGAAAACAAAGCTAGAAAAAACAAAATCCCTAAAAGAATTTTGGCTATTTAGAATAAGAGCGAGGCTATTTTGTAGTGTTTACTCCTTCACAGTATAGTGTTTTTTAGAATCCTTAATAAGGAGCTCTGTAACTTAAAGATACTTGGTGTACAGTAAATGCTATTAACTTCAACATTGAAAAGCTAAAGTGCAAACTCTTGTTTGCAAAGTTTGCAAAAAGTCAAGGTGGTTAGACTCAGGTTACAGAATCTAGGAGACAGGGCAGGACTTTCCTGGCAGAGTTAATCCATGGCTAGGACTGTTGCTGAAATCTTTTAAATCGCCCTGTCAGGTGTACGAGCCTTGTCCTACTTGCTAGATATGCACTTATTAATGGCTAAGTGGCAGACTTGTACGACCCAGGCAGAGGGTTAGGCAAAGTTCTTTTCTTAACTCAGATATCTTGCCCCTGTACTGGTCTTAACCTAATTCCTCCCTCCCTCCCTGCTCCCCCATATCCACCATGGCTATCAAGTCAGGCACAATGATGTCAATTTTACCAACTTTTCACCACAAAACTACAGTACTTGCTAACAGACATCTCTGTGAGAGGAGGCAGGATTTGCCCCTCAAGAGATACTTCTTACTAAATAATATCACTGTTTTATCTGTGAGTATAAACACTGTTTTTGTCTCTTAATGACTGTTTCTGTTTTACTGCTGCTTCCCACCAGGAAGTTGACTGCTAACATAATTAGCAGATGATTGCATGGGGGAGGCTGAAATCTTTAACAGCTGTTTTAAGGCACTCTGTAACAAATCTTCTCCAGTGCTGAACACTTGAAGTAGTTGAAGGATGTTCTTTCCAACCTCACAGACCATGGGACCATGGGGTAAAGACATAATGGGAAGGACTTAACGTGCTCGTTTAGTTGAGAGGAGCAAAAAACAAAAACAAAACAAAAGAGAAAACAAAAGAGGAATCCCATTTTAAAGCATTTAGTGGATTAGTACAAGTTCTTGTATGGACTGAACGTACCATAGAAATCAGTACAAAAGATCAACTTTACTAGTGCAGTCTAGAAACTGGATGTGTAGCACTGAGATGCTTAGCAGAATTATTGTATAATAAAAACATTTTAAAACTTGAGACATTTCACATGCTCCAAGTGATCTATTTTTTTTTTTTTTACAGGATAAAAGGGAGACAATAGGAACCAGTGTTTTTTACCACTTATTGTAGAAGAGTCATTCTGAGAGTAATGCACAGTGTAGCACAGAAGTTTACTGTTATAAATAATCATAATCATTGGCTGTGATAGAATAATAATCATAAAATTAAGAGAAACCATTTGGGAAGGAACTGCTTCAGTTCCCCATGGAATATTATAGTGTCTGCCAGATGTAAAGTAGCATGTATCAAGTTCTAGATGGAAAAATAAGAGCTTTAGAGTATTAAGTGTATAATTAAGTAATGATTGAAGTACCAAGCACATTTACAAACAGTGCTGCACCATCTTGGCCCAGAGGAAGACTACTTGATCTGTCAGTTTTGAAGCTGAGACACTTGAAGCTTTTCTGCACAAGAAAATTTCTGCTGGGGCACACCACCACAGTCTTCCAAGAAAAGATACAGATATGACAATACTGAAGTGTTCCTCCTCTTTTTATGCCTTTCCCCCAATTCCCATTTGTGCTAGTTTAAGTAGACTATAGAAAAAATGCATTTTTGCTTCCACTGCTGTTATAAGAATGATGTCAGAACAGAAATTAACTTGAGGCTGACAGAATTGTCTCATCTCCCTCTTCCTCCCTTCCACACAAGGAAATGTATTCCCATTTTTATCTATAAAAGGGACCTAATCTTACATAAGTTTAGAAGGAAGGTGAGTTCTGAGATACATTAAGAACTTACGCATGTGGGACTCTGCTCCTACACTTGCCATGTAAGTGTAAACTTGGACTTTCAGGTGTGGCTGATGCAGTGGCTTTACAAATGCTATCATTTTCCTTTAATTTTTTTTAATTTAGGTGGTGTTGCACGGTGAGAGAGGTCTTGGCCTGTACACGCAGCAATTTTTTCAGGTTTTAGGGCAACTCAAACTTTCCAGCTACTACTGTGCAGTCTCACTGCAGATACTATGAAAACATTTAGTTTTTCAGTGAATTAATTAGACCATTAGGATCTTGAGCAGTTTCAACCAAAATCAAGCTTCTAAAATAGAATTTAGGCTTCTAAATCGCTTAATTTATTTTGAAAATTTACTTATGAGGATAATTTGAGATAAATTTGGCAATATTTGCTGAAGTCCTCTTACTTTGTAGCTTCTGTTAAATAAAGAACTCATAAAAGTTAAATTGATGTCAAATTGACAGAAGTATTTCTTAAAGGAAAGGAGGATTATTTTGAAGAAAACATAATAGAACCTTCTTTTGAGGAAATTATAATAGAATTTTTGTGCAAGTTGAATCTAGACTCAGATATTTTAAATCATTTGATTCAGAAACGTGTGGGCTTTTTATCCCCTTTTAGTTTAGCAATCTCAGGTGATTTCCAAAAGGAAAGGCAAAGGGAGGGCTTTACTCAGTAATTCACACTGACAAATGACTGTTAAAGTGCCTTCTGAGACTTACAGTAGGGAGTTGTTCCTTGAAAGTCACCAGTCAACATGACAGCCAGCAGTATACAATTGTCCAAGTGATGTGTGGAGGTGTTCTGTATTATCTGAATCTCTTTCCTTCCCAGATAGGTGGTAATGCTCATTAAAGTAGTAAGCATATCAGAAAGGAAAACTGATTTTAATTTAATCCATTAAGTAGCCACTTTAAGAATAGTTCTTGCACAAAGGTAACATTTAGATCTATAGTTTCATCATGAAATACAGCAAAATTACTCAAACCTCTACCTTGATATAGGAGCAGTATTGAAAACACATTCCCAGTACCAGCTAATGTCTCTTGTTACTTATGTATCAAAATGAGAAGAATACAGATTTGAGAAATGTAAATTTTTGTTCCATGACTGTGAAATTGTAAATACAGCATATGGAAGAGTTATGAAATCCAATGCTTTGAGGGTGGGGCTGGAAAACATATCAGGGTTTAGTGTTCATTTTTTTTTGTTCTTCAATTTTTATCTTTATGATTTTTGCAGTGGCACAATAACGGTAATTCTGCCTAGAACATATTGCCTCTGTATAGCACCTTGAACTCCAGCAGATAGTAGAATTAAATAGTATAAAGCAGATATGATTGTACAATCATGTGTAGGATTGCATATACAGTCTATTAATATGACAGACTCTTAATTCAGCAATTCTGTGCTGTAATATGTACTTCATGGTGTTTCAATATTGCTAGAAATATTCAGCATTGATAAAAATTTACCTTGGCGCGCAAGATCCAAAGAAAGCCCAACATATTGCTGAATCTTACATAAACCCAAAGTGTAAAAGATATTTAAAACATAAAATGCTACATATGCTTCTATGAGGTCAATAGAATGAATCTCATTCTGCACATTTAAAAAACATCCATATGTTTCTCCTTTTCTATCTCTAAAATACAGTGGGAAAAGAATTATTCCAATAAATTAAAGCTCTTTAACAGAATGTTTTTTTCTTTTTTTAAGGACTCTGGGACAAAATACACTTATTGCCTACATTTAAGGCTATATTGTATATTTGAGAAAAGAAGACACCAGGCATAAGCAAGTCTGAGTTATAAATGGATCTCCCTGTAACACAGCCACCATATATGCATAATCTGAGTGTGTGACTGTGCAGGAAATACAGAAGAGAAAGATCTAGCAGCACAAATGGGAGAAGCGGCACATAACGTTCAAGCGTAGAGGTTACTTCCAACAATGACCCACTCCGGGTATGTCTTTACCAGTAAGTTAGCATGCCTATGCACTGACATTAAATTGCACAAAACATCCTACATACACACCGGAAAACCGTTTCAGCCTCCGGAATTGGGTGACTGCCTGCAACCTGCCTGCTGGGAGTGTTTCCTTGGACACTCCAACTGCTGAATCTCTTATGGGTGCTGTTCAAGACAGCTTTGGCTAGCTGTTGATAGCCAAAGCATACAGCAGAAAACTTAAAGAAGTCACTAGTATAAGCAGTCACTCTTCAATGGTGGGGAACATTCCAGAATTGCTTGAATTTACTAAACTAAAACAAATGCAGCCTCATACCCTTATAAGCTTCTGAAGAATGGACTAGAAGTACACAAACAGTTTAAGAAATGTGGGGTAAATTTGACTCTTCAAGATACTTAAGCACTGAGTTTTTGACTGACCTTACAAAAAAAAAAAGGCACTCCTATCAGCAGAATCTTAATGTTTTTGTTTTGTTTTGTTTTTATTTTTAACTTAAAGAATTCTAAGTCTCTAGTATCCTCTTGTTTGGCTTTTTTGAAGTATATAATGACTATATATTTACACAGGTACATGACACAAGAAAGCATGTTTTGTTTTCCAAACAGCTCTTTCCAAAGCTGACATAGGAACCTGAAATAAATATCTTCTTTTCTGCCCTTTTCTGAAGCAAGTTATTTACCAGATTTTAAACGTATCAGGTCTTCACTTAGTAGGATATTTTCTATTTTTATTTGTGTTGCTCTTCAACACAGCTGGTAAGACTAAGAATTGACTATCAGTAGGTTTATGAAAACTGAAACATTTTATTACTTAATTTACTAATTATAATTGCACTGCAGTGAAACCTCTCTGAGTTTGTGGGTAAATAACTGTTGTGCTAACCACTGAGTTACCCCTTTACTTCTGCTCCCTTCCCAGGCAGCCAAACTGAAAGACAATCTGCATTATGACAGTCAAGAAAAACATCTCAGTGTATTCAATAAATCAAACCGTTTAGTTTCAGATACTTTAACCAGTGAAAATAAAATATGAGCTTCACAAAGGGATATTAGTGATATTTACAAAATTAGTGCAAAAGTCAATTATTCAGTCTTTTCATTACCCTTAGTCCAGTGGCTGGAATATTTATATGGCTAGAAGCAACCTGGTATGCTACCCTACCTGCTGCAGCAATAGCCCACATGGCACACCCATACTTTAGCTACTGGGCCGATCTTTTACCTGTTCTCCTGCAGAAGAATTTCATGTTGATCTAGGTAATATTTAAATATTTTTCATAGTGACAGGAACGTGAATGTCTCAACTTACAAAAAAAAAAAAACCACAATGATCTGAGGAATTTTTTTCATATAAAACGTGAATAGCTTAATATGAAAAGATTGCCTCAGAATAGCCCAGCAATTTAACCTTATTGAGTTAACATTATCTAATTGTACCAGGTTAAATGGGAGACCTTGGTGAAAGTTTAAGCTATAAATCAGAAAGAGGGAATTTGTGATTCCTGTGTGCTCTAAGCATCACCTTTACCTCCATGGTTTTCAAAGGGAATTAGGTCCTTTGAAAACTTTGAAAATCTAGCCCTTAAAAACAAAACTGGTCTTAACATACTTTTTTTTTTCAGGAAAAACTACTCAGCAAATTCTAGAATGTTAATGAATTGTTTTATGTAGTTTATGTATTTGCCGAAGACTCGCTGTGTTATTGTTCACAAAGAAACTTCTTTTATAGAAAAGAGTACACAACACAATTTGATGGTTTGTGGAATATGACAGCACAGAACCCATCTGCTACTGAGGTCAACTGCAAAGTTGGTTAGGAATCTAAGCTATGCAAGTGCAGTTACTTTTTTTCTGAGAGAGAAATGCAAAAGTAGTGAGATGGATGTTACCTTATTGGGGAAGTATGGGTAAGAAATGGACCATGAAAGACACCGAAAAGAAAAACCTGAATGAAGCTCCACCATAAGAGAAGTCCTGGAGAGAAAATGAAAATCAGAAATCTGTCTGCAAACAGGCACAGATCTACGAACAGTTTCCTGAATCAGGATCCTATTACATTCAGCTAAGAACAACTATACATTTGCAATTTATAAATGAACGGGATCCTTTAAAATAAAGAGCTGATCAAACCCTGCTCCTAAAGAAACATAACCTGTAAGGTTTCAAAACTGGACACTATGCTTATGTTGAACATATATCTTCCAGAAAAAAAAAAAAAAAAGAGAGACCTACACCATTTCAATCATATTTATTATTAAGTAGTACCATATGAATTTCTGGAAAATTATTCCTTTGAAACTGAGATTTGGTGGTACAGAACCCTGGCTGGTTTCGTGGCAGATCAGCGGAATTATTCCATCTCCTCTCCACTTTGAAGAATCAACAGGCATCTACAAGCACAGAAATGGAACATATGCCCCACAGCCAGCAGAGTGAGCATCTTTCCAGAAAGGGCAGAGTGGAAGGAGAAAAGAGAGACCTCAAGGACGAAGAGACAAGAAAGATCAGAAAGGGAACAGGACCAAGACAAGAAACAGTTTCAGCTGGCAACAGACCTGAAATTCACAGACCACAGATGGAAAACTCTTGATGTAAATCCGAGTGCAGGAGCTGAAAGCAAGTAGAAGTATGAAGTTGCAGTGAACTGGAAACGCGCAGAAAATTATTTCCAGGATCTCGACCAAGGGCAAGTAACCTCCTAAAATGAACTATCTTGATCACTTGCTATTGTGTGGCCATACTTTAAGGCTGCTACAACTGTATTTTAATGTTAGGGTATTCTATTCATAGTTAATGTCCATTCAGCTGAAGACAGTGCAAGCAACACGCAACACCTTTGGCAATATCTGTATTACACATTAATTAGAAGATAACACTAGAAATGTAGTTCACCAAAACCAAACTTGGACCACTTGTTTAAGGTTGCAAAGAAAAAGAATAACGTAAAATAAAATATAGGCATACTTGTAATATTGCTCCTTTGACTAATTATTACAAAGCAACAATTTATCTTAGGGTCCCCACAGGTCTGTTGTCTCTTTCATTAAACATTTCATGAAAATACGTCTAATATTCTAAATATTCCATTTGACAATATTTCTGTGCAGAGTATGCTTTTCATACTAGTAGCAAAATAACATGGGATGGAGTAACATTTTAGTATTAGAAGAGATCCTTCAATACAGAAATACAAGAATCTCAACAGAATCCTATAGTAAGGTGGACAAACAAAAACTCTTTTTTAAGAATGGACTTTGTTCGGTTAACAGAAAGCTAGCTTCAGAAGAGACTGCTATGGTAACTTGCAGAGCTGGAGGAGAGGAGTGCTGCTATGACAGCCTCATGCAAAGTGGGATCCTGATTGTGTTGTGTGGAAACTACCGTGCAGCCTACCCCCACACCACAGCTGTGCCTAACCCTGGCAGAGGACAACACCTGAAGATCTGGAAAGCCATTTCTGCTAGCCATTTGCAGTCCCAGGTTCGTATTTTGTATTTCTATATGTGTCCAGAGATCTTCCTTGCATTGCTTGAATGAATATTAACAAAATAACTGAAAGTAACTATTCATTTTCCACTAGTCCTTAGGTATAATTTCCCAACAATAATTATGCTCTGTAATACTGTCATGCTATAACTCCATTATCAATGTTTTCCAAGGATTATTTCTATATATTTCATCAAGCAGACACAGACTTGCAATAGAAATTTCTATAGCTAAAGAGATGCTGTGGTTTGTAGAGGTGCTTATACACTATTTTCTACTGAGACCAGGCCATGCTTCTTCTGTACAAGGTAACTTTATAAAGTTTAGGAAAGTCAAACAACTGGTATCGGGGAAGTAGTTGGCAGAAGTTTGACCTAGAGCTGGCAAAAGTATTGTCATGGAGCAGTCCAAAGAGAGAATGTATAGAGAATATTTTGTTTATTTTAGCCATCGAAATCCTAGCTGGTAAAACAAGAAAAGTTGTGGGATTTTTTTCTTATTCCAGTAGAAAGTAAAATGTAGGTATAAGTTGCCAAGATCCACATTTTCTAAAATCTCAGAGAATACTATCATCAGAAATTGTGAACACTGAATATACCTATGGTTTAATTAATATTTTAAATACAAAACCATGCTTTGATAAACATCTCTGCACTGTGTTAAACTAATACAACACACAAAGCCATCATTTCCAATCAACAGCATTCATTTTTTGTGATCATCTTAACATGTCATTCACCATTTCAAAACTGTCTTAATACACATAATTTGATTTTTTCAACGTATACCACATTCCCATAAATAGAGGTAACAACAAGTTACGTATTTGTATGATCTTGCGATTACCAGTGAGAATCCATCTTTCTTAGGAATGTGGCTGAATGTGGTTGAAATCTGAATAAGGTAGACTAGCATTAAATTCAAAGTTTCTGGCTGCTGAGTTAAAGCATGACTCATTCTGGCTATATAAAAGTATCGAATTAAAATCGATCCAGCATGCCACTGTATACGAGCAGACAATTTTGTTTTCCTGTCATTTAACCATAATAAATTGTCAGTGCAAAGCTGCTCTCGCACACAATTTTGCCAGGTTGGATCGTGTAGCAGCTTCCCAACACGCGGGGATGCGTGGTCAAACAGTGGCATAACCCTCCTGGTGCCGGTGAGTTCTGCATCGCGCTTTGCAATTAAACACACACCGCTGCGTGTGTTCTTGTTTCTTCTAAAGGCGTTAGCTGATTTGCGTAGTAAAGTAAAGGAAATAATTCATAAATCGGCGAGCGGTGGCTACAGCTCAGCCTAAGACCTAGCACGAAAAGCGTGCAAAGCGGGTACCCTGGGCGTTTTAACACGCGGAGCCCCAGCCGAGGGGCGGTGAGGGGGCTGCCTCCCCTCAGCGCCCGGCCGCGGCAGCCACCTCACGCACCGCGGGGCAGGCGGGGTCCTGCCACCCCCCTCTCACCTGTCGTCGCTCTGCCAGCCCTGCTCGCCCAGCAGCAGGTCCCGAAAGCGGTACCGCGGCGGCAGCGGGGGCACCTCGCTGTCCAGGTCCACCATCCTGCCTGGAGGAGGAGGAGGCGGCGGCGAAGCGGCGCTCCCCGGCGTCCCCGCTCAGCCGCCGAGCCGGGGGACGCCGCGCCGTCCCTCAGCGGGTAACGGTCGCCGGGGGCGGCGGTGGGGCTGCCTCGGCGGTGCGCTGCCACCCACCCACCCACCCAGCTAGCCCTCGCGAGCACGCGCGCCGCCCGCCGCCGTTGACAACAAAGGAGCTGCCCGCCGCCATGCAAATGTCGTTCGGAGCCGCCGCCGCCGGGCCAGCCAATGGGGTGGGCGTTGATTAGCATATTCCAGGGAGGGGCGGGGATTTCTGCACTGGCGGCCAATGGGAGGCGCCCCGCTGGCATGCGGGGCAGGGGCTGAGGTCCCGCTGGTTGCACCTGGGGGTCCTGGGGGTGCCCTGGTGTAGGACCCGCGTCGAGGACGCGATGCCAATATAAACCCTTGGGGAGTTGCGTTTGGGTTTGCTCCTTTGGTTTTGGCTGCTCCATCTGTAGGGAGCCTCTGCGCAGCCCTGCATTACTGACAGCTGTTCAGCTGAGCCCGCTGTCCCCTAACTTTGTCTCCTGCCCATCTGTAGTCCATTGGGTTGAAGCATGGCTCCGGAGGTAAATGGCTCATCCTGCTTTGTGCCAGCTCTCTGAAACCTCACATGCAGATGCAATAAGCCACTGGTGAGCTGGCACTATAATCGTTTGGGGCTTTGTCCAATGGAGGAGGAGCAGTGCGCAGGCCCTGTAAGAACCCAAGGGGTGTGCAGCCACGCAGCCGCCGTGGCTGGCTCCCAAAAAAGGGGCTCTCCTGGTCCCCCGGTTTGGGCTGGTCCATCTACCGAGGGAGCATTGACACCTCTGAAACTGCAAAAGGGCTTTCATGCGTCCCGCACAGTCCCTTCACAGGGATACTCAGGAGTCGCTGAGGTTCTTGAGCAGTGCCTAGTGGCCAGGCCGATCTGCCTTGCTTGTAGGTTGACAGGCCTTAGCAAAGGGGCAGAGCTGGCAGAGGGGTCGTTTGTACGCTTCCTCTCTCCCTGGCTACTTTTTCCCCACACACACAGAATTTGGAACCCGTGCAGCTGAAAAATAACTTTTTTTCTTTTTTTCTGGGTTAGTTTTCATTTCTGTCAGTTTCCCAAACCCAGGTTCACCTTAACTGCTGGCAGAAGAGCTAGTGCAGCCGCAGCAGAGCAGCAACGAGGCAGCAACAAGCCATCATAAGGTAGCAAAGACTTACTTATCTCAGCAGTAGATTTGTGCGAGTTTAAAGGGTTCAGAAAACTACAATTTTAGTTTTCTGTGCAAGTAAGCATCAACCAAATGCTTCGTATTAATATATGTGGGTGTTGTTTTGCACAATCCTTTGCCCTTGTTTCCTATGCTTTTTCAGTGTAATCATCCATCTTATAAGATTTGGCTACATGTTGAATGTGTAAGATTGTATGCGGATATAAAAATTTATTTTACAAAATATAGTCTGATGGAAAATTTACTTTCCTTGTTAAAAAAAAAAAAAAAACTAGTTGCATACTAGCATTCCTTTTTTTTTTTTTTTTTGAGGCCAACACAGATTAGACCAACAACTAAGGGCATCAAAGCAGACATTGTAATGCTTTCTCTCTCTCTCTCCCTCTCTTCTCACAGAAGCGGACACTTTGGTTTCTACTTGAATTGGTTCATCTCTGGAAACATTTCTAGCACTTTGCTTCCCAAGCTAATTTTTTTTTCTGTGTTAGTAACTGTTTTGAGTGAGACCAGACTGTACCATATTTGAGTGATATTGTTGAAATCAAGCAAGTAATTTGTGGATGACCGAAGTTGCAATATTAGTCTTAAATCTTATTATACTCCTTTAAAGTCTCTGAATTGCACAAAGAAAAGAAAACTGAAACTTGAAATTTGTGGCCAATGACTGAAAGTGGGATATACTCTAGTAAATACTCCAACTTCCCACGTGACTGAGGAAGTGCATATTACCAATATGAAGATCTGTTTGAATTCACTGTCCAAATTGAAATAGCAAAGAAAGTTTTTTAGAGTTCCTCTTAAAGGTACACCGTAATCTAGACTGTCATATGTATTATAGTCATACTCAGCATCTAATGCCACAGCTTTGGTAAACAAAAATACTGTTACATTTTCCCTGACTGTCATTATTTGCCCTTAGGTCTTCACCTAAGCTCTTCAGTGGTAGCATTTCTTTATTAAAATGAAGTCACGCACAGTGTGACACTGGTGCAGTGTTTAAGTGTGGATGAGGTTTTTAGTCTTTGTTGGTTCTGGGACGAAGTGAGAAGTTAATCCCTAAATGTGGTCTAAATACTGTATGCTTAACTAGATGCTTACATTCGTTTTGTGCATTGAAGATTGAGCCTTCTATCTTCCATCCAGTTGGATTTTTGTGTTGAAAGTAAGCTAGTTAAAAGCTGATATGGCACAAATGGGATCAGCTGAAGCATGGCAAGTGTGGCACAGGGGGATGATGCTTACCCTTTTTCAGAGCTTATTGCATTCAGAATTCACAATGCCCTTCTCATAAGGGCTTGTTAGATTAAGCAAGACAGATGCACATATGTGTCAACAGTTCAAAGGTAAGTCTCTCTTTGCTTTGGCTGATATGAGAAATAAATAAAATAGTGAATTAGCCTGCTGCCACATTCTTGCCAGTTTTACTATGCTGCATTCTGAAGTCAGAATTCTCTAAAACTCTAATTTAAAAACAAACAAAAAAGTACAGGATCTTTCTCCATTAGAATATTTGTTATGTGCAGTTAATTTTTTTCTTTCTTAGTTGTTTCTCCACCCGAGCAAGGTGTCTCTTCTTAGAAAACATTGTTTCCTCGCTCTGTCCCTGTGTCTTCTCATCTTGCAAAAACTTCCTTGGTCTCTATGTTTATTCCTTCACTTGAAGCAGAGGGAAACTGTATATTATAATGATCTGTTGTACAAGTAAAATAGGGTTTAGGCTAACTATAGTCCTTTTCTGAAATCTGTGAATCATAGGTCAGATGAGAAATTAATTGTGTGTCTACTGTATCTTCTAACAGCCTCATTAATTTTTCCACCCTAATTGATTAATCTAACATTTGTTTTCATGCTTGAGGAGCTAAGTAACAGTAGAAGCTTTTGCACTTCTTCTACCACAGAAATGCTTTTCAAAATGGTAGTAGGTATCTGGCATACTAACACCCTGGTAAATAGTTGAGCAGAGTAAATAAAAAGCAAACTCATAACTGAGTCTATAGTCACTCAATATATACAGAAGCTTAA